>NC_089492.1:154864575-155475853 GCF_036850765.1 Saccopteryx bilineata
GAAGAATTATAAAAAGAACAACAAATAAAGCCCAGAGAGAGTAGAAGGAAGGAAATATTAAAAATCAGAATGGAAATAAATGACATAGAGGCTAAAAAAAATACAGAAGATCAATGAAACCAAGAGCTGGTTTACAAATTAATTTAGAAACAATCAGCATGAAAAACCAACTGGATTAAAAGAACAGGTCTCGAAAAGTAAGGAGCAAAGAAGAAGCCACACCAAGCCTGGTGGGAGTGCCGAGCTGTGGTTGGTCTCCCCTGCTTCCAGGAACGAAGGTGGGGTGAGACTGAGAGCCCAGAAGGGCTCTCATACAAGGAGAAGAGCAGAGTATATCACTCACAGCCACTTGCCTGGGGACCTGGGAACGAGGTGAGCTGAGAGGGCTGGCTTGTCTTCTAAAAGGAAAGTGGAGAGAGAGAGAAAGACAGTGATGGGAAGAGGAATGCATGAGATGACCTGAGAAGCTGACTCATCCAGTGCGGAGGCAGCCATAGCTGGGGGAGGGGTTGAGCCTTCAACAAAGCACAAGCCTAAACTGGTTCCAGGTGACCCATGTCCAGAAAGCTCTCCAGCTCCAATCAGAGCAACAAGACACAGCTAAAAATGGGAAGTGGGGAGGAGGGGCAGAAACTCAGGTCTCCATGGAGATCTGAGATACACCTCCCCCTACTGAAACAGAGAATACACCCCACCCCTGGAGAGAAGCTGGTGCAGATTGGGCCTTCAGAGTCTCAGGTTACACCCACTGCATTCTTGGATACAGCTCCAAATAAGCCCCCTACTAAGATCAATAAACAAGACTACCACTGAGTTAAGAAAACTGAATAGAAAACAAATCAAGACTTCAAAGAGGCTCTACTAGGTAAGGAGATCACAGCTGGAAGAAGCCTACAAGTCATAGAGAATAATGGGTAGGCAGAGAATCATAAGTCATGTGCTTCAACAAGATAAATTCTCTGCTAAAGTCTTGGACAAGTCAGAAGTAATCAAATTACCGGATGCAGAGTCTAAAACAATGATTTTTAGGATACTTAAAGATCTCAAAGCTACAATGGATGGCCTTAATGAAAAATTCAGTAAAGAAATTGAAAGCATCAAAAAGGACACGGAAAACATAAAGAAGAATCAGACAGAAATGACAAACACAATATTATAAGAAATGAAGACTACACTGGAAGGAATTAAAAGCAGGCTGGATGAAGCAGAGGATCAAATCAGCGACTTAGAGGACAAGATAAGTGAAAGCATGGAAGCAGAGCAGCAAAAAGAAAAGAGACTGAAAAAATCTAAGGAAACACTAAGAGAACTCTATGACAACCTAAAAGAAACAACATCTGCATCATAGAGGTTCCTGAAGTAAAAGAGAAAGAACAAGGATTAGAGACCTTGTTCAATGAAGTCATAGCTAAAATCTTCTCTAAATTAATGCAGGAAAAAGTCACACAAGTTCAACCACAGAGAACTCCACTAAAGAGAAACCGAAAAAAATCTACACCAAGACACATCATAATTAAAATACCAAAGCTAAGAGATAAAGGGAAAATATTAAAAGCTGCTAGAGAAAAAAAGGCTATCACCTACAAAGGAGCCCCCATAAGAATGATATCTGACTTCTCAACAGAAACACTTGAGGCCAGAAGGGAATGACAAGACATATTCAAAGTAATGCAGAACAAGAGCCTACAACCAAGACTACTTTATCCAGCAAGGCTATCATTTAAAATTGAAGGAGAAATAAAAAGCTTCCCAGAAAAAAAAATACTCAAGGAATTCATTACAACCAAACCAATGCTGCAAAAAATGTTAAGGGGCCTGTTGTAAACAGAACAAAGGGGGAAAAGAATATAGTAAAAGAGAAATATAACTTTAAAGAATAAAATGGCAATAAACAACTACATATCAATAATAACCTTAAATGTAAATGGATTAAATGCTCCAATCAAAAGACATAGGGTAGCTGAATGGATAAGAAAACAGGACTGGTACATATGCTGTCTACAGGAGACGCAACTCAAAACAAAAGATACACATAGACTAAAAGTAAAAGGATGGAAAAAAAATATTTCATGCAAATGGAAATGAAAAAAAAATCTGGGGTAGCAATACTTATATCTGACAAAATAGACTTTAAAACAGACTGTAGTAAGGGATAAAGAAGGACACTATATAATAATAAAGGGAGCAATCCAACAGGAAGAGATAACCATTATAAATATATTTATATTTGCACCTAATATAGGAGCAACTAAATATATAAAGCAGATTTTGATGGACATAAAGGGAGAGATCAACAGCAATACTATAACAGTAGGTTCAATACCCCACTAAAATCAATGGATAGATCCTCAAGAAAAGAAATTAACAAAGAAACAATAGAATTAAGGGATACATTAGATCAACTGGATTTAATAGATATCTTCAGAACCTTCCACCATAAAGCAGCAGAAAATACATTATTTTCAAGTGCTCATGGTACATTCTAAAGGATAGACCACATATTAGGGCATAAAACGAGTGTCAACAAATTTAAGAAGATTGAAACCATATCAAGCATCTTCTCTGACCACATGAAACTAGAAATCAACTACAACAGAAAAACTGAACACTCAAACACTTGGAAACTAAACAGCATGTTATTAAACAATGACTGGGTCAACAATCAGATCAAGGAAGAAATAAAAAATTTCCTTGAAACAAATGAAAATGAGCATACAACTCAAAATCTGTGGAACACAGCAAAAGTAGTCCTGAGAGGGAAGTTCATAGCATTACAGGTATACCTTAAGAAGCTAGAAAAAGCTAAAAAAAAAAAAAAAACAACAACCCTTAATCCTACAACTAAAAGGACTAGAAAAAGAACAGCAAATAAAGCCTAGAAGAAGTAGAAGGAAGAAAATAATGAAGATCAGAGCAGAAATAAATGACAAAGAGACTAAAAAAACACAATACACAGGATCAATGAAAACAAGAGCTGTTTTTTTGAAAAAGTAAACAAGATCAATGAACCCTTAGCCAGACTCACCAAGAAAAAAAGAGAAAGGACTCAAATAAATAAAATTAGAAATGAGGGTGGAGAAGTAACAACGGACACAGCAGAAATACAAAGGATTGTAAGAAAATACTATGAAGAACTGTATGCCAAAAACTTAGACAACCTAGGTGAAATGAACAAATTCCTTGAAAAATGTAATTTTTCAAAAATCAATCTGGAAGAATCAGAAACCCTAAATCGATGGATTACAATAAATGAGATCAAAACAGTTATCAATAAACTCCCAACAAACAAAAGCTCTGGGCCAGATGGCTTCACAGGCGAATTCTATCAAACATTCAAAGAAGAACTAACTCCTATCCTTCTCAAGCTATTTCAAAAAATTCAAGAGGAGGGAAGACTTCCAAGCTCCTTTTATGAGGCAAGCATTAATCCTCATTTCAAAGCCAGGTAAAGACACTACAAAGAAAGAAAATTATAGGCCAATATCCCTGGATGAACTTAGATGCTAAAATTCTCAACAAAATATTAGCAAACCAGATCCAGCAATACATGAAAAAAATCATACACCATGATCAAGTGAGATTTATTCTGGGGAGGCAAGGCTGGTACAATATTCACAAGTAAATAAATATAATTCATCACATAAACAAAAGGAAGGATAGATATCACATGATACTATCAATAGATGCAGAAAAAGCATTTAATAAAATGCAGCACTCATTTATGATCAAAATTCTCAGCAAAGTGGAAATACAGGAAACATATCTCAACATGACAGTCCCACTGCCAACATCATACTCAATGGGCAAAAATTAAAAGCAATCCCCTTAAGATCAGGAACAAGGGAGGGGTTCCCCCTTTCATCACTCTTATTCAACATAGTTCTGGAAGTCCTAGCCACAGAAATCAGAAAAGAAAAAGAAATAAAAGGCATCCAAACTGGAAAAGAAAAAGTAAAACTATCATTTTTTGTTGATGACATGATACTGTACTTTGAAAACCCTAAAGTCTCAGTAAAAAAACTACTGGACCTAATAAATGAATTCAGCAAGGTTGCAGGATGTAATATTAATATTCAGGAATCAATGGCATTTTTATATACCAACAATGAACTGTCTAAAATAGAAATTAAGGAAACAATCCCCTTCACTATTGCAAAAAATAGTAATAATAAATAAGGTACCTAGGAGTAAGTTTAACCAAGGAGGTAAAAGACTTGTAAAAGAGTTGGAAAATTATAAAATACTAATAAAAGAAATCAAGGAAGATACAAACAAGTGAAAGCATATACCATGTTCATGGATAGGAAAAATGAACATCATTAAAATGTCTATATTACCAAAAGCAATTTATAAATTCAATGCAATTCCTATTAAAATACCAATAACATACTTCAAAGATATAAAACAAATATTCCAAAAATTTATACAGAACAAAAAAAGAACACAAATAGCCACAGCAATTTTGAAAAAGAGAAATAAAGTGGGAGGTATCACACTTCCTGATATCAAGTTATAGTACAAAGCCATTGTACTCAAAACAGTTTGGTACTGGCATAAGAACAGGCATACAGATAAATGGAACAGAACAGAGAACCCAGAAATAAAGCCTTATGGTCAATTGATATTGGAAAAAGAGATAACAGCATACAATAGAGTAAAGACAGTCTCTTTAAAAATGGTGTGGGGAAAATTGGACAGGTACTGGCAATAAAATGAAACTAGACCACCAACTTACACCATTCACAAAAATAAACTCAAAATGGATAAAAGACTTAAATGTAAGTCATGAAACCATAAACATCTTGGAAGAAAACATAAGCAGTAAACTCTCTGATATCTCTCATAGTAATATTTTTGGTTTTTTATCTCCACAGGCAAGTGAAAGAAAAGAAAGGATGAACAAATAGGGCTATATCAAACTAAAAGGCTCTTGCACAGCAAAAGACACCATGAACAAAATAAAAAGACAAACCACACAATGGGAGAACATATTCACCAATATGTCTGATAAGGGGTTATAACCGAAATTTATAAAGAACTTCTAAAACTAAACATAGGGAAGGTAAACCAATTAAAAATGGGAGAAAGATCTGAAAAGACACTTCTCCAAAGTGGACATACAAATGGCCAATAGGCATATGAAAAAAATGTTCAAGGTCACTAATCATCAAAGAAATGCAAATTAAAACCACAATGAGATACCACCTCACACCTGTCAGAATGGCGCTCATCAACAAAACAACACACAATCAATAAGTGCTGGCAAGGATGTGGAGAAAAGGGAACCCTCCTGCACTGCTGGTGGGAATGCAGACTGGTGCAGCCACTGTGGAGAACTGTATGTGGTTTCCTCAAAAAATTAAAAAATGCAACTGCCTTTTGACCCAACTATCCCACTTTTAGGAATATATCCTAAGAACACCAAATCACTGATTCAAAAGGAGAAATGCACTCCCATGTTTATTACAGCATTGTTTACAATAGCCAATATCTGGAAACAGCCCAAGTGTCCATCAGTGGACAAGTAGATTAAAAAGCTGTGGTACCTATACACAATGGAATACTACGCGACCCAGGATCCTTCTTAAAGGGACCGTGCAGAACATCTCTCTCACAACCACTCACCTGGGGCTCCTGGGGACGGGGAGAGAGGAGAGGACCAAAGTAACAGGAAGAGAGTGTAATCTAGGAGGCACAGGGAGAAACATTTTGGGAGATAGCCACCCTAACCCCTGGGACGAGTCACTCCCCAAAGCTGAAGTGAATATTTCCCCCAGAAACAGCAATACCAGCAAAGGGAAGCAGGAGAGCAGCCAAACAAGCTCCCCCGTGGCACTCAGAGCAGAGTCGCATAGAAGGAGGGAGCTTTTGGGTCTATAGTAATGAGTCTTAGGGTCCGAGCTGCAACGCCCCCACCCACGCGGCTGAGGGCATGCTGGAGGGCGGCGGCAGCAGTGGGAGACAAAAGCACGGTTCTGCTGGCAGGGGCGGAAGCCAGCTGGCCACCACTGGGCTCAGGTGTGAGCTCAAACATGCCCGGCTGGGGAAAAGGGGGCGTGCAAAAGCGGTCAAGCTCAGCTGCCGGCAGCCTGTAATCCAGCCTGCGGGAGAAGGGTGGGAACCCGGGAAAGGGTGGAGACCAGTCCCTGGGCAAGGGCAGAGGAGCACAGTCTTGCCCCACCTGTGCAACCCGGGCTTGTGGTCTGACTTGGTAGCCGGCTCCTCCCGCGGGGGTAGAGCCAAAAGCCCAGAAGAGGCGGAGTTCCGCTACTGAGCTGAGCTTGGGCACGCAGCCCTGCCCAGCAGTAGAGCCAAGGCTAGCAGCTGTTCCTTGAGTGGGCTCCTCCTGCAAGAGCAGGGCGAAAGCCTAGAAATAGGCGGAGACCCGCAGCTGAGCAAAGGTGCTTGCCAGTGCCCTCAGGACCAAGAATAACGTCACACAATGGGGCGGGGCCAAGGCCAAGGCCACCAACGCTTGTGCACCCGAGCGCGAGAACACAGCCACTCCCGTGAAGACAAAATGCGGAGGCAGAGAAATACAACACAAATAAACCTAGAGAAATCCCCAGAAAAGGACCTAAGTGAATCAGATATAACCAAATTACCAGATGCAGAGTTTAAAATAACGATTGTTAGGATGCCCAAAGATATTAGAACAACCATAGATGGCCATTATAAAAACCTAAATAAAGAGATAACAAATATAAAAAAGGACATTGAAATAATAAAAAAAATCAGTCAGAAATGACAAATAGAATATCTGAAATAAAGAATACAATGGAAGGAATTAAAAGCAGGATGGATGAAGCAGAGAATCGAATCAGTGAGTTAGAGGACACGATAAAGGCACTGAAGCAGAGCAGAAAAAAGAAAAGAGACTCAAAAAGTCTGAGGAAACTCTAAGAGAGCTCTGTGACAACATGAAGAGAAATAACATCCGCATCATAGGGATTCCTGAAGAAGAAGAGAAAGAACAAGGGATAGAGACTTTGTTCAAACATATCATAGCGGAAAACTTCCCCCAATTAAGGCAGGAAAACATCTCACATGTTCAGGAAGCACAGAGAACTCCATTAAGGAGAAACCCAAAGAAACCAACACCAAGACACATCATAATTAAAATACCAAAGCTAAATGATAAAGAGAAAATATTAAAAGCTGCTAGAGAAAAAAAGATTATCACCTACAAAGGAACCCCCATAAGGATGACTTCTGACTTCTCAACAGAAACACTTGAGGCCAGAAGGGAATGGCAAGAAATATTCAAAGTAATGCAGAACAAGAACCTACAATCAAGACTACTTTATCCAGCAAGGCTATCCTTTAAAATTGAAGGAGAAATAAAAAGCTTTACAGACAAAAAAACAACAACAACAAAACTCTAGGAATTCACTGCAACCAAACCAAGGCTGCAAGAAATGCTAAAGGACCTGTTGTAAACAGATCAAAGGAAAAAAAGAATATAGCAAAAGAGGAATACAGTTTTAAAGAAAAAAAATGGCAATAAACAATTACATATCAGTAATAACCTTAAACGTTAATGGATTAAATGATCCGATCAAGAGACATAGGGTAGCTGCGTGGATAAGAAAACAGGACCCATACATATGCTGTCTACAAGAGACACACCTTAAATCAAAAAATGCACACAGACTGAAGATAAAAGGATGGAAAAAAATATTTCATGCAAATGGAAATGAAAAAAAAAGCTGGGGTAGCAATACTTATATCAGACAAAATGGACTTTAGAACAAAGACCATAGTTAGAGATAAAGAAGGTCACTACATAATGATAAAGGGAGCAATCCAAAAGGAAGATATAACCATTATAAATATCTATGCACCTAATATAGGAGCACCTAAATATATAAAGCAGACTTTGATGGACTTAAAGGGTGAGATCAACAGCAATACTATAATAGAAGGGGATTTCAATACCTCATTAACATCATTAGATAGATCCTCAAGAAAGAAAATTAACAAAGAAACAGCAGACTTAAAGGATATATTAGATCAACTCGATTTAATAGATATCTTCAGAACCTTTCACCCTAAAACAGCAGAATATACATTCTTTTCAAGTGCTCATGGTACATTCACTAAAATAGACCACATGTTAGGGCACAAAAGTGGTCTCAACAAATTTAAGAAGATTGAAATCACATCGAGCACTTTCTCTGATCACAATGGCATTAAACTAGAAATCAACCACAATAGAAAAATTGAAAAACATTCAAACACTTGGAAACTAAATAGCACGTTATTAAATAATGAATGGGTTAACATTGAGATCAAAGAAGAAATTTAAAAATTCCTAGAAACAAACGATAATGAGCATACATCAACTCAAAATTTATGGGACACAGCAAAAGCAGTCCTGAGAGGGAAGTTTATAGCATTACAGGCATATCTCAAGAAGCTAGAAAAAGCTCAAATAAACAACTTAATCTTGCATCTAAAAGAACTAGAAAAAAGAACAGCAAGTAAAGCCCAGAGCTAGTAGAAGGAAGGAAATAATAAAGATCAAAGCAGAAATAAATGACATAGAGGCTAAAGAAACAATACAGAGGATCAATGAAACCAGGAGCTGGTTCTTTGAAAAGGTAAACAAGATCGATGAACCTTTAACGAGACTCACCAAGAAAAAAAGAGAGAGGACTCAAATAAATAAAATTAGAAACGAGAGTGGAGAAATAACTGACACAACAGAAATACAAAATACTGTAAGAAAATACTATGAAGAACTGTACGCCAAAAAACTAGACAACCTAGATAAATGGACAAATTCCTTGAATCATATAATCTTCCAAAAATCAATCTGGAAGAATCAGAAAACCTAAACAGACCAATTACAACAAATGAGATTGAAACAGCTATCAAAAACTCCCAAAAAAGAAAAGTCCTGGGCCTGATGGCTTCACAAGTGAATTCTACCAAATATTCAAAGAAGAACTAACTCCTATCCTTCTCAAGCTATTTCAAAAAATTCAAGAGGAAGGAAGACTTCCAAACTCCTTTTATGAGGCAAGCATAATTCTGCTTCCAAAACCAGGCAAAGACAACACAAAAAAAGAAAATTATAGGCCAATATCCCTGATGAACTTAGATGCAAAAATCCTCAACAAAATATTAGCAAACCGGATCCAGCAATATATGAAAAAAATCATACACCATGATCAAGTGGGATTTATTCTTGGTAGGCAAGGCTGGTACAATATTTGCAAATCAATCAATGTGATTCATCACAAAAACAAAAGAAAGGAGAAAAACCACATAATAATTTCAATAGATGCAGAAAAAGCATTTGATAAAATACAGCATCCATTCATGATCAAAACTCTCAGCAAAGTGAGAATACAGGGAACATACCTCAACATAATAAAGGTCATCTATGACAAACCCACAGCCAACATCATACTCAATGGGAAAAAATTAAAAGCAATCCCCTTAAGATCAGGAACAAGGCAGGGGTGCCCCCTTTCACCACTCTTATTCAACATAGTTCTGGAAGTCCTAGCCACAGCAATCAGACAAGAAATAGAAATAAAACGCATCCGAATTGGAAAAGAAGAAGTAAAACTATCATTATTTGCAATGATATAATATTATATATAGAAAACCCTAAAGTCTCAGTCAAAAAACTACTAGACCTGATAAATGAATTCGGCAAGGTGGCAGGATATAAAATCAATACTCAGAAATCAGAGGCATTTTTATACACTAGTAATGAACTGTCAGAAAGAGAAATCAAGGAATCAATCCCCTTTACCATTGCAACCAAAAAAATAAAGTACCTAGGAATAAATCTAACCAAGGAGATCAAAGACTTGTACTCGGAAAATTATAAAACAGTGATAAAAGAAATCAGGGAAGATATGAATAAGTGGAGGCATATACCGTGCTCATGGTTAGGAAGAATAAACATCATTAAAATGTCTATATTACCCAAAGCAATTTATAAATTCAATGCAATACCGATTAAAATACCAATGACTTACTTCAAAGATATAGAACACATATTCCAAAAATTTATATGGAACCAAAAGAGAACAAGAATAGCCTCAGCAATCTTGAAAAGGAAGAATAAAGCGGGAGGTATCACACTTCCGGATATCAAGTTATATTATGAGGCCATTGTGCTCAAAACAGCATGGTATTGGCATAAGAACAGGCACATAGATCAATGGAACAGAACAGAGAACCCAGAAATAAACCCACAGCTGTATAAACAACTGATATTTGACAAAGGAGGTAAGGGCATACAATGGAGTAAAGACAGCCTCTTCAACAAATGGTGTTGGGAAAATTGGACAACTACCTGCAAAAAAATGAAACTAGACCACCAACTTACACCACTCACAAAAATAAACTCAAAATGGATAAAATACTTAAATGTAAGCCGTGAAACCATAAGCATCTTAGAAGAAAACAGGCAGTAAGCTCTCTGACATCTCTCGCAGCAATATATTTGCTGATTTGTCTCCACAGGCAAGTGAAATAAAAGACAGGATAAACAAATGGGACTTTATCAAACTAAAAAGCTTCTGCACAGCTAAAGACAATAAGAACAGAATAAAAAGACAAACTACACAATGGGAGAATATATTTGACATAGCGTCTGATAAGGGGTTAATAACCAAAATTTATAAAGAACTTGTAAAACTTAATACCAGGAAGACAAACAATCCAATCCAAAAATGGGCAAAAGAAATGAATGGACACTTCTCCAAAGAGGACACACAGATGGCCAATAGGCATATGAAAAAATGTTCAACATCACTAATGATTAGAGAAATGCAAATTAAAACCACAATGAGATATCACCTCACACCAGTCAGAATGGTGTTCATCAGTAAAACAACACAGAATAAGTGCTGGCGAGGATGTGGAGAAAAGGGAACCCTCCTGCACTGCTGGTGGGAATGCAGATTGGTGCAGCCACTGTGGAAAACAGTATGGAGATTCCTCAAGAAATTAAAAATCGAACTGCCTTTTGACCCAGCTATACCACTGTTAGTTAGCAATATACCCCAAGAACACCATAGCACTGTTTGAAAAGAAATGCACCCCCATGTTTAAGGCAGCATTGTTCACAATAGCAAAGATCTGGAAACAGCCCAAGTGTCAATCAGAGGACAAGTGGATTAAAAAGTTTTGGTATATATATACTATGGAATACTACTCAGCCATAAGAAATGATGACATAGGATCTTTTACAACAACATGGATGGGCCTTGATAACATTATACTGAGCGAAAGAAGTAAATCAGAAAAAACTAAGAACTATATGATTCCATACATAGGTGGGACATAAAGATGAGACTCAGAGACACGGACAACAGTGTTGGGGTTACAGGGTGTGGGGAGGAGAGGGAGGGGGTTGGGGGAGGGGAGGGGCACAAAGATCATGGCTTTTCAGCATTTGCCATATTCCCCCTTTAATCTATAGACAGACAGCAAATATTTACTTACGGTGTTTCCACTATAAAGACTGCTGTCTTAGGGACAAATGCTGATGAACTATTTCAGCAGTTCCTCCTTCTTCAAAGACTTATATGTCAACATAGAGCTCCATGTTTCATAGGACATACTCAAGCTCACTCCATGCTCCCTGGAGCTTTAGCACAAAGGAGTGCCCTTTTTTTGTTGTTGTTGTATTTTTTCTTTTATTTATTTATTTATTTATTGTATTTTTCTGAAGATGGAAATGGGGAGGCAGTCAGACAGACTCCCGCATGCGCCTGACTGGGATCCGCATGGCATGCCTACGGGGGGGGGGGAATGCTCTGCCCATCTGGGGTGTTGCTCTGTTGCAACCAGAGCCATTCTAGTGCCTGAGGCAGAGGCCATGGGGCTATCCTTAGTGCCCGGGGTGGCTTTGCTCTAGTGGAGCCTTGGCTGCGGGAGGGAAGAGAGAGACAGAGAGGAAGGAGAGGGGGAGGGGTGGAGAAGTAGATGGGTGCTTCTTCTGTGTGCTCTGACTGGGAATCAAACCCGGGAATCCTGCACACCAGGCCAATGCTCTACCACTGAGCCAACCGGCCAGGGCCTAGGAATGCCCTTGTTGAGCAAGCTACCCAAAAGAAAATTATATGAAGGAACCATGACAGACCGAGCAAGTCGGTCTCATACTATTCATCACCAGAACGCTGCAGCCTGGTGTAAACAGCTTCAACTTTCTCGGGAAGCAGCACGGCAGATTGGGAAATCCTGTCCAAGGGGTCCTATACTGCCCCTTCATTTGGAGTTAACCCTCAAGGACCCCTACCAGGACAACGTAAGCAGGTGGATGTTACTCATATACCTTCATTTGGCAAACAGCTGTATGTCCACATTACAGTAGATATATATTCCGGATCTATAGTAACCTCTGTCAGAACAAGAGAGGCTGCTGAGCATGTTATAGCTCATTGTCTGTATGCATTGTTCTATTATTGGATTTCCTAAACTGGCTAAACTGAAAATGCTCCTGCATATGGAGCAAAAGCATTTACTGTATTTTGTCATGCTTACAATCTTTAAAGTTAAGGTATTATTAAAATGTACTCAGCAAACATTTTAAGGTCAATTTAAAAAAAAAATTTAAAAGAGGGTAGTCATATCCTGGAACTCCTATGGATCTACAATATCATTCTTCTTACTTAAAAAAAGAAATTTACATTTCTTTTGAATGCTGAAGAACAGGAGACACCAAATCTTTTTTGCCTGCAAACTACTACCTTCTTTATTAGATCCAGCTAATAACACTGTTTTGTCTTCTTCCAAATAGCTCTAGATATATGGAAAAAATTTATATAGGCGGATGGGGATCCTCAAACCCCTCAGCGAGATCTTCTGAGCATGGCTTTTAAGAAACCTAGAGGCAGAAAAAGCCCAATAGAGATCAGGGGAACTACCAGCTTTTAGGATACACCCTTAAAGGCTCCAACGCCCCAAAGGGGTCTCATAGGATGCCATCTGGGGCCTGCTTCAATAGTGAAAAGGAAGGTCATTGAGCTAAAGCCTGCCAGACTTACATTCCCCTGCTGTGAGGAAACAGGGACACTGGAAGGTAGGCTTCCCCCTTGCTCCTCTAAGGGAGGGTTCAGTCTCTTCCAGCCCTGCTCCAGCCACCTATAACCTAACCTTGCCCAGAATGCTGTGGTTTGCCGCTGAAGGCTGAAGGTGCCCAGGGCCATCGGCCCCATCTACGACACTGTGGACGAGCCTAGGGTATTTCTTCCAAGAAGCAGGTAAACTGATCTCATTTGCACAAGGGCCAGTTAACTATGTTTTGCCTGAATAGTCAGGTTTTTTATTCTTCCCTCAAAGATCTCTGTTGTGGGTGTTGATAGTCCTATTTTCTGCTGCTTTGCTTAATATATAGTGTTTCCTTTATCCCTCCTACCTCAATGCCCCACTCATATTTCAGGCTGGGACCTACTCCTAATTTAGAGCTCTCTTTCCCCCTTTTGCCAACTTCTATTATGAATCTACCTGGATACAGCTTAGTGTATCCCAAGGTTCTCTTACCATGCCACAGTCGCAGAGCTCCAGGTAAGAGCAACCTGGTCTCATCTCTCCAGGCAGAGGAGAACAGAAGCTCCATATCCACGCATGCTGCAAATGGCTTTTCCAGTCTACCTGAATCATTACCAGCTAGAAGCAGCGGTCATTGGGACTTGGACATGAGCTGCAAAGTATAGAATGGTGACAACCATTCCAGTACCATGAGGACTTTTCCTGGATGTGAACTTTTCTGGACTCCTGCTCCCTGTGACAGCTCCTAACAGACTGAACTGTGGTTGGGTTGCATTTTTCAGGGATTTGGCATGGTGATGGGGCCAACTTGGACTTGGTGAACATGTTAAGGACAGTACTCTTTTATGGATTCTTGCTGTATTGGCCGAGAGTTTGCTTAAAGGCTTTTAACATATATACCATGATATACTATTCAGCTAGAAGAAATGATGACATCGAATCACTTACAGCAGAATGGTAGAAACTTGATAACAGTATGCAGAGTGAAATAAGTGAATCAGAATAAAACAAGAACTGCAGGATTCCATACATTGGTGGGACATAAAAATGAGACTAAAAGACATGGACAGGAGTGGGGAGGTTACGGGGGTGGGGGGAGGGGGAGGGGGAGTGGTACAAAGAAAACTGGATAGAGGGTGACGGAGGATGATCTCTCTTTGGGTGATGGGTATGCAACAGAACTAAATGACAAGATAACCTGGAATGTTTTCTTTGAATATATGTACCCTGATTTATTAATGTCACCCCATTATAATAAAAATTTATTTATAAAAGAAAAGCTACTAAACTTATTCAGAAGTCAGGGATCCTGTGACAATCTCAAACAAAGGAATGTTCCAGGCCCAAAGCCTGCAAGAAAGGAAAAGGACATTGAATGAAGATGCCTCTGAGTCCCACAGAAATTTTGAAGCCATCCAAAACCGTTCCGAGCCTTGCACACTGCAACATGCTGTGTTAAATTATGACCCAAGCTCTCACATAATGACTTTGAAGGCCAGGCTCTCATCTTAGAAATGCCAAACGAAGAGGGCAAAGGCAGAGGAGGAGAAAGGATATGGGGAGAAACTGGTGAGAGGCAGAGGCAGAGGCAGTGACGGCGGGAAAGAAATAAGCAATGGATCTGTCCACTTGTCTGTCTGCACGTTCTGCAACAGCCACAGATGACAGTTGAGAAGAGACCTGGTTATGAGCAAGAAAAGCACCCAGCCTGGCCTACTTCTGCTGTTGGGAGGAAAGTAGCAACATGCCTTAGAACCCCTAGCAGCATCCCCTTGGCACAGGGCAGGCATGCAACAGCAGAAAACACCACATGTCACAGCAAGATCCATCAGGAAAGCATCCCTGCACAAAATCGGGGCACATGGCAGTCTTCAGGCCAACGGTGCCACTGTGGGGGCAGAGCTGGTGCACATCCCAGTGAAGCCCTCTTTGCTCCCCACACCCTCAGGCTCCGGCACATTATTAGTGGGCTGTAAGTTAAGACAGAATGCAAAAAATCTGGGTAGGCCCTCATAAAAAAGGTTAAAATAAGATGTAAAAAATTAAGTGTTTCAATTATGTAGAAAGTTAGCTTATTCTCTCATGATGTGAGACAAGACACTGGAGCATATTCAAGCTCTGGGATGGAACCTAATTAATGCAAGTACCCCTCCCGGTCCAGAAGGACTTGGTCTCTGCATTCAGACAGTGATGACCGCCTGCATGTGCTTGTCCCACAGAAAAGCAGTAGGTCCTCCTAAGGCCAGCAACCCGAGAACACTGTTCTCCTGCCCTCTTTCTGAGGACTCTGGGTCAGAACCCAAGGCATAAACAGAAGCAATAATGAAGGGGCTAATGTCTCCACATGGTGGGGAGAAGTCTCTCTTCATTCTAAGAAGTCTCTTTCAATTCAAATTTTTAAAATCAAAATTATACTTTCTGAGTCTCTTATCTCTTTATCTCTTAAAGGGCTCTGGATCAATCACTTTACATTGTAATTGGTTTTCCAGCACTTCCTCTGAATTTGTGCTCAGAAAAGTTAAACATGCTGCTGGATTTAATTCTCTTAAGTCTCAAATGTGATCTAAAGAAAGCTATGCACAAAGCTGATGTCACATGAGAACAATTTAATGTGATGTCTTGCCAGGAATGATAAACTCTGGCAGCTGGATAAGAAAATCTCAGAGTTCAGATTTCAGACGTAGTTAACGCTCAAGCCTGGTGTGCTTGCCCAAGCACACCCAACGCGGCCACTAACGCCACAGCTGCCCACACCATTATGGAGTCTGATTCCCACCACTGTGGGGCTCCTCCTGCCTCAAAAAAGAACACAGCATAGCTGTCTCTCTAGTCTCTGAAGGGAATAAACATTTCTGTGGCCTTCATTCCTCACGCATCAATCAACACGAGCCTTGAATACGCATTTGCTTATTGGGACATCAACCTTCTCAGAGGACAACAATTACAACACACAGGACACACTTACTAGTTGCACAGTTTGCATTTAAAAAATTAAACTGAAGTCTGCCCGAATCAATGCAATGTAATCACAATGAGCTCTACAGAACTACTGTTTTTGTTTTTTGGGGGAGCTGGGAGGTCACACTATATTGAAAGTGTGTTTGTAAAGAAACCTGCAAATCTGGTTGAGTATTTCCATAACACACACACATATACACACACGTTACTTCATGTGATTCTGGCCCACTTCCTCCACATAGGCTCAGTCATGTCCCCAAAATACAACGCTGAAATTAGCCTACTGCTGGAAATGGGCCTGCTGCAAGTTAGTTGGCCTCAGACTTGTGATTCAGTCCACGCACACATGCAGACTCATTTCTCTAGAGCTGCCTCTCTCTTTTCAATTCTTTTTATAAGTGTTTCAAAAGCTTTTCATAGATGAACTCAGTGGTGCTGCCTGTGGCAGAGGTGACCTTAGTATCATATATGTGATTTACAAAGAAAAAAATTAACCAACCAACAAAAGGCTGTGTCAGGAAGCAGGTGTCACTTGTCTGAGAACGACTGACATGCCTGGGACCCATGGTGGAAACAAAGTTAACCAGCAGCCTAGGAGGGGTCGTTAACAGGATGGGAAACGGGCAGATAACGACATGTAGGTCTGCAGAAGAGGAAAGGGAAAACCTTCGTAAAGAGGCAAAACAACTTTCACAAAGTAGAAACATTTTCTTACCCTTACCTCTGCAAGAACACATCATCTGGGCAATAAGATAGCTAACCATGACACTCAAAGCAGACTCTGGTACACCACAGCACCGCACCTTATACAGGTGATGTAGACTAAGCGTGTCCATCTACCTTACTGTGAGTCCCAAGCATTCTTTAATGTCCAGTCTGTTCACACAATTGAAAAAGGATGGCACACGCCTGCCGCACTATGCAAATGCACACATACACACACATTCACTGTTTTCTCCTGGAACCCCCCAGGGACTAGGCAGACCTTGCGACCCTAGGTCACTTACCGAGGACTCGCTGTCCCTAATAAGGAAGTCACCCTCGCGGCCCCGCTCATTCAGGGCACATTCGGCCTGGTGGCGCGTCACATTCCCATAGTACCACTCTCTGCCCGCGAAGCGTCCGCTACCAGCGGGCCCCGGATAGCTGATCTGTGGGGCGTGCGACGGGGGCAGGGCAGGCCCATCGCTGAGGACCACCACGTAGTTTTTGGGGACAAGGCCGACCTGCCCCTGGGCGTTTTTGCATTTCCACCACTCTGGGTCGTTCTCCGGCTTTTCGATCACCTCCATAGTCTCTCCCTTCTCAAAGTTGAGCTCCTCCTCAGTAACCGAGCTGAAGGGGTACAGAGTCTGGACCACATGCAGGACACGGGCGCCCTGGCCATTGCTCAGGGACGTGCCCTTCCGCAGGCTCAGGAAGCTGGGGGCCTCTGCCGCTGCCTCGTCCACCTCTTCCAGAACGTAGTTGGAGGGGAACCAGCCGATCTGCCCATTGTAGCTGCCACGCCACCAGCCGTCGCTGCACTTCTCCATGACGGTGACATGCGACCCCTTCACCAGGGATAACTCGTCCTCCCTCTCTGCTATGTAGGCAAACTTGACGAAGGCTGGGATGTTGAGGTCATAGATGCGGTCTGCGCCGCCCCCATTGGCGGGGTACTCGGCATCCGTGCTGGGAGTTGGGGACGCATCCCTCGCGCTCGTCTTCCTCTTGGTCTTGCCGAGGCCTGTGGGGACACAACAAGGGCTCAGTGGGCGCCACAAAGGCAGCCAGACGCCACTGGGCATCGTTAGGATCCTGCCGCCACCTCCCTGCCCAAATGATTCAAGGGGGAAAAATCCACTCTGGTGACAAATCAGAAAAATCCACTCTGGTCACTGTCAGAAAAATCACATGGTAATTAATGGCTGCAATGTGCAGTTGCCAAGTGTCTAAAAGCTGAGAATTACTAAAACTTTTTTTTCTTTTACTTTTAAAAAAATGCCAGAGTATCAGTAGCACAAAAGATAAAATAGCAGAAAGTTAGCTTCCTTCTGAAATGATTAGAGAATCGCTGTGCTGCTCAGAAAAGTAGGGTAGAAAATACAAAGTGTCTTCCCATTTTTGTACTGGGCCAGAAGCTGGACTAAGTGAACTCAGAAGATGCTTTCTAAGAGGGTTCATATCTCATCGTTTCCAACAGGTTGTGATGAGTGCAAAAGTTAGGTGATACATTAACTCTAAGGCAGAATTTTCCTTATTGTGACTAAAAATGCACTAGTGTATGATGAAATCAATTTAGTGGGTTGTAAGCAGCTGTATTTTTTAGGGGAATCATACAAAATCTCAAAGTGTGTCACACACAGTACTGTAGCTTCAGATTCCTATTGCGTGAGTGAGTTGTAACGTGAAACACTTCTTTCCCTGCAGAGAAAAACTTTGAAAAACTCAAACTAAAAATGCTTTAACCTGGCTACAATGTATAGACTTCTGGAAGCTTCTTAAGAAGTGAGCCTAGTGGGGAAGGCATGTTGGCCCCCAGGGCTGAGGTGTGCCACTGGACCACTGGGGCTGGCCCTGCTCCTTAGTCTCTCATGACAGATGGCTGCTCACCGACATCCTAATTCAGTCAACATATAGGTTATGATGGGATGGAAACTGCAGCTATTTGCAGAACTTTATTTTCCAAAATGACACAAAGACACTTTAATGGGTAGCTTGTACCTCTCTCTGCTTTTATTCCTGAAACTGGAGCAAAGTCAGGATGATCCTAAGAACTGACTGCTTCTGCCCCTTGGCTGAGCAGGCAGCAGGCCAAGAGGAATCAAGTGTTGCATCATGGTCATCCTCTTCTGTGGGCAGCTGCGCACCATCCTCTAAGGCAGACTCACCCCAGGTCTATCATTCTGCTGCCCTGGGATTTGGGTTGCACAATGAGGAGACACACATGGACTTGAAGTGGTTTCCAAGGAAATACACTGGTTCCTCAGCTAGCAGCGCTTACCGCTCCTTTCTGTGCCATGGCAAGTACATTCAAGTGCATGGGAAACACAAAAGCAAGCCTCGAAAGTATGCCAAGTTAAACATTTAGACTTCTACTTAAGAGTTACCTTTCTTTACACGAAAACATTAACCTCTTTTATTTACTTATTTATTTTTTAAGTGAGAGAAGGGAAGGTAGTGAGACAGGCTCCCACAGGCCCTGGATTGGAATCCACCCAGCAAGCCCCATCTGGGGCTGATGCTCGAACCAACTGAGCTATCTTCAGTGTCTGAGGCTGACACTTGGACCAACTGAGTCACTGGCTGTGAGAGGGGAAGAGAGAGAAAAGGGGGAGGGAGAAGCAGATGGTCACTTCTCTTGGGTGCCCTGACTGGGGATTGAACCTAGGATGTTTTGTAAACCAGGCTGAGGCTCTATCTACTGAGCCAACTGGCCAGGGCCAACATTAACCTCTAAATCTTAGAATGAATCCTTTCATGTGATTTCCAACTGAGGACAGTTTATGTAATGACAGAGCATTGTCAAGACTCCACAGCTTCAAAATCCAGAAGGTGGGCAGCTCATGAGAGGAAACTTCCACCCAGAAAACTCAGGTATCGCAAAGCTCAAAAAGTAGTTCACATATCAGCAGCAATGGTCAGGCAGAATCCAATTTTTATTGGTAACAAAGATTTCAAGAAATAACATTTAAAAGTAACTTCTTAATATACCTTTTCAAGTGTATAACAAAAGCCACTTAGAAAAAATACCTCAGAAAGATCAAGTCTTAGAATATTTACTTGGACATAAAGGTGCCAAGATCAGCCAAGCAGTCATTAGACCTTAGCATAATATACTGTTGTAGATACTTAACAACTGATTGGTGAATGAGTATGCTACTTTGCTGATTTTTTTCCGAACACAAAATAATTTAATTACTTCAGCCACTGAGTTCCTACCAGATGCCATCCTAGACTTTGGGGAGAGTCAGACAAATGATGCAGCCACTCTCCCTGCCTGTATGGAATTTTATTTTCTGCCAAGACTGGAACATTCTGCATAGCAACCACACCTGGGAAAATTGACCTAGTCGTACCCTTTGCGTACGCCCTCTCCTGTCTCTTAGGTACAGGAGCCGAATCATGCAAGGTATATGTTGGTTCCAATCCTTGCCATGTTGCATTAGTCAGCACAGGGGAATAGTAGTGTGTTTTAGCAAGATTTGGGACTTCAAATGATGTGCTTTCCTTTCAGTTCTTAATTAATCATAAAGTCCAACTGCCAAGTTGGAGCTTTTGCTGCAGTGTGCTTAGGATAAATCATATTATGAATGAGAATCTCTAGAATGTGACCATTAGGAAACCTTTCCAATTGCTGACATGCTGTATTAGCTGGTGGTAAGTAACTCTTTTTGCGAAGTGATGATTTCCTCTGTAGCTTGTTCAATAAAGTATAAACTGCAACAGCTTTGCATGAAGAAAGAGGAACAAAGAAGCAATGGAAATCACCTTTAAAAAAAAAAAAGATGCTGTCTCATGTGGTATAAACTCAGGAGAACCAGGATTTTTAACTTCTATATTGAAGACTAGGCTCTGAAAACATTTCATAAATCTATAATCATAAAATTGTGGTATTTAAGATCTAAAAGAAATCTTAGCCTGCTCAGTTGTTTTAGGCTGTTGCTAAAGAGCAGTGGTTCTCAACCTGTGGGTTGCGACCCCGCCGGGGGTCGAACGACCAAAACACAGCCATTCTCCGATGGCTTTAGGCGACCCCTGTGTTTTGGTCGTTCGACCCCCGCCGGGGTTGCGACCCACAGGTTGAGAACCGCTGCTATAGAGGGTGGCCTGGGGTTCTGTGGCGTGCTGCCCAGGAGACTGGTGGGTCAGGAGAACCCAATCCTCTGCCTCCAACATGTTCCCTGCCCTCCCCAGCAGCTCCCATGCTCTCTCTGTGCTACCACCAGGGGTCCAGGGCAGAAGGATGCTGGACAATGTGCTCCACAGATGAGGTGGGTAAAAGCATTGGAGAGGCCAAGCACTCACCCCAGGTCTCAGGCTAGTGAGCAGGTACAGCAGGACGCAGACCCCTGAGGAGGGGCTGCCTGGAATGGACTAGGTGTGCAGCCAAGGGAGGGTATAAACAAGTTCCTTGATGGAGCTACCTCCACAGCTGCCACATAAAGACCAGCTGCAATTTGTGCACTGAACTTTATTTGCATGTAATACTACTACTACTAATAATAAATAACATGTGCACCATTAGGAATGGCATTTCTTACTCTGAAACAGAGAGCACAATTTGAAGTGGCAAATAGCTGAGTTGGATTTAAAACTACAGGCACATCTCATTTTATTGTGCTTTTGCTTTAGTGCACTTCACAGGTGTGGCATTTTTGCACACCGAAGTCCAATCCCTCCACCAGTTAAAAGACCACGACTACTAGTTTCACTGTGGTTCTTGCTTTATTGTGGTGGTCTGGAACCAAACCGGCAATATCTCTGAGGTGTGCCTGTACACTTTTCAGCTTTTGTGACAATTTTGTGGGGTGAAGTAACTCAATCTCTGATCCTGAGTTACATTTTCATCAACAATAATAAGCAGATTTTAACTTTCTTGAATAAAATTACATACCTTAAGGACAGTTCTAATGAAAGTCTGAATATGTTATGTATTATTAACATTAGGGATTTTAAAGTCAAAATCTTTTACATACTCCTTTTAAGATAAAGGAATGTTAAATGACTTTAAAATATGCTCTGTCATCTTCCAACTGGAGTTCTGGAGGTTTATGATAAACGTTGAACAGGCCCTGGCTGGTTAGTGTTGTCCTGAAACTCCAAGGTTGTGGGTTTGGTCCCCGGTCAGAGAACATATGGGAAGTGACCAATGAATGTACAACTAAGTACAACAACAAAAGAATGCTTCCTCTCCATCCCTTTCTCTATCTCTCTAAAATCAATCAAACAAAACAAAAAAATCAAACAAATTCGGTCATTTGGAAATATATATATTCAAGCTATCAGTAATTCGTTTAGACATAATGTACTGTGGACAAAAATGGGGCCACATACTAAACCTGACAAGCTCAGAGGAGGCCTGTGTGGCAGCCTTACAAACTCAGAGACTGTAAGTAGCCACACAGGATGGTCATGGTGGGTAGTCATGCCCTCTGACCATAGCTTCCTTGACAAAGGTCAATCTTCACTCTTACCTGAGCCTGCCTCGCGTCTTACTGCATCTAAGATAACGTCTTTGGAATGTCAGAGTAATCTCTTCACCTCCCTCAGGACACAACCTCAGGCCCCCCGAGCAGGTGACCACAGGCTCCTTGCTGTTATCTCTCCCCACATACCATCTCTGTGTGCTGTAAAGGTGAACTATGAACCTTCCTGTGCCCACTCAGAGGAAAGAAGTAAGTGTCTCTGTCTGACTTTTTATCCAACCCCAGAGGTTTCCCCACTCGGCTTTCTCCCACCTCCCAATCTACCACCTCGGTTTTCACGTAGCCCCTCACGCCTCCTCCTTTGAGTCTCATGTATAAAACAAGCTGTGAAACTGCTCTTCTCCGGAGCATTTTCTCAATCTGTTGAGATTTTGCTTCCCAGAAATTGTTGGCAGTTCGGTTCAAATTAACTGAAAAATTTTCTACGGTAGATTTACATTAGCAGTACCCAAGTTTTAGGAGATCTATGGCAAAGCCATTGTATTTTAGCTACTGATCAGATCTGTAACATAAACCAGATTTAACTAGAAAGCTTTCTTGTACTTAAAATGCCATTTATGTACTATGTTAGGAATTGAGCTTATTAATTTGTAAGGGTTTCCCCTATTAGAGTGAGAATCTATTATTAAAGTCCACTAAATATTACAAAAGGCTTTATTATTAAATGACAAGGAGACCTGACAAGATTTGATTAAAAGTAATCAAAATAAGTTTTCATATCAGAGTTAGTACATAATGTTTGACTTTTAACAGCTTTTCATATATGCATATAATTTGTATTTAGTAAAAATTAGATATACTGGTAAGGTTAGCTTTCTTTATTCAGAGACTACCCAGTTCTAACATTTCTGATCAAAATATTTCAATATATAAATAGAAAAAACTCATTTACTAAATTTAGGATTCTCTACGATGGTCATTTAAGATTAATGCCATGGTTTTCTGCTGTTTTAATCTCAACAGCCTTCTCTTATTTAACAAAACTCCTCTCTTCTGGTGGGTGGCTTGGGCAGGGCTCCTCGCACCCCCGCTGGAACATGGGGAAGACCGGACCCAGTCCTGTGGTCAGAGCCCTCCTCGGCACGAGTGCTGCAGCCCTGGAGGACACCATCTCTCACTGCCCGCCACTTGTAGGAGTCAATGTGGAGAATGAAGGCGAGAACAGGGACGAGGCCCAGGCAGGAAGAAAGACAGAACCCAGATGATAGGAGTTGAGTCCCTTAATCCAACTGCAATTCCCAATGATGTGAGATAAATCCCTCTTTAAATTTTCTAAGCCTGGCTTGTTGGCTCAGTGGTAGAACATCGGCCCAGCATGTGGTCCTGGGTTTGATTCCTGGCCAGGGCACACAGGACAAGTGACCATCTGCTTCTCCACCCCTCCCATTCCCTCTCTCTTCTGCTCCTATAGCCATGGCTCGATTGATTCAAGCAAGTCAGCCTCAGGAGCTGAGGATGGCTCCATGGAGCCTCCACCTCAGGTGCTAAAAATAGCTCGGCTGAGAGCATGGCCCCAGATGGGCAGAGCATTGGCTCAAGATGGGGGTTGCTGGGTGGAACCTGGGTTGAGGCACATGCTGGAGTCTGTCTCTCTATCTCCCTTCCTCTCACTTAAAAAAACTTTCTCCTCCTCCTTTTTGTTTTTACTCTATCTACTTTTAAATTAACTGTCACTTCAATTAAGAGCTCTGAAAAACAAAACAAAACTACCCTCCCTCTACTCTCACTTCTCCTCTCTTATTCCAGCTCCTGAAATATACAAACTTTATTCTCACTTAGAAAAGTGGTATATGGCTGTCCCCTCTTATCCACAGAGGGATTCGTCTCAAGATGTCCATCAGTTGACTTAAACCAGACAGTACCGAACCCTAGATATATTGCTTTTCTTCCACACATACATACCTAAGGTAAAGTTGAATTTATACATGAGGCGCAGTAAGAGATTAACAGCAATAACGAATAACTAAATAGTCTAATTTTAACAATATACTGTAATAAGAGTTATGTGAATGGCACTGGGGCCATTATTAAGTAAAATAAGGGTTATACAATAATAAACACAAGCACCATGATACGGTCTCAGTGGAACTGAGATGGCTGCTAAGGGACTGGCAGGCGGGTGGCAGTACAGTGTGGGTGAACTGTACATTCTGCCGGGACAGAGCAGGACGGCACAAGACTTCACCACCCTACTCAGAGCAGTGTGCAATTTGAAAGTTATGAATTGTTTATTTCTGAAATTTTCCATTTAATTTTCAGACCACAGTTGACCCCAGGTAATTGAAAATGTGGAAGATGAAAACACGGTGGGGTAGGGGGAACTATAGCATTTGGGTAAGCTGAAAAGAACACAGTCATCCTTTGTGAGCAGCAGGTTTGGGGGTGAGAGTGAGGGTGGGGTGGTGGGAGAGGGACAGCCATCACTACCACGCCATGACTGACCGCAGGGCTGGTGGATGTGTTTCTTATACCCACAGAATCTTGGGTGTAAAACATTTACCACCACAGGAGCCATAATGAGAAATCCGTGACACTGGATGACCAGAGATCTTGGGCCTAACTGACCAATACCACTTAACCTCCAGGTTCTGTTCTGGAGGTAGTCAGATTTGATGGAGGGTGCTCCCAAATGAGTTCACTGTGGCTGGTTTCCGAGGCACGGTTGTCAGAGAGACCCAAGGGCAGCTGGCGAGAGCGGGCCAGGCTCCTCAGTAGAAAACAGTTCAGACGAGGCCGGATCTAGGGCAAAGCAGACTCAGGCACTAATGCCATCTCAGCTGCTTCGGTCAGCATCTATTCCTTTTGTCTCATGGAGGCTCAAGATACTAACTGCTGGGTGCGAATTGGCTCGGCAGAGGAGGGCAGGTGTGCGCAGGGAGAAGGCAGGCTACGGCAGCAAGTGTTCCCTGTCAAAGACGCTGGGGCTGCGCTCTGCAGAGGGGGGCCCAGGCTGGTGAGCAGGGCAGGGGAGAGCTGTCTCAGGCAAAGCAAAAAGCTCTCTTCTGAGTGTCCTGTTGGTAGAAAACACTCTTTACTTGGCACCATGGATTCTCCCATTAGGAACTAACTGGATATGCTTAAAAAAGAAGTAATCCTGAGTCCCTAACCACTTCTGAGATAAAGGACCAAATATTGCCTGTTACAGCTTTCTGGGTCTTCCATGTTTCCACTTGGGCACCAAATTTGTTCACAAAACCCCCAGCCTTAGGGTTCCTTTTGTTGGGTGCCACCCACACATGGTAAGGTCCTGGCAACGAGGCGGGAGAATATATCCTGTAGATGGCCAGGATGTGTGAGTGATCTAGTTGGGCCTGGAAACTTTCTTCCTCTAGTAGTTTAAATCTAGCTTTTAAAAATGAAAACCAACGTCTTTTCCAAAAGCTTAGTCAATCTGCACATCCCTGATCAGACCAGAGGCAATCACATGGGCTCATGAGCAGGACTCCAGTGTCAGGGAGTCACTCACCCACTGGAGGCCTTTTCCTCACAGTAAAACAAGGGTCTATCCCAAGATCTGCTCAGCACTAAGATTCATGAATGGCACTAAAATTATGCGATGTCACTTTCTCTTAAGAAACTCAGCTTTCCCCACCCACAGCCTCAGAGTGCTCACCCACCCCACTGCACTATGAGAGAGAGACCCTCAGAGAGACCGCGTTTGGTCATTTTGTGGCCTCAGGACCTGGTACCCAGTAAGTGTTTGCTCAGTTAATAAATCCACTTCCTGTGCATGCCTCCATCCTTCCAGACTGACCTTCCCATTGATAACCATATGTGGCCAAGAGTGCTGATAAGATCACTTAGGAGCACACTAATATTGCAATTAGCAAACCTCCCAAATACATGCCATGCCAAGCCCTCCCCACATCTCTTTCTTCCTGGCACCCTTCAACAAAAGTTTGAGACCTGCCATGTGCTGGGCACTCACACACTCTCAAGGCCGTGGCTCGGGCAGAAGGCAGTGCTCTGGTACTGTCTGAGGGCTCCGAGGTATACCAGCTCCTGGCTTACTCTGCTCATCCCCAAACTAGAATGAATCGAGAGCAACTTTCACCATTCCTATGCATGTGCACCTTGAGTGCTCCCCTCACCCTGTGGCGAGTACTGTGCCACACGAAGTTCTCAGCTATAGGCAGAGGGCTAGTCCCCACAGAGAGGGGGAAGGAGACTTCTGAGGTAGGAGCAGCTGCCATCCTGAGGAGACAACACTGACTGGGGAGGGGCTCCAGCTAAAGGACGGACAAGGGAACTGGTCACCATCCCTGCGTTCCTGTCCAGCGGGGAGACATAGGAAGAGCCAGCTCAGAGGGACAGGCATCAGGGACAAAGGGCTGCCACCACACGGGGCCTTGTGTTCAGGAGCTTCCTTTTGCTCAGGAGAAAGAACATTCACTTGTGAGCAAGCAGCCAATAACATGACTGAATGTTGAAGCCTGAACAAAATGGCTTAGAGGTACAGAATTCTCTATCAGATGTGAAAGTCAAATGGTAACACAGATGCCAATAAAAATAATTTTTAGAAATTTTAATTAAAATTTTTAATTAACAATACATATTTAGTACCTGTCAACACATGTACCCGATATATCAGCACAAGCATTTTTGAATATGTAAAAAGTGCATGAGATGTGGCAAGGATACGACATTCTGCAACATTACTGAATGTGTCAACCCACTGGCAAAAGTTCAGCACACATGCATCTTTCCAAGACCATACCTAAGTAGAATGAAACGTGATAAACAAATGAGAACGAGCAAAGGAACAGCCTATTCATGCAGGTGGCAAGTGGTTAGCAAAGACAGCTGATCCAGACGCCAGCCCACTTTCTTAGACCGCACTCCATGCTCAGCTTCTGCACCTACTAGCATTAGACCTTGGCAGCTGTCGAATACTTCCATTTCTCAGTTTCTTCATTTGCAATATTAGGCTATTGGTGGCACTTTATGGGGCTGGTATGAGTGTCCAATAACTGAGGATCACACTTAGCATAATGTCTAGTATACAGCATAAACCTAAGTGATAGCTGTTGTATTTATTGCCTTTAGTATATCATCTAGTTGTCTTCCTTGCCCCTTGAGGGCAAAGGCAGGAGACAAGAACAGGTGGTGATTTTTCAACAGAGATGCACACACATCTGTTTTTCCCTAAAAGGTTCCTAGGGGCAGGTCTCACCTCACTTCTGCTCTTTGGGTTAAGGCATGAGGATCCCTATGGAAAGGCACAGAGAGGATGTTCAATAACGCAAAATGGGCCTCACAGGGGGAATTAAAAAAGCCCCGTTTTCCAAGTCAGAGTAGGCAGAAAGGCTTGGAGATCACACACTGCTTTCACAGGCAAACAGTGTTACTGAGATGCACACCCTACAGGGGTCATAGGTGTGTTCCCTTCCTTTGCTCCAGGAGGAGGTCTTGGAGGTAACTGGGCTTCTGCCTCCAGCTCCTGGTTGTTAATAAGCTGGCTTTGTGGACAGCACCCCACCTGGGACTGAGAGGCCTACTCCTGGTTATGCTGTGAAAAATCCTTGCAACCTTGGACAAGTCACTCAATTTGCCCAATTTTCAGAGAAAACCTTTGGATCAGGTTATCTGCAGGGCCCTTCCCAGTATTCTAAAATTCTACATATAGCCCAAACTATCAAGTGAGCGTCACTTAACTGTCCATACAAGGCTATGAAAGCAACCATAGAAGAACCACAGGAGACCAAGGGACCCTTTGTCACATGGTTTTCCTTAGCACATTAGATTAAGCATTTTAGATTGAGTCAATCTAAATTTGTAGAATAAGAACAGCTACAGTTTCATTATGAAACCATGCTCTACTTCTAAACACCCACTTGTAAAATTTCCAACTTAGGCCATCATCTGCTTTACTTCTTAAAAAACCAAAAACACAAAATCAAGTGAGATGCCCGGCCAACAGCCACCACAGGATGGCCTGCTTCAACAAGAAAAAAGGGTGGCCACCTCCTTAAAATATTACAAAGAGCTGCCTCAGGTGACTTCCCAGGCTGTGAAAACCAGAAGGAACCATCTGGGGCATTCTCAGAAGCAGCAAGGGCAGTGACGGGATTTAAAGAGAAAGCACTGGCAGCTAAGGGTCTGATCACAGGGACAAACTTCTAGACAAAAGAGTAAGGGAGTAAATGCATGCTGACATGCAGAGAAATACCTGGCCTGCCCCGCTAGTCCACCGATTGGACCTGGCCTATCATGGATCAGGTAGGAGACATGTAGGTGCCTACCTGCCCTACTGTCGGAAGAGCAGGGGTGAGCACCGGGTAAGCACCAGGCATGGGGGTCGGAGGGGAGAATACCAGGAGGTGCAGTGCTGGCCTGATGGAGTTCTGGGGCTCAGCAGGGAGCATTACAGCACATGCCAGTAAACAAACATCCCCTTGGCCCTCCAGGCCTATCCCTAGGGGACAGACATGAAAATGTAATAGAGAAAAGGAATATTCAAGACATATGGATCGAGCTTAAAAAATAGAGCACGCCACCTGGGGAAACGCAGTCAGCAATGACATTGGTAAGAAGATTTTACTTTGGTTACTAGACATTTTGAATTCATGTTTCCCTATTCTAAAATTGAAGGCTCCGCCTGTGTAACTCCTTCATCAGGAGATGGTGTTTTCTGTGCTTTTTAGAAAATGGAAGTACGAGCATTTTAGTAACAAGCAAATGACATACCAATTGCTGGGAAATACTTGATCTGATGTTCTTGTCCTTCTACAGGACACGAGGGGGTACCGTGTGGCCCAGGGAACAGAGCAATTTGGTTTCATGCACCACAGAAACTGCACACCGCTTCCTTTCATCTACGGGCAGACAGACCCTCATCCTTTCCCAGGCTCCCTGGATTCTCTCCCATGAGTGTCCTTTTTGACAATCTGACTCTGTTTTCTAGTTATCCTCCTCTAAGCTGTTGTCAGTTGTTTTACAGTTTTGGTTTCTAAACATTTGGAAGCTTGTGATGTACAAAAACAAATCAAGTCTATTTTAGGTGGCTGGCACCACCACAATTACTATAAAGGTTTCTATAATATGTGGGCAATATATTTGGCATGTCATTTTTCCTGTGAACAATCTCCCCAGTCAGAATTCTAAAGAATTATGAGACCCAACATGTAATCCATGTTCATATAATGGTAGATTATATGACAGAGAATAATAAGGTAAACCTGATGTGTTAAATGCAACTCCAGGACCCACAGAGTCCCTCTCTTAATGTGGTGAAGAGATGATAAATTGTCGAAGTTAAAGTTTAAAATCAAATTGTGAGCAAGTCATGAAGCTTTTTTTTTTTTTTTTTTTTCATTTTTCTGAAGCTGGCAACAGGGAGAGACAGTCAGACAGACTCCCGCATGCGCCCGACCGGGATCCACCCGGCACGCCCACCAGGGGGAGATGCTCTGCCCATCCTGGGCGTCGCCATGTTGCAACCAGAGCCACTCTAGCGCCTGAGGCAGAGGCCACAGAGCCATCCCCAGCGCACGGGCCATCTTTGCTCCAATGGAGCCTTGGCTGCGGGAGGGGAAGAGAGAGACAGAGAGGAAAGTGCGGAGGAGGGGTGGAGAAGCAAATGGGCGCTTCTCCTGTGTGCCCTGGCCGGGAATCGAACCCGGGTCCTCGCACGCTAGGCCGACGCTCTACTGCTGAGCCAACCGGCCAGGGCTGAAGCTTTGCTTTTAAATGTGTCAACCTACAGAGCTGCAATGTGGTACGAACTATGATTAATAGCCACATACCTTTCTTTAGTTCAAAGTAAAATTGTCTTTTTAATTTACAGTTATAAGAACACCCTAATAAGGGTCAGACACTGTCAAGGCCCTTTTCACATATTTGTTAGGCAAAAAAAAAAAAAAATCAATCCATCAATGAATCAAATTGCTGTCTCTTAATCTTCTCACGTGTTCCATACAAACTTTTCATGAAGAATGGTCTGGCTTTGTATTCTTTTTTGAAATGATGAACGTTGCTAAGAGAGTGACTCAGTTTAGGAAGTTTGTTTAAGGATGATTAACATGCAGGATGATTAACAGTACTTTTCTGTTCTTGAAGAACATTCAACCCAGGAAGACAAACCACATCTAAGTCAGATGAACCCTAAAGAATCAGCATCTCCTCTTACATGGTTTATAAAATACACAAAACATGCGAGCCTCTGATGAGCCAGGAGGTGCATGCAAGCTTGCTCACTAAATCGCATTTCCAGCTTGTGTCAAGGTCCGGCACCTGTAGAACGAGCTTGATATTTTCCTCACTAAATGCCCTGGGACAGCTAGTACTGATAACAGCAAGAAGTTGCTTCCACATTGCATTAGTGCGATTTTGAATAAACAGACACAAATGTTTAGACACAGGGAATATTTCTGGATGATAAGATCATAAATGATTTGGTTTTTTCTTTTTTTATTCTCCTCAATTTTTTATAGGTATACCTGTCTAAAATGAATAAAAACCCAGGCATTTTGAGGAATAGCTGTGTGCAAAAGCCTGTGTCTTACAGAGAAAGCTTGAGTGACAAAGGTGCCTGAAATAGAGTGCACACAGCAGCCTGCAGTACGTGTTTGCTGTCCCACAGTGAACATCAATTTACGAAAAAGGAGCTACGTTCCCGAGATGTCAGCTTCGGAGTTATTTTAACTAATGGCTCTTGCTCACCTCCACATGAAGAAACCAGGTAAAGTTATTAAGGGACTCCCATGGGGCCAGGGAGCAAACAATACTCATGGAAGGAGCTGGTCCCCTAGAATTTGAGGGGCCACAGAAAGGATGGAAACATAAGCAGCTATGTGCATGGAAGCCTGGGAGTGACTGAGTTTGCCAACATCAATGCCAAGCAGGGGTCATCCCCACCCCCCAATCTGAGTCCCCAGTTCCTGAAGCCATCAACTACAACAGAGATTGAAGTCAAGCAGACCTGGTTTGAATTTCAAGCCCATCACTTACTGTGTGTTATTTAACTTCTGAGTTTCAATTACTTTTTTTACATGAAAAATGATTATGTTCCCTTTAGGGTTATTGTGAAGATTAAACAAAAATGTGCACTGACTCCCGGAACAGTATCTGACACAAATCGGGCACTCAAAGAAAAATCATTAATACTGTTCACTCTGGGAAAATCCAAAGAAAATCAGTTTTGAGGCTTTGATTTGACTTTTTCTGTTTCATTAGCCTTTGTTTGGATCTGGGGTGTGGGGCGCCATGCTTCGCGGGGACTGCTGGCTGGGAAGCCTGTGGACTCTGTAGGCCTTCCGCCAGGAGAGGGTTATGGTGACAGCCCTCGGAAGTGGACAGAAGACCAGGGCCCCTCAGGACAGCACAGAGACAGGAGCCTCGGCTGCTTCATCACAGCTGCTTCAGAGAGGTGAGGTCTCTGCTGCTGCAAGCCCCACAGAAAATTACTCCCATACAAGTCCAAACACTAAAATTCACTTAAAAATAGGAAGTACATTATAACAAAAATCTAAATTTTCTGTCCTAAACTTGAGAGTCATGAACATTTTCACCAACTGCCCTGCCCATCACCTCAAACTCAAATGGGTCTGTCCTCAGGGTCCAGTTTCTCTTCCCACTTCCCTAATTCTCTTACTCATTGTGTTGGTCATTCACTCAAGCTCAAACCATGGCGTCACTCATTCCACAGCCAGTCAACACACAGCCTGGGCTCTTCCTTCAAAGTCCCTCTGATCCGTCACCCTCATTCCCACTGCTGAGCTCAGGACTTGCAGCATCAGCCTGAGTTGCTATGAGCCTCCTGCTGATCAACTGGCTCCCTCCAAGCCTTCTGCAAGACCACAATCAGAAAACCTACCAGACACCCTGAAGGTCCTCTCCTTTGTCACCATGTGGGACACCTGTGCGGGAGAGTTCCCTTTCCAAATGCCATTATCAAAGGTCAGGGCATTCCCAGTGTGGTGCGCCCCAACCACTCAGGACTCCCCAACATTTTCATCTACCTCCATCAGCTGGCTCTGTGTCCTTCAACAGGCCCATGACATCCAGCGTCTTTCTTCGCTTGCGTTATTCCTCCCTCGGTGAAAGCCGCACCTCCTCTCACAAGTCTCAACTCAGCCCCCCAAGTAGTCTTTCTTTCATGAATGACGACATTCAATTCTCACCCATTCCATGAGACAAGTAATCATTTACCCTACATGATAAATGATGCAGTTGAAGCTTGGCTTTCAGCAGCTTGCCCATAGCCGCTCCGTTAGTACATGGCAAAGCCTGCATTTGAACATAGGTCCCCCACCTCACCATACTATGCTGCTTCTGAAAGGACAGGAGAGAGGCCTGACCTGCACAATACAGCACCAGTTCCAGTGGGACCGGCAGGAACAGTGCCACTGTTCAAGTGAGGACTGCTTGCTTGTGCCTGTGCCATTTCCCAGACAAGCTTCAGAAAGCCAGGCACTAAACCTTGTGTTGTCTCTATATCCCACCAGATGAAATAAAGTCTGGCCAGGCTCCCACTTCTGATCCAAACATACCCTGTTACACTGTGCTGATCCCCACATAATGTGTGCACCTCTATTTTAAAGCCTTCGGTTATTGCTTGCAAAGGTCGCTCAGCAGGGAATGAAGTGGCTTACAAGGAATTGCCAAGGGACAGCTGAAACTCATTGGTTCCCATAGTCACAGGCTATGGTTTTGTTACCCACATTTCATTCATAACGAATACCCTGCCCAGATTCAGGTCTGCTAAGGATATTTATAGTCACAGTAGATCCACAATCCTGCAGTGTCTGAATGAAACCCCCACATCCTGCACAACCACAGAGCCCGTAAGCCCGGAAGACCGTGTCGGATGATCACTCTCCCTATCTCTGTGACAACGAAAAAGCATGTCTTGAACTGGCTCAAAGCTGTCTGGGCTGACCTGACAAGAAGCAGGCACTTCCTCACATGGAAGCTGGTGATATGGATGGAACCTACTGGATGATTAGAAAAAGTTCTGAGCCAAGAATTGGGGGAAACCGTTCCGATGTAGAATCAGTTGGACATGTTTACGCCTGGTGCATCACTCTCCTGTTTCAGGTGCAATCTCAACAGGTTCTCAGTGACACCCTCTGGTCTCGGAAAGGGTTATGCCAAATCTAATAAACACATGGACAGAGCTCGGAAGCCCCAGTTACTTTCCCTCTGCTATGTGCCAACTTCATATCCTAAGGTGGTCTTCAAACCACTCATGTGTCTGTCCATCTGTTTTAATGTACAGAAAAGTTATGAGAACAGCACAAGAACATTATTTTCCCTGAGCCATTTGAGAATAAGCTGCCAACAGGAGGTTCCATCACCTGAACATTTTGTGTGTATTTTCACAAACAAGGACATTATTCTCCAGAACTACAATACAACCATCATCTGGAAATTAACATTGATACATAATTACCAGTTATGTCTGGGACCCCACTCAAGTTTTGCTAAGTATTTTAGCTCTAAAATACAAAAACTTGTTATCACTACAATTTCCTCTAACATTCTAAGTGCCTGTCTCTGCCACAGATTCCTAGCAAATGCCCATCTATTAAATCTTGATATTTAACTTGGTATAGTAAAAACAAAATAAAACAAAAGAACTCTCAAATTTGAGTTGAAGTCCCATCTCTGTCTCAAATCTATGACTAGTAGTGTGTTCTTGGGCAAGTCACTTAGCCACTCTAAAGTCAACCCTAGCATGGCTATGCCTTTAAGAAGGCTGTAAATTTCATTCATAGGAACCCCCACCCCTCATCCAAAAGCATTAGCTCAAACCAGTGTCAGAGCTATTTTACAGTTAGCTGGCATTGTGGAATCCCTAGGGCAGCTCCACTCTGCCCCCAGGTCTGGTTGGAATCACAGAGGTGGGATTCCAATGACTCCAGGTTTCTAACTACCTTAGGGATGGTCACACTGGGACAAATGCTCAAGGAGCAAACCCTGAGGCACATCACTTTTAGCTCTAGATGCTCGAAGTGGTTAGCAATGGGCATGGTGCCTTGGAACAGAGATTATAGATGAAACTGTATCATTTCATGTAAAGAAGTCGGCACCTGGACTTAGCCATGAGAAGAGTTAACCTTTAGGGCTTTGGGTGGGTTCTAGCTGTTATATAAAGTGGCAACAAATCTTTGAAAAACACCACTCTGGGAGCAGCTTCTCCACAGCTAAAGATTTAGCACAATGCTTTAAAACATCTAACCATTCTGATTTTATAAGTCAGGCTGCAATGTCAAGGCCAGATTGTAGCCCAGGAATGGTCTTCCAGCTAAGCTGCAGGGCTGTGCAGCTGAAGTCCTTCAGGGCATCAGCTGGGCTCAGCCAGCAGAAAGGGCTCCTAACAACTGCGCCTTGTTGTCTATGCAGAACTTCTCTTGTTCATGATCATAAGTTGAATATGAGAGGAGATCCAGTATATATAAGTGTTTAGCCCATGGGTAAATAAGAGTACATATTGTTTTATTCAATTATAAGTTATTAAAGAGAAAGAAAGAATGGCCATCCTTTCCTAACAGATAGATCTTTTCATCGAAGTCACTCTAACCAATTATTATATGCAATTAATTTAATTTACTTCACAAACAAGGGCATTATCCTCCAGAACCAGAACACAACCATCAAAATCAGTAAATTAACATACCAAGTGAGTATAAGGAAGCAGGAGATTACTTGATAGAGTTATCTACAAGCAATTAGAGATACAAACACACATTTATAACACTTATGACTTTCCTGGGGAGTCCTGGCACATTTTTCCAAACCAGACATTTGCCAGGGAAATCTTACCATGTATTTAGGAGTTAGGTAGATTTCTAGAGCAATACAAATTACAAATGTGGATGACACCATAAGTAGCTACTAGAAGCTTAACATATGCACTGTAGTTTCTGATTTGCTTTCACTCCTTCTAATGCACAGTGGAGATCAGTTCTGCTGACTGCATAATTGATCTAAAATCATACTGTAATTCAGAAGGCACACTGGTGACAGTAACATAGACGGAAAGCCATGAACACTTTAGCTCCATTTTTTTTTTAGCAACAGAGACCCTTGAGAGGCTGCAGAAAGTCTTCACGTTCCTTCTTGACAATGATGCCATGTCAAGTCTGGCCGTGGAGATATAAGAAGTCTCTCCACCACTGTGATTCTGGCAGGGCACCTCTCTTCTCTTTGATACTACTCAAGAAGGCAATGAAAACCTCGTGCTGAGGTAACACAGTCTCTCTTTGTCCAGGAAAAGCAGGGCTGTGGGACAGCATGACAGATACACCAAATCAGAAAGACACACAACAAAGGGGGCAGTGTTCTACGGTGATAGAAGTACCGACCTTCAGACTGTGAACAGCAACTGCTCCTAACAGAAATGGATGTTAGAAGTATAATTGTATCTGTATTTTTTCAACACCCAATACTCAGTACCAAGCATCCAAGGCAGTGTGTGCCTGAATGGAGACTGAAGCTGGGAGGACAGCTGTCACCCTACAAGAGCATCAGGCACTCAGTGCAGCTCCTAGGACATGGGAGCCCAGGGGAGAGGGAAAGAAAAGCAAACTTGGACTCTATTTAAGGAAGAGCTTTCTAACAATTTGTGTTTTCCAAAAATGGAACTGGTTGCCTTAGAAGCAGAAGGGTTCCAGCAGCGCTGGGTGGCCATCTGTCAGGGGCGGGGCGTGGCGGCGAGCACCCAGCACAAGGGTGCTGGCTAAGCTGGTTTCCTCTGCACCCTCTGCACGGAGGCCCCTGGCACACTAGCATACTGAACTAACTGGTCACAGCTCTGATCAGAGCTCGTAAAAAACTAAGCAGGAAAGATATGGACAACAGTTTCAATCTGAGGCTTTGTCTTCTCTCCTGCTAAAACTGAAGGAAAAAACGACAAGGTATTCAGGGAATTTTCAGATAATTCAGAGTGTTTGTTTTACCTTATTTTGCTTCCCAGTATTTCAATCAGTTTCTGGGCATTTCATTCTTTACTAGAATCTCACAAATATATTTTTAAAAATGGATAAGAAACAAAACAAGTCAACAGTGTTTAGTAGCTAAAAAAAAAAGGAAGAAAAGCACTCTGGTATGTGAAAAGCTAAAATTGGAAAAAAATAATTCAGCTTAGGCACTTAAGGTATTTATCTAAATCTTTTTTTTTTTAATTTTATTTATTCATTTTTAGAGAGGAGAGAGAGAAGGAGAGAGAGAAACAGAGAGGGAGAGAGAGAGGAGGGGGGAGGAGCTGGAAAGCATCAACTCCCATATGTGCCTTGACCAGGCAAGCCCAGGGTTTCGAACCGGCGACCTCAGCATTTCCAGGTCGACGCTTTATCCACTGCGCCACCACAGGTCAGGCTTAAGGTATTTATCTATTCATCTTACCCACATTTCTTTACCACAGTTAAGTAAGAGTTATAAGCATTCGACAATGTTTCTTTATAGTGACTTGCTTGGAAAACAAAGATAAAGGGATGGAGTGTAGTGGAAAAAGGATCAGACCGCTCATGAAAAATGGAATTTGTACATTAGGCTCAGAATCTTGTAGAGCTGGTGAGTGATTCATACACAGGGCTGTGTTTCACTTCCCTCTCCAAATCATGGACATAACATGAAAATCACACGAAAATACTACCCAACTATTTTGAAGAGTTAGTAGACTTCTCAAGATTTCAAGAATGACAGACAAATATTTTGCAACACCTACTACATTTGGTGTATAATTTTCTTTTTAGTTTCCCCATCTTCTCTCCTAAATGAAAAAAAATCCTTTTGTCAGAAATAAAAAGAAGAAACTTAAGTAAATATAACATAGGTGATAATATTGACTTATCTCAATAGCAAACTCTTAAGTGATAACCAGCAGCCTCATATACAACCACATGATACTCATCTAAGGAGGCAATAAATTTTTAAATGGCAGGGCAGTTCCGTTATTCTTTCAAAAGGCCCTTAAAGTTATCTTCTCATGAAGCAGTAACTGCTGTGAGTCTGATATGCATACAAATACAAAGGCAAGGCTGGCCACCATTAACTCCCGACACTGGAGAAGAGACAGGCACGTGGGAAGGAAGCTGGACGCGCCAGCAGAGCTGAGCCCCCAGAAGCCCCCACCGGAGTGGCTTTAGACAGCCTCCAACATCACACTGGTGCTCGCTCAGTTACACTGTCGAGGGCTGTGGTATGAAATTCATCCAGGTTCAAAGTGCTTCTCACTATTTCCTTCTCTGTGCATTAGAGGCTAAATGGACAGGATTTTGTAAGAGAGAAGATCAAACGGAATGTCACAGGCAGAGCTGTTGGTATTTTTGGAAGTGGTGACTCCACCACAGAACCTTCTTGAATGCTGACGCCAGGAGAGAGAAACACGTGCAGGCACTGGAAACACATAGAAGTGTCAATGTGCACAAGGTTCCAAACTCTAATCTCTACGAAATGACAAACACAACATTTCTCCATCTCGGTCTCTTAATTTACAGAGATTAAAAAAACAACAACCAACAACTAGCACAATGTTACAATGTTAACATTTAAAATACAAACTAAAAAGATGAACACTCTCTCCTCAAAAGGCACCTACCAGGCTTCCTCACTCTTCATAACAGAAAGTAGCTCAGCTCTAACCTGGGTCCCAGTGCCACAAACACTCACCTAGTGTGTCCTTCAGGTTCTTCACCAGAGAGCCCTTCTTCAGACTGTTCTTTCTCTCCACGTAGTTGGATGGCACGTAGCCCGTCCTATTGGCAGCGTTCCTAACCCGCCACCATGTCTTAGAGTCATCAAGCAGCCATAGGCGTTCGTTCTTCTTAATGTCCAGCTCCTGGTCCTGTTGGGCAGTGTAGTCCCACTTCGCTATCACAATAACTTCTTCTGTCATCTTTCATGGAGTCCTCCTGCCAGCAAAACATTTGGAGATGCTCATTAAAGAACCAACCAAACATTTCATCCTTTGCATCAACTTGAAATATTATGCAATTGACAGCTTTTATTACAGCTTGGCAACTGGTTTTCTCCTGGGTCCTGAAATACTCAACCTTAACATGACCTTCTTTCAATAAGTTTTTTGTTTAAAAACTGCAGCCTTTTAAAACAAATCTTAATTTTGTGCACTGGGAATTCTTCATGCTCTGCCAAATACAAAAACAAACTTTCAAAAAATTCTAAGCAACAATAATATCATGAATGTGTTCACCATGAATATGTTCGTCCAATTAAGCAACACCAGGTCCTTAGAGCTGGTATGTTTACATCCACTTTCTTACTATATGCTGAATTTCATGAACGTATTTAATAATAATAAAAAAACACACCCAAAACTCTTCCTATAAATTAAAATTACAGAGATTAAAAAAACAACAACCAACAACTAGCACAATGTTACAATGTTAACATTTAAAATACAAACTAAAAAGATGAACACTCTCTCCTCAAAAGGCACCTACCAGGCTTCCAATGTGGTATCCTACAGTGAATCCTCAAATAGAAAAAAAAATTAGTGAAACACCAGTCAAACGCAAAAAAGTCTAGTTAATGGGAAGGTACCAATGTCACTCTCTTAGTTTTGACAAAGGTGCCACGGTTTATACTAGGGGAAACTGAGTTAAAAATATATAGGAATGTTTTGTGCTACTTTTGTGATATTTCTATAAATATAAAATTATTCTTGAAACCTGCACACGGATGTTTATAGAAGCTTCATTCATCATTGCCAAAATTTGGGAACAATGTAGATGTCCTTCAGGAGATGAACAGATAAATAAACTGTGGCATATCCAGATAATGGAATATTAGTGATAAAACGAAATGAGCTTTCAAGCCATGAAAACCCATGGAGAAACCTTCAATGCATGTTCCTAAGGGAAAGAAACCCAACTGAAAAGGCCGTATGTTGTCTGATTCTCACAAAGGCTCTCTTTCACCACTTAAGTCAGGCTCCTCTGAATCCTGTCCCCCGATGAGGCCTCAACTTTCGTACTTCTATACCAGACTCTGCATTGCTCAATTTTAATTAGAATCATGCTCAGGTGGTTTATCCCAGAATCCTCCACCCTCACCCAGGTGAAGATCACCTTGACCTCCTGTGAGGTCAACCTAGCCAGAACACCCCCTTTAAAGTTTCCTTTTAGGACTTCTCCAGTCATCCACCCCTATCTGTTCCTACAGTAAACTCCTACTTTGCCTTCCTGTGTTTAGAGTTGAGCCCGGCCTCTCTCCCCGCTGCCAAACTCCCATGCTGCAGCCCCTGCAAGTGTGCCCTATTGTCTTTTAATAAGTGACAATATTTTTTCTTTAACAATTCGAACAGTAGATGTTCTGGAAAAGGCAAAACTATGGAGACAGTAAAAAGACCTCTGATTTCCATGGACATGAGGGAGGAAAGGATGAACTGGAAGGACACAAATAACCTTTAGGTCAGTGAGACTGCTCTGTGTGGTACTTTATTATTATTATTATTATTTTTTTGTGACAGAGGGAGGGACAGATAGAGACAGACAGGAAGGGAGAGAGATGAGAAGCATCAATTCTTTGTTGCAGCACCTTAGTTGTTCACTGATTGCTTTCTCACATGTGCTTTGACAGGGTAGCAACAGCAGAGCAAGTGATCCCTTGCTCAAGCCAGAGACCTTGGGATCAAGCCAGGGACCTTGGGCTTCAAGCCAGTGACCTTTGGGCTCAAGCCAGTGACCATGGGGTCACGTCTATGATCCCATGCTCAAGCTGGTGACCTCAGGGTTTCAAACCTGGGTCCTCTGCATCCTAGTCGACGCTCTATCCACTGCGCCACCACCTGGTCAGGCTGCATGGTACTTTAATAGTGGGGATATGTCAATATACATTTGTCAAGACCCACAACATGTACAATATAAAGGGTGACCTGTAATATACAACTAGTCCAAAATAAAAAGTTTATTAACATAAATAAATAAATATAGCATATTATATATCTAGAGACATCAGTTTTGGAAGTATTAAGTGGCAAAGTCACATCTGAATGACTAAAATGAATACAACTGTCACTTACTCTAGCAGCTACATGCTCTTAGGTAGAATATAGGCCAGGATTTTTTCAGCGAGAAAATTCTGTATTCAGTCCTTCAACTGACTAGAAGTTTCCTCAAAACTAGAAAAAAAGGAAAAATATAAAGACCACTGACTAAAACCCACTTCCTGTCTGACAAAAAGGAGTTCTCATGATTTTATAGGGATGACTCCAGGATTACAGAGGTAGCCTATGCACACAGATGCCACAAAGGCATGAATATAATTTTTAAATAACATGACACTTTCTACTTGATGCTATAAAAATTTATAAAGAATGCATGTTCACTTCCATAAATTAATCAAAATTGAGATAATGAACCTTTTGGGAAGGAGGCAATGTTTAATAAAGCTTTTGTATAGTGTATACAATGACCAATAGGGCAGAGTTTACACAAAGCTCATTTCCTAAAGGTAGACAGTTTTGTAATCTACTTTCAGAAAATCTCAAGTCCATACCACATGCCTCTTTATCCTAACTGACCTTTCTGTCAGAATAGATTTTTAAAGTCATAAAGATGGTTTGTTTGTTTTTTAATGATCAAAGCAACTTATTAATTTTCTGCATGGCTTTAGGTGAGGAGCTGGCCAGGCACAGTGTACTTCAATGAACACTGAACATAACACGTGAGTTCAAACAACACCAGTGCCTGAGGCCTCGCAGAGGTCAGCTACATCAGAGTCTCTAGGAGGGAGGGCTGAGCATCAGCTATTTACAGCTTGTGTTTCTGACAAGCCTGAGAAGGGAAAAACCACAAAGATGGAACAGAGTCACCAAATGGCGTCCCCAGGCTGCATTCCTGGTCACCAGACCTATGGACTGTGATCAAAACTCAAAGGTTGAGTTTACTAAGGTAAATGTTGAGTGCATGGTGGGCACCTGACATGCATGAACTCACTGAATGAACGTCTGGGACTGCCCTTGCAGGGAGGGAGCTGTTATCCTTCAGGATGCAAAAGATCACAGAGATGAAGTGACTTGCTAAATGACAGGGTCAGGATTTAAGCCTAGGTCTGTTGACTCCCAAATCTGTGTTTGTGTGCTCACTTCTGGGGGTGGTTGGTTGGGTGAAGGCCTACTGCATGGTCTGTGTTCTGATGGACTTATTCCAACCCAGGAAATCTACGATACTATGACAGGTGAAAACAGAAAGTTCCTATGTACCAACAAAAGGACTGGTACTTCCTTAGTCACAGCATGGGTTTTAAACCAATTCTAATTGATTTATGACAGCTTCCCATCAATATAAAAGCTTCAGGGGACAGCCAATCAACAACCAACTTACTCCAAGAAGTTGGCCTATCAGAAAGTGCTTCAGTCCAGTATTACAGAAGGCCAGCAATAAACTACGATATCTGTCCCTGATAAAGTCACCAAACAACAACCTGAGTGCTTTTGATTGTCAGCCAATCGATAGCAATCTCATTGGAGTAATCAGCATATACAGCTGAAGGTCAGCCAACCCTTGAACATCTCTGCTTCTGAAACTCAACGAATACCCGATCCCATATTTTCCAAAAACCTTCACCAAAGGAGCTTTGCACGGGAGACTGAGTTGGAACCACACCCTCCTTAGTCGACCAGGAACACGGTCAGCTCTTTCAGAAGCAGAGTCGTGGCTGTGGAGAGTTGCGCTCATTGCTCCTGCTGTTTCATGCCAGGGCTGCCACCCTCAGCGACCCTGAGGACATGGGAAAGGTGTCTAGTCTATGTGGAAGGGAGCAAATGAAGGTGCTCTGAAGGGAGGTGATGCTGGACAACCACCAGATGAATGGAGGGGACAGAGAGGTGGCCTTAGGGGAAAGGGACAAGGAAAGGAAACGGATTTCAGTCTTGAAAGACGGGACACAGTCAAAGGAGGGCACTGCAGGCCAAAAAGGGATCAGCAAGAACCAGGGAGGTAACACACTGCTAAGCAGAAGAATGAAGAACGCAGGACTCCAGAGAATAATTTAAAATAAAAAGTATAAACAGGATATGGATTTCTGGATGTTCTCTTTTTTCAAGCCATTTCAATGTGAAGTGCCCTCCCCTCACCCCAAGCCATCAGCCTATATTCCTGCCAACACCTAATCTTTCTTCTCTTTGCCAACAGTGGCTGGAAAGGCAGGCTGGAGACCCATTCTGGAGGGAACTGCATGTTGGGCAAGAGTGCAGATTTGACCCCTGAGACCTTGGGAAACTGTTTTTAGAACCCTGCTTTCTGTCTAAAAATGATACTGTTAACTGTATCTAGTGGGTTATGGCTGGGTGACATACTCCTCATGATATCCTGTGTTCCTACAATACCAAATGGTCACCGATATTTCCCAAGAGGCCTTGGGGATCAAGTTGAACCACTTGGTCATAATGGCAAATCTGGGACTCAAAGCTTAGCTCAGACATCTGTATGTCCACCTCGGACTCCAGCTTATTCTGCACAATGGGAGTAACAATCACCGCTTAGCCTCGCAAGGTGCCCAGGATAAGTGTGACAGTGCAGTATTTCAGAAGGTGGAACTGAGTGTAACAGAGTCCTGCCTTAGCCCACTGCCTGCTCTTTCACAGGAGCTTGTGAGACAGCTCTGAGCACACCACCCAGCACAGGAGGGAAACAAGGATGAGAACCCTCTGTCCACTACAGCACACTTTATAAATTTAAGGTGGGGCTTGGACTAGCCTCCTTCCTTCATTTAGTTGGGATTTACTAAGCACTTTACACACACACACACACAGAGAGAAAGAGAGAGAGAGAGAGAGAGAGAGAGAGAGAGAGAGAGAGAGAGAGCACAGTCTTCCAAGGCACTAGGTAGGATTCCTTGGTGAGCAAGACTGACTAGGTGTCTGGTTTTTTGTGACTCAGGCCCTGGGCACAAGGAGCACCTCCTTGGAGACAGACTTGTAGCACATTGCTGCAGGAAACTAATGTGGGAATAATGATGCCAAGGCCAGTCAAGAAGCCCTATGTTTTCCCTCATGCATTACAATGTTTCCTCTCTTGGTGCATATTTGCAAACAGTTAAAAATAGTACATCTGCATTAAGGAGACCTACCTCAAAGAAGCAGTCTCAGAAACAACTAAAACACTTTATACTTTTTTTTTAAGCACTCGCATATGAGAGAGAAAGAGACAAACAGGAACAGACAGACAGGAGGGTAGAGAGATGAGAAGCATCACTTTAGTTGTTCATTAATTGCTTTCTCATATGTGCCTTGACTGGGGGGCGGGTGTTCCAGCCAAGCCAGTGACCCCTTGCTCAAGCTAGCAACCTTGGGCTCAAGCCAGTGAGTTTGGGCTCAAGCTAGTGACCTTGGGCTCAAGCAAGCGACCTTGGGCTTCAAGCCAGTGACCATAGGGTCATGTCTATGATCCCACGCTCAAGCCAGCAACCTCAGAGTTTTGAACCTGGGTCCTCAGCGTCTGCCTGATCAGGCTACCTTATACATTCTTTATTAAAGTTTCAAGTTGTGTTGTAGATAAAAGACTTGTCAGATGCCAAAGAATCTACTAGGGATTGGCAGGAATCTGTGGCATCCTGTTGGGCAACAGAATACCCATTGGTGGCTTTTCACAAGCAGTGTCACTAATCACAACTAATTCACTTCAGCTGTAAGTAGAATACAATATGGAATCTAGCGGCTGTCCCTATTCTGAGGAAGTTCATTAAGCTGTGACAAGAGTCATTCTTACTACTTCCCGAAGGTACAAAGATACACTACATGTAAAAGAGGAAATGAACACAGTGCTAGGCTCAACACACCTCTTCCCATAGCCAGCACAGATGCCGCCGAAGTGGGTGAGGAGCATGTGGCTATAGTGTGGGACACGAACACTCACTCAGTACCTGCTCACCAACTGGTCACAGCACACCTCTGAAACAGAATTACCTACAGAGACATTTAACAACTGGGGAAACCGGGCGAAGAGATGTTAAACACAGGCTGTCCCTAGGTTATGAACAAGAGGTTCCACAGGTTTCTTCTGAAGTTGAATTTGTAAGTTGGAGCAGGTACATTTGTTTACCTAGTAAATGCAACTTAGAGAGATTTTTGTCTTAGTATTTATTTTTACCTTTCTGTGCATCTAAATACTTAAACCATTTTCAAACCTACAAAATCTGTCTTTTGTAATTCAGGGGACTGCCTGTCCAAACCCACAAAACTATCATACAAAGGGCCTGAGCTGAGATCCAAACCCACTAGAAGTGTCTTATCACCAAGCCCAGGCTTCACCTGCTACCCTCTCCTGCCTGGTAGCATTCCTCGGGGGCAGAATTTTGTAGCATAGCTAAAAAAAGGAATCCCCAGGGTAAGGTAGATGCTGATAAACAAGAACTGAGTTTCAACTTCATTTTGATAAGCGGGAAAGTGAAAATACTAAATGAGAAACAACGGTTGGAGCCCCCGATTCTCCAGGTATGATCTGGGAAGCACCTTTTTGGGTATTTTTCCCATTTTTGTCCTTTTATTAAATTTACTGGGGTGACACCAGTTAAAAAAATTATACAAGTTTCAGGTGGACAGTTCTACAACACATCACGTACACTGTTCTGTGTGTTTACTGCCTCAAGCCAAGTCTCCGTCCATCACCGTTTACCCCCACACCCTCTCCCCCCCCAGCATTCACCATGCTGTTGTCTGTGTCCATGATTTCCTTTTTTAAAACTATTTTTTGCTCAATCCCTCTATCCCTTCCAAGCCACCCTCAACAGCTGTCAGCCTGCTCTCTTATCTATGAATCTGTCTCTATTTTGTTAGTTTATTTTGTTCATGAGATTCCATATAAGAGTGAAATCATATGGCACTTGTCTTTCTCTGACTGGCTTATTTCACTTAGCATAATGCTCTCCAGTCCATCCTTGCTGTCACAAATGGTAAGATCTCCTTCTTTCTTATGGCTTAGTAGTATTCCAGCTGTGTAGCACAGCTTTTTTTATCCACTCAGCTACTGATGGGCACTCAGGCTACTTCTTCTAAGTCTTACTATTGTAAATAATACTGCAATGAACATAGGAATACAAATTTTCTTTCGAATTAATGTTTCAGGTTTCTTCAGATAAACCCCTGGTCATAAGGCAGTTCCATTTTTAATTTTTTAAAAAGATTTTATTTATTGATTTTAGGGAGAGGAGAGAGAGAGAAAGAGAGAGAGAGAGAGAGAGAGAGAGAGAGAGAAGGGTGGGTAGGAGTGGGAAGCATCAACTCATAGTAGTTGCTTCTATGTGTCTTGACTGGGCAAACCTAGGGTTTCAGACAAGTGACACTGCACCACCACAGGTCGGGCTCATCTTCTTTAGTTATTAGAGAAATGCAAATCAAAACTGCAATGCGATACCACCTCACACCTGTTAGATTAGCTATTATTAACAAGACAGGTAATAGCAAATGTTGGAGAGGCTGTGGAGAAAAAGGAACCCTCATACACTGTTGGTGGGAATGTAAAGTAGTACAACCATTATGGAAGAAAGTATGGTGGTTCCTCAAAAAACTGAAAATAGAATTACCTTATGACGCAGCAATCCCTCCACTGGGTATATACCCCAAAAACTCAGAAACATTGATACGTAAAGACACATGCAGCCCCATGTTCATTGCAGCATTGTTCACAATGGCCAGGACATGGAAACAACCAAAAAGTCCATCAATAGATGACTGGATAAAGAAGATGTGGCACATATACACTATGGAATACTACTCAGCCATAAGAAATGATGACATCGGATCATTTACAGCAAAATGGTGGGATCTTGATAACATGATACGAAGTGAAATAAGTAAATCAGAAAAACCAGGAACTGCATTATTCCATACGTAGGTGGAACATAAAAGTGAAACTAAGAGACATTGATAAGAGTGTGGTGGTTACAGGGGGAGGAGGAGAGGGAGAGGGAAAGGGGGAGGGGGAGGGGCACAAAGAAAACTAGATAGAAGGTGAGGGAGGACAATCTGACTTTGGGTGATGGGTATGCAACATAAGTGAACGACAAGATAACCTGGACTTGTTATCTTTGAATATATGTATCCTGATTTATTGATGTCACCCCATTAAAAATAAAATTATTAAAAAAATTTTTTTTGAAGTAACTCCCACTGCTTTTCACAGTGGCTGTACCAACGTGCATTTCCACCAGCAGAGTAGGAGAGTTCCTTCTTCTCCACACCCTCGTCAACACTTGTTGTTTATGGATTTATTGATGATAACCATTCTGACAGGTGTCAGGGGATATCTCACTGTGCTTTTAATTTGCATTTCACTGAGGATTAGTGATGTTGAGTATCTTTTCATGTCTATTGGCCCTCTGGATGTCCTCTTTAGAGAAATGTTCATTCAGGTCCTTTGCCCATTTTTTAATTGAATTGTTTAATTTTTTGGTATTATAAGTCCTCTATAAATTTTGAATATTAATCCCTTATCAGATGTACCGGCAAAGATATTTTCCCCATTCAATGGGTTGTCTTTTCATTTTGCTGAGTTTTCTTTGCTGTGCAAAAACTTTTAGTTTGCTGTAGCCCCAGATGTTTATTTTTTCTTTTGTTTTCCTTGTTTGAGAAGAAATATCAAAAAAAGACTCCTATGAGAAATGTCTGAGATTTCATTGCCTATGTTTTCTTCCATGAGTTTTATGGTTTTGAATCTAATATTTAAATCTTTATTCCATTTTGAGTTTATCCTCATGTATGGTGTAAGAATGTAGTTTAGTTTCTTTTTTTCCCCACATTATCTGTCCAATTTTCCCAACACCATTTATTGAAGAGACTGTCTTTATCTCATTGTATGTTTTTACCTCCTTTGTCAAATAGTCATCCCTCGCCATACTGTGGTTCATTTTTTGCAGTCTCACTGTATTGTGGATTTTTAAATTGTGTATATCTAATTTTGTATTGTGGATTTTTCACTATATCACAGGATTTTGCAGTATGTATGTATTTTTATATATTTATTATTTTAATTATTTCTGCGGTAAAATAAGCATTTTCTAGCCTAAAAAATTGAAAATATAAAAAGAGTTTGGGAAAGGTTTATAGAAGTGTGGGGAGGGTTCATAAAGCCTTAAAATATATACAAATACAGTAATAAAATAAATATAAGGTCACTGCTTCAAAGATTTTCGCCTATGGCAGGGGTTCTAGAACCTAACCCAGGATAGATGAGGGACCACTATATTAATTGACTATAGCCTGAATGATGATGGTGCAATGAATAGTTTTGACCTGGGATGCTGAGGACCCAGGTTCGAAAACTTAAGGTTGCAGGCTTGGGCGTGGGCTCATCTGGCTTGAGTACAGGCTCACCAGCTTGACTGTGGGATAACTGACATGATCTCATGGTTGCTGGCTTGAGCCCAAAGGTGCTTGGCTTGAGCAAGGGGTCCTGGCTCGGCTGGAGCCCCCCCCCCCCAATCAAGGCACATATGAGAAGCAATCAATGAACAACTAAGTGCTCCAACTCTGAGTTGATGTTTCTCATCTCTCTCCCTTCACCATCTCCCTAGCTTAAAAATAAATTACTATCAGAGCATGGGTTTATTTCTGGGTTCTCTGTTCTGTTCCATTGATCTCAATGTCTGTTTTTTTTTCAATGTCTGTTTTTATGCCCAGTATCAAGCTGTTTTGGTTATTATGGCTTTATAAAAGAGTTTGATATCGGGTAGTGTGAGTCCTCCAACTTTGTTCTTCTTTCTCAAAATTGCTGTTGCTATTTGGGGTCTTTTGTGGTTCCATATAAATTTTGGAGATATTTATTCTAGTTCTGTGAAATACACCATGGTATCTTGATAAGAATTGTGTTGAATCTATAGATTGCTTTGGGTAGTATGGACATTTTAATGATAATTCTTCTTATCTATGAACATGGTATACAGTTCCATGTTCTGTAGAAGATTTGTATCTTCTTCCATTTCTTTCTTCAGTGACTTACAATTTTCTGAGTACAGTTCTTTTACATCCTTGGTTCAATTTATTCCTAGGTATTTTATTCTTTTGAAGCAATTTTGAATATGGCTGTTTTCTTAGTTTCCCTTTCTGATACAGTAAGTCCCTGAGTTAAAAATATCTGACTTATGTGCAACTCACACTTATGAACCAGGTGCCATAAGGGATATTGGTAATCAACTGCAGTTGGACATTGGTGAAAATGATATCATAGAGTTACTCAACTCCCATGAGAAAGCACTAAACAATGAAGACCTGGAACTAGAGCAGCAGATGATACATAGCATTTAATGAAGAAAACAGGGACCTAGAAACTCCAGAACTGAAAAAGTTTTCTGTAAAGGAGTTAACTGCTTGTTGAAGCAGAAATGGCAAAATTAGAGGAGCAAGATCCTATACAGAGAGGTTCACTAAAACTTACTGTATATTTACCAAAGGCCTGAGATGTTACAAGGCCATTTATGATGGGAAAAAGAAAACCTGTGTATAAACCTCCCTGATGCCTACTTCAAGAAACTGACTGCAGCAGCAGAATCTCTTAACACCAGTTCCCTCCTCTCCAACAGGTCCATCATCTTCTATTTTAACCAAGATTGTTTAAGGTTGCATTTGAAAATGTTTAAGTATTTATATGCACAGAAAGGTAAAAATGAATGCTATGTTAAGATAAACATCTAAGTCACATGTGATAGATAAATGCACCTGTTCCAACTTACATACAAATTCAACTTAAGAACAAACCTATGGAACCTATCTCATTTGTAACCTCGGGACAGCCTATAGTTCATTATTGGTGTAAAAAAATGCAACCGATTTCTAAATATTTATTTTGTTTCCTGCTACTTTATTGAATTCATTTACCAGTTCTGGTAGTTTTTTTGTGGAATCTTTAGGGTTCATGTCATCTGTAAATAATGGCAGTTTTACTTCTTCCTTTCCAATTTGGATGACTTTTTTCTTCATTCTGTCTGACTGCTGTGGCTAGGACTTTCAGTACTATATTGAATAAGAGTGGTGATAGCGGTAATCCTGTCTTGAGAGCATAAAGGAAACACTCGTCTTTTTTTGCCTGTTGAGTATGATGTTGGCTGTGGGTTTATCATATATGGTCTTTATTACGTTGAGGTATGTTCCCTCTATTCTTACTTTGCTGAAAGTTTTTATCACAAATAGGTGCTAGATTTTCTGCATCTATTGATATAATCAGGTGGTTTTTATCCTTTATTTTGTTTATGGGGTGTATCACATTTACTGATTTGTGAATATTGTACCAATCTTGCATCCCAGAAGTAAATCCCAATCGATCATGCTGTATGATTTTTTTAATGTACTGCTGGATCACTTTGCTAGTATTTTGTTGAGGGTTTTATAATCTTATGTTCATCAGGGATTTTGGCCTATAGTTTTCTTTCTTTGTAGTGTTTTTACCTGGTTTTGGAATTAGGATAATGCTGGCCTTGTAAAATAAGCTTGGGAGTCTTTCCTCCTCTTAAATTTTTTGAAATAGTTTGAGAAGGATAAGTGTTAGTTCTTCTTTGAATGTTTGGTAAAATTTCCCTGTGAAGCCACTGATTCCAGAACTTTTCTTTGTTGGGATTTTTTTTGATAATTGCATTAAGTTCACTAGTTGTAATCTGTTTTGTTTTCTTTTTAATTTTTATTGAGGTTGTTGGGGTGACGCTGGTTAAAAAATTACACAGGTTTCAGGTGCCCAATTCTGTAACACATCATCTGTACACTGCATTGTGTGTTTGCCCCAAGTCAAATCTTCTTCCATCACGACCTACCTCCCCTCTACCGTCCTCCACCTCCCTTACCACCTTCTCCCTCCTGTAACCCCCACACTGTTGTCTTTCTCTGATTCTTTTTCATTCAGTTTTGGAAGATTGTATATTTCTAGAAAGTTATCCATTTCTTCCAGATTTTCCAATTTGTTGGCATATACTTGTTCGTATTGCTGGTTTTTAAATATTAGAGAAAGGGTAAAAGAAGACTGGACTGATTTAAAGGTAAAAGTTTCCTAATTCTAAACTGCAGGGTGTGTGGGGAGACAGCCACTTTCCTGCAGCCGCTGCTGAAAGGGCAGCTGAATGGTACAGGCTCGAATCACTAGGACTCCTGCGAACTTTGCCCCATGAGTTATTTTGAAGAAAGTCTTTCTATGGTTTTGTAACTTTATTGGATTATAGTTATAGCCTGTGGCCTGTGAAATCTCTATTAGGTCTTTGAATTTGTGAAGGTGCCCTTTGTGGCCACTGAGGTGACCCATTCCTCTAAGTGTTCCTCTCTAGTAAATGGCCAGGGTTTGAAACTCAGTCTCAGCATGGAGGCTAGTGACCTTGGGGGGAAGTTGTTTTAACCTCACTGACCACAATTTCTTTTTTTGTAAATGGGGTCAAGGCTTCGGTGAGGATGAAATGTGACAAGGGCTAGATCAAGTACCTGATACCCGGTCCATGTAGGATAAATGTCAGACATTCCTGCTCTTCCTACATTTGTGTAATGCTGAGTTGGGATTTGAATGAAGCTTTGACAGGGATTCAAAAATAGATCTGCAGTAGATTACATAGAGCCAAAAAACAAAGAGAGAGAAAACCTAAAATCACGGGAAGACTAATGCTCCAAGGCAGTGCCATAAAATGTACTGTGAATCCTACTTAGAAAGGGTTATAAGGAGAGCCCCGGGCTTTCTGGGTATATCCCCGCTCCCACTGGAGTGAATACTAATGATACCAGCTTTTCAGCCTAGAGAGATTTTCATGTGTCCATAGTATTTACTAGAATATATTTTAAAGACAAAGAAGTTATTTTCAAAATAAAAATTTAAATATCTATTAATGTTTATTCCAGAGAACCAGCAAGTGAAAAAGACACTTAAGTACCCAGTATAGGGGTGAGGGGGGTCATTGGCTTTCTGCCCTCTGCCTCTGATGTCTGCCCTTCCCAGGCCCCTCCTAGCCCTCCTTACTGGGAGCTCTGAAGCTCACTCCCCAGCTGGCTGCAGGACCATTGTGTCCAGGCCTCTACTCCTCAGGCTGCTGGCTCCAGGCAGCCAGACACGCCCCCAGCAGACACATCCCAGTAGACATACCCCCTCCAGACACGCCCCCAGCAGACACACCCCCTCCAGACAAGCCCCCTCCAGACACTCCCCAGTTCCCTAACGGCAACATTCACTTTTTAAAGAGTGATTATAGGAAGTATCAGTATATACCACAGGATTTCCTTTTTAGATTGTGCTAAAATACTTAAAATTGGTTAAAATGGTAAATTTTAAGTGTACAGTTGAGTAGTATTAAATATTTTTACATTGCTGTATAACCAGCACCACCATCCTTCTTTGGAAATTTTCATCTTCTAAAACTGTAACTCTGTATTCATTACAAACTAGCTCCTCAACCTCCTCTCCCTAGCAACCACCATCCCACATTTCTTTTTTTTTTTTTTTTTTTTTTGGTAATTTTCTGAAGCTGGAAACAGGGAGAGATAGTCAGATAGACTCCCGCATGCGCCCGACCGGGATCCACCCGGCACGCCCACCAGGGGGCGACGCTCTGCCCACCAGGGGGCAATGCTCTGCCCCTCCGGGGCATCGCTCTGTTGCGACCAGAGCCACTCTAGCGCCTGGGGAAGAGGCCAAGGAGCCATCCCTAGTACCCAGGCCATCTTTGCTCCAATGGAGCCTTGGCTGCGGGAGGGGAAGAGAGAGACAGAGAGGAAAGGGGGGGTGGGGTGGAGAAGCAGATGGGCGCTTCTCCTGTGTGCCCTGGCCGGGAATCGAATCCGGGACTTCTGCATGCCAGGCCGACGCTCTACCACTGAGCCAACCGGCCAGGGCCACCATCCCACATTTCTGTCTCTAATTCTGATGCTGTGTAAGTAGAATCATACAGTATTTCCCCTGTTGTGATGGGCTTATCTCACTTAGCATAATGTCCTCAAGGTTCATCTGAGTTGTAGCCTGTGTCAGAATTTCCTTCCTTTTTAAAAAGCCTGAAAAATATTCCATTATAAGTATAGACCACGTTTTGTTTATCCATTTGTCCATCGATGGACACACGGGTTGCTGTGCCTTTTGGCCTTTGTGAACAATGTGCTATGAACATGGGTGTGCAAATCTCTTCAAGACTCTGCTTTCAATCTTTGGGGGTCTATACCCAAAAGTGAAATTGCTGGATCATGTGGTAGTTCCAGTTTTAAGTTTTTGAAGAACCACTAAACTATTTTCTGTAACAACTGCACAATTTTACATTTCCACCAGCAGTACACAATTTCTCCACACCCTCACCAATGTGTGTGATTCTGTTTTTTTGACAGCAGTCATCCGACTGGGTGTGAGGCACACATAATTTCTTTTTTTTTAATTTTTATTTTATTTATTCATTTTAGAGAGGAGAGGGAGAGACAGAGAAAGAGAGAGAGAGAGAGAGAGAGAGAGAGAAGAGGGGGAGGAGCTGGAAGCATCAACTCCCATATGTGCCTTGACCAGGCAAGCCCAGGGTTTCAAACTGGCGACCTCAGCATTTCCAGGTCGACACTTTATCCACTGCGCCACCACAGGTCAGGCGCACACGTAATTTCTTAAGTGAACCTTCCTTTTACTGGGTCCTGAACAATATTTGTTAGCAGATGTCAATTCTCAAGAAAAATAAAATTTTATACTTTAAAATAAATCTAGAGTTTTCTCCTCTGCTCTACTCCTTTGGCCACTTTTTTAAGTGAACATCTATTATTTTTCATCCTTTATGCTGGGATCAATCACCTCTCTTTCCCCATTAAACCACATTAATAAAAATACCCTAAAATGTGAGTTTATCAACCAGTTTTTAAGAGTTAATCATCAGCCCTGGTCAGTTGGCTCAGTGGTAGAGAATCAGCCTGGCATGTGATATCCCAAGTTCGATTCCTGGTCAGGGCACACAGAAGAAGCCACCATCTGTTCCTCCACTTCTCCCTCTTCTCTCTTTCTCTCTATCTCTCTTCCCCTCCGCAGCCAGGGCTCAAATGGTTCAGGTGAGCTGGCCCTGGGCACTGAGGATGACTCCCTGGCCTCACATCAGGTGCTGAAGTAGCTCAGTTGCTGAGCAGTGGCCCCAGATGGGCAGAACAACACCTTATAAGGGGCTTGCTGGGTAGATCCCAGTCAGGGGAGGAGGGGCATGCAGGAGTTTATCTCTCTGCCTCCACACCTCTCACTTAATAATAATAAAACAAAGTTAATCACCAAGCAATTCATTTTACTAAGTAATACTAAATGAAATGTCAGGACACAACCAGTATTCCAGAGACTAGACTACAAGTCCACACAACTCATTCATGCCTAGGACATTTTACAGAAAAATAAAACTGGGAACTATGCTGCTTCAGCTAGAATCTGGGAAATGCTATTTTTACACATAATTTACCACTCAAGCCATGAGAGTGTCCATGTTGCTGAACTTTGTTAGCTTCCTCAGTTTCCATATGGGCATCTTAGACTTTCACTGCACTCGGAAGGAGGCTGTGAAAGTTAAGTGATTTGAGCACCATCATTTTGGAGAATCACTGTCAGTTTAATAAGCCAATTTAAAACTCAACCACACTGAAGTTGGAATCAACATTGTCTTATGCCAGCCTAGAACACATCACAGTAATGAAGTGAAGAGACAAATATCAACAATGGAAAAATACCCCCCAAAATCAAATTCATAGAAACAGACTAGAAAAGTGCTGAAGTAGCTCAGTTGCTGAGCAGTGGCCCTTGTTGCCAAGGGTTGTGGGGGAAATAGGGAAAGGTTGGTAAAGGGACTAGCTCTCAACTGTAAGATCTGAGGACCCAGGGTAAAACATGGTGACTATGTAGTTGATACCATGGTTATTTAGCATTAAAATTTACTAAGAGAATAGAACTAAAATGTTTTCACTGAAAAAGAGGATAAATATGTGAGGTGATGGATGTGTTAATTAACTAGACGGGGAGGATTCTTTCACCATGTATACATACATCAAATCACCACGATGTACCCTTTAAATACCTTACAAGGTTTTTTAAAAAGTTTTTTTTAAAGTTGAACTTTAAAAAAAAGAAAATGAAGGAAAAAAAATACCCATCTTTAAAAATAAACAGTGATCTCTCTGGTGAAACTTGACCCCCTTTAAAATGCATACCCACTGCTCACAAAGTAGAGAAACAGTCACCATTTTTAGGTGTTTATTAGGCCTATTTTTTTTCCAAAACCAGAAAAGGAGTTGTAACTTTTATAACTTAAGTATTTAGTTCCTAAACACATCAAAATAGAAATGTCATGAGCTTCCTCAATCCTTTCAAATGAACTCAGCTACATTAATTAATACCTGATCTTCTCCTTACCACCTGTTAGCCATGGTTCTCTGTCTAATTCTGAAACACACAAGGGTGAAATGAAAAGCAGAGATCAAAATCACACATTCTGTATCATCTGGGTCTCGTCCTTTTCACACACGATTAGCTACCAAGATCATTTTAGTTCTTCAGATCTACATGGCTTATGTCCATGTTCCTAAGCATTCTATGTTTTAGATTTCCCTATTTAACAGAATGGGAAATTACAGAAAGCCCCTCTGCACACTGACCTGGGGTGGCACCCTCAGCCACTATCTCAGCAGGGAGCCTGAACCAGGGTGGCAGGGACCCAGGAAGTGGGAGGGGACAAGAGTTACTCTGGGTCAAATCACTACACAAGTACCTCTACAGATGCTTTTGGAAAAAGAAATGCTAATATTTATCCCAAGCATACAATTTTTTAAGGATATCTTCCCTCTCATCCAAGAAAACAGAATGAGGAAATAAAGATTTCTAGCATATGGCCTTGGCCGGTAGAGCATCAGCCCTGTGTGTGGAAGTCCTGGGTTCAATTCCTAGTCAGGGCACACAGGAGAAGCTACCATCTGCTTCTCTACCCCTCCTCCCTCTTCTCTCTCTCTTTCTTCTTCTTCTGCAGCTATGGTTCGATTGGTTCTAGCAAGTTGGCCAGGGCACTGAGGATGGCTCCATGGTCTTGCCTCAGGCGCTAAAATAGCTCCGTTACTGAGCAGTGGCGCAGTGGCCCCAGATGGGCAGAGCATCATCCCAGTAGGGGGCTTACTGGATGGATCCCCATTGGGGTACATGTGGGAGTCTGTCTCTCTGCTTCCCTGCCTCTCAATTAAAAAAAAAGATTTCTAGCATATGTACTGATTTTTTACAATACATTTTTTTTAGAACTGTTTTAGTTTCCCCTATTATTAACATCTTATATCAGTATGGTATATTTGTTACAATTAATAAACCAAGATTGATAGATTATTAACTAGAGTCCATATTTTATTCAGGTGTCCGTAGTTTCTTATCTAATGCCCCTTTTGTAAAACCCAGGATCCCATCCAGGACACCATATTACATTTGGTCATCATGTCTCTTCAAGCCCTTTTTGGCTATGGCAGTTTTTCAGACTTTCCTTGTTTCGATGACCTTTATGAGGACTATTTGTCAGATATTTTGCAGAGTATCTCCTTAGGGGTTGGATTTGTCTGGTGTTTTTCTCCTCATAGGACTGAAGCCATGGGTTTGGGGAGAGGAAGCCACATGTGAAGTGGCATTGTCAATGCATCCTGTCAAGGGTGTGTAGCACCTATATAACTATCACTGCTGATGTCTACCTGGACTGCCTGACTGAGGTAGTGTTGGCAAGGTCTTTCCACTGTGAAGTCATTCTTTCCCCCTTTTTCACACTGTGCTTTTTGGAAGGACGTATCCAAGCATAGCCTACACTTAAGAGCTATGCCTCGTCACCTTGAGGGAGACTACCTACAACATTTTCTAGAATTCTGCACAAGAGATTTGTCTATCTTTCTTCGTTTTTAATTTACTCAATCACTTATTTATATCAGTATGAACTATATTTACTTTACTCTTTAGGCTATAATCTGATACTTATTTTGTTGCTCGAGTTGTTTTAACATTGGCTATTGAGTGCTCTTTCAGTTGGGTTCTGAGTCCCTTTGACATAGCACCATCACTGTGAGTTCTGTGAGTGTGTGTGTGTGTGTGTGTGTGTTCTGAGCACTTCCTTACTTCTGGCACCACAAGGTACTCCAGGCTCACCTTGTATCTTCTGTCAGTCTCAGGATCAATATGGCTGATGTTACAATAAACAGCGGTTATCTACAATACATTTCACTTTTGGTACATTTTGCACACGAGAGTTCTATGTCAATATTAGTCCACCTCCTGGGTCACATTGCTACTCTATGAGAATGATGGTATTTGATTCTGAGTAGCCTTTCCTACTGCTGCTTTTAAGTAATACCTTGCACTGGTGACCTAACTTACTTGCTCAGGGTCTACCCTGCTGACGAGCCCACCCCCATCATAACCATGGCCACCTTCTCCCACCACCCATTCCTCCTGCAGCCTATTTCTCGAGAGTTGGTCCCATCCCTGCCTCCTCAGAAATCTGCGCCAGACCTGATCCTACCTGCGGTCTTTGCTATATGCACTTCACATGACTCCAAGCTTACCTACTTATTTTTACTCTTGATTTAGGTGAGCCAAAGCTAAGTAACACCTGTCAAGAGCACTTACAGAGATCTCAGTCGCTCTAAATCAGGAGTCTGACAAGGGTACCAGAAGTTCCAAGGGGGCATTTACACCTGAATATGCAACGGAAGCTCTCAATACCTGCTGACCAGTCCCGTTTTAGACGTCTGATCACTGGCTCAGCCCCTCTGGCCAGCCCCTCTGTCAGGGGCTCCACATCCTTTTCTCCCTCTGTGAGGGGTCTACTTCGGATCTTTCTTTTCCACCTGCTAATGTCTCCTCCCCTTTCCTGCAGTTTCCATTGAGGAATGACTTTGCTTCTTGTTTCACTGTGAAAACCAGAAGCAGTCAGAAGGAAACATCTGTCCACACCTGGAAACCCTGCACTGCCCCTTTTGTGCCTGGATGCCCTGCCAAGGCCTGTCTTCTGTGCCCTGAATGCCACCCCTGCTGCCTCCTGAAGGAATCTGCTCCTGTAGTTATCGCCCACTCTACTTGTCACGAATATTTCCCTTTGCAGATCATTGTACCTGCCAGTTGACAGCTGACACTGTCCATCAGTCCCTTCCCGAACACGCCCTTCACTTGGCTCCAGGCTCACACAGCCCTGTTCTTCCTCCCCGACTGTTCCTTCTCAGGGTCCTTGCTGGGTCCTACCTGTGTTTCTGACTTTCAGATGCAGGAGCAGCTGGGCTGTCTGGGGGCCTACTTCCCCTTTCACTCCCTTGATGAGTATGTCCATTCTTTTGGCTCTGGGTACCATCTCTGTGCAGGGTGCTCCCAAAGGTAGGTCTCTACTCCTGCCTGAACGCCAGACTGCTACTCCCAATGGCCTGTTCCACACCTCCACCTGGGTGTCCAATGTGCACTTCAGACTTAACATGTCCGAACAGAACTCTTCACTCTCTCCACCAAAAACAAAAGAAAGCAAATCAAATAAATAACCACAGCAGAAACCTCCTGTCTCCCACAGCATTTCTTTCTGAGCAAGACATAGAAGATAGCCAACCACCCAGTTGTCATCAGGCCAAAAACCTTAAGACTCCCTCCCTTTCACTCCCCATCCATTTCATCAGCAAACCTTAGACGCTTGCCTTCAGAACACATCTGGAACCAAACCAGTCCTCACTTGTACACTGACCAGCTCCACGCTATTCAGTGGAGCCTGGCCTGGTCGCTATTTCCATCCTCCACATGGCTCCAGTCTGCTTCCTTAACAGCAGCCTGTGACAGCTGGAAAATGGACAGTGATCTGTGCTACTGCGCTGTTCGAACCTTGCTCTAGCTTCCCATCACTCTAGAACAAAATCTGCACTCACGCTGCTGGAATGCTCTTCCCCTCAACATTTACACAGGTCCCGGTCCCCTCACTTCCCTTCACTTCGTCAGGCCTCCAGCCAAATGTCACATCTCTTGCTCCTCCCTCCCTCTCAGGTCCCATTCCTGACTAAATCCTACCCTTCCCACCCAGCCCCACCTGCCTGCAGGGTCTACAGTGGCGGCTGCCTCTCTTCCACATCTTGCCCCCACAACAACATGACCAGTACTTCTTACATATTTTACCGATCGATCATCCATGTTCTCTCACCTGATGTAATTCTTTGAGGATGAGCACTTTGTCTCCTCATGAACAGAGCACTTAGAAGGACCTGAGCCTATGATGTGTGCAGCAAGGACGTGCAGGAACAAGTGGATGAGGGCCCACAGACGCCCTGTGCGTAGCTGTCCAGGCTACCTCCACAAGAACCCATCGTGGGGGCTGATGTCCCCTACTGAAGTCCTCACTGCAGATACATTCAAGTGTCAGAGGCTTCACCTAACACTATCTCCCCTTTGGCTATAGTCATTGTTGTTATACATAATAAGGGCTCCTTACTCATGATGGAAGCCATAGAAAAATTCCAATTAAAAATTTAAATTTTATAGGCCCTGGCCAGTTTGCTCAGTGGTAGAGAGTCGCCTGGCGTGCAGGGGACCCGGGTTCGATTCCTGGCCAGGGCACATAGGAGAAGCGCCCATCTGCTTCTCCACCTCCCCCTTCCTCTCTGTCTCTCTCTTCCCCTCCTGCAGCCAAGGCTCCATTGGAGCAAAGATGGCCCGGGCGCTGGGGATGGCTCCTTGGCCTCTGCCCCAGGCGCTAGAGTGGCTCTGGTTGCGGCAGAGCGATGCCCCGGAGGGGCAGAACATCGCCCCCTGGTGGGCAGAGCTTTGCCCCTGGTGGGCGTGCCGGGTGGATCCCGGTCGGGCGCATGCGGGAGTCTGACTGTCTCTCCCTGTTTCCAGCTTCAGAAAAAAAAAAAATACAAAAAAAAAAATTTTAATTTTATAATGTTCAACTACTTTAAGTAAAAGGGTCAAAGTATGTGGAATATATATAAATATTCATAAAATGCAGATCAATAATGAAAAGTGAATGTTCTTGCTCTTTCTAGCAACTGACTAGCACAGCAACACATAATGAAAAGATAAAAGGTTAGCAAAAGCTCATTAAACCACTGAGAAGCACAGTCTAAGACTAGATTATTTACCTGTCAAAAATAACTTAAGTACTGTCAATACAATTCCAGAATTTTCCCTGGCTGGGTAGCTCAGTTGGTTAAAACATCATCCCGACACACCAAGTTTGTGGGTTCAATACCTGATCAGGGCACATACAAGAATCAACCAATAAATGCCAAAATAAGTGGAACAACAAATTGATGTTTCTGTCTCTCTCTCTTCCCCTCCTAAAAGTCAATAAATATTACAAAATAATAAATAAAATAAAAACTTTGTATTTATCTTTTTCAACCCCAAATTAAAAAAAAAAAAAGGTTGTTGAACACTGAACCCCAAAGTAGATATGGCTCTTTCAGCAGAGCTATAAGAATACAAGAATCCCTTTTACATGAAACATTCAAGTTTATAAACAGCAGTATCCATTGTTGGCAGAGTAAAAGACTGTTCTAGTTAAAATATAGTCTGGATTCTCACGTAGGAGTTATCAATTTTCACAGATGAAAACATAGTAAGATATACTTGCAAAAAACCACTGTAAACAGCACATGTGCTCATGAAGTGCTGGTATCTATAATACATAAACACCTTTACAATTCAAGAAGAAAGAGACCCACAACTCAGTTGAAAAGCAAGCAAAAGACAATGTCATTACACAGAAGGGCAGCACAATGGCATAAAACACAGCAAAGCTCAACTGCATTAATAACTGAGATCACAATGAGATACCCTTTATACTAGAGGAAAAAATGAAAAATATGGTCAGTGCTGGGAAGGTGTGAAGCAAAGGGAATCTCCGCATTCTGCTGGAGAGAGTAAAATGGGGAGTGCAACAGCCTCAGGCACAAAAAATAGCTCAGTACTCGACCATCAGCCCCAGACAGGGTTGCCAGGTGGATCCTGGTTGGGGTGCATGTGGGAGTCTGCCTCACTGTCTCCCTCCTCTCACCTAAAAAAAAGAAGAAATGTCAATCTGTTACTAATGAATTAGTAATGAGTTCTCATGATAGGATTTGAGGATTTGCACTAATTTCTACCTTATATTGCCACGAAATATATGACTGCATTTATAAATGACCAAGTTTTAAAAGTTCCACTGCAATGACTATTAGAAAGATTGAGTTCCCATTGGTAGGAGTTTTTTCTTTTTTTTTTTTAATGTAAGGAATGGAAATTTCCTGGGGTTAGATGTGAAACACCCCAGTAAGTGTTCGTTTCACATAAGGTCTGGAGGAGGCAGCTGGGAGTTCCCTGTCAATTCAATTAGAGCCAACAACATCCTGGGAGGGTGTGGTCAGAATAGTGCAAGTTCAGGGTCAGGGAGAAAGGAGGAGGACTTGGAGTCAGGCCCTACAAAAGGGAGCTCCAAGCTCTCCATTCCAACCAGGGCCTAGACCTGGAACTCACAGTGAACAACACCGTAAATAAACAGACAAGGTGTCATTTTCTCCAAAAAAAAAAATCAACAAAGGAAAATAAGGGACAGGTTCAGACACTTAGTACCCTTATAAAATATAAAATACTGCATATTAATTCTGTATCATTCTGGTTAACACATATTAGAGGGGAACAAATTGAAATTAAGAATCACTGCCTCACCCCCCAAAAAAGTAGTCAAGGAGAAAAAATCCATTTATAAAGTTTTTAATAGTTGTTTTAGACCAAATGGAAAATTCTAATTTATACTAAACTAATAAATTTATAGAAATCATACCAAGAGATTTTAATAGTGCAAAGTTATAGATTCTAGAACAGTTTAAAACAATTTATGAATAATAGAAGCAAAACAAGCTTCTATTATTTAGAGAAAAGCTAACTTGTTATGTGTACTGTTGTGAGCAGTGATGTGGGGGTGGAATTGTGCTCCTCATAAAGCATCTCTTCCTCCCCAGCCAGGGATGGAACAGTAGATTAGCCAGAGTGCATACAGCATTTCTTACACTCTAAATCAAATGTCCCAAACACTCTGTCGGGGCTAAGATCTACTTTTGTTATACTGAAGTACGATTCTGTCTAGTATCTGTTATTCTAGGGCCCCCGATCTCAGAATCCACATGCTATATTATAAATGTGGTTCTAGCCTGACCTGTGATGGCGCAGTGGATAAAGTGTTGACCTGGAATGCTGAGGTCACCAGTTCAAAGCCTTGGACTTACCTGGTCAAGGCACATATGAGAGTTGATGCTTCCTGCTTCTCCCCCTGTTCTAGCTCTTTCCTCTCTCTCTCACCTCTCTAATAAAAAAAACAAATAAATCTAAAAAAAAATGCAGTTTTCTTTTAATGCACACAAGTAGATTTCTTTTCTTTTTTTTTCTAAAGTGAGAAGCAAGGAAGCAGAAAGACAGATTCCCGCATGCGCCCAACCGGGATCCACTGGGCATGCTCACCAAGGGACAATGCTCTGCTTATCTGGGGTGTTGCTCAATTGCAACCAGAGGCATTCTAGGGCCTGAGGTGGAGGTGGAGGTCATGGTGCCATTCTCAGCCGGGGCCAACTCTGCTCCAATGGAGCCTTGGCTGCGGGAAGAGAAGAGAGGGAGACAGAAATAAAGGAGAGGGGGAAGGGTGGAGAAGTAGATGGGCGCTTCTCCTGTGTGCCTTGGCCAGGATTGAACCCAGGACTTCTACACAGTGGGCTGACACTCTACCACTGAGCCAACCAGCCAGAACCATGCACACAAGTAGATTCCTAACACAAACAGTTAAACTTTTCCTTGGAATCCTTTACCTATTCTCATGTTTTGATATAGACTTCTCAGCATCAAAGTTGGAGTGAAACCTCTGTTAGACTAAAAGCATCCTGAAGGCAATTTTTTCTTATCTTGGGGCTCCCAACGCCGCACGTGGAAGGCCCCAACTGTACAGACTCAAGAATGAGCTGCTGGGCTGAAGAGCGCACGAGGGCACCAGACTGGAGGTGCCCGCGCCATGTTTCCCAGCTGCTCAACGCCCTCACATCCTGAAACAGGAACAGTGAACATGATTTTTGAATCAAGTCCTTGAAAATGGAAATATTATGTGGCTCATCAAATCTGAGGTTCATTTCTTGCCATTTTACTAACGTAAAACCTTCTGTGCAAATCGAGTATTTCAGGAAAAGGCAGCAACTTCACCCACCTATTTCAAAGCAGAAAATCACAGACTAACTTTGGTGCTCAGTTACGAGGAAGGACTGGTGAATGCAGACTCCTCAAAAGGTGAATTTTTCAGCTGATTACACCTCTGAAGTTAAAAAACTACAGGAATTCTTTAAGTTCTCAAATCCAACTCAAATCTCATGGAGAATTATGGTCTGGGAAATCACTTGTTGAAAAGGAACATAGGAAATCTGCAAAGAAACAGAAAATCATATGAGGACGCCTGCTTGTTTGATTTTAAGAAACTGCTTAAGAAATAACTTTATTTTCCTGAAACAAAATGCCCCTCTCCACCTTCTACCCCAGAACCAGCTCCTAGGCAATGGCCAGGGAAGCCAGCCACACACTTTGTGGATGGAAGGGACAGGGAGAGTGGGGAGAGCAGGCCATAAAGCAGGGACCCCAAGTTCCCAAGCCTCTTCAGACTTCCTACCCCACCACTCCCCACCCACACCCTTCAGAAACAGCCGAAAACAGAACAGAAGCTGCCACAAGGGAAGAAGTCTCATCAGGGAGATGGACTATAGAGAGCACTAAAATCATTCAGAGGCTTGTTCCTGTCTTGGGTCTCTTGAAAGGGCCATATAATGAGAGAGGTCACCTACTAGACACACAGCCTCGTGCTAAAAATATCCCTTCGTGAAATCTGAGAATAACATCATCCCCAAACTGAGAAGCCCGGCAGAGGGGACTAAAACCCTCTCCCTCCTGGCTGTGAAGCTGGCTTTCACCATGTGTCCCTTACACTGGGGTAACTACTTTCAGTTCTGCCTAACATTTTTGAGGGGACCCTGAAGGTCTGTGGACCTCCAAGTGAATTCACTGACACTTTTAATTAATTTCAAACCCAGAGAGGATCTGTCCTGACAGTTCACTCAGAGGAACTATCAATTCATCCCTAGCTTGATTACGACCCCAAATGTTAAATACCTCATAGAAAAACTGAATTCTATTTTAGCCAAGTAGAAAAAAATAACTCAAGTAGGGCTATCATAAAAATGTTATAAGGCAAGTTCATAAATTTTTATTAACAACTTCATCCTTTTTATGTATTCTCCAGCATTATTTTAAAGGGTGCATGATTTTTTAAAAAGAACAGAATTTCAGGCAAGGAAAAGGTGATAACCGAACCAAAGTCTTGCCAAAGACTAGCTTTGGGCAAGATGTTAACTATATACCAGGAGGATTACACCCCTCTCTCTGCTAAGTGTTTATAATAAAATGACATGTTCTTTCAAAACAGGAGTTTTGGTATCTGGACTGATTGATACCCTGACCAAGGGTTCCTACTTCTCCCTTCTGGCCTCATATATGCCACTTATTACAGAAAACCACCCAATAAATATAGCCATGCCCACAAATGTCACCTTTGTATTAGTATATTCAGTAGTTCTTTTAGACATAAGTTGTATTTTTAAATGTTTAACAGAAAAGTGAATTTGCCTGATGTCAAATCTACCAAGCCCAAGGCTTGGGGTTGTTAGTGTGTGTTTGGGTTGTCCTGATATGGGCCTCCCACTGCATACGCTGTGCTCTCAGGAGTGCTATGTTTAATTCTCCCAATAACCTGCCAGGACAGATATTAATATCCATTTTTACAAGAGTTAATTACCAAGGGACGTTACAGGTTTTCCTTAATAGGCTATAGAGTTAAGAACACAGGCCTTCAAAACACTACATCCACCACACCAACAGCAAATCTCCTGGGAGCAATGATCTATTGGCTCAAAGTGAAAGAACAATGGCTCGTATCTCTGGCTCAGTGCCCCTGCACCGGATGTGGGGGGGCAAGGTGGAACAGGGGTGGCAAGGGCAGGCTCTGAACTCAGGAGCAGAGAGCCAATCAGACTGACATCCTTTTAAGTTCATTTAAAACTGCTGATGGCCACCTGGGATTCAAGTGTGAAAACTGAAGGTTGCAGTGTTTTCCTTGAGAACAGCATTTCCCTGGCAAGCTGCCAAGGCACTGAGCTCACACATCAAATAGAAGATAATAGGATGGAGTCTGCGCACTGCCTATGTACTATGTGGGGCTATTAGCTTCTTCAAAGCCTCTGGTAAAGGCGAGCATTTCAAATCAGGTCTTACGTACAAGAAGTGATCTAAACTCTTTGGAAGAACATACACTGCTTCGCAAAAAACCACCTCAGGCTGAGAGACAAGCATGATTGGGTCAACATCACTCAGACTGGAGAAGGCCTTCGTCCAAGAATTCAAAACGTTCTGCGCAGCCCGCTCCAGGCAAATGGCAATAAATAACAGGGGTGCATGTTTTCCTTTAGAAACATTTCTCCCCTAGCACCATGTGCCTCTCCCTGTAGATACTGAAGAGGAGGAGGGTGGGGTGGAAAGGAACACATCTCTGTCCACATTTATTTGGACCCTTAATAACCCAAATTTACTACTGCAAAATCCATGGGATTAATCTACATAAATTCTCTGTAACACTGAGATTATCTTTTTCTCAACTGTGCTTTAAAACACCTGAGCCACAAACATGGGCTTTCCCTCAGCTTTCTAGGGGCGTTGAGCTGCAGTGACTACCTCAACCATGAGGGTGGCTATGGGCCTGAGGGCCTTGGTGCCTTGGTCTATACACCCAGTAGCACTCCCTGCCCAGGCCCAGTGCCTGGCATCAGGAGGAGAGCTGTCCGAGTCCAGATCCCCAGTGCCGGCCACAGACCTGGACACAGCGTCTGGGTGGTGCTGGCCTTTGTCTGCCTAGGGGGCCAGGGTTGACACCCACCACTAACGTGCTTTACTCCAGCGGAACCCATAAAGGCTAATAAGAGGGTAGGCGCCTCATTCTGCTGCTGACTCAACACAGTAGGCCTTCTGGGTACAATATCACTGGGCAATCTGCTCCATCTACTTTAGAGTTGGCAGATTTATCCAGATGACCTGAATTGCCAAAAGGCTCACTTTCAGAGAGCTCAGCTAATCCCACCTGTCCTTCCTAAGTCAGAGATGCAGAGCAACAGCCAGAGAGAAGAGCGTGCCCTGGTCACAGAGAGACACCATACTGGGGCTCCACTGTCCCTGTAGCCTCACCTGTCCTCAAGCCACCCTGGGAGATAATTTACTGTTCAGCTCAGAGGCCACACCACCAGATGTCCCACAGCCACTATTTGAACCCACATTTTTGTGATGCCAAAGTCACGTTGTGCTCTTTCTCCCACAAAGATCTTCACTCAAGGTGACTTTAGTCCTGAGTCTCAGGCAAAGATCAGCTGCCACTTCCGTCGGGACTGGGACTCACTACACAGGGAGGCCGGCTTCACTGAGCCTCTCAGCCCAAGCTGGGCTGTGTGCTGTGACACAGAGCTTAGCCCAGGAACACACATATGCCTTGATTTCCAAAGGGACCATTTCCCATAGATGCTAACGCAGCAAAAAATAATTACTAAGTAACATTATTTGACTGGGTTATTACTGCACATAGCCTTGAGACTTGCAGGTTACGTCAGGTGTGCATCTTACCTGAATCTTATACTTGCAAAAGACATCGAGAGGACCACCCAGACCCCTAATCTGTAGACAGATCTAAGCTAACTGTCTTTCTCCTTATATTTAAAAAGAACCCATGTGGTTGTATTGTAGGCCTCTGAGCTCACAAATGCTAGTCTTACCTCTCCCCCATGACACACAATCACCTGTGGGGTGTCCAGTTCAGAATGAACATGGAAGGTCCGTGCCTGACCAGATAGCATCATGGGTCCAGGGCTGTCCTCTGGCTAAATTTCATTCCTACTCAACTACTTGATAGAAAACTTTATTCAAGCAGAAAAATGCTGGTTTCAGACACTGAACAAAGTTACACAAGAGTTTCCCTGAATGGTTTGGCCAAGTTCAACTCTGGTTTCCTCCTCCATATGGACTGATGATACCTGCAGTTTACAAATGCTTATAAATCTGACATTCAAAAGCTTCCGGGCACATGACCTCAGCTACCTTTTATCATCCCGTCCATAGTGACCAGAGCTCAGAGAATACTGAAGGCCACAGGCTAGTGTCCCAAGTTCAGAAAGTCCCACTGAAATTAGGATTTTTACTCAAGATAAAGCTGCCCCAAATAGGAAAAATACCACATTTTCCAGCAATAGGCTAGAATGGTATCAGTCCCAAATGAGAAAGCTAGTTATCATTGACTATATCAGTTGATAAGAAATTAATTAATAATAACAGGGAGAGGATACTAATTTCTAACTCTCTGAACAGCCTCAAGAGAAGTCACCTGTGGTTGAGGAGGGTGTTTGGGGAAGTAACTGGTCAAATGCTCTCTGAGGGTTCTATGTTCTGAAACAAGGGCGATTCTGCCTTCAGGTGTTTCAGGACTGAACAAACTGCAGGCGGTGAGCTAGCCAAACATCATGAGATGAGAAGCGGTGGCAGTAGGCCCCACCCCAGGAGACGGGGTCCTGCAGACAGGGCCCAGGCTTGGCTCAGCCCCGGCTCAGCCCCAGATGCCCACAGGCCTCCGTGTCCTCATCTGTAACCAGGCTCCCTCAGCTCCAATTCTGTAGCTTTGAGGCACATGAAATAGATTTGAAAATGATCAAAAATGGATGATGTGGTGCTAAAAATTTACTAAAGCTTATCTAAAATACCATGACAAGAAAGTCATAATGCAAATCTTAGCAGGAACTTAAATTTTAGAATCTGCCGTCTAAAAATTCTAAGAGATAGGTATTTGATTAGTAACACAATTTCTAATGCTTTGTACAATTTTTGTATATAATGTTTGTAAACTATTTGATGCTAGACTCTTAAATACAACAGTACTCCAGTCTCCAAAGGTCCAATAAGGTGTCACTCTTACGATCTTCCCAATAGTCCAAACTGTAGTTTTTGGAATCAGCATAGACACCTTGCTGCACATTTCAACACCATAACAAGACAACCTAATTACACAGAACATTTTTTAAAGTCCACCAACCTTTTTCACTAAGTATCCAGAGGACTTAGTTGTCATTCAGGTAACTATTGTACAACAACAAAAAGCACAGTGACAAAAAGAAATCTTAAACACTAAACTGCGTGTATTGAATAAAAATGGTGCAAACTCCTTTTTTTGAAAAAGACAGAAGGAAAAACAGACAAAAAAGGAAGACACACAGAGAAGTTTGAATTCTTAGGTGAGATCAGAGGAGACTGAATTCTTAGGTGAGATCATTTAGGCAAACTAGGTACCCAAAGGTCTCGCCTCATTATGGATGTAAGCCTCATCTAGATTATTTTGCTGGAATCTGTGTCCCATACCTTTGGGAGAGAAAGAACTGAAAGGATGAGGGAAACGGCAAGAAGGCCGAAGTCAGCACCAGGACGGGAAGAGCAAATCCTGTTTTGGGGCCTCCTCTCTCTCATCCACCTCTCTCTCTCTCCCTTCCTACCCTCCCTCTCCCCTTCCTTCCTCCCTCCCTTCCTCTTGTCCTACCCCCACTGTCCCTGAGTCTTTCAACCTCCCTTGTCCATCTTCAGCTCAGACCTCCACCACAATGGCTGCTCACCGTGGCATCTGGAAAGTCCACCCTGTCTTCACCCATTCATCTTTGGGAACTCCCTTCAAATTCTCTCTACTCCCTACCCATCCCATGCCTAGTGCTCAGTGGGTGGGTGAAATCCTACCCCCTTCAAGAGGCTGTTCCAGACTCTGAGAATTCCTACAATGCCTCCCAGAATGTCCCTTAAACGCTTTTCCTTCTGGACTCCCTCAGCAATGTGGAACACTTTATTCCATCATATAGTTGTGTATATCCCATCTGTTACAGTCAGAACTATGTCCCCACAACATCAAATGTTGAAACCCCAATCCCAGGACTTCAGAATGCAGCAGTATTTAGAGACACAATCTGTAAAGTGGTGATTCAATTAAAATGAGGCTGTTGCTAATCCAGTATGACTGATGTCCTTAAGAAGAAGAGGAAGAGATACCAGGAATGCACAGCACAGAGGACTGGCAATAAGAGGGTGACCACCTATCTGTAAACCAAGGAGAAAAGCCTCAGGAGAAACCAAAGCTGCTAACACCTTGATCTTGGATTTCTAGCCTGCAGAACTATGAGATATGACATCTGCTACTAAGTTACCCAGTCTGTGGTATTTGGATATGGCAGTCTTCGCTACTAACACATCGTGTCCTTCACTGGACCATCAGCCCATGAGTTTTCACCACAATGCATACAATAGGAACTTGAAAACTTCCTAAATGGGTGCAAGAAGGAATGAATGGGGGGAACAGTAACAAAACCCCCAGAAAACCCACGGTGACTCTTTGTGCATCCTTCTTTCTCCAGTTTTGCACACCTATTCTTTCTTTAAAACCCAGTTTAGATACTATCATCTCTAGGAACAAGCTCCTGAGTTTTCTACACAGAAAGTCTGGCTTCTCTCCATTGTGCAAAGAGCATTCATCAAACTGTAACATAATCATTGTATTTTACATTTTAGTGGAGAGTTAACCACATGCAAAACAGAGAGGCTACATCTTCCCAGGCACCTTAACACTCAACTTCAACAATTATAGACCTACAGCCAACTCCCAGCAACACCCAGCTGTCACTTTTAAGGAAATCCAGTAAAGGGGCAGTTAGTACCAGGGACTCCTAAGTGGGAGATTTTCTCAAGGGCAGGGACCCAGCACTGACCATAGGCTTGGTACTGAGAAGCAACCCAATTAATCAATGATTTAGTAAATGTCAAACAAGCTGGAGGTGCTGAAGTATCAGCAGATGCAGCCCCCCCCCCATCCCCTTCCATTACTCCCACTTTTAAACAGGATCTGTCCTGGGGTCCAGAGCATGGTGCTTCCTTTCACTTAGCCTTCCAACTGGGAAAAGGTACATAAATTTAAGACTAAAAGTTATAATCTAAGCATTGAATGATGTCATGTTCTTCTGCTTTTTTATTGAATTTGAGGTGATATTGTTTAATAAAATTATATAGCTTTCAGGTATATAATTCTAAAATACATTATCTGTGTATTATATTGTATGTTCAGCACCCCAAGTCAAGTCTCCTTCCATCACCATCTACTCCCTTTACCCTCTTCCACCTCCCCCCCACCCCTCTTATCATCTAGTAATCTGTCTATGAGTTTCTTTTTTGCCTAATCCTTTTGTTTTTCTCACACCCTCCCAACTCCCCTCCCCTCTTACACCTGTCAGTCTGTTCTCTCTTTGAGTCTGTTTCTATTTTGTTTGTTAGTTTTTTTGTTCATTACATTCCACATATAAGTGTAATTATATGGTCCTTGTCTTTTTCCGGGTTTGGTCCATCCATCCAGTCGCAAGGGGTAAGTTTTCCTTATTTTTTCAGCTGAGTAGTATTTATTCCATTGTATAAATGGACCACAGCTTTTTTATCCACTCATCTACTGATGGACAGTTGGGCTGCTTCCAAATCTTGGTTATTGTAATTAATGCTGCAGTGAATATAAGGGTTCATATATTCTTTCAAATCAGTGTCTTGAGCTTCTTTGGATAAATTCCCAGAAGTGGGACTGCTGAGTCATAAGGCAGATCCATTTTTAATTTTTTGAGGTAACTCCATACTGTTTTTCATAGTGGTTGTACCGGTTTGCATTCCTACCAACAGTGTATGAGGGTTCCCTTTTCTCCACACTTGTTTGTTGACTTATTGACGAAAGGTGTGAGGTGGTATCTCATTGTAGTTTTAACTTGCATTTCTCTGATGATTAGTGACATTGAGCATCTTTTCATATGTCTATTCACCATCTTTGGAGAAGTATCTATTTGAGTCCTTTGCTCATTTTTAATTGAATTGTTTGGGGAGTTTTTGGTGTTGAATTTTACAAGTTGTTATAGATTTTGGACATCAACCTGATGTATCATTGGCAAATATGTTCCTCCATTCAGTGGATTGTCCTCTCAATTTGTTGATGGTTTCCTTTGCTGTCCAAAACCTTTTTAGTTTGATGTAGTCCCATTTGTTTATTTTTTCTTTTGTTTCCCTTGCCCAAGGAGATCCAGCAGAAAAAATACTGCTATGAAAATGTTCTTCTGCTTTTTCCCCCATTGATTTCAAAGTGTTTGGGGGGGGGAGAGGGGGAGAGAGGGGAAGATAGAGGAAGAAAGGGGGGAGGAAGAGAGAGAAATGGGGATATAGGGGGAGAAAGGAAGAGAAAGAGGGAAAGGGAAAGAGATGGGGGGAAGAGAGAGGTTTCAACTCATTGTTTCACTTAGTTGTTCCATTTAGTTGTGTACTCAGTGATTGCTTCTCATAGGTGTTCTGACTGGGAGCTGAACCTGTGACCTCTGGAGCACTGGGTCAATGCTTTATCCACTGAGTCACTTGGCCAGGGCTCTTGTGCTTTCTAAAATGTTTAAAGAACACAGTCATCTCATGGGGCAGGTGAGAGCTGTACAGGGGTTCTAGGTGGCATGAGAAAGTACTATTTCATGCTCCAGACCACCCTATTGAGAAAAACAATGCCATCATTTGACACTAATTATATACAGATGTTAATTGTATGGTACTAAGCAATCTTTTCCTATGAAAGTTGTGCTTTTTCCTACAAAGAACATTACTATTGTTTTATAGACAGATTTTCTCATAGCAGTTAGTCATATCAGAAACCTTTATTTTCCTTGTCCTTCAAGTATAACACTTGTTATTTTTTAAATTAATTAATTAATTTTTTAGAGAGCTAGAGAAAGGAAGAGATAGAGAAAGGAGAGAGATGAGAAACATCACCTCATAGTTGCAACACTTTAGTTGTTCACTGATTGCTTCTCATACGTGCCTTGACCAGGGGGCTCCAGCTAAGCCATTGACCCCTTGCTCAAGTCAGAAACCTTGGGCTTCAAGCTAGCGACCATGGGGTCATGTTGATGATCCCGCACTCACGCTGGTGAGCCTGTGCTTAAGCCAACTACCTCAGGGTTTCAAACCTGGGTCCTCAGTGTCCCAGGTTGATGTTCTCTATCCAGTGCACCACCACGGGTCAGGCATAGCACCTGTTACTTTGGAGTCACACATTAACTTTAGGAAGAAGGACACTAAATCTGCTAAGCCTGCTGCTGACTTGTATGTCAGCCACAGTATAGAACCTTCCAGAGTTAGTTGTTCCAGTTATTCAGGGCCTGAGATCCAGGGGTCTTGTCCCAAAGTGAGCAGGCTATATGAATGGGAGCAGGTTTGAGTATTCCAGGGATTTGAAAGGTGACTCGGACCCCACCTCAGTTCTAGATCATGTCCTGGTCTTCAAGAAGCCAAGATAAAGCTATGTATGGGGGGAGGGGATACAATTTTTATGGCAATTAGAAGAAGGTAACAGGTTAAAAAGGCCTGGGAGTTGTCTATGACCTTCAGCATTTGAGAAGCCCCTGGGAGCCCAGGAAACAATCAAGCTCTGGAGAAAAGGACTGATAAAGATTTTGTGAAAGGGTGTCTGTTCATTTTAATTTTGTAAATTACTAGTAGCTGAGAAGCGTCCTACAGAAGCACTGGCTTCTAAGAAACTGTGAAAAGAAATCCTACTGCATATTATTCTGCTTTGCTTCTGACGGGTGCTGAACCACCTTGATTTGTTTCTCCTGTTTTTTAGTAGGGATGATGCTCATACACATTTGTAGGATCACACACATGTACTCCATAAAATTCCATAGAATGTGGAATTAAAGTGTTGAATAAATTCAACTTTTCCATTAAAAAGGCTATCATAAAAATTTAACTTATAGATATCAAATTTATGATTATTGCATTTAAACAGAAATTTTAATATCACTGTCTTTAAAGACTAGCTGTTTTTAGTATTCCAAAAATGGTCAAAGTGTGTTTGCCCACATTTTCCTCAAATGCCAGATCCTTTGACAGCTCCGTGTCCTCATGCCCACTATTTCCCCTACAGTGGGAACAGCTTTGCCCTTGCAGCCAAAGCCCACTAGTCATTCAGAAGGGAACTCAAATGACCCCTTGGCACATGGCAGGCTCTCGGTATAATGGCTCCTATCAGACATTTACCATCCAGTAAACTTTTACTTCCATAATTATAGATAAAACGCGTTGCAATTGTCCAAAGTCCTACAGCCTCCAGTGCCAAAGGGCCAAGAATTCTTTTCCCAAATTTTAATCCAAGAGATCCCAAGAATCCTCACAAGACTGTGCCCAAGCCAGCCCACAGGAGTCAATGTGAAGGTCTTAAATCCAGAAAGTAACGTAACTATGCTGAAACCAAATGACGGTTCCGTTCACAAACCACATTCCTTAATTTTTCTACAAGTACTTCCTTTGTTGAATAAATTAGCAATGAGCCAATGAGAGGGACTGAATCAAAGACCACTTTAAAATTTCAAAGCTCAGAAACATATATATGACTTCCTATGGCAGAGCCCAATCAATGCCATCCATAAAGCCATTCATATACTGTGTCTGGGCTGAAATCCAATTAAGTCATTTCTGTTTGAATATCCCCAAAGAGCCTCCTGCTGAGCTCAGAGCGGAAATAATCATAAATGCCAGATTAGCTGTGTAAGCACTTCCAAAGCCAAAACCGGACAAGAGCATAAAAATCTATATGCCCAGCCTTTTAACTGGGCGCGCACACACACAAACATTTCAATGACCGTCTGGCAGTAAGCCAAACCCATCTCCTTGCCCAGCCAGATCTTCACAGATAACCCTCGCCCAGCAGAAGTATCAAGGGAAGCTTTGATCCAATCACTCACACACATGAAATGATGAACTTTGGCTTCACAATGCAAGTCTGTGTGCAGGGTTAAAAGAGTCAGGGGGATATTTAAAGCTTTCTCTGAGTTCATTATACTCAACCAACCCTGTGCAGAATACAGCTTGACATGAGTAAACCCTGAAATCCACAAATACCTCTAGTGTCCCAAAACTGGGCAAGCAAAGCCAAAAGTTCATGGTGAGGGTGAGGAATGGGACAGACTCAGTGAGTGAGGTTTGTAATGCCAGCCATGGTGAACCACTACTGTGGAGAAAAGAAGAGGAAATAAAGAAAGGCCTATCATCTTCCAATACAAGGTTATCTGAAAGAACCAGGTAGCAAAGTTGGCTATGTCTCTGCATGTGACATAAAGGACACAAGGACTTTGGCTTAAACCGGACACAAGTCCCACTCCTCCAACTTACTCTCAAACGATGTGGAAGCTGCTACTTAAGCTCAGAGACTAAGTTTCCATTGAGACACTATCAATCACCTTGTTTGTAGAATAAAATGGAAGTCTCACCTATTCAATGAAAATGTGAGGCACACTGCTGGACCTAAATGAGGCCCAGCCAGATGCTGTCCTTCCCGAGTAGCTCAGTCTAATGAGGGGCTGAGTCCAATACGAGAGGATACAGAAGTGCTGTGTTATTGGATTTGCTATAAGAAAACTTACCCAACTTGGAAAAGCAATAAACAAAACAAAATTTTTCTAGGTAACTTCTAAAACAGATGTGTGCCTCCAAAATATCAAATATTTGCCTTAGAATTTAAAAATCCTGAAACAATATATATATATATATATATACACACACACATATATATACACACAATATACAATAGTTTTAGATAAAAACAATAATTTTTGACAAAATAGAAAGCAGGTCTAACCATACTTTCCTGAGACTAACCTAACAGAGAAACCAGTGTCCCCAAGCAAAACCTCCCTTACTTAAAAAATGACAAGGTTTCCTAAACCTCATCATCCTAATACTTTTATCTCGTCTAGATATCCAACAAATATGTTTTGAGTCCCTACTAGCACTGTGCTGCATGCTAGACACACAACAGACAAGACAGATAGATGCTTCACCCCCACAAAGCAGACAAAACAGACAATAAGACAGTAACAGCCGAGTACAGGAATTGGGGATGCTATGACCTCTGCAGGTGACACCTGTAATCAGACAGGATGCCCACCCCAGAAAACGGAAATGCACGTTCAGGACACCTATGCTGCCATACCTTTAAGGCAGCATCACATCTGCACAGTAGGTCCCGGCCTCGCATACTGTATCCAGGCAGGTGACTTCTGACTGAAGCGGAGGGCCTGAGCACCTCCCTGACCATCCAGTCCCACTTAACCATGCCAGTTTCTGTCCATCATTCTGCTTCTCAAGAGTTCCAAGTTCTGGATTCAGTCACTCCAACCCTACCACTTGCCACTTGTGAATCTGATGTGCAGGTCTCCAGGTTTTCATCCAAACTGCTATACAAATCATGGCCAAGGGCGGTACGTATCAGAGGGCCAGCCCAGGGAGGATCAGAGGGCTGGCCACCCGCCCGCAGTGGGCTGCTTCCTGGAGCAGTGAACAGCACTGGCTTTGGAACGAGATGCCTGCTTCACCTCTCACTGGCTCAGCCTTTCAGTAACTGGCTTACCATCTCTACAGCTGTTTCCTCACCCCCAGAATGGAAGAGAAAGAGTAAAGGATTATTTTGAAGAAGTGCTATATACACCAAATAGTATAAAAAGCACCCACGTAAGTTCCAAGTATGTAACTGATGCTCAAAGAAAACACAACGTTGTCTACGGCCATACCACCCTGAACGCGCCCGATCTCGTCTGATCTCGGAAGCTAAGCAGGGTCGGGCCTGGTTAGTACTTGGATGGGAGAAAACACAACGTTGTTGCTTCAACTATCTTCTCATTATAAAGGGGAGTGAGCTGAGGGCCATCCTGCCCCGAACACCTAACCTGCCAGGGAAGACCAGCACTACCGGCTCTTACCACAGACTAGATGAGAAGCCAAGTGGGAGATAAGAGGACAAGGGTAGAGGCAAGAAACGCCCCTTCCACCCACTTGGCACTCAACTAGCCTTCCTTTGTGCCTCTGGCCACTTGCCCTCTGCTCAGCTAGAGCCAGCAGAGGACTTAGGTCTCTGTGTGTCATTCCCTCCTCTTTCAGTTCATGTTTGCACACTGTTTTCTGTGTAAAGACCATAGAAGGCAAAGTTGTCCCCCTCTAAGTGCTGCGTGTACAGATGATTCAGGGCAAGCAGAGGCAAGTCAGGCGAGCTGGTCAATGGACAAGGTTGTAGGCGGGGTCCCAGTACAGCATGGTGAGAGCTGATGACCATAGACTTGTTCCCAAGGAGACAGTGGCGCAGAGGCTTCTCAGAATGATCAGGGAGCAGGAGGGCCCAAGGAGAGAAGGTATATTAGCGCTATCGGCTTAAGGGACACATATGCTTAAGGGACACATATGTAAGTGGAGCAGCATTATAAACTCAGACCCTGCTGACACGTAGCCGCACTGAATGCAAGGGAGATGCCGACAGGCTGGAGGCCCAGCTCTCAGCTCCACTGAGTGATCTGTTTAGTAGTCGCTTTCTTGATTCTGCTTTCTCCATTTAGGAAATGCAAACATTTGCCCGTCTCCAACCTCCTGGCATGTCTCCTCTCCTTCAAGGCCATTTGAAGACTATCCACAGGGACTCTGCTCTCTACCTGGAAATGCTCTTAACTCACCTGAATTTAGAGCTTTGAACACAAAGTGGCAAGATGCTCTTCTACTCATTATTCTCCCATTTCAGTTTCAGTTCCTCTTGTTGACATTTGTTCTATATATTCTATCTTGAAGATTATTCTTTTTGACAAAAAACAAAACAAAAAAATTGACGTACATAAAAGTTGATCAATCCTGTGCTTGTAACTCGTCTTAGCTGACACTGAGCACCAAACCCACATTCTTGGCCCATCTTCTTAAACAGACCAAAAACAGAAAGGACACTTTTTTTTCTTAGCTCTTAGAACATTAAGGCCAACTTTACCCTGCCTGAGCTTCAGCCTTCTCTGTGCTACTCACACACATGCATTTCTCTTTCTTATTTAATCCTAACTTAATTACAGCCTTTATACTTCCTCACCATCAGCATACAAATTCAGGGACTATGGGCCTCGGAGTTTCCCACACTAAAGAGTAAAGGAAACAGACCAATGAAATGGCAATCATTAGGCCCTGGCTGGTGGCTCAGTGGATAGGGCGTCAACCCAGTATATGGACATCCTGGGTTCTATGCCTGGTCAGGGCACACAAGAAAAGCAACCATCTGCTTCTCCCTCCCTTCCTCTCCCCCTTATCTCCCTCTTTTCCTCCCACAGGCAGTGGCTTGATTGGTTCAGGCATGGTCCTGGATGCTGGGGATAGCTCTGTTGGAGTGCATCCGCCTCAGGTGCTAAAAATAGCTTGGTCTCAAGTATTGGTCCCTGCCTCACTATCTCCCTCCTGTCACCTATAAACTGAATGAATGAATGAATATATAAATAAATGGCAATCATTCTCTCAGCACTGACTGGGTACCACAGACTAGGTGACCACTTCTCATGTGTTATCATCTTTGGTCCTAACACGAGGATGAGTTTCAGTATCCCCATTCACAGCAAAGAAGTTGGGGACTATGCACAGATGGGTTGAGTGCATAGGTACAGTGAGAAATTGGAGGCTACTGGCTTGGGAAGCCTTGGCCTTGATCCTGTGTAAGCTGCCCCTTGTGCCAGAGACCAACGAGTGCCAGACTGCACAGTACAGCTGGCTGAACAGATACCCTGACTGTTCCAAAGGAGCACGTGCTTCAGGAGAAACTAGCGATGATCTCTGTCCAACACTGGTGAAAAGAGATGCTCACACTGTCATGTGAGTACAGACAGTGTTTCTGAGTGATACCGATTTCCTAAATACTAGAAGCTAAATCTGCTAAGAAAATGCTTCAGAGAATTCTTACACACTTCTCAAAATGTGGTTCCCCCTCCCCGTATTTGAAAAAAAAAATGGTTACTATTTTCAATTAAATTTCCCACCAGGCATCCATAACCTGTCTCCCACATCTGAGAACACAGCTAGCAAGATGGCAGAGGGGCAGTCCAGGTAAGGATTATCAAAATGACTTTTTGCAACATATATTTACTCATGTTTGGACCTGCAATGGAGGGACCCTCTGCCTTCCACTCCATGCCTGAACACACAAGTGACCTTTGGGCTACTCCAGGCTTGTTTACTTATCTGTAAGCACAATCATTAGCTTCTTAGTAGACTTTGATATAATAACACTAATTTGTTTTATTTTCTTTAAAATAATAGAAAGCTTTCAAAGAACTCATCCGTTCAAGTTTGGTATGACATATATTGGGACAGGCAAACAGAACATGAGGAAGGAGACCTAAATATGTCTGGGAATTTAGTACATGCTAAAGGGCGCTCATCCAAGTCACTAGAGAAAAGATAAGACTTCTTAATAAATGGCGAAGGTATAGGTTGGTGACCACACAAAGAAAACCAGAGCCATGTTTCACATTCAGGATAAATCCCAAGTGCATCTAAGATTTATGTGAAAAAATGGGCCCTGGCTGGTTGGCTCAGTGGTAGAGCATCAGCTGGCATATGGATGTCCCAGGTTCGATTCCTGGTCAGGACACATAGGAGAAGCATCCATCTGCTTCTCTAACCCTCCCCCTCTTGCTTCTCTTCTCTTCCCCTCCTGCAGCCATGGCTTGATAGAAGCAAGCTGGCTCTGGGCACTGAGGATGACTCCATGGCCTCAGCCTGTACAAGCACTAAGAAGAGCTCAGTTGCTAAGCAATGGAGCAACAGCCAGATGGGCAGAGCACTGCCCCCTAGTGGACTTTCTGGGTGGATCCTGGTCAGGGCACATGCTAGAGCGGTGTTTCCCAACGTGGGGCCCACGCCCCACAGAGGGGCAATTCGATAGTTAAGGGGGGCAATTTGAAAACGGACTCGACACGACTTTAAATCTTTCGCCCTGGGCCATTTAAATGCAATGCTAGATATCGGTGCCAAATTTAACAAAAAATGCAATTCTTAAATAATTGCGGTAAATAATTATTAAGTATAATTTCGTTTGATGAGACCAAAATATCAACTGGGTGATTGGCGTCGTCAAGTAAACTTCATCCTGGGTTCACCGCGGAGCGTGCCGTCTGCCGCGGGGAACCCTGGATGTTTTAAAAACTCGCTAAACAACGCAGTTATTCTCACATTACTGGCCCATCGCAACTTCTGTAGTGTTTCAAATCATTCAGTTGGTGTTAATTTGAAATAAGTGTCAGTCAAAACTGTTGTAAAAGCTAGTTGATTTAATAAATATACATATTGTATAGATATAATTGGTAAGTATTTGATTTTATTTTTATCAATATTAAACTCTTTATTAAGTACTTCTTGCATCGGGGCTAGAAAGCACTAATATTTTATAAATATTATTGGGGCTATAATAGTGCATGCACGACAATTTTAATTTTAGAAGCATAACTTTCCAGAAAATTTTGTCAAGTGGAAAAAATATAGATACCTTTTGATTTGCAGTGGTAGTGTAGTAACTGTGTTATATATATTTAAATAAATATGAATTTTTAGTATATGTTTACTCTATGTCACATTGAATATATTTTAACACATATTTTAATATTAGTTTTTAATTGATCTTATTTTTATTTCTTATAGCCCATAGTAAAATGAGTGGTGCAAGCAAGAAAAAAACTCGTCAATATTCAGAGGAATATTTAAAATTTGGATTCATACCTGCTGTTCACGATGAGCGGATTCCTTTTTGTCTTTTATGCCAGCAATGCTTGACCAACGAATCAATGAAACGAGGTCGTCTTGAGGCGCATTTGAAGGCAAAACATAGTGCTCATATTAATTCATATCTGAGTTACTTTAGAACTTTAAAGAAAAATTTTGAAAAAAGAACAACATTAAAGTCTCTATTTACTGCTCATACTTCAACTAATAATCGTGTTCTTGAGGCTAGTTATCAAATTTCTTTATTCATCGCTAAAACTGGAGAAAATCACACTATAGGAGAGAATTTAATAAAACCGTCAATATCAGCATTTCTTAAAACGGTTCTTGAAAAAGATGACAAAGTTGTAAAAGCTATGCCACTCAGTGACAATACTGTTAGCAGAAGAATAGATGAAATGAGTGAGGATATTGAAAAACAACTTATTGAAAGCTGAAAACAAGAAAATTCTCCTTGCAAATGGATGAATCAACTTTGAGAGACAGTGAGGCAGTATTGATAACTTACATAAGATATATTGATAAAGGACATTTTGCTGAAGAAATGTTGTTCTGTAAAAGATTAGAAACCACCACTACCTCCAAAGATATATATAATAAGCTAAAAAACTACTTAGATGTCAATGATATACCAATGAAAACTATAACATCTTGTGCTGCAGATGGTGCTCCCAATATGATGGGCAAGAAAAATGGCTGCTTAAAATTGATGAAAGATGCAAATCCAGAAATGATTCTTGTGCATTGTGTTATTCATAGGGAAAACTTGGTAGCTAAAAACATCTCGCCTGTTCTGAATGAAGTATTACATGCAGTAATAAAGTGTGTTAATGCTTTTAAAGCTAGTGCCAAATGTGAGCGTCTTTTCAAGCTATTTTGTGAAGAACAAAATGAAGACCATGTGAGACTTTTACTTCATACTGAAGTAAGATAGCTATCTAAAGGAAACTGTTTGAAAAGATTTATGGGACTGGTTGATACTCTTAGTGATTTTTTAAGCGACAAACCTGAAATGAAGTATCTGTTAACAATAGATGGTAAAGCATTTGTGAGTTATTTAGCCGATATCTTTGAAAAACTAAATATATTAAATAAGCAACTTCAAGGAACAAATAAAACTCTTGTCGATGCAAAAGCAAAGATATTTGGTTTCATTACCAATATTGAGTTATGTCAGAAACATATTAACAACAAAAACTTTAAACAGTTTCATTGGCTCCAAAAATGTGAAGTAACTGATACCGCTTTACTTGTTATTGTCAATCATTTGAATATTCTATCGGCTGATTTAAAAGAAAGAGTTTCTGATTTAAAACAAACTGATTTCCCAACATGGATGATGCAGCCAATGTTCGTGGATTTGTCTGATATATCAAATATGCAGTATCAAGAAGAACTCGCAGAACTGCAAAATGATGAGTCAGTTAAAGCTTTATTTAATATCAAAGGAGCGATGGCATGGCTTTGTGAGGAAACAGAAATGAAATACCCAAATTCAACCAAATGTGCAAGAAAACTATTGCTACCATTTCCATCTTCATTTTTAGCTGAATGTGGATTTAGTGCTGTAAATGATTTACTGGTAAAAAAAAGAAATCGGCTGGATATAACACAATGTGGAGACTTGAGACTAAAGCTAACCAAATCGGAACCTAATATAAAATCTCTGTGCAGCAAGCATCAAGTGCAAGGATCACACTAAATTAAAATAATAAATTAATATAGAAAAATCTGTATTAAAATTATTTGGAATTTAAATTTCTGTTTTTCATTATATGTTTTGAAATTTTACTTACTGTGTTTTGTTAACAATTTCATAGTGATTTCTTCCTAGAACCTATCATTTATGTTTATTAAGTGAACAAATCAATTTTTTAATGTTAAAAATTATGTATGTTACATGGGGGGACATAATTATTTTAGAAAGGTTAAGGTGGGGCATGGCACAAAAAAGATTGGGAAACACTGTGTTAGAGTCTGTCTCTCTGCCTCCCCTCCTCTCACTGAATTAAAAAAAAAAAAAAGGAAATCAGAGCCATGTTTCATATCCTACAACAGGATAAATCCCAAGTGCATCTAAGATTTATGTGAAAAATAAAAGTATAAAAGGATATATGGAAGCAATCCTTTATAACCTTGAAAGAAGAACTTCTCAAAATCTAGACACTGGGGATATGGGGGAGGGGGGGGAAGGGAGTAAAGAAGGACAAACAAACAGTGATGGAAAGAATTTGACTTTAGGTGATGGGTACACAACATAATCAACAGTTCAAATGCTATAGAAACATTTACCTGAAACCTGTGTATGCTACTTGATCACTGTCAGCCATTAAATTTAATTCTCTAAATAACATTTTTTTAAAAAATCCAGACACCACAAAAGATGGATGAATTCAATTATATAAATACAAAAACTTTTTTACATGGCACAACATCCCCCAGGCAAATTAAAAGACAAATTAAAAGTTAGGAAAAAATGGCTACTCTCTTCCTTAAAACTGATTAGAAGGCCAGCAAATCAAAATAATAATAATAATAGGAAAAGGAAAAGGGAAAGAAAACACCTGGTTTTTAAACATAGAAACAGGTGCTGGACTTCTCTCATATTAACATAAATGTAAACTAAAATCATTGTAAACTTTCACCCCCACCCATCAGACTGTCAGAGATGAGAAAGTATGGTGATAGCATGCTATCCACGTTAACATCTTGTTTGACCTTAGTGGTAATTTAAGGTATTAACATCTGAGGAAACTAGATGAAAGGTCTAGACTAGAGGAATCCTTTGCACTGTTTTGGCAACGATTTGTAAGGCAAAATTTATTTCAAAAATGAAAGTTTAAAAAAAAATGAACCAAACACGTTAGGTGTGATAAAGCAGCATATTTTGAGGCGGTGAGGTAGCAGGTCCTCTCACACACTGCGAAACTGCGCAGCTCTGTGGAGAGCAATTTGGTATGACATCAAGATGAGAAGAGCCTAAATGTCTATCAAAATAAACAGTTCAATAAGTCACCTCTCTCTACTGAAAGTGCTTTTTACTTGTAAGACAGAAGAAATATCTCTAAATTCTAAATTTTTTCAAATTTCAAACTCAGAAAAATAAGGTAAGAACACTTCAGATTGAATATAATCTGTTCTATGAAGAAGTTTTACTACTACTTTGCTATCTACTTAAACTGCCTCCAAGTTTATTGTCATTTGAGGTTCATGACCCACATGAAGTTAACTATCAGGAAACTTGGTGGGCTCACCACAGGCTTCTTCATCTCGATAATTCATAAAAATACATTTTTAATCCAAGCCACACAGATCTTTGGGCAACCTCATTATTCACAGCTGATGATATAAATATAAAAGCATTTCACCCTTCGTTTCTTCTCTCTCTAAATCAGTCTGCAAACCCTACAGTTAACTTTTTTAAAATTTAGATATAATTTACATACCATAAAAATTCACCAATTGAAGTGTACAATTCAGTGGTTCTGCTTATTTAGAAAAAAAGTAACAGAGAGAGCTCTTCATATAATAAGAGAAAGGGAGGAAAAAAGAAAAAAAAACAGAATGATTTGAGCACCCTATTCCTTGGATATTTCCAGAGCAATCTGGCTATGCACCTGCGAAGTGGTGAGCCTTGCCTCTGGGGCCTCTTGGGCCTTGGACAGGGGAAGGCTTCCATTCATGGTTAATTCAGCTGCCTTTAAAAAAACAAACAAACAAAAAATCCTCCACAAAACAAAACTATGCATTACTCTTTCAAATAAAATTTTTTTCCCACCAAATAACAGATAGAAGAAAACACATTTTAAAACAAGCTAATCTTAACTCAAATATTAAATCCTATACACACTTATGTTTAAAAACGTATCTTGTGGAGGTAAAAGATAATTTAATGTTGGCTCTGAAGTCGATGGATCATAACTATAAGTTAATGGAAACGTAGGTATAACTTTGTTCTTCTAGGAAATGAACTGAACCAGATAAACACCGCTTGTCACCCTACAGACCAACCTTACCTAGGTGGTCCACAGTGACTAAAAAGCTGCAGTTAGCACCAGCAGCTCCAGAAACCTATGAAACTACAAATTAATGAGTTCATGCCAAATTTCTGAGTGTTTCAGTGCCAAATTTGTGACCTTATTTTCTTTTCTAGAAGCATCCTGTTCCCACAAGATGGCAAAAGCTGAGGGGGTCTGCATTTAGGGCGATTTGTCTTCACGACTACAGTTAAGAAAGACTGGGGTAGAATCCCGAGTCTCATCTTGGCTTGGAATTCCTGCAGATCAGTGACTCCTCTTTCCATTACTACCACAGCCCAGATGGGAGTCCCAACAAGATGAGTCTCCAGGCGGCCCCCGTCGGTCCTCAACCCTGAGACCAGTCAGTCCTTAGCGGGGTCCCCTCACACAGGTGTAGCAGTGGGTAAGAACTCCCACTTGCCCCCTCAGACTGGCAGCTTGCCACTAGGGCATCGCTTTTCCTCTTCACAAGGACAAGGAAGCACTAGTTGCCCCTGCTCTGCACACGGCACCTGCTCTGCTGTGTCCCCTAGAGCTCTGACCTCAGCAGCACAAACTGTGCTTTATTTCCGTGCAGAATAAAATGTGACCAGGCTTCAGAACCCCGCCAATATTTAAGGGCCTCGGCCCCAAACTAGTGTAAAGGCTGAGGCAGGGTGTTTTCAAAGGTTCAGTCTGTAGTGAGGTAAAAAGGCACAGAAATCAATGTCAACATTTCTCTTGAGGGAGCAGGGGAAGATGCTGAAAAGAAAAGGGTTGGTGATAGAAGATGCAAGCCAAAGACCTAGAAAGGATGATAAAGTTTTACATCTTAGGGCCATAAAGTTAAAATGAAAGAGGGACTTTGAAGACTAAATCTATTCCTGAAAGGCCATCCATGTAGCCATCATAACACATTTACACTCCCACTAATGGCACCAAAGCAACCACAAGTACATGCCGAAGCTCACAAGTAAGATGTTTAATAAAATTTATCCTATCAAACCAATTCCTAAGAGGGCCAGCAAACCTGTGAACTGTCACAACTAATGTTTTATAACTATTCTCATTATATACACTGTAGACCCTTTCTTTGGAATCAAATTTGTAATGTGTTTACTTGTGTCAAGAGAAGTGCTGATCAGTTTTTTTCAAATTCACTTAATTTACTTGATGAAAGTGTAGGAAATACAAGGGAAGAAAAAGCGCAGAGCTGTTGGGAATTCTGGAATAACACTAAGCTACTGGGGCCTCTTCATTACCAAACACTAAAGGAAAATGAAGAGCTGGAAGTCATCAAGCTCACATCACAGGACCGTACACTGTCCACCCTGAGCATGTGCTCTCCAGGCTGCATGCTTCCTCCCAGGCCCTCTCTCTGCAGGTGATCAAGTGCAAACTACTGACAACCCATCAGGTGGTTCCCACATGAAAAAAGGAGCATGCCCCTCGTCTATCCATATCACATTAAAACCACAATGAAATTATTCACTTTTTTTATATATAGTTGAAATTGAGTATTTTATAAGATACTAAAGGGAGGCAATGAAAAGTACAGAAATAAGAAAAAAAAAGTGACACTATCCTCAGAGCTACCTGGGATGCCATCAATGACAAAATGACTTTATAGAGCAGCAAGCTGCCCACTTCCCCACTGATCACCTAATACTCACATGTGCCTTTGACTAAAAATCTTTCATAAATGGACAGTATGCCAAGATTGACTGTGAAGCCATTGTGCCTTCAACACATCAGAATTCAACCTCTGTCACCATCTAGCTGGTGTTCCATGTGCATGCATCTAACAAGAAATACTGTTTTCCTGAGACCTGAAATACGCAACACTTGCTTCCCCTAAAATACTTGGTTACACACGATTTACACCAGTGTACAACCAGAGTAGAGGTTTCAAGTGTGGAATTATTTTTCTTTATAGACAAGCCTGGTAAAGGACACCTCACTGATGTGTTCATGTCTTTTTATTTTAGATGACTCATGTTTTCCTAAAGTCCTAGATGTAAATATATAGTTCTACTGGAACAGGAGTGAGAGAAAGGGAGAGTGGAGGAATGAAGAAAGAAAGGAGAGAGGAAGGAGGGAGAGAGAGGTGACCCCAGCTCTCAAATGCCTGGTTGAAATTGAGCAGGGCTTCTCACCAGTGACATACAGTATTGATATTGGGGATCCCATAATTCCTCCACCCTCCCTTGGACTATGGCGATCAAAAATGTCTGCAGATACTGCCAAATGTCCTCTGGGGGATGAAATCAATCCTTTGAGAACAATGGAACTAGAATACATGTAAGTAAACAGACCAAGTTTTTGTATTTTACTTCTTCAACAGCAAAAATAAGACAGGATTACTAATGCATTTTCTAACAATTTTGGAATATAATTAAAATGTTTAGATGGCAGTTGTTATAATTATGCCTTCCAAAGTAACTGAATAAATAAGCACATTCAGTTTAACTCATGTCATGATTAAGTTATAATATACTATGTAATTAGTTTTTAAAAAGTGTATAAAGTATGCTATTGTTTATTTTTTGAAAATTAGAAATTTTAAAAGAAAGTATATAACTGTGGACATATGTATTTGCTTGCATTAAAAGTAGTAAGTAAAAGGAGGAATAAAAAAATCCTTTTGAAAACGGTGATTGAAAGGGGGGCGGGGAGAGAAGAGGAAAAAAATGCCCAACAAGATTTCTCTTATTAGGACATTTCCTTTGGCTCTGAAACCATGTGAATGCTTTACATAATTCTAAACCATGTTAATTTTTCAAAGTTTAAAAATATCAAAAGCAGAATGGAAAACAGAAAGCAGAAAGGTGAAGAGATTAAACAAAGAAGGGAAAACTCTGACACAAACAACAGTGTGGTGACTGCAGGGTGGGGAGTGAGGGGGAGGTGGGGAAGGGTAAAGGGGTAAGTGATGGAAGGAGACGTGACTTGCAGTGGTGAACCCACAATACGGTGTACAGATGATGTGCTGTAGAGTTGTATACCTGAAAACTATGTAATTTTATTAACCAATGTCACCACCTCCCACCCTTCCCCACTCCCAAAAGAATGGAAATGCATTAACCGAATTATGTACAGGGGTCCTCGGGTTACGACAGTCTTGACATATGACGTTTAAAGTTTATGATGTTCATTCCCATAAAAACTTAAAAAAAATTGAGACATCCATGTTTTGGCTTTCACTGCCAGCGTCGTACTTATTATGGACTACGTGGGTGAACTAGTTTGGCTATGCACGGCAGAATACACTCTATTCCCTTTCCATGGCTTAGTTCTGTTTTTTGTTCTAGACTATGACTTTACAACTCTGTTAGGATAGGTAAGTGAATTAGGCTAGGATGTGTTTTGACTTACAACAAAATTCGGGTTACTTCACTGTGGTAGAAATGCAACTGTGTTATAACCTGAGGACCCCCTGTATTGAGTTAGAGGCATAAATACAGAGAGGAATCATTCAGAAAGATTTCAAAACACAGCAAGTTGACTGTATTTCCTCAGTGGGATAAACTCTAAGGACAAAACAGCTTCAGCTATTTTCAGCAGTGAAATTGGTGGTAATAATATTGGTAGAGTTATTCTAAACATTTATGTATGTTGTATATAAAATAGGATAATCAAGTAAATATGTAAATTTGTTAATGTTCCTAGAGACAAAGGTTTTCAGTGTAAGAGAAAAGAGATACAAATATAAAATCAAAAAAAGTAAACTATCTTATAATTTTGAATTAGAAATATCAGTGTGATTGACAACAGATTATGCTAAAACAAAACCACCTTTGTCCACCAAAAGACAGTGAGCTCCTTAACTCCTAAACCCAGATTCCCAGTGGGGACCGGAGGCCTGGGTGGGCACTAACCAAAGGAGTCAAGCACTGCAGCTTGCGGCTGAGGCACTGTCACAGACCACAGAGTGTGCAGAAGGTGGTGGCAACCGCAGGACACTGGCACTGACTACGGTGGCCAGCCTGGGCAGCAAGATTGTCAGCTGCATGAAGTGCCTTCAGAAATATCTAAAATCATCAGTGCATAATTGCTCTAAGAACACATAAACAAAAGCCTCACTGGTAGCTTATGGAGGATGTTGAAGAACCAGAACTACACTGCTCACAAAAGTTAGGGGATATTTCAAAATGAATATGAAGCGAATTTTAAAATATCCCCTAATTTTTGTGAGCCGTATATTTATTCTGAAAACTGCCAAGCAAAGGACAGGACCCCCTTTGTAAATGCTCCTCAACACTCTCCTGTGTGGCCGGCGAGTGTGGAAGGACGGAGAGGACCCAACTGTCACCACTGTGCATCCCTGATGAATTAATGGGTACAGGCCGTGATTGTCAATGCTGCTGGCTCCTGTGTCCTCCTCCTGATGGGAGCACACGCAGCACTGGGAGAAGTCCTCCAGAATATAAAATATAAAATCAGATCAGCTCCAGAGTTGACCAGAATCTACAGGACACACAGGGACAGAGGAGCGTGCTACATGGGGTCTAAATAGCCAACTTCAGCTGTGGGGAACCCAAGGGACAAAAGACGTGGTTACCCCAACAAATCAATCTGCAACTTTAAAAAAATAAATAATAGTTAAAATAATAAAAAAACAAAATAAATACGAGCGTGGAGCCTGACCACTGGTGGCACAGTGGATAGAGGGTCAACCCGGGACACTGAGGTTCCTGGTTCAAAAGCCTGAAGTCGCAGCTTGAGCGTGGACTCATCCAGCTTGAACACAGGATCACCAGCTTGAATGTGAGATCATGGAAATGATTCCAAGGTTGCTGGCTTGGCAAGGGGTCACTGGTTCAGCTGGAGTCCCCCAGTCAAGGCACATATGAGAAGCAATCAATGAATAACTGAAGTGACACAACTATGAGTTGATGCTTCTTGTCTCTCTCCCTTCCTGTCTCTCTCAAAAAATAAAAAAAATTAAAATTTAAAAAATAGAGGGTAGAGAAATAGATCATCCAACTACAATATATGGACCTTTTTGGATCTTGGGTTCACAACCTAATTTTAAATAAGGTTTTCAAAATAGGTGGGGAAATGTAAACACGGGTGTATCTGATAATATTAAGGAGTTACTGTCATTGAAATATTTACTATAATATTTACAGACGGAAGGACCTGATATCTGGGACCTGCTTCAACCACCACCCATTGAAGAGTGGGAGCCCTGAGATGAACTGAGGTGGCCCCGGGGCTTCCAGTTACCGAGGGCCCCGACAGAGCTCCTCACTGCCCCTGAGCTCGCTTTCTAAAATCAACCGCCTCTTCCTTTTACTCTGAATATCGTTTCAAAGAAAATTTTAAAGTTGTTTCGGTACTTTGAACCTACCCCTCCCCCCACACACACACACAAGAATAATCAGTTCATTTGATGAAATCTTGAAAATGTATTCAGAGGTTAAATATACAACAGATATTAAAACCTTTAGTGTCCTATCAAGACCACTACCAATGGCAGCTGTGCCACGTGTACACTGGTCCGACTATGGGCACCCACCCGGCCCACAGGCTGCAACAAAAAGCACTGATGTGGCACTGATGTATGTAAGTTGCAAAATTATAAAAATTAGAAAATGGATCAAGCGCTTACTTAGAGAGGTCACTATGATTAGTTGTATCATAAAGTGAGTCCATTAGGAATGCTCCTGACTTTAGAGAAGTCGGCCATCTAAAACCACTTAATGCACAGTACTCTACAAACATGCTATAAACTATGCTGATATACGTAAAGAACACGAGGACTGAGCAAAGATACAACTGCTGTGCATGCTGCCTGGTGAGGCTGAGAGGGAGAAAATGAATTCACTAAACTGTTACCATAAACACCTGCCTCCCTTAACTCCCTCCTGCACCTACCAAACCCAAAGAACAGAGGTCCTGAAATTCAAAACTTCTCCTGTCAGTTCACTATTCCGAGGTGAAGAGAAAGAAAGGCCGACACAGGAGGCTACATGGGAGAAGAGATGAAAAAGGACCAATTTCTTATCAGTGTAGCTTTAATTTCTATCACTTCCCCAGGCTTCTCCAGATGAAATCAACCTTCTCTTGCAAATCACTAGAATTTAAATCCTGAAGGGAAGAATTAGAGATCTTTAGAGATCTTCCGCTCTAAAGCTTTCATTTAACAAATGAGACAATGAAGTCACAGAAGGAGGAAGGAGCCCCCCCACCCCTCCCCTCCACTTCCAGAGGGCTCACCCAGGCCTGAGGCTTTTCCAGTTAGGCTACTCCAGGGTATTTGCCTGAGTTTCCCTGAGCTGGAGGCGAGAGACTCAAGCAGTGCGGTCCCATTCTTGTCAATGTCTAAAGCCAACAGCTTGATACTAGTGGCTTGTAACTGGTAGAGTGGAAGGGAGGATGGCTGGGTTCTGGCTGATTCTGTATGAACCCTTGTGGGCAGGAGCACATGCTATGGGCTGCTGACCAGCCACAACCAACTCAGAAGTCAGAGCAACAGGATCGAACGCTCCACCGCTCCACCGTGTCTTGCTGTGCACACCATCTGGCAACGAGAGGCCCACCTAGAGTAAGAAGCCTTAAATATAGAGGCTGAGCCCACTGATGACAAGCTCCACCCTAGTTCCCTTCTAACCCCAGGTGCACTGAGAGAAGAAGCCAAAGGCTGGGGCTCCAGCAGCCCATTGTGGTGCTGAGTACCTTCTCCTGAGAGTGAGGACAGGCTGCACACTTCTCAAAGGGCTGGGAAATAGGGGCTCCAGCCGGGCTTCTCTTGAGTAGCAGAAGGAGACAAAGGAGGTGGTCAGGTTTCAGGCTGCCTGCCCGGGGATCCACTTACTAGCATGCCACCTTGCACAGTGCCCAGGCAGATAACCTTACCTGCCTTAAGTGCCTGGACACCTGCCAGTCTATGGTACTGAGAGTGGAAGCTCAGTATGGGATATCACTTTGAGTCAGCAGTGCAAGATCTCCTAAAAATAGGTGGTAAGCAATTATGCAAGCCATAGGAAGTGAAGGAATGAGAGAGCCTGTGATTGTAATCGGATCAACAACCCTAAGGGCAGGAGCACTGCTTCCTCACGGCTCACTCTGATGTCTAAAAGTGCAGGTCTATTGATGGACTCTGAAGAAAGAGTATGCTGTATTTTTAGCTCACAGATCAACTTTTACTTCTATCCATTCTACAAATAGGAAACAACATGTCACATAGCGGAAGCAATAAACATTCAAATGTTTTGAAAGGAAGCCAGACTGCTCCTCTGCATTCACCATATGACTACATGTACTAGCTACCCTTCAGGGCTCTGATTCACCTGTTCCTCTCAGCAGTGAGTAAAGGCAAGTCAACAGCCCTTTGTGGAAATCAGTTATCTGCTACTCATAGCCAATCTGTTCTTTGTTATCTGGCAGCTGGGGCTGGGATTCTCCACCTTGCACCCAAACCAGCAGCATCAGTGTCTGGAAACATATTAAAAATGCAAATTATAAGGGTCCACCCCAAACTCCTGAGGATAAAACTGGAGATAGCAGTCTGTAAAAAGCCCTCGGGGTTAATGTGGAGCAAGTTCAAATTTGAGAACCAGGAACCACAGGGCTAGATCCCCAGGGAGCACGGCAGACAGCAAAAACTTTACAAGTACTTCTCGGACAAGTTTTATCACCCACATCAGGCTGTTACCTAGCAAGATAGCCCCTTCATCAGAAAAATGCAGGTAAACATTTCTTCAATTGCAAAGAACTCTCTCATTTGGATCAAAAGAAATAGGTTAGCCCTGGCCAGATAGCTCTGTTGGTTAGAGCATCATCCAAAGAACAGAGATTGCCGGTTTGATTTCCTGTGCCCTGACAGATAGATGTTCCTGTCTCTATCTCTGTCTCCCTCTCTCTCTCTCTCTCCCTTCCTCTCTCATTAAAATCAATCAATAAAAATATTTTTAAATAGGTTAATTTTTTCTCAATGAAAAATATTATTAAATACTTCATGTGAAATGTACATATGACCACAACCTTGGCCTAGTCATCCCCCATGGGAGCCAAGGGCCTGGTAAATCAGCTAAGGAAGGTGGGTGAGACAAGCTCAGCCCTGGAGTGCCTGAGCTTCCGGGATCAGGTGGGGCAGACTGGCAGGAACATGTGCATTCCCTGGATCACAGTCAGGATGTATTTTAAACAGGAATTTGTCTATGTCCATTTAGAATTCTGAAAACATGAATGCAACTACAGTACATTTTTAAAGAACTCAAATCAGTATACAGAGATCCACTGCCCTGACTACAGGCTTCTTCCATCAAAAACACAGAGTTAATATATAGACTTTCCATCCTACAGCATGGAGTACTGAATTACAATGGGTTATAACTGATTTAAGTTCTTTAAGAATGAAGAAAGAGAATGAAGAGAAACTAGAAAAAAAGTATGCATTCTATAGATAAGGAATGCAGAAATGAAACAAACAAGTAGGAAACCCTAGGAAAAGGCACCTTGGGAAGGTAAGTCTGCATTGGCCAACAAGTCTTACATAACCTACGTAACACTATAATACACAGCACAACTATATATACATACATATGGGTAGATATTAAAAGTACATATTCCATTTCTTATCAAGAGGCAATGAACACAAACAATGATAGTTTTCAGAATATCTACCCTGTTAATGAGAAAAGTTAATTTTTAGATAGAATGTAATTACAAGTATATAAACCAAAGGGAAAAAAAGGAACCTACACAAAAGTGAAAGATTGAGAAGCCGCCATGCAAACGGAGTGGAGAGACGGCGGCTACAGAACTGCCCTCTCCTTTCGCTGCGCCTAAGCGCGGTCTCTGGGCACAAAAGTCCTTTACACCAATGACAGCAACAGTCCTGCTCTTCTGACCTTTACCGCCAATCCACCAAATGATTAGAGACTCATCTTACTCAGATATGGTCTCCTTCCTGCCAACCCCCCAAATTCAAATAAAGGTGAAAAAAAGGCAACACTAAGACCATTTTTAAAATTTTATTTTTCAATTACTGTCTTATATTCAATATTCTTTTGTATTATTTTCAGGTGTACAGGATAGTGGTTAGACAATCACTTTAAAAAGACACTTTAAAAAGTGTTCCCCCTGATATTCCCACCTATTATAATATTATTGTATTGCCTAGGCTGTACTTTACATCCATGTGACTATTTAAGTAGCAAATTCAACTTCTTAATCCCTTCACCTTTGTCACCCAGCCTCCTAATCCCCCATCCCTCTGACAACAGTCTGTTCTCTGGGTCTATGAGTCTGTTTCTGTTGTGTTTGTTCACTTATTTGGTTCTTTAGAGTCCACATATGAATGGAATCAAAGGGAATTTGTCTTTCTCTGACTGGTATTTCACTGAGTATAATACTCTCTAGGTCCATCCATGCTGTCACAAAGGGTAAGTTTCCTTAGTTTTTATAGCCAAGGAATATTCCATTGTGTGTGTGTGTATGTGTGTGTGTGTGTACACCACTTTTTTCATCCACTCATTTAATGATGGGCACTTGGGTTGTTTCCATATCTTGGCTATGATAAATAGTGCTATATTGAACATAGAGTGCATATATCCTTTCAAATTAGTGTTTCAGGATTCTTCTGATATATACCCAGAAGTGGAATCGCTAGGTCATAAGGCAGTCCCGTTTTTAATTTTTTGAGGTAACTCCACACTGTTTTCCACTGGCTGCACCAATCTGTATTTCCACCAACAGTGCATGAGTTCCCTTTTCTCCACATCCTCAGCAAGTGATAAATCAACTTGTTTGTTGATTTATCCAAGATAGCCATTCTAGCAGGTATAAGGTGATATCTCACTGTGGTTTTAATTTGCATTTTCTGATGATTAGTGATGTTGAGAATCTTTGCATATGTTTATTAGTCATCTGTGTGTCCTCCTTGGAGAAGTGTCTATTCAGGTCCTCTGTCCATTTTCTAATTGGATTTTGGTTTGGTGCCGAGTTGTATGAGAACATTTTACATAGCCAGTGCCCTTGATTTTGCATCCAGGTACAAGCAGATCCAATCTAGGAAGAAGTTCATGCCAAACTGAATTCGCCCCTGAGGGGGATAAAGGAGCACAGGAGTCCCAGGAACCTACGACCTAGAGTCAGAACTGTACGTGTGGTTCTTGTCGCAGAGGGGCCTGGCTCACCCAGAAGTACGAGTTATGCCCGCAGCACAGGTACAGGTCTCAGCTCCCATCCCTCCCACTCTATTTGGTGAGGGGAGAGAGCAGGTCTTTCTTTCCCGCATGAAGGAACCTGGCTGGCATGATGCCCTCATGGAGGGGCTCCCCGTAAGAGGCGTCTCCCCTGTAGTGATAGGCCAGTGAGGCTCACTGCATTAGTCTGCTCCATCTGCCATAAGAAACTGCAGACTGAGTGGCTTAAAGAACAGAAATTTAATTCCTCATAGTCCCACATCAAGGGGTTGCTGATTTGATTCCTGATGAGGGCTCGGCTCCTGGCTTGTACACCCTTACATAGCAGAAAGAGAACAGGCTTTCCAGTGCTCTTCTCATGACACTAATCAATCCTACTTGGTTAAGGCCCCACCTTTATGTTCTTACTTAACTTTCTTTACTTCCTTAGAGGCTCTGTCCCCAAAATAAGCCACCCTGGGTATTAGGGCTTCAACATGTGAATCTGAGAAAGACACTTTTCAAGCCATAACGTTCCCAGATGGGGAGTTGGCCTGAGGAAGCATAAGCAACTGCACCAGACCTGGGTCAGAGTCCCACCATTTCCCCTCACTGACCTGGCCTTCCTGAGCCAGAAGGCAGCACTCACTGTTGGCCTTCTTTACGAGGTGGGATGGGAACAACCAGGAGGGAGCAGGCCAGAGCCCAGGGGAGAAGTGAGTGATGGAAAATGGGGAGGGTGCAAACCAAAGGTGGAAGAGGCCAGGACTGAAGGCAGAAAAATAAGGTAGCAGTTGAGATGAGACCTAGGTGGGTCAGACCAGGCAGACAGCACTCCGTAAGCCTCACTAGGAGCTGGCAAAACTAGGTCCTTTATAAAAGGATTTATTTAATGTTCACAACCCTAAGCTGAAGGGACTCCCTAGCATCTTGTGCCTACAAAGAAATAGAAGACCCCAGTGAGGTCAAGGTCAACACCAAGCCTGGAGACAAAGTCTCCAGACCCAGAGACTTTTCTGGACAGGCCCGAGTCAGCACTACCCACTCTGTACCCAGCCCGTCTATTTGCTGTTTCGAAGCCAGATGAAATGAGGCTTAGAGCCAGGCCTGGCAGGTAGCAAGTGCTCAGTTAGTGATGTCTCTTGTCATCATACAGACTCAGAATAAATATTATTTCTTTGGTATCAGAACCGTTTGTTTACATCTGTCTTCCTTCTCTATATTGAGTGCTGAGGCTGAAATTTACTGTTCCATCCACAGCACTTATCATGATGCCTTAGACAGAAGAAGTGATCAATTAAAGGCTGGATGAATGGGTTAACTGATAAAGAAATGTACAATGGAAGGGACATGAAAATAAAGCAAATAAGGCAGAAGGTAAATGAGAAAATTGACAGATGGGCAAAGAGTAAACAAATACCCACATATATGAAAACATACAAAAAAAATAGACAAGATAGTGGATGCAGAAAAAAGGGTGGCAGGGCTTAAATCACTTGTGTCTCCCTGGACCAGAAGTATCTCACCACTACCAACTACAACCATTTATTTTCTCTAGCACACCAAATAAAAAAAAAAGAAAAAAGAAAAAGACATATCCTTTACTGTGAATCAAGCATTCTACACCCAAGCTCTGCTAACACAAGGAGTGACATTTTGCTTGTGACCAAGTTCTTCCAGGCTTTTGCATACAAAATGCAAAGCAAACATCACCTGTGGGGGTAGGGTGACCCCAGCCTCACTAGGGAGGCAGATCCCAATGTTGGGCAGGAGGGCTGCACCCCACACTCTCTGGGGCAGCAGACTTCAGTGCTGGCAAGAAGGGCTGCACTCACACTCCCTGGCACAGCAGACCTCAATGCTGGGCAGGAGGGCTGTACCCATACTCCCTGGGACAGCAGTCCTCAATGCTGGGCAGGAGGGCTGCACTCATACTCCCTGGGACAGCAGACCTCAATGCTGGCCAGGAGGGCTGTACCCCACACTCCCTGGGACAGCAGACCCCAGTGCTGGCCAGGAGGGCTGCACTCACACTCCCTGGGACAGCAGACCCCAGTGCTGGCCAGGAGGGCTGCACTCACACTTCCTGGGACAGCAGACCCCAGTGCTGGGCAGGAGGGCTGCACTCACACTCCCTGGGACAGCAGACCCCAGTGCTGGCCAGGAGGGCTGCACTCACACTCCCTGGCACAGCAGACCTCAATGCTGGGCAGGAGGGCTGTATCCCACACTCCCTGGGACAGCAGACCCCAGTGCTGGCCAGGAGGGCTGCACTCACACTCCCTGGGACAGCAGACCCCAGTGCTGGCCGGGAGGGCTGTATCCCACACTCCCTGGGACAGAAGACCCCAGTGCTGGCCGGGAGGGCTTCACTCACACTCCCTGGGACAGCAGACCCCAGTGCTGGCCAGGAGGGCTGCTTCAGATGACAGGACACACCTGAATGACACTGAGGTTGGTCAGATGAGATCAAACAACTTCTACTCTATTGTGCTGCTTTAAATTTATCTTCTTTCCTACGTTCATGGCAGGAAACCCTATCTGTGGGTCCATTCAGGTGATAAGAACTAAAACAGGCAGCAGTAAAGTATGGTTTTCTATTGGTTGCTTTGGATTGAATGGTTTTTGACTGTTTTAATTTTATCTCTTGAGTAAAAGGGATTTCTCTCATATGTTCCTCTACATGACAACATCATGACTATTTTTTCCTAGAATTACTGATGTCTCAGAAGGAACTTTTCAAACAGGCTCTTTGGTGGGGAAAGGGAGACCTCCTCTGATTCTTTCCTGATTGGAGACAAGCATCACGCACGTCTTGGGTTCCCAATGACACGACAACCAGTGCCAGTTCCAGAAAGCTGTTGTGTTGTGAGGATGCCCAACCGCATGTAGTTTCCTAACTTCACCCAGGTGCCTATACAATTAGCATTTAGGATGAAATACTTGTGTGTACTGTAAGAACCCTGAAATGGAAAAGGTCAGAGCACTGGGGACCTGGGATCACTCACCCAGCAGACTCTTTAGGTCCTGAAACAGGTTGACAGGCATCCCTTCCAGGGGCCAAACTTCGCTTTCCCTTTGTTTACAATTTTGACAGTCCTATAGTTTCCCCTATACTAACTGAGAATCTTCTATGGAAATCATAATGGCCAGACACATAAATGTGCAATTTAAGTATTAGTAATTATCATCATCATCATCATCATAGGAATAAGAGTACATTACGCTCACCTATGTTGTGAAAACCTGAATCCCTCTTTACATTGCATGCCCCTCAACCCTTCCCCGTTGGAATGTGGGAAGGCAGGAGTGACCTATCATTGCTGCACGCAGTCCTGGCACAGTGGCTGGTAAACAGTAGCAACACCAGTGTTTCTTCAATTTAACATGCCCCTACACTCAATAAAACCAGTACAGCACTTACTGCATGACGAGGCTGGGTATTTATTTATTTATGTATTTAATTTACATGAGATGAGAGGAGGCAGAGACAGACTCCAGAATCCTGCATGGGCCCCGACTGGGATCCAGCCGGCAAGTTCACTAGGGGGCAGTGCTCTGCCCATCTGGGGCCCTTGCTTTGTTGCAACCAGAGCCATTTTTTTTTTTAGCTCCTGAGGCGGAGGCATGGAGCCATCCTCAGTGCCTGGGGCCAACTCACTCAATCCAGCTGAGCCGTGGCTGCAGGAGGAGAGGAGAAGACAGAGATAGAGAGAGAAAGGAGAGAAGGGGGGGCAGTGGAGAAGCAGATGGGTGCTTCTCCTGTGTGCCTTGGTTGGGAATTGAACCTGAAACATCCACAGACCGGGCTGATGCTCTATCCACTGAGCTAACCAGCCAGGGCCTGAGGAGGCTGTTTTAATCAGCTTGCTATGTTAGCAAATTAATCCCTCCTCTCCCCTCCATCCCACACTCTATCAGCAAGTAGAAATACTTCTCACTGTGACCGCAAGTGGACTGGGAACAGGGATGGCAAATTTCTACTAAAAATAACATAGTAAACACTTTCCTGAATAAAGATAGATTACAGCACTGTCAAACACCATCCAATGAATTTTGGCACATGCTATAGGCGGGGATTACAGCTGAGCTGAAGGGCATCGAGATAATTACCAGGTGACCCTAACTCAGTGGTGCTCTATGTCCTATAGAGAGACAGGGATTTCATCTTGTCCTGGAAATTCCAAATATATTCACATTTCTGGCCGTTACAAGGCTATAATACAAAAGGAGAAGAGAAATGAGTCCTTTCTGGAAAGAAAAATCCTTGTTACTGAATTCGCTTCTGTGTGAAAGCCCCTGACTGGCTCACTATACAAAAAGGGAGGGGGTTCACTTTTAGTCTTTTACTAGAAAATGTAATCCAAACATATTTATGTAGGACCATTACTTGCACTATTTATTGGGTTTCTTTGTGTAGGCGCATTTTACAATCCTCAAAGGAGCAAGGTGAAAAAAATACACCATTATTCTCCACTAATGATTGCCTTCCTAGTGATTCCACCCACTGTAGAACTACTAAATATTAACACATGCCATTTAGGTATGGGAAGTTCACAACCAGCAAGGCAGGCCAGCTCATAGTCAACTGCACCACACTATTTTTCCCCTAAATAAAAAACATGTTAAAGATGAGCTACATGGCAGAATCCCAGATCAGGGGCCCCATTTATTCACTCTGGCTTTCACCTTAAATTATATCATAAATAACTCAAATCAACCTGCAGAACAGCTAACATGTAGGTAACAGCTAAGCAGGAACAAATTAATATAGAGATTGCCAACCATGCCCATCCTTCCCATCTTCTAGACTAGAGTTTTAAAAGTCCATTTAAAACCTTGTTCTTCTCCCTCACATCCACTCATCCAGTCCCTCATTATAGCATGTTCTTCTTTCAAAATGTCTTTGGGGGTTCATCCTGTCCCCTACATTCCTAGTGTCAACCTCATTTACCAAAAACTTAAGAAGCACATCAGCCAATGTCCGTGTGCTCGGTGCTGGTCAAACAGTGCTCTGAGTGCTTTATGAATGAACTACTGCACTTCCTGCTGTCACTGACCCATGTTGGTCCTGACGGGAAAAGCAAGGCTCCAGTGGTGATCAGTGGTGGAGGGTGAGGAGAGCCCAGCAGGCATCTGGGTCTAGTGCCCTCACTCTGAAGCAATCCAAGCTGTCAGTCCCCCTGAGGCCACCAAATCAAGGCCTGGAGGTGTCCCTGTGGACCCTCCCTTACCCCGTCTCCCACTTCTGCTTCCATTTCCCCACCCTGACATCCAGGTCCGGCCAGGCAACTGCTCGCAGGTGGGTGCACTGACTCAGCCCACCCACCCACCTCCACCTTTTCTGAAGAGCTTCTTTCTGCACAGCTGGGACCACAAAGTGCACACGGGTCTTGATGCCAGTGGCTGAGTGTTCCTACCCAGGTACAGACAATGGGAAGAGAGCAATGGCATGCACAGGCAGGCCACAAAGACCACATGGAGAAAATGCACACCAGTTACACTGTATGCTCAGAGGACACCCATCAATGTGGAGACGGTTCAGGGGCTCCTTCCCTAGCCTGTTTGGGAGACCTCTCTCTGTAGCCAAGCTCAGTGCTGTCCAAGACTATCTTCAATGATCTAAATCTCTTCTATTCCATCCCCCAAGGCAGGAGTTGTCCCCACATATATTCAAGGTGACTTTTCTCAGCCCACCACCCTCAGGCCTGTTCCCACCAGCACCTGTGAGGAATGTGGTGGGAGAGTCATGGGGACAGGCTGCCTGTGACCCTGAGCTATGGGAGGTCAGGATCCCTGAGCCAATACACATTGTCAGTTTAATTGCTCCTGTAAGAATGCTCAGAAAGGCCATCTCACATTTGTGAGAACAGGGTGGCTTTAAGAACAGAGGGCTGACCTGGCCTGTGGTGGTGCAGTAGATAAAAGTGTCGGCCTGGAACACTGAGGCCGCCAGTTCAAAACCCTAGGCTTCCCTGGTCAAGGCACATATGGGAGTTGATGCTTTCTGCCCCTTTCTCCCTCTCTCTCTCTCTCTCTCTCTCTCTCTCTCTCTCCTCTCTAAAATGAATTAATAATAATAATAATAATAATAAGAAGAAGAAGAAGAAGAAGAAGAAGAACAGAGGGCTGAAGGCAAAGAAGCCAGTATGTATTTCTCCAGGTGTTGCCGCCGTGAGAGAGGAGAGACTATGCGCAATGCACGGCAAGCTCGGCATCCCCGTACCGTCCCCATCACTGTGGCTGCAGGGTGTGGGTAAGGCAGCACACCCCAGCGGACGCCTCCCAGAATGAAGTGCATGAGGGTTAAGAGATGGATGGGCATGAACTAGAAGAGGCCTAGGAGGGAGCTACTAGTTCTTGCTTCAAAGGGAAGATAACCTGTCAGTCCTGCACTGTGGTAAGGAGGTGAGCAGTGGTGGAGGTGGGGGAGGTGACCAGGCCTCAGGGAAAGTATGTGCAAAGGCACAGAGGGGTGATGTACACAGCCTACCTAGTTGGGAATAATCAGTGTGACAGTATCCATGAAATTTACAAGGGCTAAGTGTTCAAAGATGAAGCAAAAGTCAGATTTTTGATGCCTTTTAACTACACAAAGAGCCTAGAATTGATCCTTGATGAGATGGGGATCAGGTGTTGTTAGGGAAAGAAGTGAAACAATTTGATCTGTAATTTAGAAAATCAACCATTGCCACGATAAAAGAGTTTGATGGGAGGGAGAAAAGTCTGCAAGCAGAAAGACAACTACAGCCAGCTGAGACAAAGGCAATCAGGGGAGAGAGGGCAGACGGTCAAGGCCACAGTGACCATCGGCCACACTCTGATCTGTGATGAATGTTCCAGCATAATCATTAACAGCACCCCTTTACAAACTCAAAGGTATCCTGGTGTAAATAACAAAAGTCTGGTCACCTATCCCATACCCTTTTGGACATGATGTAGAAGCTGGACTTGAGGATACCATTAGAATTTTAACCCAGATAATCACCACATAAAAATAAGATATCTGGTTGGAAATTCTATGCCTTTTAGATGCATTTACATATATGAAAACCATATTAAATGTGTCCATAAATAACTGAATATTTATGACTGTCAGGCCCCAACTTAATCTAGGTGCTGAGAAGCAAAGGCTTAACACTGAAAATTTTACCTTAAAAATTTTTTAAATTTATTTAGTGAAAGGAGGGGAGGCAGAGACAGACTCCTGCATGCACCTCAACCAATCCATCAGGCAAGCCCACTAGGGGGCAATGCTCTGCCCATCTGGGGCCCTTGCTCAGTTGCAACAGGAGCCATTTTTTAGCACATGAGGCAGAGGCCATGGAGCCATCCTCAGTGCCTGGAGCCAACTTGCTCTAATTAAGCCATGACTGCAGAAGGGGAGGAGGAGAGAGAGAGAGGCAAGAGGGGGAGGGATGGAGAAGCAGATGGGCACTTCTCCTGTGTGCCCTGACTGGGAATCAAAGCTGGGACATCCATAAACTGGGCCGATGCTCTTACCACTGAACTAACCAGCCAGGGCCACATTTTTTTTGAAATCTCTACACTAAATATTTATTATTTTTGGTTAACCTTGCAATCAAAAATTTTTTTCTATAAAAAGTGTATACCTCATTTCTTATGCATCCAAACTATGCTTATTTAGAATCATGCCATATCATAAGGAAAAGGCAAACTAAATAAAGGGGAAGAGGAGGAGAGGTTTATGCAAATAGGTAATAGAGGAAAAGCAAACATACTGATGCAGAGAACTTGCATAGCTGTGAAGTATTGGGGGCATATATAATGTCACATGAGATAGTGGGGGTCTGATCACACAGTCTGTGCAGGCGGCAGTATCCTCAAGTCCATTTGTCCTTCTGCACAGTTAAGATTAACCCCATCCTCCAGAACATGGACTCCACATACGGGTACATATGTGTGAGTGTGCATTTTAAACTACAGGCTAGTCTTCTCAAAAGGTACAAGTCAAAAACTGCACTATGAGTGGAATTAAGTTCTTTATTCCCTTCCTCTCTACCTGTGCCACAATCATTGGCGGAAGGTATGTGGTCTCTTCCCTCAGTGCACCATGTTGGTCACACGGCTGAGCACGATTGGGTCCTCTGCCATGTCTGGCTTCAGGGTACCGTGTTCTGTCCCTGGAAACCAAGCTGAGCTCTGATGTTGCCATATCTCACTTAGTAGAAGGTGAACCGCCATATACTCTGAAAAAAGGACTACCTAATGATTAAAAGGCAACTGACTAAACATATCTCCTTTAATTAAATTAATATAAGAGATATTTTAAAGACATCAAACTGATGGCTGCCAGGAAGGAGGAGATGGGGGAATGGGTGAAAAAGGTAAAGGGGAAAGAATATAGTCAATAATAGTGTGATAACTTTGCACAATAACAGATGGATCCTAGAATCAGGAGCACATCATAAGGTACATAAATATCAAATCACTATATTGTACACCTGAAACAAATATAATATTCTATACCAGGGGTCCCCAAAGTTTTTACACAGGGGGCCAATTCACTGTCCCTCAGACCATTGGAGGGCTGGACTATAAAAAAAACTATGAACAAATCCCTGTGCACACTGCACATATCTTATTATAAAGTAAAAAAACAAAACAGGAACAAATACAATATTTAAAATAAAGAACAAGTAAATTAAAATCAACAAACCAGTATTTCAATGGGAACTATGGGCCTGCTTTTGGCTAATGAGATGGTCAATGTGCTTCTCTCACTGACCACCAATGAAAGAGGTGCCCCTTCCGGAAGTGCGGTGGGGGCTGGATAAATGGCCTCAGGGGGCCGCATGCGGCCCACGGGCCGTAGTTTGGGGACCCCTGTTCTATACCAACTACACTTAAATTAAAAAAAATTAAAAATAAAGGCAAATAAAAAATAAATAGGCAATCCGCAGTCTCCAGAAGATGAGAGCCCAGCTGGAAGAAGCACCTCCTACGGCCCTGACTGTATTTGTAAGGTATGAAATTACTATTGAACATTCCTGCTCAAAAATCATTCATGAGGGAAAGGACAAGATGGTGATGGAGTAGGCAGACGTACCAACTTCCACCTCTCAGAACCAAAGTGGATTACAACTTAATTTTTAGAACCATCTGGAAAAACCAACTTTGGACTAAACTAAGAGGACTCTTCAACCAAGGAACACTGAAGAAGCCACACCAAGACTGGTAGGAAAAGCAGAAACGTGGAGAGGGTTGCCCAGCTCCCCAGAGCGAATGGCAGCCGGGAGAGACTCGCGTGGCGGGAAGTGAGTTTAGCAGAGAGGGGATGGTCCTGAGCCCCAGGAACAGAGGCCCAGCCTGCAGCCCCAGAACCTTGAAGAGGCGTATGGACAGTATTTAGCTGGAAACAAGTCAGGATACTATTTGTGAGAAAGAGACAGTTTTCTCAGACCCAGGATTCTTCTTAAAGAGACAGCGCAGAAAACCTCTTTCACAACCACTCACCCAGGGCTCCAGGGGATGGGGAGAGAGGAGAGGACCGGAGCAGCAGGAAGAGAGTGTAATCTGGGAGGCACAGGGAGAAACACTTTGAGGGACAGCCACCCTAACCCTTGGGCTGAGTCACTCCCCAAATCTGAAGTGAATATTTCCCCTGGAAACAGCAATACCAGGAAAAGGAAGCAGGACACCAGCCAAACAAGCTCTCGCGCGGCACTCAGAGCAGAGTCGCTTAGAAGGAGGGAGCTTTCAGGACTACAGTAGTGAGTGTTAGGGTCTGAAGTGCAGCGCCCCCCACCCACACGGCTGAGGGTTCCTCCGAGAGTGGACGGCGGCAGGACATGGAAGCGCAGTTCTGTAGGCAAGGGCGGGAGCCGGCTGGCCACCACTGAGGCACAGGTGTGAGCTCAGTCTTACCAGGCTGGGGAGGAGGGGACGTGTGAAAGTGGTCAAGCCCAGCTTGACCTGCAATACAGACTGTGGGGGAAGGGCAGGAGCCCCGGAAGGGGCAGAGACCCTCCCTTGAGCAAGGGCGCAGGAGCCCACAAAACCAAGGCTTGCGGCCTGACGCGGGAGCTGGCTCCTCCCACAGGGGTGGAGTGAAGCCCAGAACAGGCAAAGTCCCACAACTGAGCGTGGCACACAGCCCTGCCTGGCCCGTGGAGCCAAGGCTTACAGCCATCCTACCAGTGGGCTCCTCCTGCAGGGGCAGGGCGAAAGCCTGAAATCAGGTGGAGACCCGCAGCTGAGCAAAGGTGCTCACCCCTGCCCTCAGGGCCAAGGCTTGCAGACTGGCACAGCGCATAAAACCACCCGTGGGGGCAGGGCGAAGGCTGAAGCCACTGAGGCTTGTACACTCAAGCACGTAATCACAGCCCCTCCTGTGAAGGAGGAGGAAACCACAGCAACAGCCCCAGTGGGCAGGCACCGGCAACGCCCATACCAACATGCCTTAGGCAGCAGCGGCAGAGGGGTTGGAGGGCCTGCAGACAGACTATACCTAGGGAACACTGAGGACACACCCATTGGACCCCAGAAGCCAAAACCTTCTTATACACAGACAAAATGAGAAGGCAGAGAAATGCAACACAAAGGAATCAAGAGAAACCCCCAGAAAAGGACTTGAATGAGTCAGATATAACCAAATTACCAGATGCAGAGTTTAAAATAATGATTGTCAGGATGCACAAAGATCTTAGAACAACAATAGATGGTCATTATGATCACCTAAGTAAAGAGATAGCAAATATAAAAAAGGACATTGAAATAATAAAAAAGAATCAGTCAGAAATGACAAATAGAATATCGGAAATGAAGACCACAATGGAAGGAATTAAAAACAGGATGAATGAAGCTGAGAATCGAATCAGCAAGTTAGAGGACAAGATAAATAAAGGCATGGAAGCAGAGCAGAAAAAACAAAAGAGACTCAAAAAGCCTGAGGAAACTCTAAGAGAGCTTTGTTACAACATGAAGAGAAATAGCATCTGCATCATAGGGGTTCCTGAAGAAGAAGAGAAAGAACAAGGGATAGAGACTTTGTTCAAACATATCATAGCTGAAAACTTCCCTCAATTAAGGCAGGAAAATGTCTCACAAATCCAAGAAGCACAGAGAATTCCATTAAAGAGAAACCCAAAGAAATCTACACCAAGACACATCATAATTAAAACACCAAAGCTAAGTGATACAGAGAAAATATTAAAAGCTGCTAGAGAAAAAAAGGCTATCACCTACAAAGGAGCCCCCATAAGGATGACTTCTGACTTGTCAACAGAAACACTTGAGGCCAGAAGGGAATGGCAAGAAATAATCAAAGTAATGCAGAACAAGAGCCTACAACCAAGACTACTTTATCCTGCAAGGCTATCGTTTAAAATTGAAGGAGAAATAAAAAGCTTTACAGACAAAAAAAAAAAAAAAAAAAACAAAAAAAAAAAAAAACAACTCAAGGAATTCACTACAACCTAACCAATGCTGCAAGAAATGCTAAGGGGCCTGTTGTAAACAGATCAAAGGGGGAAAAGAATATAGCAAAAGAGGAATACAGTTTTAAAGAATAAAATGGCAATAAACAACTACATATCAATAATAATCTTAAATGTAAATGGTTTAAATGATCCAATCAAAAGACATAGGGTAGCTGTGTGGATAAGAAAACAGGACCCATACATATGCTGTCTACAAGAGAAACATCTTAAAACAAAAGATTCATACAGACTGAAGATAAAAGGATGGAAAAAATATTTCACACAAATGGAAATGAAAAAAAAGCTGGGGTAGCAATACTTATATCAGACAAAATAGACTTTAAAACAAAGGCTATAGTAAGAGATAAAGAAGGTCACTACATAATGATAAAGGGAGAGATCCAACAGGAAGATATAACCGTTATAAATATCTATGCACCTAACATACGAGCACCTAAATATATAAAACAGACTTTGATGGATTTAAAGGGCAATATCAACAGCAATATTATAATAGTAGGGGATTTCAATACCCCACTAACATCACTAGATAGATCCTCAAGAAATAAAATTAACAAAAAACAGCAGACTGAAAGGACACACTATATCAACTCGATTTAATAGATATCTTCAGAACCTTTCAATCTAAAGCAGTAGAATATACATTCCTTTCAAGTGCCCACAGTACATTCTCTAGGATAGACCACATATTAGGGCACAAAAGCAGTCTCAACAAATTTAAGAAGATTGAAATCATATTGAACACTTTCTCTGATCACAATGGCATGAAACTAGAAATCAACCACAACAGAAAAACTGAAAAATACTCAGACACTTGGAAACTAAATAGCATGTTATTAAATAACGAATGAGTTAACAATGAGATCAAAGAAGAAATAAAAAATTCCTAGAAACGAAGTATAATGAGCATACATCAACTCAAAATTTATGGGACACAGCAAAAGCAATACTGAGAGGGAAGTTCATAGCATTACAGGCATGCCTTAAGAAGCTAGAAAAAGCTCAAATAAACAACTTGACCCTGCATCTAAAAGAACTAGAAAAAGAACAGCTAGTAAAGCCCAGAGGTAGTAGAAGGAAGGAAATAATAAAGATCAGAGCAGAAATAAATGACAGAGAGGCTAAAGAAACAATACAGAGGATCAATGAAACCATGAGCTGGTTCTCTGAAAAGGTAAACAAGATCGATGAAACTGTAACCAGACTCACCAAGAAAAAAAGAGAGAAGACTCAAATAAAATTAGAAATGAGAATGGAGAAATAACAACTGACAACTGTATGCCAAAAAACTAGAAAACCTAGATGAAATGGACAAATTCCTTGAAAAATATAATCCTCCAAAAATTAATCTGGAAGAATCAGAAAACCTAAACAAACTGATTACAACAAATGAGATCGAAACAGTCATCAAAAAACTCCCAAAAAAGAAAAGTCCTGAACTAACTCCCATTCTTCTCAAGCTATTTCAAAAAGTTCAAGAGGAAGGAAGACTTCCAAGCTTCTTTTATGAGGTGAGCATAATTCTGATTCCAAAAACCAGGCAAAGACAACACAAAGAAAGAAAATTATAGGCCAATATCCCTGATGAATTTAGATGCTAAAATCCTCAACAAAATATTTGCAAACCGGATCCAGCAATATGTGAAAAAAAAAATCATACACCATGATCAAGTGGGATTTATTCTTGGGAGGCAAGGCTGATACAATATTTGCAAATCAATCAATGTGATTCATCACAAAAACAAAAGGAAGGAGAAAAACCACATGATCATTTCCATAGATGCAGAAAAAGCATTTGATAAAATCCAGCACTCATTCATGATCAAAACTCTCAGCAAAGAGGGAATACAGGGAACATACCTCAACATGATAAAGGCCATCTATGACAAACCCACAGCCAACATCATACTCAATGGGCAAAAATTAAAAGCAATACCCTTAAGATCAGGAACAAGGCAGGGGTGCCCCCTTTCACCACTCTTATTCAACATAGTTCTGGAAGTCCTAGCCACAGCAATCAGACAAGAAAGAGAAATAAAAAGCATCCATCCAAATTGGAAAAGAAGAAGTAAAACTATCATTATTTGCAGATGATATGATACTGTATACAGAAAACCCTAAAGTCTCAGTCAAAAAACTACTGGACCTGATAAATGAATTCATTAAGGTGGTAAGATATAAAATCAATACTCAGAAATCAGAGGCATTTTTATACACTAACAAAGAACTGTCAGAAAGAGAAATTAAGGAAACAATCCCCTTCACCATTGCAACCCAAAAAATGAAGTACCTAGGAGATTAAAGACGTGTACTTGGTAAATTATAAAACATTGATAAAAGAAACCAGGGAAGATACAAACAAGTGGAAGCATATACCATGATCATGGTTAGGAAGAATAAACATCATCAAAATGTCTATATTACCCAAAGCAATTTATAAATTCAATGTAATACCAATTAAAATACCAATGACATACTTCAAAGATATAGAACACATATTCCAAAAATTTATATGGAACCAAAAGAGAATATGAATAGCCTCAGCTATCTTGAAAAGGAAGAATAAAGTGAGAGGTATCACACTTCCAGATATCAAGTTATACTACAAGGCCATTGTACTCAAAACAGCTTGGTACTGGCATGAGAATAGGCATTAGATCAATGGAACAGAACTGAGAACCCAGAAATAAACCCACACTTTTATGGACAACTGATATTTGACAAAGAAGGTAAGATCATAAGATCATAAAGACAGCCTAGAAAAAATGAAACTAGACCACCAACTTACACCATTCACAAAAATAAACTCAAAATGAATAAAAGACTTAAATGTAAGCTGTAAAACCATAAGCATCTTAGAAGAAAACATAGGCAGTAAGCTCCCTGACATCTCTCGCAGCAATACATTTGCCAATTTATCTCCAAGGGCAAGTGAAATAAAAGACAGGATAAACAAATGGGACTATATCAAACTAAAAATCTTTTGCACAGCTAAAGACAATAAGAACAGAATAAAAAGACAAACTACACAATGGAAGAACATATTTGACAATATGTCTGATAAGGGATTAATAACCAAAATTTATAAAGAACTTGTAAAACTCAATACCAGGAAGACAAACAATCCAATCCAAAAATGGGCAAAAGAAATGAATAGACACTTCTCCAGAGAGGACATACAGATGGCCAATAGGCATATGAAAAAATGCTCAACATCACTAATCATTAGAGAAGTGCAAATTAAAACCACAATGAGATATCACCTCACACCAGTCAGAATGGTGCTCATCAACAAAACAACACAGAATAAGTGCTGTGGAGAAAAGGGAACCCTCCTACACTGCTGGTGGGAATGCAGACTGGTGCAGCCACTGTGGAAAACAGTATGGAGATTCCTCAAGAAATTAAAAATCGAACTGCCTTTTGACCCAGCTATCCCACTGTTAGGAATATACCCCAAGAACACCACATCACTGTTTCAAAAGAAGAAATGCATCCCCTTGTTTATGGCAGCATTGTTCACAATAGCGAAGATCTGGAAACAGCCCAAGTGTCCATCAGTGGACGAGTGGATTAAAAAGCTTTGGTACATATGTACTATGGAATACTACTCAGCCATAAGAAATGATGACATCGGATCATTTACAACAACATGGATGGACCTTGATAACATTATACTGAGCAAAATAAGTAAATCAGAAAAAACTAAGAACTATATGATCCCATACATAGGTGGGACATAAAAATGAGACTCAGAGACATGGACAGGAGCATGGTGGTTATGTACGGGGGGGGGGGAGGGGGGGAGGGGATTGGGTGAGGGGAGGGGCACAAAGAAAACCAGTTAGAAGGTGACGGAAGACAATTGAACTTTGGGTGATGGGAATGCAGCATAATCAAATGTCAAAATAACCTGGAGATGTTTTCTCTGAACATATGTACCCTGATTTATCAATGTTACCTCATTAATATTAATTAATAAAATTAAATAAATAAATAAAAGCCTGACCATGCGGTGTCACAGTGGATAGAGCGTTGGACTGGGATGCAGAGGATCCCGATTCAAAACCCCCAGGTCACCAGCTTGAGCGCAGGCTCATCTTGTTTGAGCAAGGCTCACCAGCTTGAGCCCAAGGTCGCTGGCTGGAGCAAGGGGTCACTCAGTCTGCTGTAGCCCCCGGTCAAGGCACATATGAGAAAGCAGTCAATGAACAACTAAGGAACCTCAACGAAAAACTAATGATGTTTCTCATCTCTCTCCCTTCCTGTCTGTCTGTCCCTATCTGTCCCTCTCTCTGACTCTCTGTCTCTGTCACAATAAATAAATAAATAAATAAATAAATAAATAAATAAATGCTCGGAGTGTTGATTTTTTTTTTGTTCTTTCAGAAGTGATTCTTTTTTTTTTTTTTTGTATTTTTCTGAAGCTGGAAACGGGGAGAGACAGTCAGACAGACTCCTGCATGCGCCCGACCGGGATCCACCTGGCACGCCCACCAGGGGCAACGCTCTGCCCACCAGGGGGCAATGCTCTGCCCCTCCGGGGCATCGCTGTACCAAGACCAGAGCCACTCTAGCGCCTGGGGCAGAGGCCAAGAAGCCATCCCCAGCGCCCGGGCCATCTTTGCTCCAATGGAGCCTTGGCTGCGGGAGGGGAAGAGAGAGACAGAGAGGAAGGGGGGGGGTGGAGAAGCAAATGGGCGCTTCTCCTATGTGCCCTGGCCGGGAATCGAACCCGGGTCCCCCGCACGCCAGGCCGACGCTCTACCGCTGAGCCAACCGGCCAGAGCCCAGAAGTGATTCTTATAAGCAAATTTTATTAACCATTCCTAACAAAAATTCTTCTCAATAATTTCTCAATTTTTAATATTATAACAAAACCAATTTATGAGTTTAAAGGAATACGTGTTTAGAGCATATTTGTAAAGCTCTTTTGAAAATAACCATCATCCCACTGTATATGCAGTTATGAGGGCATCACAGCCTGCAGCCTGAGGAGAAAGCATGGGGACTCCCGCAGCCCTTTCCTGACTTCACAGAAGCGGGCTGTGGAAAACCCCACTGGGAGGCTGGGCCAACCACTTCCCCTGTGCCCTCAGCTGCCTTTCCCCCCAGCCCCAGGCACATGGTTATGAACACCACTTCCTCCCCACAAAGATGGCCCACTGACTGGCTCAAAGTGGGCATCTGACCACACCAGGCCAAAGAAGGCCCTCCTCAGAGGTCGAACACAGCGCAGCGCCCCTGCTGGAGGCACGCCCACCATGCTGCTGCTGGAGGCCACTTCCTACTACAGGTGTTGGAGACACAGCCAGTCTGCAAAGGGCAGAGAGGCTAGGTGAGAGGCAAGGGAGGTGGGGGCTTTCCAGGGCCCTTCCACACCCTCTAAGCCCTAGGCCTAGTCCCACAGGCCTGTCCACGCCCTTTCCCCAGGACAACTTCACCTCTGGCTTCAGGGAGCTCAAGAGGGTTGCTGTTACCTGCCACCCTGGCAATTCCTCCAAGCACAATGGGAGAAGATGAAGAAAACAGATGCAAAGGAAGTTAGAGAGATGCACCAAGCCCAGGTCTAGGACAAGAAAGCTTCCTGTTACTGGAAGAGGAGGAGCAGGGACTGAATGGACCAGTGAAACCATGGCTATTGCCTGAATCGTGGTTATTGCCCCAATGTCAGTCTTCCCTTCAATAGCAAGCTATGACATAAAGCTCAGCATTTTCTAAAGCATGTGATCGACTACTGCTGGACAGTAGTGAGAGCATTTGCTCCAGGGCTCCACAGAGTGGTTTTGTCCCTCCATCTATGACATTCCATGCCAGAGGGAACCACAGCCCCTCACTGAGCCCCCAGATGTGAACACTCTTATGGGTGTGCACTCACTATTACCCACCCAGCTGCAATGAAACAATTCCCACTCATCTCCATTAGCCAGGGCTGGTCATGTTAAACATTTTATTTGTTGTGTTTTCCATACCTAGCAGGTGGGTACAGACTTCATGGTGAGCTTGTTATCTGCCCATGATCCATTTCTATTGATCCATGTGGGGAGGACTGACAGCAGCCACCAATGTTCCCACCACATACCAGATGGTACTGGGTCATTTCATGCTACCCACACTCCTGAGAGTCCCTGTACTAGATGTGGCCCAGCGGTGTTAGAACCATTGCCAGCAACGCTCTCTTCTGCACTGCTGGGGCCGGAAACCAGAAAGCTAAATTTCCCAGACCTTTGCCAGCTGGATTCTTGGTTGGACTCCCTGGTGCAACATCAAAAGGCACAAGGAAGGGCAAACCTTGCCTTTTCCCGAAACAGCTCATGGCCAGGCAGCTGCTGCTGCAGCAAGAGGCTGCCGGCTCCAGCTGCCATGAAGCGGGGCAGGGGCAGGACCCTCAGCTTGGGCTTTCTGCAGGGGGGGCAGCAGGCTGGGGAGTGCCTGCTTGGGCTCTGGGGAACTCTCATGTTCTTGTCCTGCTTCTCCCCACCCAGGACAGCAGCAGCTCTCTGAGTGTCTAATATTTGAGTAACAACGTTTTCTCCCTATGGCTACTCCCACCCTTCTCACACCTCTGTAGCCACACGGTGTATTAGATCCTACCTGTCTGAAATACCTAAGATGTACTTATTTTCCTTGCAGAGAGGCCCTGGAAATGGGGACCAGGGCAGGGGCAGGGGCAGGGGCAGAGCCTGGGGCAGGGGCAGGGGCAGGGGCAGGGGCAGGGGCAGGGGCAGGGGCTGGGGCAGGGGCAGGGGCAGGAGCAGGGGCTGGGGCTGGGCCTGGGGCTGGGACAGGGACAGGGGCAGGGAGAGGGGCTGGGGTTGGGGCTGGGACAGGGGCAGGGACAGGGCCTGGGGCTGGGCCTGGGGCAGGGGCTGGGCCTGGGGCCGGGGCTGGGGGTGTGGCAGCAACAGGCTCCTAGGCTGGAGTAAAGCGGAGGTCCTCTGAAAATGAGGTCAGCAGTGGTGACTTTCAGTCAAGCAAAACAGAAATCAACCATAAACCAGAGGGATGTTCTAGTCCTCACCACCTGCCACCTGTGGTCCGGCTGCTGAAGGTCCCTGAAGCCCGGGCAGAGCTGACAACACCCTGCTAGGACCAAGGAGCTAGGACTAGTGTGGCCCCTAGAGAAGGAACACAGCTAGCTAGCCCGCATCAGCCACTTAGTATCCAAATCTAGAAGAACATTCCCAAATTGCTTTTCCTAGACATGCTCTCAATGTCATAAAGGTCCTTGCTGTGCCAGAGGACAAACCCGGATACTCACAGTGCAGCAGTCCTCTGTGGGCAGGGAGGCCAGCAGATGGCAGTGACCATGCAGCAGCCCTGGACCGCAGCTGAATGACCCTGCACCAGGCAGACAGATGGTCCTCCTGGCATATACTCACTGACAGAGTCCTGAACCCTGCCCCAGACTTTCTTTGGCTACTTCCACATGATGTTGAAATTTCAAGCTATTTAGAATGCTTATGGAAAGAATGGATGAAAGGTAGGAAGAAGCAGTGTGTGCCAGAGAAAATCCAGGCTGTGTGACTGTGATACCTGGAACAGAAGCTGGGTTCTTTCGCTCCCACCCAGGACACTGAACGGAAGTGAGCACTGCAGGTGACAAAGATAGCAGAGCGGGCCTCCCAGTCTTCCTGGGGAGGGTCCAGGAGCGGCACTCCTGTGGCAGGCAGCTGCAGGGGCCTTCTCCACACCCACTTCTCCCCAGGGTGGCCTGCAGTTAGGGACGCACTTAGTGCTAGGCCCAAATGGCCCAAACCAAAATACAATGGGACCACTTGCTTCAAATTACTCCCTCAGTGGAAGGCATTATCTCCCTGAGCAACTGATGACCAATTATACCTAATACTCTTTTATTTTATATGGTTTTTGTAACCACAAAACCAAAGGGAACTTTGACAACTAGTGATTCCAAGCCTCTAGTTTAGAGATGAGATTAGGAGTGCGATTAAAGTACAAAGAAAAAATTCACATTAAAGGAGGATCTAAGTGAATTGATGTAGATCCTGAAACACACATCCGGAGGTGGGTGTGCAAACCAGGCACTGAGGTTAAAAGGAAAAAACTCAACAACTCATTTTCAAAAGGGTATATAATTAGCTGGTTATTTTTCCCTTGATAGGCAGTAGGAGGTAGATGGCTCTGTTGCCCGTAGCAAACGCTATTTAAGGTAAGCCACAAACTCATAAGTAATGTTGCGTCCCCAGGGAGATGAGAAAGCAAATAAAGGGTGCCACAACGACAACTGAGAAAACTAAGCAAGTCGGAGGAGAAATAAGTTTAAACAAACCAATCTGAAGTGAAATTAAAAAATTACATTCTGATTAAATAGAACACCCAGAAATGCTACCTATGTGGAATTTGCTTTATAGTATTAACTCCAGGGTTGTCGTATGAACAAGCCTGCCGAGCAGACAGTGCGCAGCCCCAGCTCTCAACACCGTCCTCACACTTCCAAGTTTCCCATTACGGAAAATTTAAAATCCATATAAAAACAAGCAAATTCCCACAACATATGCACTCCTGTACCACACACAGTGCAAATTACTAAGCATAGGACTGACATGTAAACACCACCACTCAATGAATGCCATTTACTATTTTTTACAAAATAAAGGTAAGTCAAAATCAGATCACAAGGTATTCAGATGACAGGGCATGACAATTTTTAAATGGATCAATCTGATGACAATTTTAGAAAGCATTTTTTTTCAATTAGACATTGTAAGGTTGGTGGATAATGGGAAAGATCAGACCCGGGAACTTTGGCTAGGACTGCCCACAACCAAGCACGCCAAAAGAAAATTCCTAGGAGCCCTTTGGAGAAAAGCGACCATCTGCCAGCCAGTGAGATTTCACCACGTCATATTAGCTCGACCACCCTAGGGACCCTTTAAATATTTCCCACGCGGGTCACCACTTGCGACTTCCTTGGCCTCCATCTTTCCTTTGGGCCAGGGAACCTCGCCCAGCAGGATGCGCTGTACTCAATAAAGCCTTTTGTTATTCCACACTTCGTGGCTCCGGCCCCTTCCTTCCTTCCTTCTCCGCGGGGAAAAATACCTTACAGACATCATATAAAGTGTCTTAAGACATATTTTATTAGATGATATATTATTTATTGCTAAATAAACGTAAGTTTAAACAGGATGTGCTTGTGCACACATTTGTGATGCCCAGGGAGCCCCAGACAACCTGAGACCCACCACCTACCTTCCCCCAGGCCATGGTGGACATGCCTGGCAGTCAGGTGTGTTATTGCATCACTACCCATGGCCACAGCTGACCAGACCAACCCTGGACACCTGCCCTAACAGACAATAGTATCAGGCTCTGGGACCCGACATACCAATCTAGGACTCACATACCAAGACACAAAATGGACCCCTATATTCTTCACAGGTGGGCTACCCAATTCTGACCAGTCAGTTTTGTTGTCAATCAAACAAAAAACTGAAATTCAGCAGAACCATCATCACATAGGGCAGAGTAACGGCCTACCGAGGGCTCAGGTGACCTAAAGCATCCTTCACTAAGATACCTCTACCGGTGTTTCCCAATGCGGGGCCCACGCCCCACAGGGGGACAATTCGATAGTAAGGGGGGCAATTTGAAAATGGACTCGACACGACTTTAACTCTTTCGCCCCGGGCCATTTAAATGTAATGCTAGATATCGGTGCCAAATTTAACAAAAAATGCAATTCTTAAATAATTGCGGTAAATAATTATTAAGTATAATTTCGTTTGACGAGACCAAAATATCAACTGGGTGATTGGCGTCGTCAAGTAAACTTCATCTTGGGTTCACCGCAGAGCGTGCCGTCTGCCGCGGGGAACCCCGGACGTTTTAAAAACTCACTAAACAACGCAGTTATTCTCACCTAATTGGCCCATTGCAACTTCTGTAGTGTTTCACATCATTCAGTTGGTGTTAATTTGAAAGAAGTGTCAGTCAAAACTGTTGTAAAAGCTCGTTGAGCCCTGGTCGGTTGGCTCAGCGGTAGAGCGCCGGCCTGCCGTGCGGGGGACCCGGGTTCGATTCCCGGCCAGGGCACATAGGAGAAGGCCCATTTGCTTCTCTACCCCTCCCCTCCTTCCTCTCTGTCTCTCTCTTCCCCTCCCGCAGCCAAGGCTCCATTGGAGCAAAGATGGCCCGGGCGCTGGGGATGGCTTCTTGGCCTCTGCCCCAGGCGCTAGAGTGGCTCTGGTCGCGGCAGAGCGACGCCCCGGAGGGGCAGAGCATCGCCCCCTGGTGGGCAGAGCGTTGCCCCTGGTGGGCGTGCCGGGTGGATCCCGGTCGGGTGCATGCAGGAGTCTGTCTGACTCTCTCCCCGTTTCTAGCTTCAGAATATTACAAAAAAAATCCCAACTCGTTGATTTAATAAATATACATATATATATTGTATAGATATAATTGGTAAGTATTTGATTTTATTTTTATCAATATTAAACTCTTTATTAAGTACTTCTTGCATCGGGGCTAGAAAGCACTAATATTTTATAAATATTATTGGGGCTATAATAGTGCATGCACGACAATTTTAATTTTAGAAGCATAACTTTCCAGAAAATTTTGTCAAGTGGAAAAAATATAGATACCTTTTGATTTGCAGTGGTAGTGTAGTAACTGTGTTATATATATTTAAATAAATATGAATTTTTAGTATACGTTTACTCTATGTCACATTGAATATATTTTAACACATATTTTAATATTAGTTTTTAATTGATCTTATTTTTATTTCTTATAGCCCATAGTAAAATGAGTGGTGCAAGCAAGAAAAAAACTCGTCAATATTCAGAGGAATATTTAAAATTTGGATTCATACCCGCTGTTCACAATGAGCAGATTCCTTTTTGTCTTTTATGCCAGCAATGCTTGACCAACGAATCAATGAAACGAGGTCGTCTTGAGGCGCATTTGAAGGCAAAACATAGTGCTCATATTAATTCATATCTGAGTTACTTTAGAACTTTAAAGAAAAATTTTGAAAAAAGAACAACATTAAAGTCTCTATTTACTGCTCATACTTCAACTAATAATCGTGTTCTTGAGGCTAGTTATCAAATTTCTTTATTCATCGCTAAAACTGGAGAAAATCACACTATAGGAGAGAATTTAATAAAACCGTCAATATCAGCATTTCTTAAAACGGTTCTTGAAAAAGATGACAAAGTTGTAAAAGCTATGCCACTCAGTGACAATACTGTTAGCAGAAGAATAGATGAAATGAGTGAGGATATTGAAAAACAACTTATTGAAAGCTGAAAACAAGAAAATTCTCCTTGCAAATGGATGAATCAACTTTGAGAGACAGTGAGGCAGTATTGATAACTTATGTAAGATATATTGATAAAGGACATTTTGCTGAAGAAATGTTGTTCTGTAAAAGATTAGAAACCACCACTACCTCCAAAGATATATATAATAAGCTAAAAAACTACTTAGATGTCAATGATATACCAATGAAAACTATAACATCTTGTGCTGCAGATGGTGCTCCCAATATGATGGGCAAGAAAAATGGCTGCTTAAAATTGATGAAAGATGCAAATCCAGAAATGATTCTTGTGCATTGTGTTATTCATAGGGAAAACTTGGTAGCTAAAAACATCTCGCCTGTTCTGAATGAAGTATTACATGCAGTAATAAAGTGTGTTAATGCTTTTAAAGCTAGTGCCAAATGTGAGCGTCTTTTCAAGCTATTTTGTGAAGAACAAAATGAAGACCATGTGAGACTTTTACTTCATACTGAAGTAAGATGGCTATCTAAAGGAAACTGTTTGAAAAGATTTATGGGACTGGTTGATACTCTTAGTGATTTTTTAAGCGACAAACCTGAAATGAAGTATCTGTTAACAATAGATGGTAAAGCATTTGTGAGTTATTTAGCCGATATCTTTGAAAAACTAAATATATTAAATAAGCAACTTCAAGGAACAAATAAAACTCTTGTCGATGCAAAAGCAAAGATATTTGGTTTCATTACCAATATTGAGTTATGTCAGAAACATATTAACAACAAAAACTTTAAACAGTTTCTTTGGCTCCAAAAATGTGAAGTAACTGATACCGCTTTACTTGTTATTGTCAATCATTTGAATATTCTATCGGCTGATTTAAAAGAAAGAGTTTCTGATTTAAAACAAATTGATTTCCCAACATGGATGATGCAGCCAATGTTCGTGGATTTGTCTGATATATCAAATATGCAGTATCAAGAAGAACTCGCAGAACTGCAAAATGATGAGTCAGTTAAAGCTTTATTTAATATCAAAGGAGCGATGGCATGGCTTTGTGAGGAAACAGAAATGAAATACCCAAATTCAACCAAATGTGCAAGAAAACTATTGCTACCATTTCCATCTTCATTTTTAGCTGAATGTGGATTTAGTGCTGTAAATGATTTACTGGTAAAAAAAAGAAATCGGCTGGATATAACACAACGTGGAGACTTGAGACTAAAGCTAACCAAATTGGAACCTAATATAAAATCTCTGTGCAGCAAGCATCAAGTGCAAGGATCACACTAAATTAAAATAATAAATTAATATAGAAAAATCTGTATTAAAATTATTTGGAATTTAAATTTCTGTTTTTCATTATATGTTTTGAAATTTTACTTACTGTGTTTTGTTAACAATTTCATAGTGATTTCTTCCTAGAACCTATCATTTATGTTTATTAAGTGAACAAATCAATTTTTTAATGTTAAAAATTATGTATGTTACATAGGGGGGACATAAAAATTTTAGAAAAATTAAGGTGGTGCATGGCACAAAAAAGGTTGGGAAACACTGCTCTAGACTTAGGGTTTCTAGATGTGTATTTCATTTGGTATCTCTAATATTTTTCTTATGATCAAAATGGAGGCTCTTTTTCCCCCAAACCAACTAAATCACTTAAAGAAATGATTACCATGCTACCCAAAAGAATACATAAAAGTGAAAATAGGAGCCACAGTCCTGCCCATTCCCCAAGGAGCCACTGGGCTAGGCTGCCTTTCCACTGCAGGGTCGCAAGAGCCTAAAACAGTGCTTGGCAGAGCATGCGCTCAGATATTTGCTGAATGGGTGACTGAAGCTTCCAATCGTTCAAGGAAAATCTACTGCACATTAAAAAGCTACAGTATTTATGTGATGAGGTACAGTATGTCAAGGGACTCTGCTACAGTCTGAATGTTTCTGTCCCCCCAAAATTCAGGTTGAAATTCTAACCCCCGGGGTGATGGTATTAGTAAGTGCGGCCTTTGGGGTGATTAGGTCACAAGGGAAGAGCCCTCATAAAAGTGACCCTACAGAGCTCCCTAGCCCCTTTCCATGTGAGAACACAAGAGGTCTACAACAGGAAGATGCCCCCCACCTGACTAGACTGGCTTGCTGATCTCAGACTTCCAGGCTCTAAAACTGAATGACAAGTTTCAGTTGTTTACAAGCTGCTAGTTAGTCAACAGAGCTAAATATCAACAATACAACGACTGAAATTTCTTTTGAGAGTCAAATTTTTTAAACTTAAACTATATAGGTGGTAATTCCTTATCGAGGTAGCGCCTGCACCTGGTATTTTGTAGACGAGCCACACTCAAGGGGCCAAAGAGCCACAAGTGGCTCGCGAGCCGCAGTTTGCTGACCAGGGCCCTGGTCTGTGGTATCTGAGCACTATAGGGCTTGGGGAGGGAGATGAGAGATTTTAGAGATTTTAAGTGTGAGGGGGCACTGCAGGAGTCTTTCTACAGAACTTGAAGTTACACTCTGGGTGGTCACAGCAGAGCACGGGAAACAAGGGGGCACGTGGCATGAGCAGGCAGATGGAAACTGGCATGCTCAGTGGGAAGTGCGATAGTGAGAAAGGTCTGTGGGACCAGGCAGCCGGGACCCAGAATCAGACGACAGGAGAAAAGGGCATGTGTTGAACCAGGAGCTCAAGGTGCAGGGTAATAGCTAGAAGGGACACTGGCTCCAAGATGACACTACGGGGTTCTCGCTGTGACATGGGAAGGGAGAAGATGCCAATTCCAGAGAGAAGAATGAAGAAAACAAAACTCTAGGAGAGAATCAGAATGCTTCCAAGCACCTGGCAATTAGCAGAGGATGCAGCTGTTTTCCTGCTGCATCCTCTACAAGGATGGCTCAGTGCTAGGCCCACTGTGACAATCACGCCCCAGCTCAGTGCAGCTATGACTCCACTGCAGGGGCGGGGACCCATGCCCAGAGACGCAGTCACTGGGAGAATCTGAGACAGCACCAGCTAGCTAAAGGATGGGATGGATGGTGGACAGGGGCTCAAGTGAGAACCAGGACAATGCCCGCAGTCACTAGGAAGAAAGAAGTTAACTAAAACACAGGCAGATGAGGCTGACGCTTAATTCTATTCATTCCAACAGGTTCGAAGGCTCTCTCTGGGGACTAAGTAAGCAAGCTGAGTGTTTGAGTCTGGCCTTGAGAAAGTTAAAATCAACAGTCTGAATCTGTGGTTCATAAACTCAGGGCCAGAAAGGTCAAGAGTTTGCAAGAAGCTCCAAGAGGCTGTTAGGAAGATTCTGATAAGAAAAAGCAGTACTCGCTACTTCTTTCACACACCACCCTCCCACCGTCTGAGACCACCTGCTCCAGGTGCAGGACTCCTTGCCCTGCCAGCTAATGGCGGGTGGCAGGCAGGCTGCCAAAAGGGGGCCGCTTCCACGCTGTACTTCCCAAAAACGTCATGCCGAAGAGCTGTTGCACATGTCTACAACACCTAATTTTTGGAGGGTGGTTGAGAAGAAGAGAAAGTCAAGGCCCTCAAACTTCCCTGGGAACGAGAAAGTCAGCCCAAGAAAGCTTCTTAGACAGCTGTGAGGAAAAGCAGAGGTATGAATGATGAGCAGGTCTGACAAAGGCACAGAGGCTGGGACACCTGGAAGGTGTTTACTCCAAACAGAAAAATGGAAGCTAGAAGTAGTGGCAAGCAGTGCTACACCAGGCATGCACTTTCTTTAGAAAGAATTATGAAGGCAGAGCAAGTCTCATTACTGACAGAATGTTTGTTTTGCCACAATCTGTATGTTGAAACCCTGAGCCGATGATATCTGGTGGTAAGGTCTTTGGTAGGTAATTATAGGTCTGCTTGAGATCAGGAGAGTACGGCCCCCGTGATGTGACAGATGTCCTTATAAGAAGAGGAAGAGACAGGTTCTCTGCCTGATGAGGATAGCACCATGAGATGACAGTTGTCTCCAACCCAGAAGGCAGACCCTCACCAAAAACTCAACCAGCAGGAACCTTGATCTTGAACTTCCCAGCCTCCAGAACCACGAGAAATAAATAAATGTTGTTTAAAACACTCAGCCCATGGGATTATGTTATAACAACTGGAGCTAAGACAGCCTCTATTTAAAACATATTAGCTTTAAAAATAAGTATCCTTTAATCATGAGAAAAAAAGTTTCACCTATGCTATATGATGGCAAAGAATGAGAAACTTCTCTTGAAATACATGTCCAAGATATAAATTAGTTTCATGTTTCTTACTATAAAGTCAGAATGAAAAATATGAAAGGATAGAAATAGTAATAATAATATCAGGATTGTCAACACTGAAAACTGGAATTATAAGCAGTTTAAAAAAAACTAATGCAATGTAGCCTACTTCCCCAAAATGACTTCCTTGAATATCTGAAATATTAAAAGGCTAAAAACATTTTTAAAAATGTTTTTCTTGACCTGTTAAAATAAAGACATCTGATGTTAAATAATGAAAAATAACTCAGACTACTGAATATCAACATTCTAGGTAATATAGCCTGCTATGACTCAGTACATGAACCAAACTCTCAGTCCTGACCTTATCATCTTACAAATCAATGGCCTGTTTCTGGAGCACAGCTATATCCTTTAGAAATGATAGATACTCTATAGCCTTCTATTCCTAAGAAAATCACTTTAAATGTGACCATAGCCGATCCTACACACACACTAGACAGGAAGTTTCGGCAGTTCCTAGTTGCAGAAAAACACTATTTTATCACTGATGTATATACCTCAGAAAGATAAAAGCCAGATACAAACACCACTCTTTAAAAAGATCTTTAACATAAGACAGAGCCAGTAAGTCACTTCTAACTGAAGTTAGTAACACTAACAGAAGTTTTCATCATGCCCTTAAAGTTTAAAGAATTTTGAGTAACCCATGTGCAAGAGATCACATTTTTAAAAATTCTGATTCTTCGGATTTCCTTTCATGACCACAGCGCACTCACACAGCTCCTGGACATTCCATCAACTCCCTCTTATCCCCACACATTTTCAGTAGTGCTTTACAGGATGTAATAAAACAAATGCTGTCTAATGCTAGGCACCATTCTCAATGTTTTTTACTCATTTTAATCTTCAGAACAACCCATTTTCCAGTGAGGGCAACCAAGACACCAAGAGGTAATAAGCTAACCAGGCTGGCTCACAGTCCTAGAGGTGGGCCAAGATCTGAACTCAAGCCCTCAGGTTCTATTGTAGAAACTTGAATTTAAAATTATAAGAAGATGCTAAAAACAATACAGAAATATATCAGCCCTGGCCAACTGGTTCAGTGGATAGCATATTGGCCTGGAGTATGGACGTCCTGGGTTCAATTCCTGGTCAGGGCACAAAGGAGAAGCGACTGTTAGCTTCACACCTTCCCTCCCTCTCTGCTCCCTCTTCCCTCCCACAGTCAGTGGCTTAATTGCTTTGAGCATGGCCCTGGGTGCTGAGGATGGCTTGGCTGATCTGAGCACATTAGCCTCAGGCACTAAAAATACCTCGGAACTTGAGTATTGGCCCCTGATGGGGTTGCCTGGTGGATCCCAGTCGGGGTGCATGCAGGAGTCAGCCTATCTCTCCTCCTCTCATCTAAAAATAATAAAATAAGCCTGACCTATGGTGGCACAGTGGGATAAAGCATTGACCTGAAACACTGAGGTTGCCAGTTCAAAACCTTGGGCTTGCCTGGTCAAGGCACATATGGGAGTTGATGCTTCCTTCTCCTCCCCCTTCTCTCTCTCTCTCTCTCTCTCTCTCTCTAAAAATCAATAAATAAAACCAACGAAAAAAATAAAAGAAAAAAAATAAAAATAAAACACAGGAATGTCATGTAAGGAAGGGAGACCAAAGACTAGGTAAGGAATAAAAATCCTCATTTTTCTCAGTTTTCCTTTTAAATTAGTTTTATTGGCAATACCTTGATTCACATGTTCAATGCTTTAGAGATACATGGACACCCGACTCCTGAGAGCTGGAGGTGCAATGACCTATGGGGTCTCCTCAGCCAGGTCTAATTTACCCCATGAGTTCACAAGATAAGGGATGGTGTGGCAGTTCATTCACATACCCCATTTCTTAGAAACCTGCAGCCACAGAGGCCTGTCTTCTACACTTGAATTATTCTTCTGTAAGTCACAATTTTTTGTGCTACATTTAAACAGTTTGTATGTCTAAGCTTCCCAAGAAATGTTACTATATTTTTCCTACATTTGCTTCCTGAGAACCAAGAACTAGAGGAGTTATCAGCACAGTTAGAGTTATGATTAGTCAACAGAGGGTAGAGAAGAATGTACAATAATAATGCATCAGTTGTTTTACAGAACAGGAATGTTCTTAAATAGGGTACAGCCAGCTGGGGAGGGAGAAGGGAGGGGACGCAGTCTAGGGCTGTCCTGATGTGGTATAATAAAAAATATATATTTTGTCTTGGTCCCCAGTTATTGGCACAGAGCTCCTAACACCCTTGGAATTTCCTGAGTGATAGGAGCTGCTTTTGTTACCCATAACCAGCCCAAGTTTATGCTAATGAAGTAACAGGGTTGGCCCTAGGATAGCTTCAGAATGGGGCTAGCCAAGGAAAGTCCAGGCATATAATTAGAAGGTCAAAACTTTCAACCCTAACCCTCAACTTCAGGGAAGGAGAGGGTTGGAGATTGGGTTGTAAAAACTATATTCAGGGATGTGCTGAGAGGCTTGGTACCCCTCTCTCCCCGTACCTTGTCCTAGGCAGTGGTCGGCAAACTCATTAGTCAGCAGAGCCAAATATCAACAGTACAACCATTGGAATTTCTCTTGATAGCCAAAGTTTTTAACTTAAACTATATAGGTAGGTACATTGTTATTAACTTAATTAGGATACTCCTAAACTGGCCTTTGCACCCTCACTCAAGGGGCCAAAGAGCCGCATGTGGCTCTCAAAGCCACAGTTTGCCGACCACTGTTACCGATCTCTTCTATCTGTAAGTCACAATTTTTTTGCTACATTTAAAGTTTGTATCTCTAAGCTCCCTGAGAAATGTTACTATATTTTTCCTACATTTGCTTCCTGAGAACCATCCTTTGTTCCCAAGATGCATCCTTTGTAATAAACCACTGATAGATAGTAAAGTGCTTTCCCAATTCTGTGAGTCATTCTAGCAAATAATCAAACATGATAATGTGATAATTTCTAACCAGTCAAAAGTACAAGCCTGCCAGGACTTGTAACTGGTATCTAAAGATAAAGATATTCTGATGGACTGAGCCCTTCACCTCTGTGCTAACTCCCAGCAGTGGGATCAGAATTGAACTGAATTATATGACTCCCAGTTGGTGTCAGAGAATCGGAGATGGAGAAAGTCCAACCATGCCCTACAACAAGGGTTAGACACACACAGGATTCCAGACACTTGTGTCAAAAAAAAAAAAAAAATCAAATATCTCACTAGTCATTTTTTATATTGATTTTAAGTTGACATTATAGTGGAATAAAAAAAGTACATTACTAATATTTATTTCACCTACTTCTTTCTACTTTTTTAATGTGATTACTAAAAAAAATTACATTTATACATTTAGCTCACACTGTAGCTTGTGTTCTACTTCTACTGGATGGTATCATTTAAAAAAATTTAGGGACTGAAACCCACTTTGCAACTCAAATTTTCACATGCAGAAAAAGCAAGCCACTACTTGAGAATGGGGGCAAGGGATGTTGAGTAATAAAGGGGAGAAAGTATTAATATTTCTTGCCCGTTGATTACATGCTGGGAACCACCCAGTACCGGCATAGTTTCACCCTCACAGGGGAACACCTCCTCCTCCTATCACAGAAGGCACCCAACCTCCCGCCACTGAAGCAGCAAAGGCATATAAAGCAGCTTTCAACTTAATCCCATTCTTTTCTGCACACCTGGGTCAGCCAGCTTTTTCTGGAAACGGCCAGGTAAATATTTGAGTTTTTTTTTTCTGAAGTGAGAAGTGGGGAGGCTGAGAGACAGACAGACTTCGCATATGCCCGACCAGGATCCACCCAGCATGCCCACCGGGGGCGATGCTCTGCCCATCTTGGGAGTTGCTCTGTTGCAACCGGAGTCATTCTAGAGCCTGAAGCAGAGGCCATGGAGCCATCCTCAGCATCCGGGCCAACTTTGCTCCCATGGAGTTTAGCTGCGGGAGGGGAAGAGAGAGACAGAGAGAAAGGAAAGGGGGAAGGGTAGAGAAGCAGATGGTTACATCTCCTGTATACCCTGGCTGGGAATTGAACATGGGACTTCCACATGCCTGGCCAACACTCTACCTCTGAGCCAGCCGGCCAGGTCAATATTTGAGGATTTTTGAGCCACAAACCCTCCGATGCAATGACTCAACCTTGTCCTTGTAGTCTGAGGGCTACCACAGATTATATGTAACTAAAAAGCCTGGCTGTATTTCTATTCCAACAGCCTGGGAGCCGGGTTTGGCCTATAGGCTGTAGTTTGTCAACCCCTGCCTTATATATAAACAAAGACAATACAACAGTTCCCAAAATGGAGTTACTTAGGCTAAGCCCAGGTCACCAAACCAAGACTTAATTACAGTTCAGCTTCTCCCTGAAATGGAATTTTAAACCAGTCAATCAGTAATCACCTGAACAGCACTACTTAGGGAATTTGCCTGACGGACTCCCTACCATCCACTAAAGGAATGTGACCTTGCAGTAATCAACACACTTTTCCCACCTAGTGTAACTTTCTTGTCCTGCTGCCTTCTATCTGAAGTCTTTCCTTTTGTACAGCTCCTTGAAGATCTTTTTTTATTATTATTTTTAATTTATTGTTAACATGGATTCAAGTGTCCCACTCAATATAACTCCCTCACCCCACCACCTTGTCCCCCATTAACCCCCTCCTTTACCCTTAACTCCCTCCCCCCTTCCCTCTGGGATTTGCTGTCCTGTTATCTGTATCTCTGTGATATATATATATAACTTCACTAATCCCATCACCTTCTCTGATCCTATCCCCTCATCTCCCTTCCCTCTGACAGCTGTCCCTCCGCTCCCTGTGACCCCACCTCTGCCTCCATTCTGTTCTTCAGTTCACTGTGTTCATTAGATTCCACATATACATGACATCATATGATACTTTTCTTTCTCTGCCTGGTTTATTTCACTTAGCATAATAATCTCCAAGTCCATCCACGCTGTTACAAAAGATTTCCTTCTTTTCACGGCTGCATAGTATTCCATTGTGTATATGTACCATTGCTTTTTAATCCACTCGTCCACTGATGGACACTTAGGTTGTTTCCAGATCTTGGCTATTGTAAACAATGCTGCAATAAACATGGGGGTGCATTTCTTTTTTTCAGTTGGTGATATGGTGTTCTTGGGATATATTCCTAAAAGTGGGATGGCTGGGTCAAATGGTAATTCTATTTTTTATTTTTTGAGGAAACACCATAGTGTTTTCCACAGTGGCTGCACCAGTCTGCATTCCCACCAGCAGTGCAGGAGGGTTCCCTTTTCTCCACACCCTGTGAGCACTAATTGTGTGTTGATTTGTTAATGAGCGCCATTCTGACAGGTGTGAAGTGGTATCTCATTGTGGTTTTAATTTGCATTTTTCTGATGATTAGTGATGTTGAACATTTTTCATATGCCTGGTCATCTGTATGTCCTCTTTGGAGAAGTGTCTATTCAGTTCTTTTGCTCGTTTTTTTATTTGGATTATTTACCTTCCTGGTGTTAAGTTTTAGAAGTTTTTTATAAATTTTGGTTATCAACTCCATATCAGACATATTAAAAAATATGTTCTCCCACTGTGTGGGTTGTCTTTTTATTTTGTTCATGGTGTCTTTTGCTGTGCAAAAGCTTTTGTTTGATATAGTCCCATTTGTTTATTTTGTCCTTTATTTCACTTGCCTGTGGACATAAATCAGCAAAAATATTGATATGAGAGGTACTAGAAAGTTTACTGTCTTTGTTTTCTTCCAAGATGTTTATGTTTTTGTGACTTAACATTTAAGTCTTTTATCCATTTTGTTTTTGTGAGTGGTGTAAGTTGGTGGTCTAGTTTCATTTTTTTTGCATGTACCTGTCCAATTTTCCCAACACCCCTTATTAAAGAGACTGTCTCTACTCCATTGTATGCTCTTACCTCTTTTGTCAATTATTAATTGACCATAAAGGCATGAGTTTATTTCTGGGTTCTCTATTCTGTTCCATTTATCTGTATGCCTGTTCTTATGGCAGTACCAAGCTGTTTTGATTACTATGGCTTTGAAGAATAAATTGATATCAGGAAGTGTGATACCCCCCCCCCCCGCTTTATTCTTCATTTTGAGGATTGCTGAGGATATTCGTGTCCTTTTTTTGGTTCCATATCAATTTTTAGAATATTTGTTCTGTATCTTTGAAGTATGCTATTGGTATTTTAATAAGAATTGCATTGAAGTTATAGATTGCTTTGGGTAATATAGACATTTTAATGATGTTTATTCTTCCTATCCATGAGCACAGTATATGTTTCCACTTGTTTGTATCTTCCCTGATTTCTTTTTTCAATGTCTAAGTCTTTACCTCCTTGGTTAAATTTACTCCTAAACACTTTAATTTTTTTGTTGCGATAGTGAAGGGAATTGCTTCCTTAATTTCTCTTTCTGATAGTTTATTGTTGGTGTATAAAAATGCTGCTGATTTCTGAATATTAATTTTATATCCTGCCACTTTGTTAATTTCATTTATCAGGTCCAGTAGTTTTTTGACTGAGCCTTTAGGGTTTTCTATGTACAGTATCATGTCATCAGCAAATGACAGTTTTACTTCTTCTTTTCCAATTTGGATGCCTTTTATTTCTTCTTTTTGACTGATTGCTGTGGCTAGAATTTCCAGAACTATATTGAATAAGAGTGGTGAAAGGGGGCACCCCTGTCTTGTTCCTGATCTTAAGGGAATTGCTTTTAATTTTTGCCCATTGAGTATGTTGGCTGTCAGTTTGTCATTAATGGCCTTTATTATGTTGAGGTATGTTCCCTGTATTCACACTTTGCTGAGAGTTTTGATCATAAATGGTGCTGGATTTTATCAAATGCTTTTTCTGCATTTATTAATATAATCACGTGATTTTTCTCCTTCCTTTTGTTTATGTGATGAATCACATTTATTGATTTGCAAATATTGTACCAGCCCTGGCTCCCCAGAATAAATCCCACTTGATCATGATGGATGATCTTTTTGATGTATTGCTGGATCTAGTTTGCTAATGTTTTGGGGGGAATTTTAGCATCAGGGATATTGGCCTATAGTTTCTTTGTAGTGTCTTTACCTCGTTTTGGAATGAGGATAATGTTTGCCTCTCATAAAAGGAACTTGGAAGTCTTCCCTCCTCTTGAATTTTTTGAAATAGCTTGAGAAAGATAGCTGTTAATTCTTCTTTGAATGTTTGGTAAAATTCACCTGTAAAGCCATCCAATCCAGGACTTTTGTTAGCTGAGAGTTTTTTGAAAACTGTTTCAATTTCATTTGTTGTAATTGGTCTGTTTAGGTTTTCTGATTCTTCCAGATTGAGTTCTGGAAGACTGTATGTTTCCATTTCACCTAGGTTGTCCAATTTTTTGCATATAGATTGAAGATCTTTTCTGATAGACTGGGGTGGTTCTCTTTGTGACCAACCCCAACCCTTCTCTCAACTCCCAATTTTGACCAATACTATAGGCAGCAGGAAAATGGAGCAAGGCTCTGGTCAGTTATTAAACTATTATGCTAACAAAAGTTAGGGGATATTTTATCACTTTATATTCATTTTGAAATATCCCTTAATTTCTGTAAGCAGTATAATTTGAAAACTTTTAAAAATATTAACTTATGACCCTGGCCAGTTGGCTCAGTGGTAGAGCATCAGCCTGGCATGTGGATGTCCCAGATTCAATTCCCAGTCAGACACAAAGGCAAAGCGCCCATTTTCTTCTACACCCCACCCTCTCATCTTTCTCTTTCTCTCTCTCTTTTTCGTCCCTCCCACAGCCATGGTTCGATTGGCTCAAGTGAGTTGTCCCCTGGAGTGTACCCCCCCTCCACTGAGGATGGCTCTGTGCCCTCTTCCTCAGGTGCTAAAAATAGCTCAGTTGCTGATATACAGCACAACGCCCCAGATGGGCAGAGCATTTTCCCATAGGGGGCTTACCCCGTGGGTCATGGGGAGTCTATCTCTCTGCCTACCCTGCTCTCAATTAAAGAAAAAAACAACAACTCATAAATCTAACTAACATTGCTGAGTACAGATGGAAATAGTTTGGGGGACAAAACCAGATGTAGGGAAGGCCTAGTAAAGGACATGTTGGGGGGTTTAATGGGGGCTGGCCAGGCTGTGCATCTGGAGACAATGCTTCCTGGTTTGTATTACAGAGACCACCCCAAAAGGGGCTGGTGGATAAATACAAAGGGAACAGAATACTGGAAAAGAACACCTAAGTGAAGTAAGAGAGAGAAAGAACATCAGGTTCACTTTACAATGCAGACACTTCCCCATCAGGAAGCATGCCCACATTCTGCCTCATTCTGTCACGGGGCTCACCATGTTCACCGTCCCCACTTTACCCCACTGTCTCCCTACATTCTATCATATCTTTTCTTCTTTTTTCTCCCCTTACCCCCTTTCCCTCTGGTAACTGCTATACTGTTGTCTGTGTCTATAATTTGTTTATCTTTTTGTTTTGCTTAATCCCTTCACCTTATTTAACCCAGAAAATTATTTCCACTTCCTTTAAAAATCTTTTCTAAAGGGTATACAACAATGTGATTTCTACTATATCTTGAGCCAAACAGATTTATAAAAATCTAATAAAGTATTAGGTTTATAATTTCAAGGGGCTCTGCTTGGCAGCAAAGTCTAACCAACGAGCATTAAGAACAAGTTAAACTAGCAGACTGTAGTAAGTCATCTACCACTTGGTGTCCAATCACAAACTGAGCATCTCAGTGTTTGTGGGTCTGAAGTTTGGGCTCCTAACTTGGGGACTCAGCCAGAGAGAGCTCACATACATAACTAGATAGCGACTTATACACTCACCCATTCTGAGCAGTACCTTCGGGAGATCCTCTACCTATTATAGGTGTGGTAAATTTACTAAAAATATTTGCAAGTCTTTCTGAAAATGCCTTTAAAGATCAGATTACCAATTTAAAGAGTAGTAGTCCCATTACCTCTGTCTCACTTGGTCAGTGACCTAAAAGAGATAGTCCAGTTCTATCAGCCATTTTATGTCCCCAAATATGGCTCCAAACAACAATCTCTTATGAACAAAAACTAAACTCACCCTTGAAAGGAAAAGTAGCATACTATGGCTGAGGGTACTCCATGTGCTATCAGAATCCCTTCAGAGAACAAACAGACCACCCACTAGAAAAATAAACTCTTTAAGAATTGGAAGCAGGGCCCAGACTTGGGACTGGGAGGGTGTCCTAAAATCAGTGAGCACTGGCAGCGTCCCTAAAATTCAAGGATTGTTTTAAAGGACATGGAAGTGTGCACAGCATGTACAAATTTAGTCAGTCTGTTGTTACAACAGCAATGACACTGTTTTATAATCACTGTGAGATAAAGTCCTCTAGGGAATACCTTTATTAGGGGGGCCAATGAGACCCTGACTTTCAGAAGCAGTGTAGTTCAGATGTAAAATTGGAGCAACCTTATAGAAATCATTATGGCAACATATCTCAAGAAACATAACGATGTCCATACCATGTAACTCTGCAACCTCTTCTGGAGGAATCTATTAAGGAAAGGATTTAGCAGAAGAAAAGAGTCATTTTCCTTCCTATGTTCCTCAATCAGATGAGACAGTCACTGAGTCTGGAGGCTGCTTTGAGCTGCAACTACAAAGCAGCTGCAGGTAGCAGGCTTTGCCGGGACGTAGTACTCAGAGTACTCAGACACCCATTAGGAGGCATGCACACCCAAGCTCAGCACTGAAATAATTAGGGATGTGGGAGTCTGCCCGTGCACTCCCATTGACCTGCACAGTGAAGATGCAAAGCCAGCCCATTCCAAGTGTCTGCACAAGTGTGTAAATATAACACACCAACATGAAAGCTCTCCAGGGAGACACTGCCACAACTATCACTTGAATACATCAGTTAGGTTCTCAAATCACTTAGCTCATTCTGTTAACCGGGGATAAGGGCAGCCTCTAGACCTGTGGTGAAGATCAAATTAGACAATGCATGTGAGACGTCAAGTGCTCAATAAATAAGATATTATTAGTGTCACACTAATACTTTAGGAATGTTCCTCCACACCATCCATCATTGGAAGAAAATTTGCTGTCGCTGGTATTTATAATTTTATGTATAGAGAAGCACATTGCAAGCAAGGAGAATGTCAATTTTTTTCCACTTTTTTTTTTTTATAACTCATTTTTGTTAAATATGTAGTCAAAAACTCCAGGGACTACTTTGCCATAATGCCCTTGAGAATCAAAAAGTCAAACTCTTTTATATAGAGAGTTTTAAAAGTCACTGTCAGTTTCTTGATACTGAAGTTATTATGTATAAACACCTATGTGCCAAATCCACAACCTAATTGAGTCACTACACTATTAATAATCACAGATCCCAGAACACTGTTTACATGAGAGTTGTTTTTTAGCTATTAAACTGAATATATATTTTCCCATTATGACAATTTAAATAATTAAGTTAAATTTACAGAAACAATGATTAGGCTTTCTATTCAATTTTTAAAAATTCTTTTTAGAGTTTTCTTTTAGAGAACAAATTTTGTTTTATCCACTTTGGGGATGTCTTGTCATCACTGTGCTGCTAGGAATAATTCTGTTAGGCAGCAAAACTAAATGACTTTTCCGTAATGCCCGTGTAGACTTCCTGTGGTGGAAGGTCTAGGTCTCAACAGCTCTTCAAAAAGACAATACCCAGCCCCCACCGTGGTCCTGCCCTCCTGAGCCAGGATACAGAGTAATCTATGCTCCTTTATGCTATGAGCACACCAGGCCTAATAACAACCATAACTTCAAAGTAATGAAGTTATGGATATCTGTAACCACAGCGATGTGATGTGATGTTACTGGTTACTTCCCTGATGCCTGCCACAGGTGTGCTGCCTATGTTCACAATGGGAGGAAATACTAAATTTCAGGTAGAGGCTAATGAAATAAAAATGTAATTTTGGGGGCCACACCAAGTTAATGGACCCCTCTGAAATCCATCCATTCATAGCAGGGCCCCTGGGTTAAGGACTCTGAGTTTAGGGAATCACTCAGAACTTTAGGTCACATTAGGTCACGAACCCAGGCCATCAGATTGAATAAATTCCTAGGGTCCAGACTTGGGGCAGAGGGCTGAAGAGGGCACCTTTTACAGCAGGAGGGCTTGTCTGTTGCTGCGAATAACAGGACCACCTGTTGAGGCGAGGGAGTTGCCCAGACCTGGACCTCCTTCCCCTGGTCTGATGCTCTGCTTGTTACTTGCTGTTTCCTTGGGCAAGTCTCCTCTATCTTGAGAGCTGGCAGAGAGCTAGAGAGAGGGATCACTGTGCTCAACCCCATTCTCACAGGAAACCTATGCTCCAGCAGACTTGCTACAAAGAAACCCCAGACCAGCCCATCCAGAGATGCTGCCCTCAAACTGTGTTTTCCAGCAAAGTGGGAGTCTTCGTTTTCATGCAAAGCCATCAAAACTCACATAACAAATTAGTCAAAACAAAAATTTAAAAAAAAAACAAGATTAAAAAAATTATCAGGCCTCTGAAGGTCAAAATAGAAATCATAAATTACAGATTTAAAGAAAACTGTTCAAAAAGGCACTGCAGATGTTTGTGTTCAGTCAGTTTTAATAAAGAAAATGCACTGATACAAATTATATTCATATAATGAACAAATGCGCTGACTCATCTGTGTAGTTCAGGGGAGGTGGAACAGGACGCAGTCTCCCCACATGGCCCACCTGCCCCCACCTGCAAAGCACACCATTGTTGGGGAGAAGTACAAATAGTAAAGTGAAATAGGCTACTGGCTTCACTCTCACCCTTCCTGTACCCCAAGAGAAAGGTCAGTAACTCTTATCCCTCTGCAGAAAGACTCTCTGGAACCTTCAACCTGCATCCTGTTCAACCACTGGAGAAAAAGGGGCTCTCCTGAGCACCTCCCCGAACCAGCTTCTGAGCTAACTCCCACCTGGCCCAGAGTGCCACTCACAGGCACACCTGGAGCTGGGTCATAGTGCCTGGGCAGGTCTTGAGTGCCAGCAAAGTGCACTCAGGCCAGCAGACTAGCCCTGTGTCTAGCAGGCAGTACCCTATCCTGGGATAACACCATGCAGGACAGGCTCCCCTAGGCTCAGCTTCCTCTAGCTGGAGACAGCGCCCAGGCCACTGCCTTCCTACTTTCACCAGGGATCTGCCTAGGAGCCAAACAGCCACATCAAAGCTGGTGGCATTGGGCACACATGGAAACCATAAGAACTTGCTGGTGGTTTTTACTTGCCCAAACTTGAAGAGTCCACAGGACACTCTGTAACACACTCACTTGCTTTCTTTCACACTAACACGTGTGACAAAATCATTTTCAGACAAGCCTGGTATCTGGACCAGGCTGGTTACACAGCAGGTTTCACAGCTGTAACCTCATGGTTTCCCCCTTGGCTAGAACTCTGAGGGTGTTGCATAAAGGAAGCGGTTACCCAGAAAGCAAAGAATGACCTTGGGTTTACACAAAGTAAGCCACTCAGACAAGTGGGGGTTAGAAGTGTGGGCAGGCTGGTCAGCACAGAGGCCTTCTACAGGGGAGACCAGAGATGAAGTATGACTGGCAGGGAGGAGCTGTGGACAGCAAGTGGGGCTAGATGGGCCCCCAGCTTCCCTCCTCAGGAGCAGTGCCAGGGCCATACTGCAGAGCCTTTGCTGACCACTGAAAATCTCCTGCCTATATGGGGAGTAGCTAATCTCCCATGTGGTCCAAATGCAGCAGTTCTCTCTTATCCATGGTTCCACCTCCCACGGTTTCAGTTACATCCATTCAGCTGTGGACCAAAAACATAAAATAGAAAATTCCCAAAATAAACAATTCATGAGTTTAAAAGTGCAACCTGTTCTGAATAGCACAACGAAATCTCACGCCCTCCCACTCCATCCCACCCAGAACATGAATCATGTTTCTGTTCAGCATCTCCACACTGCAGATGCTGTCAGTCACCGGGAGCCGTCTGAGCTATCAGATTCACTGTCACTGTCTCACAGTGCTTGTGTTTAAGTGACCCTTATATAACTTAATATTGGTCCCAAGTGCTAGAACAGTGATGCTGCCAATTCAGACATGCCAAAGAGAAGCCGTAAAGGCTTCCTTGATGGGAACAGGTGAGTACAATACAGTGAGATATTTTGATACGGAGACCACATTCGCATAACTTTTATTATAGTATATTGTTAAAATTGGTTTATTTTATGATTAGTAATTGTTGTTAATCTCTTCCTGTGTCTAATTTACAAATTAAACTTTATCATAGGTATGTATATATATGAAAAAACATAGTATGTACAGGGTTCAGTACTATCCGTGGTTTCAGGCATCCACTGGGGGTTTTGAAGTATCCTCTGTTGATAAGGCGGCATGACTGTAACTAATGTATACTATATTCATCCTCCTTGAGGAATCAAAGCATAACTCCTTGCTCTTTAAGTGACTTCCTTCCAAAGACTGCAATAGAGACAAAGGGAAAACCAACTAGCTTTACAGTGGAGAATCCTTACAAACACTGCTTCAGCCAGGTGGTCAAGGTTGTCAACAGTGATATAACCATGCTGACAGCATGTACTCTTGACATGATGCAAGGAAATGACACTTTATCTCTGTGGTCTTTCTCCCCAAACCGGTAACCCCAGTATAATCCAGAGGAAAATACCAGACAAATCCCAACCAAGGGACATCGCATACAATAGCTGACTGGCATTCCTCCATAATGTAAAGGTCTTAGAGACAAGGAAGGTCTGAGAAACTGCAGAGCCAAGAGAAGCCAAAGGAGACAGGACGACTGAATGTAATGTGTCCAGGATTGGGGTCCCAGGGCAGAGACAGGACACTAGACAGAAATTTTTAAAAATCAAATAAAGTATGGACTTTAGTTAACAATACTAAATTATAACCAATGTACTATTGTAATGTAAATGCTAATAATAAGGAAAACTGAATGCGGGGTATATGGGAACTATTAATACTAATTTTGAAATTGTTCTGTAAATCTAAAACTATTCTAAAATTACAGATTTAAAAATATATATATATCCTATTTATACATAAATACATATATGCAAAACATAATAGGAATGACTTTCAACATTTACAAACTGTACTTTGGAAATGTAAGTAGAAAATATATTCAACAAAAGGAGCTACACACTTACTGACTAGCTTAACACAACATGATAAGGTTATTGCAATGGTTGCAACAGTACAATTTTTGCTGTTCTTCAGAGAACATATATGTGTACTTTAGCATGTAATATGATAAAAATACTGCATGAGTTTGTAAACAAAAAGGAGATCTTATTCTCCTGAATGAGACCCAACACAAACTTATTTAATCCATATTAAATTCCCTCCTACCAAGGTCCCCAAGAGCCAGGAATCAATGAATTCCAATCAATCTTTAACAACACATCACAAAACATATTAAATGCTCATTATTCTCAAATTAATTTAAACACTAAGCATTAATTACAGTTCATCACAAAAACTAGTTTAAATGAATCCACATCAAATGGTAAAGAAAATGGAAACTGATTGATTTAATGGTAAATGGACAACAAACAGCTAATTATGACCCTAACTGTTTGAACGCCAGCATTAGGTCGCTGCCACATACTAAACGGAGCTAAAACAAAATCAGTCACCTGCAGAAAACAGTTTTGTACCAACTCACTGGCCAAATGGCACAATGATGTGGGTGCTAGATTAAGCAGAAATCGACAATATGAAACAACTGCATTTAAAATATACAAAAAAGAACATCTATAATGAATTAAGACAAAGTTTAAGTTTCAAAGGAAACCCTTCAAACTAGACAATTAGTATAAAAAACCTGTAAAATTCCTGGGTAGGATTGATTTACAATATTCATTAAATCCAGGCAAAGTAATAATTTGACAAAATAAGCCTCTTTTAGATTAAAACGTAAAGGCCTAACACATTGATGTCATTATCAATTTAAAAAGGACTAAGGAAGCACGGGTGTGCTCCCTGCTGTATCGCTCCATTAAGAGTACTGACAGGAGTTTTACTAGTTTTTAAAACCTACAGGACTTAAGCAATTAACATGTAAATCAAGTTTACACTGTTTTAAAATTATGGGCTAGTTCAATGTTTTTCAACTGCTGGTCTGTGACTGGTGCTGGTCCACCAGAAATTTCGTGCCCGTCCGCAAAGAGTCAAGCACCTGAAGTTGTATGAAGATCACAGTCTATAATCATGGGTGGGGGGCACATTTGCCCTCAGCTGGTGTCCCACTGTCTCCAGGGTACATGGACACTGAAGAGTTTCCACAGATCTTGAAGAAAATGTTATCCTCCTTTGGAAAATCTGAAATAAATTCTACCTGGCCTTGGGGACTGTCCAAGAGTTTTCCCTTGTGTCTCCCAGGACCTCACACCGAGCAGCAGTCACTCTGTGCACTTGTTAACTGAGATGACACTTGATTGTGAACCTGTACAATGTTTCCACATTGGTCTATAAGCTCCCTGAGGGTAGGACTTTGGTGCATTTCTGTAGTACCTGGCAGGTTTGCTCTCACATAGCTGGCACCCCAAGGTATTAACAGTGTGACAATTTAGTTATAGCAAAACTGAGACAGCAGTCTGACTTATAGGTCAGATAGGAGGAACACAACAGTGCAATTTTTTCCACATCTCCACACACAGGCTTGTTTGGCCCTCTAACTAGATTCACAAAAAGTTAAGAGCAACATCGATTTACTGATGAAGTCACGTCATGCCACTCTGCTTCAAAGAAACTCCTCTAACACAGAACTGTGCAGTTCAAGTTTTTACATGCAGAATGGCGAAGCAATGAAGGCCTTTTAAAACACTGGAACTAAGCCCCGTTGATGTTCATGACTATAATGCCTTAATTTTGGATTGTATATTTTATTAATAAAAATAATTTCTGCCCCTTTTAAAAACAAAACAAAACAAAACTAAGCCCTTGTTTCACAGAAGACAAAACGGAGGTCAAGAAAGGACAAAATGCGCTGTGCAACTTGAGCCAAATGAGCAGCAGGTGAAAAGGAGAATCTACCTCTCTAGCCCTCGCGTGATGCAAGATGTTGGAAGTTCCAATTTAGAGTAGCTTTTAATGAAGCTCAGAATGGGCGTGTTTTAATCTATCTCCTTATTCTAATTAAAAGTCAGGAAGTTACTGCAGTGAAAGGCAAATATTTTATTTTAAGGAAGGAGATTTTAATAACAAGTTCAAGGCCCTAATGAGGTCCAGTGTCTGCAGCTTTTGATCTGGGCGTCTCACACATACCCCAGGCCTGGTGTACCACTGAGCTCATGGGCCTGAGGCTGCTCCTCGGCCAGGCACCAACAAGACCCCTTGTGGTCAGTCAGTGTGCCCTGTGACCTACCCTGTTCTCATCTACACAATGGCGAACTAACAACACTTGTTTCTATAGAAAAAATGCTGTAAGATATAGACAGATATGACAATTAGTTGTATGCACTGTTTTACAACATAAAACTTCAGAATTTTAAGTCTGTCCAAAGAGTTACCATTAATTTTTTAAAGATCTTTCTCAGCCCTGGCCGGTTGGCTCAGCAGTAGAGTGTCGGCCCAGCATGTGGAAGTCCTGGGTTCAATTTTTGGCCAAGGCACAGAGGAGAAGTGCCCATCTGCTTCTCCATCCTCCCCTCTTCTATCTACCTCTCTCTTCTCCTCCCACAGCCAAGGCTCCATTAGAGCAAAGTTGGCCCAGGCACTGAGGATGGCTCCATGGCCTCCGCTTCAGGCGCTAGAATGGCTCTGGTTGCAATGGAGCAATGGCCCTGATGGCAGAGCATCACCCCCTAGTGGGCTTGGTGGGTGGATCCTGGTTCGGTGCATGCAGGAGTCTGTCTCTCTGTCTCCCTGCTTCTCATTTCAGAAAAATTTTTTTAAAAAAGATCTTTCTTAGTCCCCTTGTGGATGGCAGGATTGAGAAAAAGAAGAGTGATGTACTTTTAACTATCTCCAGCAAGATTAGTTCAAAAATTACAAAGTGTTGGTTTTGTGTTTATCCTAGTAACAGAATAGGAAGAGAAGAGATAAGAAGCAACCAAGTAAAAAGGAAGGGCAATACAACAGGAAACGATTTACACAAAGATCAAGATAAAGCCAAGGAAATGTCTAATTGACAACCCTCCGAATGTTGAGGCTTCTCCCACTGGGTAAGAAAGAGCCAGCTTGTAAGAAAAGAAGTGTGGGCATCAACGTCCTATTCCAGGCAGGCTAACCAGCAACTGTGCCACTGAGCTAGTCACTGGGAGTCAGACTCAGCCAAACTGTCATTTTCCTTTCCCTGTTCCCTGGAGAAAGTCTAATTTGTGGTATTTTTGTTCTCTCTCTTCCAAAGAGTTTATTTTTTAGAACTATACAAAGAAGGAAACACATTTGAAAGCTAACACAGATGTGACCAGCTCAAAGATAATCAGGATGAACCTAGACCCATGAGCTTTAGTAATAACAAAAAAATTTTTCTAAAGACAAGCACCACTTATAAGGTTTCTGTGCTAAATAAACAGATGTCTTTGATTAGACTGAACTCTGAAGATCAATTAGTTATTAAAAGCAATTTACAAAAGACCCCCATTACTTCCTTGTAAGTGAACATTCTAAGAGAAATGAATTTTTATCACAGTTCAGCCAGGGATCAACAGAATCCTTACAAATCAACATTTCATATTTATATCATCCAAATGTGAAGTGGAAAACAAAGCAAGGTGTGCCATAATCTATAGGTAACCATATCACCAAAAAACCATGGTTATGTCCGTTATAAAGAGTCTCCTTTATGCACTTAACTGCAGAGATGTTAATTGAAGTGTTTAGCTCTCTCTCTCTCTTTCTTTTTATTAAGTGAGAGGCAGGGAGGCAGAGAGACAGACTCCTGCACGCACCCCAACTGGGACCCACTGGCAAGCTCACTAGGGGGTGATGTCGATACTCTGCCCATCTGGGGCTGCTGCTCCGCTGCTCAGCAAAGGATATTTCAGCACCTGAGGTAAGGCCATGGAGCAACCCTCAGCGCCCAGAGCCAACTTGCTCGAACCATTTGAACCATGGCTGCGGGAGGAGAAAAGAGGGAGAGAGTGAGAGAGAGAAGAGGTGAAAAAGCAGATGGTCTTTTCTCTTGTGTGCCCTGACCAGGAATCAACCCCAGGACTTCTCTGTGCTGGGCTGCTCTACCGCGGAGCCAACTGGCCAGGTCTATTTAGTAATGTTAAGAGGTATTATTCTTCATGTTTATAAAACTGGGTGGGAGGACCATCTCCAAAGGGGAAACAGTAAGAAAGAATACATTTGCCATTAACTTCAATGTTTAAGCTAAGTAGAGCAGCATTTAGTTATATCAAGGCTGCTGGCACAGTGATTTGGGATCAGGTTGTTCTCTGTGGTGGGGCAGCCCTGTGTATTGCAGGGTGTTTAGCAGCATCCCTGGCCTATCCTCAACTAGATGCCAGGAGTACTTCCCAGTCAGGACAATCAGAAACTATCTCCAGACATCGCCCCGTGTCCTTATGGGCAAAATTGCCCCCAGTTGAGAACCACTAATCAATATATAAAAGTGAAGGTTCAAGTTTCAATTAAGTTTTTTTTAATGCTAGCATTTAAAAAGGTACTTCTGTATTTGTAGAAAGTGAACTAATTTTAGTCCTTAATCCAAACCTAAAAGCTAGTAAGATCCAAAAACAAATGGGAATTTTGCAAGTATTAATGAGCAGTATGTTGAAAACATATTTTCTTCCTTCAACATGTAACACTCTCCAACCTGAGACTTGAAGGAAAAGAGAATCGACTTTTCTTTTCTGGAAGGCAGGCTCAGCTTTCCTGACCAGGGTTGAGTACAGTAGGTGCATGGCACAGTCAAGTTTAAGTAGCAAAGTATTAAATACATTTAGCCACACATCAAAATGAGAATCCTAACAGCAGTGTCTGTTATCCCTGCTCCCCATTTTGTAGAGAATAATGGCATGTTTCTTTACAGCTGTCATTGGGTCCTATCTAATGAACCATATAAAACAGAACAATTAAAAAAACTACGAGAAGGAAATTAAGCAAGATAGATGGCTTAATAGGGAAAGGAGAACTTCTAAACTCAAGCTAGGTCTGTCTAAAGAAGGCAGTAACTAAAACATGTGGAGGGAAACCACGGGAGTGCAGGTAATGAAGACAGATGGGAAACAGACGACTTTAAGACAAAGGGTGGGGCGTAGGGGGGACATTAAGTGAGTCACAGACAAATGTGAAACCCAGAAGGGAGACCCAAAAGAAAAATCTGTTTTCATATGTCTCACCAGATTCTGCTCTTAAATATGTTTCTTTAAAAAAAGTTTGATGAAAATTCATTATTCACTTACATCAAATTTCCTGAAACTGTCTCTAAAATAACCGATTCCCTGTTATTTCTTGCTCTCTTAAAAATACTTAAGCAGCTACAGGTTCTATGTCAGGTGTCAGGGTCCCCACACTGGCATCCATCACTCAGAGCAATGAGAGAGCTGTTTACCACCCATCCAGACCTCCCTCAACACACAGACTCGGCAACAGGAATACAGCTTTTAAAGTGATTGTCCTTAAAGTGAACACAGCTGGCAAGAGGGAAAGAGAGAGACAGCTTCTCCTCTATAGCCGCCTTGCAAGTGACATAATTCAAATATTTGTTGACTTGCAGACATCTTTTAATACTCAGCCAAAATTCAGAAAATATTAAACTGGAGCACATCCTTTAAGGAAAATTGATGTGGACACTGATGGGCTTTGTCCTATAAGATGGCTATGGGCAACTTCTAACACTTCTCACTAGCTGGTCGCCTCACCATTGCTGGGGAAGTTATTAAACTTATTTTAAGTAAATAAATCCTTGCTTCTCCTCCTCCTGGAACATGCTACATAGACAGCGCTGGCCACACTAGAGCAGCCTGACTGCAAATCTAGGCTTGCAAACTGAAATAAGCTGCCCAAGTAGTAGCCCATCTGAAAGTCAGTGTCCCTGAGTCTTGGAACATACAGCAGCCTCTGCCAACAGAGGCTCCAGACTCCTGGTTGTTCCTCAGGTCCACCTGCTCTGGGGCAAGGCTGCCCAATGCTCAGGTGGTAACAGCAATCTTCCAAAAATCCAGGCTAAGACCTCACCTGGCCCCTCTCATGACCTGAGAAGCACAGGTCAAAGCCATGGGGGAGATGCTTCCATGCCTGCACAGATGTTGTAAGAGCACAAAGGAAACGCATTTGGTATGTTGCACCTGGGGTTCTCTGCAAGCACCTACCTACTCACATTTGTGTCACTAACAGGAAACTCATTAAGAAATACAGCTGCAGCTAAAAATGGCCTCCCAAAGGATCTCCAACAGTCAGTCACTCCTGCTTGCCCAGTCCCCGTGGTGGTAAAGATAGGGTGGGGATCTATCACATGGCTCTTTATGAAGGGGCACAATCATACAGACCTGTGCGATAATGCCTGAACAGCAGGCTTGCAGCACATTATTAAATTAAATGCTGTTACTACAAAACAGAAAACCTCCCCCTCCCCCATCATCATGCAAACCCCTGTGCAGCAGTTCTCAACGGTTGGGGCCCATCGCACAGAAGTCACCTGAGAACTCATCAGAAAGGCACATTCCCACACCTCTGCAACACACGTGGGTGGGCCCAGCCACCTGAGGTTTAAGTGGCTCTTCAGGGGTGCCAATACCCATCTCAGAGCTGGCGCATTCATCTCCGTGAGGACCACCGGCTTATGGTAGAGAGTAAGGAGGCCCTGGGAGAGACAAGCAGCAAGGCCACTGGTGCTCAGTGATGCTCCTCTGTGACCCTCCAGAGCGACTCCTCCAGGACCACTGATTCAGCTCTTAATTACTTGTTATGTCCTTCTAAAGTTCAGGGTGTGTCCCCTACCACTGGGCTGAGAGGAGGGGCTCCAGTTCTGATCAATGACTTTCCATCAACATTTCTCAAATCTTGTACCATAATAAAAGATATGGTTCTGTTTATATCTTTTCAGACATTATCTTAATGAAGAGATAGTGGCACAGCTTAGTGATAAGATGAAATTCAGTACTCAGGCGGTCTGAGTTTGAATTAAGATCTACTACATAACCTTACTAGTTATGTGACCTTAGGCAAAATAACCTGCTATGTCTCTACCATATCGATCTATAAAAACAGAAAGTAACCACACTAATTTTTTTAGAGGATTCAATGAGTTATTATTTTGTATACAGTGCTTAGAATGGTAATTAAAATGTGTGCTTATGGGTGTGTGTTAAGGGAAAAGCTAATGATCACTAAAGAAAATATGATTTTATCTTTTGTACTTAAAAATTAAGTATACTTAACATATATCAGAAAGGTGCTGAATACCAATGCCCAAAGGAGTTATTTTACTAAAGACTTACTTCTAGGAGTAATTTAACCCCAAGAATTCAAAACCCATTTTAAAATATTTGTAAAATGTACAAGGAATTTTCATTATATGTAACCAAATCCGATTTTAGTATTCTAAAATTATGAGTACATGAAATATTATTTTTACAACTATATAGATTATACCTTTTCCACTAAAGAATAAAAATAGTGGGGAATCACCATTATTCTAAGTTGTTTCCTCTATGCCTTTTCAGCTATCCCAACTTTAGAAAATACAGACTAAATTAAGAAATTTAAATCACATAAATGTGCAGACCAGCGATTGCAAGTGCAGCGACCCCTGAGGCCGTGTGGCACCTGACCCTGCATGTGGAAGGGCAGGGAGCGGGTGTGCCATGCATGGGGACGTGTGCCATTTCAAAGACTTCACACAAGGAAAACAATGTGAAGTGTCTCATCTCATTAGTAGTGTTTCATATAGGTTACATGTAGAAATAATTATATTTCAGATACTGGGTAAAATAAAACATTATGAAAATTAATTCCACTTGTTTCTTTTTACATTTTTAATGTGGCTACTGGGACACTTAAAGTCATATTTGTGGCCCCCATTTGTGACTCTCATTCTCTTTTAGCAGGACAGCCCTGCTCTCAACAAACTAGCACTTCAAGGGCATTTGCTGGCGGACACTCCACACTGAGAAACACATAGCGCTTACTGCACTCCACCTCTCTCCTCCCACAAGGGCCACGCACAGTTTCCAGATGCAAAGCTGTAGATGCATCATGGTGCCATTTGTAAGGAAGTCTTTCAAAAATACCCTGATTATAAACTTTGGCATTTTGTTATCACAATTAGCAAACTGTCGTTTAGCGTGAAGCCACAGGTGACTGTAGTGACTCAGGGAACACTAAGGACTTGGGACACTGATTCAAAGTCAATGGAGAGCCACCAATGTGGATTGCAGCCAGACTTGAATATGAGGGTGCGGTGAGCAGAATGAACTGGCAAGAGTGGTTAGAAAGGTATTCTGACAGTCCAGGTGAGGGGAAAATAAAATGTACAACAGGACTGAGATGTAAGAGACCTTTAGGAGGTAAAATCAATACCATTTATACTTGGGGGAGTGAGCAAGAATTCAAGGATGACCAAGTTGAGTCAATGATGGGACAGTAGCTGAGAAGACAGGCAAATCAGGAGACAGTGCATACAGCTTGTGACATTCAGACTGTTGGGTGGAAATGATCAGTAGAAAGTTATATAATTTATATGGACTGAGTGAGTGACTGAATGAATGAATCATGAATAAATATACAAGATTTGGAGCTGGAGAGCTGCCAGTCACACAGACATCCCCAACCTTAAGTAATCATCATGGCCAACTCAAACTGGCCCAGCTTGGACACGTTTACGTACTGCTCCAGGTGGACATCAGTGAGCACTGTCAGGGACACTACCTCACATGGCAAAGATTGCAGTCAAAGCAACAGAAGGAAGGCCCAGCCTTCATGGCCTTTCTGCCTAGGGTTGCAACCAACCTCACCCTCTCCCTTAGCTCTCTCCCTCCATCTAGGGCCAGGATGCACTTTCACTTCCACACAAAGTCCAACACTTTCTATTGATCCAATATTTTATTATGACCCTTATCTAAAAAAATTGCCTGTAGTTGAACCCCCTACCCTGAGGGGCAGCATCCATAAATGAACAAGTCAACGCTGTCTCCTCTCCATCATTCTACTAGAAAACTGACCAGTGTCCGGAAGCCCCATGCCAGGGCTTCTTCCTATTTCAAGGTTCTCCAATTAGCAGTAAGCTGCTGTTTCCTCTTCACTCCTGATTGCCCTGTCACGATTCTGGCAAGTGTCCTCAAATACACAGACTCAGATCTGGATGAAGGAAGTAACAGGACTTGCTAAAAACAATCAGCTTTGTTTTTGAACACAAACTTAAACACTGTTATGAACTGGACTGCCCCCTCCCAATATTCACATTTTGAAGCCCTAAACTCTGATGTGGCTGTATTTGGAGATAAGGCCTTTAAGGGGGTAATTAAGGTTAAATGCGGTTATAAAGGTGGGACTCTAATCCAATAGGACTGGTGACCTTCATAAGAGAAAGAAACACCAGAGAAAAAAGCACCTGTGAGGACACTCCAAGAAGGTGGCCATGTACAAGTTTGGAAGAGCCTTACCAAGAACTGAATCTGCCAGCACCCTGATCCTGGACTTCCCAGCCTCCAGACTGTGAGAAACAAGTGCCTGTTTCATCCCCAGTCTGTGGTGTTCTGTGATGGCAACCCAAGCACATCAATAGGCACACTAAACAGAAACAAGTACTCTTCAACTTGCTGGCCCCTAATAGTGAAGCAAGGATAAAAGTTCACTGAAACTGTTCCTGTCTGCTCCCTGAAAACCGCTCATCTTCAAAGAGTCAACTCACATGTAGAATCAACCCCTGCCAACATTTGCTCACATGTGCAACATGGCACTGCTCCAGGCTCACGACACTCCATGCCATCAGGGCATGCCTGTGGGTCAGGAGCCTCAGAAAAACAACTCTACCTAGCACCATTTGGTGTTCTTTAGCTGCTGACTGCTCAATGAGGGGTCAGGGTGTAGAAGAAAAGGACTTACACCCAAGTTCAAGATTTCTCTAGCCCTGGCAGGTTGGCTCAGTGATAGAGCGTCAGCCCAGCATGTGGATGTCCTGGGTTCAATTCCCAGTCAGGGCACACAGGAGAAGCACCCATCTGCTTCTCCACCCCTCTCTCTCTCACTTCACTCTCTCTTCCTTTCCTGCAGCCTTGGCTTAATTGGAGCGAGTTGGCTCTGGGTGCTGAGGATGGTTCCGTGGCCTCTGCCTCAGGCACTAAAAAGAGCTCAATCACTGAACAATGGAACAACACCCCAGATGGGCAGAGCATCATCCCCTAGGGGCTTGTTGGGTAAATCCTGGTCAGGGTGCATGTGGGAGTCTGTCTCTCTGCCTCCCTTGCTCTCACTGAATTAAAAAAAAAATTGTCATCCTTATTACTCTCCTTGAGTTCCAGTCTTTTCACACCAAAATAAGGCCTCAAGCCCATATTACCATGTTATTTCAAATATTAAACATGATGGCATATGTGAAAAGCAATTTGTAAACTATAAATTACCATATAAGCATTAGTCTCTTTAATTTTTATCAATGGCATTTTAGATCTTAATTAACAACTGACCATCAAAACCAGTCCATTTTCCAAAACTGCCTCAAAAGAGGAAATTGCAATATTTAAATTCTGAGTGCACTTGAAGCTTATTTTTAAAAAGAAAAATAAATAAAAATACAAATGGTAGGAAGAAGTAAGGTGGCACCAAATAACTAATGTAAAAGGCAAGGATAACAATATTCTGACCAGAGCTTTCTAGTTCAGGTTGGCATAGACAGACCATCTACTGGAAAGTAAAGTATTTAGCAGTACCACCAGCTGATTATATAGTTGCTTTGGTTTGTTGTTTTGCTTTTGTTTTTGTTTTTATTTTTAAGTTTAGCTTAAGGACTATAAGTACTTCATTTGACAGAGAACTTACCAAATAGAGAAGCTACCAGAGCAAATTCTCCCACTGTCTGGACATCCCGGGGGAAAAAGAATTTCACCATGTCAAAGAGGTTGTGAGCAGAGGTGTAAGGATTCTGGAGACCACTTAGTACTCCTTCTCAGTGGGAACCTATAGCCCTAATAATTCAACAAGCTCAGAAATTTAATATTGATGGCCTTGGCCAGTTGCTCAGTGGATAGAGCGTCACCCTGGCATATGGACCTCCCAGATTGGATTCCCTGTCAAGGCACACAGAGAAGCGACCATCTGCTTCTCTCCACCTTCCACCTCCTCTTCCCCTCCCCATTTTATTGAAGCATCAGCCTCAGGCACTGAGGATAGCTGGCCTGATTTGAGCATCGGCCCAAGATAGGGGTTGCCGGGTGGATCCTGGTCAGAGTGCATGTGGAAGTCTGTTTCTCTATTTTCCCAGTGCTCATTTAAAAAATAAAATAATTGAATATTCATTAATTCAATCAGTATTTGTTGGGCATCCACATGTATAAGATACAAACACAAAGAGACCTTAGAGCAGACTGTGAGAAAGGCTTACGTGTTTGAATGTGTGTGTGTGTGGGGGGGGGGTAATAAATATACAAATTTTGGGATCTGTTCAATATGAAATGCAGGAAAAGAAAAACCAGTTTTTTAAATTGTATTACTGTAGTGGCCTAAAGAATTAAGAAACTATTTTTACTTTAGCTGCATATTTTCGATAACCAGCTGAAAGGCTGTCATGGCCTCCTTCTAAATTTCCTTAACTCAAACATCCAACAACATGCTACATGATATAGTTTTTAGGTTAGGCCCTTTGAAAACATGCCTTAAAGGGTTTCCATCAGCCATGGACAGTTGGCTCAGCAGTAGAGCATCAGCCTGGTGTGTGGATGTCCTGGCTTCAATTCCTGGTCAGCGCACACAGGAGAAGTGCCCATCTGCTTCTCCACTCCTCCCCCTCTCTCTTCTCGCTCTCTCCTCTCCTGCAGATATGGCTCGATTTGCTCTAGAGAGTTGGCCTCAGGCTCTGAAGATGGCCCTGCTCTGAGGATGGCTTTGTGGCCTCCACCTCAGGTGCTAAAATAATGGCTCCATTGCAGAGCAATGGAGCAATGGCCCCAGATGGGCAGAACATCGCCCCCTAGTGGGTTTGCCAGGTTGATCCCTGTTGGGGCACATGCAGGAGTCTGTCTCTCTGTCTCTCCTCCTCTCACTAAAGATAAAAAAAAATAAAAAATAGAAAAAGGAAAGAGAAACAATTTCAAAGTCCCATTTGCAATCCTCCAGATGGGAAAACTAATTTCCTAAGCCTCTGGGGTGAGTTCTGGGGAGTTTCCACTTCATTTGTGAAAAAAAGTTAGCTTACTAGTTTTCCCAAACATCACTCACTGCCCTGCCAGTTCCAGAAAACAATCTACAACTTTTCAGCCGGTCAGCCTCATTTTTTAAGGGAACCATGTTCACAGCCCTGTCCCCCAGTTAGTCGGGGCAGCTAAGAGCATGTGGGCCCAGAGAGCAACACAGCCTTATCTCACCAGGGCAAACTAACCTAATGCAAGTGAGCAAGTAAAGGACTCAGGCCATTCTAGGTACTCAGGTAGTCTTCAGGGTATTTTAAAATGTTATCCATTTTGTACACATGCAAGGGAAGTTTCTGGTGTATTTAACATGGATATTAACACATTTCTCAAACACTGTATGCATAAGATCTATTTGTTGGAAAACTCAAATAATCCCCCCAATGGAAATAAGAGGTTGGTAATGTGGCAGGGTCCAAGAGATCAGGATGAAGAGAATTTAAATATGTAGCACATAATAAAGCAGAACTCAAAGACTGAAAACTGAGCATTAGCTACCTGTAAAGTACCCTAACCCAGCCCCACCCACTTAACAAGGGACAGTTTCTTCACAAGTGGGCACGGGAGTGATGCAGTAGGCAGTTCTCCCAAAGGCAATCTGCCACCCAATTTCATCCTTTGTTCCATGATTGGTCCTGGTGAGTGTTTATGGGGCAACTGGGAAGCTCAGAGCCCAGGTGGGGTCTGGAGGAACTTATCACTGCTTTGGGTTTTTTTTTTAATTGATTTGGGGGGTAAGAAGAGAGACACACAGACAGACACACAGACTCATCGATCTGTTCCTGTATATTTCCCAAACAGGGATCCAATCAGCAATGTCTGCACATCAGGACGATGCTCTAATCAGCAGAACCAGCTCACTGCTTAAAGTTCTCAATTTCAGTCTCATGTAGGTGCAGCCAGAAGACCACTGAGATCCTACCACGTTTTCTGGTCAAAGCTACATCTAACCAACCTCAAGGAGAAAATATTAAGGTAGGATCTTCCCTTGTAGTCACTGCTTCACAAGCATGGTTAGCACCTGTTTCCAGGAAATTCCTTTTCCAAAACCTAAAAACTGCAACTCCAGCCCAATCTTCATGGTAAGTCCATTTCTACTCCACATGTCCAGCGACTGCCATTCTCTTTATATAAATACACAGGTGTTTGAATCCCGTTACTAACTTACCAGATTATGAACAATGGGTAAGTGAATTAAGGGAGTGCTCAGGAGCAAATCTTAGACCTGTTGTGATAAATTAAAGTAGCCCAGATTAACTTCATTTTCAGTCATTTTAAGGAAAAGGACTATTGCTAATGAAATCAAATGCCGTGCTATGAAAGGCACTCAGAATTACTCTCATTCCTACCAATATCCCTTCGGAGAAACCAGAGAACAGAGAGAAGCAAGGGCTGGGCCTGGGCCAGGAAGGGCCTCGCCTACCTGTGCCACCTAGAGAAGCCACGCCCACGGGCCTCCCTTCCTTCAGTTTCCTTTTGGGTCAATAGAAGGAATGGGCCTGCTCAAGGGTTTAGGGTCCTTGGCCCTAGCACTGGGGCCTGCTCACCCCATCATGCAGACAGATGCAAACTTGGCAGATTCAGCCTTACACCTGTTGGCAAAATAAACAAAGCCAAAAAAAGAGGAAATTGCCAACTGAACTGTCTTTAAGAGACAGGCGCAGACTCCACACACGTTGCCGCTTTGTCCCTCAAGCTGTTACAACGCTAGTTAAAATTCATCAGCCAGTGACCGGCAGCATCCCTCGTAGACTTTTCAATGCGATCATCTACAAATTAAAGTGTTTTGCAAATTAAATCCCTCCACAAAATGACGCGCTAACCGCACTTACGCGGGAGTTACAGTCAACGTCTTAAAAGTCACACACCAATTTCTCCCAGAACCACTCAGTGGTTAAATAATCCTGAATAAACAGAGAGGACAATGAGTAATGAGAAACTTTGTTTCAGGTGGCTGTATGAGTCTTGTAAATGTGGGACAGGGTGCAGAGCCTGAGTCCCGGCACAAAGCGCCCTCGCCCAGGCGAAGACCTCCTTTATGCGAGGTGACAACAGCTTTGTGAGAGATCGTAAATAGTTCCAATAAAAACAGTAAGTTCCGCGGGCCGGCCGCACTCGGCCTCCCGCATACCTGCGCCGGGACCGGCGATTCGCAGCTATTCTTCCCGGAGACTCGCGCCCCGGCGACCCTGGCTACTGCACGTCCCATACAGGCCCCCGGTTTCGGGCCCGCCGCCAGCCCGCAGGCACGGTGCTCTCCGGTCCCGGACACCCGCCGCCCAGGACCCTGCCCCCGCCCGCGGCCTTGGCGGCGCCCCTCGCCCCGGTACCGGTCTCCAGAGCTGAGCGCCGGTCCCGCAGGGGGAAGGTGCGGAGTCGGGAGGTGCCGGTAGCCCGCGGCCACGGGACCAGGCCGCGGCGGGCAGAGGGCACCGGTGGGGAGCGGAGAGGACCGGTCCCCTGACCCCTTTCCGGGTGCGTTCCGCCCCACGAGCCCGCCGCACTCCAACTCCACCGAGCGGCCCAAGTTTGCGGCCCCCACTCCGAGCCCGCCAGCCGGGCTTACCTCGCCGCCCGCCGCCCGCCGAGGCCGGAGGGCAGCGGCGCGGGTCCCGGGGCGGCGGCCGCGCCCGCCCAGGCGCCGCTCTTTGTCTGCGCCGCTCCGTCTTCCCGCCGCTCCGCTTGGCGGACGCTGCCCGCCCGGCCGGACCTTGCCGGCCTGGGCGCCGCGAGCTCCCTGCCGCCAAGCCTCCCGCCCCCCGCTCAGCCGCGCGCCTCCGGCCTGACTATCCTCTCCGCTGCGGCGGCTGCGGCGGCGGCGGCGGCGACGGCGGCGGCTGCGGCAGAGGCGGCGGCGGCGGCGGCGACCCCTCCCCCGGCGCGGCGCCCGCCCTCCGTGCTCCTCCCCCACCTCCCACCGCTCCTCCCCGCCACGCGGTGACACCGCCTAGGGGCCGGCCCAGCTCCGGAGGCGCGTGGGGCCCAGACCCTCCTGGGGGCGGTGGGCTGCTCTGGAGCCCACGCGCGGTCGTTCTGGGAACCACACCGGGACAGGACCGTGCTGGGGGACACCCGGTTCGCAGGGCGCGCGGCTGTCCAGCCTCCAGAGCGCCAAGCGGGCCCGGGCCGAGGGGAGGAGAGGGTCCCTATTCCTAAAACGACTTGCAGGGGGAGTGGGGGCAGGAGTAGGGTTGAGGGACGAGAGGAGATAAAGGCCACAACTTCCATCCTCCGGTGGGTGATCTTCCCATCCTCTTTTTGTTTGTTTTATTATTTTTTAATCACGATGCTCTAGTTGGCGAGCGCCCTCCTGACGGAAGTATTCCCACGGCACTCGCAGCAAGCCAGGCCTGCTTTCTATCAGAAAAGTGACTTCCATGAAAATGTCTCTTCCTCTCTAATTGCTTGTGGGCATCTTTATTTATTTGCCTTCTATCTATTTACTTTCCCAAGCAGACACTTTCTCACTCCATTCTCGTCGGAAGCACTTTTGAAGAGGAAAGGAAACCCAACCTCTGCTGCCTCCCATGGGTTGAGTATGGCTCAAGTACAACCATGGGTTAGATTCCTGTAAGCAGCTGCAGGAATGTGGTCCCCGAGAGTATTGTCACTAGTACTGGGACTAGTCCAGTCACCTTGGCTACATGAAATGGCTTACCTATGAACAGACTTGGAATATTAACCCCAAGAGTTTTCACAGGCATATGCATCCAGATGTCTGTTCTCCAATCTCCTTCCCATATGGCTTCCCAAAAGGAAATCCTGCCATTCAAATGATTCTGATTTCCTGGCAAAATAGCCTGGGTTCATGTTAATGAGATTTCTTTCTTAGGCTCCTGGCTTGTCACTATTATTAAGGCAATAATAATATACCCAAGGTGACATCACAGTATCATTGAAATCACTTATCCCCTGCCTTACTCCCATAAGGAAGTACCAGAAGATGGTAACTAGAGCCACCAGTATAACTTTGAAGTCACAGTTGAATGGTTGACTACTTCTTCAACTACGAAACCTTGCCCAGGTGTTTCTTAACCTATCTAAAACCTTTCAAATGGAAAGATAATATTGATCTTTCTCCTCTGCAAGTCCCTGGCACACTCCCTGGCAATAGGCAGCACTCACTAAGTCATTAGCTAGAAGGAAGTGCATTGTCCTGAGCAGGGATTGGATGGGTCCAAGATCAGGAAATTGGGACAGTCTCCTTCTCTGTTGTTCCCTTGCGAAAGAAGCTACCTTGGTCCATCTTTTTGTGAAAACTTTTCTTATTGATAAGGAAATCAGAAGTGTAGTCAATGTCTGGCCCAATTTTAAACTAGTTTACTCAAAACAGATGTAACAACACAGACTTTCATTGAATCATAGTTCTTGAACTCCTCTTCATTCTGATTCTTTGTAAAGCCCCCAAAGACCATCTCTATCAAAAACCCAATGTCTCTTTTTCAATCTTTATCCCACAAAAAATTTTTGAAGCACATGACAGACAGTTCTGCTATTTCCTGAAACTTGGTTCTTTTTCCATTTACCTACCTTTCTGATCCACCCATTTCTGTCTTTTGTAGGGCATGTTGTCCTCCCTACCCCTAACAGTAATATCTCAAAGCAGACTTTGATCCTTTGTTTTTATTCTGATATGTGGTCTTATTGTTGTTGTTTTTAAGAGTCGATCATGTTTTATAAGCTTCCAGACTGGATGTTTATTTATTACTTCCTAGGTTTATAGTCTTAGAGAACTTCCAAGCTTATCCACAATACCCCTGCCTGGCTCATCACCTCTTCAAACTCACCACATTCAAAATGAAACTTAATCTCCTTTCTAAACTACGTCCTCTTCTCAGTCTCGGGTTGGCCAACAGTCCGCCAGGCACCTCATGTCCTGGGAGAAACCTCATTACACTTCACGTCGTCCTTCCCTCTCTCCAAGCTCTCCCCAAAGACAGTGAGGAGAGGGATCTAGATGACTTTGGAATCCCTATCAATCTAAGCCTTTAAGATTCTGAGTCTCGGTGATTCTTAAACATCTTTTTGCACTTTCCTTTTCATCTCCAATGCCACATCCTAATTTTTACATAATTACTAACAATATTTAAAGGTCCTTTTTTTGAATTCTTTACATATGTGAGCTCTAACTCACACATAATAGTATTATCCTCATTTTACACATAAAACAAAAACAAAAAACAGTAAGTGAAGGAGCTGGAACCAGAATTGCACATACGTACTCAATTTGTAAACGCTGGTCCCCATTGCCTTCCACCTGGTCTCCTGTTTACTCACTTCTTTCCATCCCTCAAATTTATGCTGGATATCAGTGTCACCCTATCCTTCTTAAAAGTTGCTTTTATCTTGCACCTCCTCTGTTCAAGAACTTCCTGTGGCTCCCATTGCCCACACAGTTCCTCAAAAGTTCTCTGACAGCAGAAGACTTGAGCATGTACTTCTAGGAAGGCTGAGGAATTGAGCCCTAAGAGACCTACTATATATTCATTCATTTCCTATGGCCACTTTAACAAATTATCTCCAATTGTCTGACTTAAAACAGATAAATGTATTCCCTCCAAGAGCTGGAGGCCAGGGTCTGCAATGTCTGAAATCAGTGTGTCAGCAGGACCTTCTCTCTGAGGTCTCTACAGAACAATCCTTCCTTCCGCTTACAGCTTCTGTGGCTCCAAGTGTTCCTTGACTGTGTTAACATTTCTCCAATCTCTACCTTTGTCTTCATATGGACTGGTCCCCTGTGTGTCCTCTCCCTTTCTCTCTTCTTTTAAGGACACTTATTACATTAAGGGCCCACACAAATCCAGGATGATCACATCCCTAGACCCTTGCCTTGTAACATCTACAAAGACCCATTTTCCAAATAAGATAATATTTCACAGGTTCCAGGTGAACACATCTTTTGGGGCCACCATTCAACTTACTACAAGACCCAGTGTGGGGAGACATTTCTTTGAAGATTATTTTTTATGTAAAAGTGTGTTTCTGCATTCTATTCCATTAATATAAGCTATGTTTGTTTTACCATTAAAATGTCTTCAACAATGAAGTATTGGGCCCTGGCCGGTTGGCTCAGCGGTAGAGCATCGGCCTGGCGTGCAGGGGACCTGGGTTCAATTCCCGGCCAGGGCACATAGGAGAAGCGCCCATTTGCTTCTCCACCCCCCCTCCTTCCTCTCTGTCTCTCTCTTCCCCTCCCGCAGCCAAGGCTCCATTGGAGCAAAGATGGCCCGGGCTCTGGGGATGGCTCCTTGGCCTCTGCCCCAGGCGCTAGAGTGGCTCTGGTCACGGCAGAGTGACGCCCCAGAGGGGCAGAGCATCGCCGCTGGTGGGCGTGCCGGGTGGATCCCGGTCGGGCACATGCGGGAGTCTGTCTGACTCTCTCCCCGTTTCCAGCTTCAGAAAAATACAAAAAACAAAAAAAAACAAAAAGAAAACAATGAAGTATTGAAAGTACATAAACCATAAACCTTTCCCCAAAATCACATCAACCACATCAGAATTAAATTCTAACCTTTCTCTTTCAATGGCCTCGCAAACTTAGTCCTGCATCACCTCTTTCTGTTTATCCTGTCCCAACATAAGCCATCTGCTTCAGGCACTCTTCTCTCCCCACTGTGCCCTATGCAGTCACACTGACTTCCACCTCCAACAGTGCAGACACAGTGAGCAATTCCCTGTCCCCCTCCTCTTCCTTCAGAGTCCACTCAAGCCCCCCTCTCACCTCTCCTTAGACTCTTCTTAGACTCAAGGTGAGATCAGTCAGATGTAACAGGCTCACAGCCTGCCTACAAGCCTGCAACTCCAGATCACTTAACCTCTCTGGGCCTCGGATAGCAAAGTACAGAGAGTTGTGAAGATTACATGAGATAAGTCACATGCCACATGGTAAGCACATCAGCTCTTCCATGAACTTCTACCTTAACCCTCCATTCAATTAAACATATTCAGTACATTTCTCTTTGTAAGGCATAAGAATCAATTCAGGAGAAATAAAGATAAATTGAGTTTTTAATTTTAGAGGAAGGATAGGACCAGTATACAAATAACGATAACATAAAGCTAAATATGAAAAGTACCAAACAAAACGTGTCTGAACATTAGAGATGGCTTTAGTTTTTAGGCAGTGGCCTTAGAAATGGACCTTTAAAGATGACAGGGTGGGGAGTGACCCTAATTTGACTTCCTGGCATTCAGCCTCATTCCTGATTTTAGCAGGGGTCGGGAACCTATGGCTCGCAAGCCAGATGTGGCTCTTTTGATGGCTGCATCTGGCTTGCAGACAAATCTTTAATAAAAAAAAATAATAACATTAAAAATATAAAACATTCTCATGTATTACAATTTATTCATTTCCTACCGCTCATGTTCATGGCAGCAGGTGGCTAGAGCCCATCACAGCTGTCCTCCGGGACAACACCAAATTTTTATGGGATAATGCATAAGGTATGTGGGTCGTTGTATGGCTCTCACGGAATTATATTTAAAAATATGTGGCGTTCATGGCTCTCTCAGCCAAAAAGTTTCCCGACCCCTGTTTTAGGGGGACCTCTGACTAACCTTATTTAAAGGCAGAGGAGTCCTCCATCTCTCCACTCTCAGAGGCCCCTTGAGAGTGAACGACCTAGAATCGGCCAATAAAACCCTCCCACTCAGGACTTTGAAACCAAAGATGGTGGCAAAAAGAAGGGAGGATTAGATTCACTTGGCTGTTGCTAGAAGAGTCCCAGAACCTTCCTACAGAGGTCATTAACCTGCTTGGATCTCCTCTCTTCTCCCAGCTTTTCCAGTCCCCTTGCAGGATTCTTGATATCCTTCCAGTAAATTTTTGTTCTGTTCAAGGTAGCCAGACACACTTTCTCTTCTTGCAACAAAAACCCCTGAATGATACAGACTATAGGATTTTGAAATGTGGAGACAGACAAGAAGGAAATTCCCAGTGGAAGGAGCTTAGAATCCTGAGGCCAGAGAATGGGGTTGTGGGAGGACTCCATGGAAATATAAAATGCCCCGTTTGCCTAAATGAAGCAGAGGATGCTGGGAGGGGGTCCTGGGGAGAGATATAAAGTGTGAACATTGTTTGGGCTTGGCAGCAGAACTCACTGGGTACACTCACCAGACACACCTGGAGGGAGGAAGAGCAGATAGAAGTTTGCATTACTTAGGCAACAACCAAAACTAGGATGGAAGATGGTTTAGGAGAAACTGAGATAAAAGGCTCACAAGGAATTTACAGCTGATTGGCTGTGGAGAGAAAAAGAGAACAGACATCAAATATAATTGGAGGGTGTGGATGATGATGCCAACATCAGAAATACAAAAATGGGGTTAACTGGTTTGTGAGGTATAAACAGTTCTGATTTTGTATATGCAGTTAAATTTAATGACTCTTGCCAACTTACTACACAGAGAATACTCTACAGGAGGTACAGAAAGGGGCAAGTTACTGTTCCTGCTCTCAGGTGACTTTCTGCTAGGAAAGTAGCTATTAGTGCTCTAAATATTTCATTAGAGTAATGAGCCTTATTGCTCCTTCATTGAGTCATCCATCTGAGCATGATATAAACACCCTGAAGGCAGGAAACCAGTCTGATTTTACTCTGCAGCCTGGGCTTCTTTTCCTACACACCCAGTATGGGAGCAACCACTTAACAAATCTTTAGCAATGTATGAGTTGCCAAGGGGAACTGCAAGCATTAGTGAAGAGACCTAAAATGAGGTCTTTATGAACACACTATAAAAATTTTAAACCAAATAGTGGTGAACTTGCAGGTTTCAGTGTTTAATTTTATATACATTACTTAAGGATAAGGGATAGAAACAGGAGTCTTGAGATGGCATGATAATTTCTTACTCAAAGCCGTAAGTTCTTTTTCAATTACTTCTTGAGATTAAAAAAGGAACAAGCTAGAAACCTACAGACTCCATCTCTCAGTGGCTGACAGGATTAAGGTTTTTTTTTAACCACAAATAAAGGGTAAAGTTTATACATTCCCTCAGATACTATAATGTTGGGTCCAATTTAGGGTAAAAAGAAAATTAGGGAAAAGAAAGTGTGCTCAAACACTATCCCATCTTTAGCATGCATTTTGTCAGGAAACACTTGCTATGGTGATAGGAATACATCATAATTTTAAAATTTGAAGAAATAGAACCATGCACTGAAATATAAAAACAATCACACTTTACATAGTTTTTTATTATAAGTAGCAGGGTAGAATTGATTTCAGATAGAAAAAAAACTAAGACAGCTCCATAACTTTAGAAAACCTAAGAGGATTTTACTCAAATTTTCATTTTGAAGTCTGCCTTTAAGTGAACATCACATGAAATATTTCTATTAGATACAATTAACCCTCAATTAATCAGGATGCCTAAGGAAAGAGCTGTTCTATTAAATTAAATTTTCATTTTGGTCAAGGATTAAGAAGAAAGCCCTGTCAGCAGAAACATAACTTGAAATTAAAATATATACATAGGCCCTGGCTGGTTGGCTCAGTGATAGAACATTGGCCCAGCATACGGATATCCCAGGATCAATTCTCAGTCAGGGCACACAGGAGAAGCACCCATCTGCTTCTCCACCCCTCTCTTTCTCTTTCTCTTCTCTCTCTCTCCTCCTCCTCCTCCTCCACTCCTGTATCCAAGGCTCAATTAGAATGAGTTGGCCCCAGGCACTGAGGATGGCTCCACAGCCTCTATCTCAGGTACTAAAAAATGGCTCTAGGGGTCTGAAAGACCACAAAGGAGTAGGTGAACATTCCAACTGCCACCTCCCAGGACCAAATTGGATTACAACTTAATTTAAGAACAATCATCTTGAAATACAAACTTTGGATTAAACCAAGAGGAGTCTATAACCAAGGGTCACAGAAGATACCACACCGAGACTAGTAGGAAGGACAGAGATGCAGATAGGGCTGCTCCGCTCCCAGGAGTGAGCGGCGGCCTAGAGGGACTCTCACGGCGGGTGGGTTGCCCTGAATGGTGTGGGTCCTCAGCCCCAGGCCCGGAGCCCCAGCCTAGAGCCCCAGAGCCTAGAAGAGGTGCCCAGACAGCATTTAGCAGTGAAAAGAGCCGGGTTTCCGTTAACAAGAAATAGATACACCTATCAGATGTGGACTTCGTTTTAAAAGGCCCCCAGAAAATCTCATTCACAGCCACTTACCCGGGGCTCTGGTGGGGGAGAGCTGAGAGGAATGGAGTTGCAGGAGGAGAGTGTAAAGTTGCAGGCCCAGGGAGAGACACTGTGGGGGACAGCCACTGGAACCCCTGTGCTGAATCATTCTCAAGTACTGCAGTTGCCATCTTTATTGGGTTGAGAAATGCCCTCTGAGTGGCATCAGCCTGGGGAAAGCAGCTGCCCCACCCTCAGGACTCTCTCCTACCCCAGGGATGGCAACGGGTTGTTCTGAGAGGCCAGGAAGCCGGGGGCAGGCATGTCAGTGACTCAGTTTTCTGGTGTTGAGACTGGAGCTCCCCTCCACACTCTCCTGAGTCTATGACTGGTGCTCCCACCTCACAAGAGACTCAGCAGAAACTATCTGGAGAGGAGGAAGACCGCACCTCTGAGTCTCAGAGGCCACACCCACCAGACTCCTGGGGCTACACCCTACTGAGGTCTGTGAAAATAGTCTGGACAGACTGACACCTGGGGCCAAGGGGCAGAGCCACACCCACCACCCTTCCTAATTGCTAAATTGCCACAGGCTCTAGACTCTAGCAGAGGTTTTTGCAGTGGCTGAGCTCAAGAAGCAGCCAGCATACAGGCTGCAGAAGGCGAGACTCAGGGAAACTTGGCCATTTGAGGGAACTTTCCCCAGGCCCAGAGAGGATAAAGCCAGCCTAGGTGTGCAGCTGGTCTTTCCATATACACCTGGGCTCAGCAAAGGCAGCCACAAACTCTGGATTGCTTGTAGCTCCAAGAAGGTTGCTGAGGGCCAGTCATGGGCAGTGTCTCCCACAGATCTGCCCTGGGTTCCTGCTTGGGAAGCCCAGGGCTGGCACATCCAGGCGTCAGCTGTGGAAAGAATTGGGTCAGGACCTAACAACTTTTGCTGGAGTGGTATCCCAAGGAAAAGCTCCTCACACCAGGCCCAGCTGAGGTGAATTTCACTCTCTGTGATCAGCACTGGCACAGAGGCCCATGTGCATTGGATAGGGTGGAGCTTCACAGAAGCTGGCCAGGGCATTGGACATTCTGTCCTGCTGGGCTAGATTCCACAGGGGGAAGGGAGAGAGGCTTGGAGCATGGACATTTAAAGTGTGGATTCCTGTGAGTCTATTGTTAGATCTGGTCGAGGGGCTTAGCTACCTTCGGGAGGGGCACAATCAGCCCCAGGAGAGGACTCTCTCAGTCTTCCTCCCTGAGACTGGGGTCTCACCAGTTGAAAGAACTTCTGCAGAGGGGACTGTCAGCCACACTTGGTCTGCACCTGCTGCTCACCTTGTTGGGGAGAAATAAAATTTGAGTATCCAGCAGTGGCTGAGGGATCAAGCCCTGGAGTAGGGGCCACATTCCCTGACCAAGAAACTCTTGAAGTAGGGGGTCCAACAAATATTGCATTCACAACCTCAGCTGCCCTAACCCACCAAGTGTGCAACCTGTAGAGGGGTTGGTTGGGTGAGGCCAATCTGAGCCCACACTACAATCTTACTACAGAAGACTGTGGGAAGACCAGGCAGCTGCAAGAAGAGGAGGAGAAGCTGAAAAGTCGAGACAAATCTTACAGAGCTTGGGGCTTTTGAGGAGCTATTGTCATCTCTAAGTCCCCGAAAAAGAATGAAATGAGATGGAAATAAACAAATAAAGGACAGGATAAATAAATGGGACTATATCAAACTAAAAAGCTTTTACACAGCAAAAGACACCGTGAACAAAATAAAAAGACAACCCACACAATGGGAGAACATATTTGTCAATACATCTGATAAGGGGTTAATAATCAAAATTTATAAAGTACTTCTGAAACTCAACACCAGGAAGGTAAACAATCTAATTAAGAAATGGGCAACCCTGGTGGGCGTGCTGGGTGGATCCCGGTCGGGCGCATGCGGGTGTCTGTCTGTCTCTCCCCGTTTCCAGCTTCAGAAAAATACAAAAAAAAAAAAAAAAAGAAATGGGCAAAAGAACTGAATAGACACTTCTCCAAAGAGGACATACAGATGGCCAATAGGCATATGAAAAAAATGTTCAATGTCACTAACCATCAGAGAAATGCACATTAAAACCATAATGAGCCCTGGCCGGTTGGCTCAGCGGTAGAGCGTTGGCCTAGCGTGCGGAGGACCCGGGTTCGATTCCCGGCCAGGGCACACAGGAGAAGCGCCCATTTGCTTCTCCACCCCTCTGCCACGCTTTCCTCTCTGTCTCTCTCTTCCCCTCCCGCAGCCAAGGCTCCATTGGAGCAAAGATAGCCCGGGCGCTGGGGATGGCTCCTTGGCCGCTGCCCCAGGTGCTAGAGTGGCTCTGGTCACAACATGACGAAGCCCAGGATGGGCAGAGCATCGTCCCCTGGTGGGCGGAGCGTGGCCCCATGGTGGGCGTGCCGGGTGGATCCCGGTTGGGCGCATGCAGGAGTCTGTCTGACTGTCTCTCCCTGTTTCCAGCTTCAGAAAAATGAAAAAAAAAAAAAAAAAGCTGTGGTACATATACACAGTGGAATACTACAGCTGTGAAAAGGAAGGAAATCTTATCTTTTGTGACAGCATGGATGGACTTGGAGATTATTATGCTAAGTGAAATAAGCCAGGCAGAGAAAGAAAAGTATCATATGATGTCACATATATGTGGAGTTTAATGAACAAAGTGAACTGAGGAATGGAATAGAGGCAGAAGTAGGGGTCACAGGGACCAGAAAGACAGCAGTCAGAGGAAGGGCGATGAGGGGATGGGATCATAGAAGGTAAAAGTGATTAGTGAAACTATATATACATAACACAGAGATATAGATAACAGGACAGCAAATTTTAGAGGGAAAGGGGAAGGGACTTAGGGGGAGGGGAGGCAAACGGGGTATAAAAGGACACAGGGGTGGGGGTGAGGGAGTTATATTCAGTGGGATGCTTGAATCCATGTAAACACAATAAATTAAAAATTAATAAAAATAAAAAAGTTAAAAGAAATGGCTCCAGTTGCAAAGGAGCAACGACCTCAGTGGGCAGAGCATCGCCCCTAGTGGGGTTGCCAGGTGGATTTCAGCCAGGGCACCTGTGGGAGTCTGTCTCTCTGCGTCTCCTCCTCTCACCAAAAAAATACACACACACACACACACACACACATACACACACACACACACACACACACACATATATATACCTTGCAAGCTGATATTTCACCTTAAACAATGCAGCCATAATGGCTCAGAGTCATCATTCTGTACATCTTCATTTCTGGTAGCTAAGTGTGTAGAAGATTGGGTACAATCTGCACTACATCAGAGTCATGTGCTAAAAGTATTTTATAAGTTAATAAAACGAATGCGTTTTCCTGCATTTGCTCTCTTTTTCCAAAAGGAGAGTGCTGAGTCACGAGATTTCCAGTTAATGAGAGCTCCAAATTACTTAAAGTCTAAGTTCTTCAATGTTTTAAAGTCATGTTTTAAAAAGAAAGTCTTCTAAGATATAAAGAGATTGTCAACCTGAGGTAAAGAGTAGAATGCTTCTTTAATAAATACACTCTTTACTAAGGGACAAATAAGTTAACAAGAAAGTACGTTTTAGAACGCTGTGATGTGATACCTTTCTCACTTTGTTGTTTGTGGGGCACTGCCTGGAACAGCTCTACAGTTTGTGAATGTGATGGAAATTGTTTAACTGGAAATTGGCTGTGTTTGAAGAATGACCCTGTGCAGTGTAATACCTAGTAGTCTGGGGCGCCCTCTCTTCCAAATGGTATCCCCCACACAGTGTTCAGCAAGGCTCTCTTCTGAAGTTCTTCTCCTTCTCCACACTTCTGCTGGGGGACTCAGCCCAAAGTGCACTGATTTATAGTAACATATGTCCATATGATATTTTTTTATATTTATTTTAAAAATTTTTATTTATTTATTTATTGATTGATTGATTCATTTTAGAGAGGAGAGAGAGAGAGAGAAGGGAGGAGCAGGAAGCATCAACTCCCATATTTGCCATGACCAGACAAGTGCAGGTTTCGAACCAGCGACCTCAGCATTCCAGGTCGACGCTTTATCCACTGCGCCACCACAGGTCAGGCCCATATGATATTTAAAGATCACAAACCAATTACAAGGAAGAATAATTTCTTGGAATTCCCCAGAGTATCTCATATAAAGTTGGCAGTTAATAATGTTTTTCTTTTTGAAGGAATGCTGTGAGATTTAAAAATAAATTGTTTAGAAGTAGTTTTGTTAATGCAAACATAGTTAGCTACGAATGTTGTGAATTATTATTAATTCTATAGTTATTCATTCATTGTGTTCTTACTGCTTAGCAAGCACATTATCTGATTCACACAATTCAGTGAAGGACACATGAGGACACCCATTACATAGGTAAGGAGACTGAGGCTTAAAAAGCCCCAAAAGCTTATGATCTCACATACAAATACTGGTTCACAAGGTGCCTGAGAAATATAACCAAGGTGAATACATTGTGTGTGTTTTGTCATTAAATCACCTTTATATTGATTCCTTAACAGAGTTCCTGAGAGTCTCTCATTTCACTCTAATGACCAGGGTCATGGGGTATAGGGTGAAGTAAAATGTCTCTCACACCTTCACCTATGTAAACGCAGCCTGTAGGAAAACTCACAGCTTTTGAGGTGGGTCTCAGAGCCAACTGGATTCAATGTTAATTTCCTAGAGCTGCCACAACAAATTACTAGAAGATCAGAGACTTTAACAACACAGATTTATTTTTGTAGTTCTGTGAGTCAGAAATCCAACACAGTTAGCCTTGGGCTAAAAATCAAGGCAGGGTTATGTTACCTCTTGGAGGCTAGGGAACAAGCCACTCTCTTTTCCAGCTTCTAGAGGCTGCCCACATTGCTTGGCTTATGGACCCTTCCTCCATCTTCCAAGCTAGCCATCATGCATCTTTCTGACCCTTTGTGCATTTTTGAATCTCTCTCTCTCTCTCCAGGAAAGGCTGTCCTCTCTTAAAGACTCATGTGACTACATTGGGCCCACCGGAAGAGTCCAGTATCATCTCTGCATGCTCTTAATCACCTCTGCAAAGTCTCTTTTCTGGGTAAAGTAATATATTCTCAGGATCTGGGGGGGCAGGGAGGGGGCATCTTTGAGTGGCCGTTATTCTGGAACAGACTTTAAGTCATGTAGAAGTAAGTACAGAGAGGAGTGATCCCTGTGAGGGTTCCATGGAGCTTGGGGCTGAATGAGGATGCCATGTGCTGAATAAAGAAGGGAGGGAGGATACTCTCATTTCAGGAGCCATTGGAAGAGGGGGCATGGAGAGGGAATGAGTGTGTCATATACCTGGAAGTAGAAACCCCTTCCTGCCTGTATTCCCTGAGCTCCTTTCCCCAAACGAGCATCATGTGTTAGCAGAAGTTAAGACACTTTCTTGGCCCACTAAGGCAAAGCCCACCTGCATTCAGAAGTTGCATGCTCCACTGTAGAGCCAGGTGAAGGCATTTGGGGAAGCCGATGGTTTCCTGAGCAAGGACATAACGTGAGTAAAAAGATGTTTTGCATCCAGCAACCAGATTACAGGAATTAGAAGAGACAGAGAACATGTCCAACTGTATCAAGAATGCAATCAGTAAAATTCATATTACAGATACCCTGCAGGACCAAAGATCTGGCTTCTTCCACGTATGTTGCTGAGAAAAATAAAGACAGACTGTCAACTTGTATTTTAAAAGACTCAAAATACATTTCTTTAAAAAGAAACTGGCAAACCATAGGATCTAGGGATGCATATTGTACACTAAAAAGGAAGAAAAGAGAGAACTTAAAGGGAGGAGATGGTGTTTGGGAGGGGGCATATGGTGGGCTTTGGGATGGCAGCCAGGCCTGTGGGTACAATAGTGTTTGCTTTATAATCATGAATTAAGCTATTCCTTTATGTGGTTTTCTGTATGTGGGTTAGATTTATCAGTAGAAATATTAATTTTGATCAAGTATTTTTGGAAGACTGGCCAGGCAGTAGCAGCATACCAGTGGACGGGGGACAGACTATAGCTGTGGAGGTTGCCGTGTGGAGAGTGGTGTGATGGGTGGAAGCCTGCCCGTGATGGTCATAGTAGAGAGAACCAGGAAAAAAGGGCCATGTACTGTCCAGAGGAGGTCACTTGAGCAGATGCAGTGACTGGCTACGTGCTGGGTTCAAACAGAGGGGTATGTATTCTGTTGTCCTGCTCTCCCCATGAAAGTGTCAGAAGCAGAGCTACTCTGACCTAATGAGTTCTGACTCCCAGCTCTGCCTCCTTATGACTCATCAGCAGCTTTCTCAGATGTCCTGACATGGATTTCAAAAGAGGAGAACCATGACAAAGGTTTGCGTAGCAGCTGGATTATTTGGGAAATGATGCCTACATAGGAGTTGAAGAATCTGGTAAGGTTAGGCAATGGAAGGATGAAAATTGAGAATTTTAAGAATATTTCCACCCAGATATTGGCTCATAATGTCTCACTGACTTCATAGCTCTCGACGCCTTTGGACAAAAGGCATATTTTTCCTGACTTTTTGTACTTGGTCTAAGTTGGTCCAGAAACAACGTGGGTGTTAGCTGAAGTAAAGAGGAATTGAATCTCCTCAACCAAGGGGAACTCCAGTGTCTGTTAGCCATCAAATTTGCAGGTTTAACCTTCTGTCACTCCTCAAATGTATTGAAGGAGGGAGCATGGGACTGGCTAAAGAGGGTGGTCTTGTAAAACTTTTGTGGAGGCCTTTTGAAGATGGTTTATGTGAGGTGCTCACACCATGTCTGAGCACCCCAGTGCTGCTGGTGCTAAGCAGTGAGCCATTCTGTAGGTCAGCAGCACTGGGCTCCCCGTGTGACACCCTACAATACTTCCCATGCCCCTCCCAACCAGGGCCCTCAGCTCCCACCTCAAAGCCCACAACGCTCTATCTCAGGCCTCACCTAAGGCCGAGGCTGCCCCTCTGTAACTTCTCATCCAAGCTGCCCTTGAGTACCGTTTAAACCTGATGTTACCAATACACACATATTCCCAGTGTGATTTGCCTTAGACCTTTCAACCTCTAAATCCCTATGTTCTTTGTAAATTTATTCCCAAGGTAGAGTAGAAGCAAGCAGAAGCATTGGTTGTTCTCCAATAAACCACCTTTCTATCCAATCTGTATAAGCAGAAGGGGGGAAATGTGATATTGAAGAAACTGGTCTAAATCCTCTAATAATTTAATAAACACAAAGTAACCTAAAGGTAGATATTATTGTTTCATCCAGATGATTGTAGCAGATGCTGTAAGTGCCCTGCCCGTGTCCTCCCTGGGGGACACCGGCAACTCCCTTCTTCCTCTCTGGGCATGGGAGTGGGCCTGGCCCTCATGTGAGGGCAGGGCAGAACATAGGGCATTAATGCCTACCCTCAACAACCCAACCAACAGGGAGGTGCGTCTGTAGCTAGATTCCCTGGCTTCCTCAACTCTGAGTGGGGGAGGTTTCTAGTCTAGCAGGTCTGAGCCTCAGTTCCCGGTAGCAGTGGCCCTCTGGTTACTTTTTTCCCTTCCCACCTCACATCCTTACTCCTTCCTGGCACTTCTTGGGAACACCTACTGCCTTAGTCTGTTAGGGCCACCATAACAAAACATCACAGGCAAGGGGGCTTAAACACCAGATACTTATTTTCTCACAGTTTTGGAGACCAAAAGTCCAAGATCAAGGTGCCCACAGGGATGATTTCCTTCAGGCCTCTCCCCTTGGCTTGCAAACCCTCACATGACCTTTCCTCTACATTTACATCCGTGGTGTCTCTTCTTCTTTTTATAAGGACACTAGTCATGTTGAGTTAGAGCCCTACCCTCTGGCCTCATTTAACCTTAAGTAGACCTTTAAAGGCCCTGTCTCCAAATACAGGTACACTGGCGTTAGGACTTCAACATGTGAATTCGGGATGGGCAATTTGGTCAATGATACCAAACAAATTACTTACACTCAAATCCTTATCTATGGACCTAAATTAAGACAGTCATGGACCAATTCAAAGTTGTTATAAAGAATGCACCCGCACGCGCGCGCGCACACACACACACACACACACACACACACATACACCCAGGTTTGACAAAGCAAGGATTCTTGACATCAGAGAATGCCACTCAGCACTCAAGGTCCAATTCCTTGAAGGCTTAGATTGCATAATTTGAGAATCAAGTTGAGGCAGAGTGGGGGAGCATTGGGTTAGAGGGTGCGGGTGTGGGGTGGGGAGCCGTTCTCCTTAAAAGAACGCATCTGTGAATACAAAGGACTTTGCTGTTTCTACACCCAGTTCCTTTCTACCAAACTGCTCACCATTGTTCTACACAAAGGCAAGCTGGGTGCACAACTAATCCCAACTGATTGGCAGGAATTCAGGAGACAGACATCCCAGGGAGTTCATCTCAGGGAGGCCTCATGGGATTTATTTTCTGGGCACACATCTAAAGCAGTGTCAGGGTCCTCCTATCAACCACCTTTCAGACGGCTTTCAGGTTCTTCTCCATCCAAGAATCACTGTGTTGCGTCCCTGAAGCAGTGCAGTCTCCCAGCCTTTGGGCTGAGCAAACCACACACCTTGCACATCTCACGTATGCATAAACTACTCTTTTTCAAATATGTGCAGATACTGTGGTGATGAATATAGTACAAATTCATTCTGCAGTGTTACTGAATTCATTGTGGCTTTTAGTCATGTGGTTTTCTAATTGAAGGATATTTAAACTACTACACTAATGTGAAGATAATTGAAGAAATTATGTTTCTGTAAAAAGGGATCCTCCTTTACTCAAAAATTTGCAGTCATTGTTCTAATTTGTAGCAAAGAGATGTTTCTAACTCAGCTGACCTTCCACGAACAGGGCCTAAGAAGAGAATCTGTAATCTACTTCCTGTTCATAACCCCTTTGTCCCTTGATTAGTTTCCTTAATAAGAATTGCTCATACCCATAGTTGTTTTGTTCTAGCTATGCTTGTCCTTTACTCTCTTTTTTATTTCTTAACAAGGGGGGTTGAAGACAGACAAGGACAGACAGACAGGAAAGAAGAGAGATGAGAAGCATCAATTCTTCGTTGCGGCATCTTAGTTGTTAATTGATTGCTTTCTCATATGTGCCTTGACCAGGGCTGCAGCTGAGCCAGTGACCCCTTGGGCTCAAGCCAGTGACCATGGGGTCATGTCTATAATCCCACACTCAAGCTGGTGAGCCAGTACTTAAGCCAACGACCTTGGCGTTTTGAACCTGGGTTCTCAGTGTCCCAGGCTGATGCTCAATCCACTGTGCCACTGCCTGGTCAGGCTGATTGTCTCCAAATTTAAGAACTATCAAGACATAATAGCACTTATATAATATTATTATACAAAAATTACCTTACTTTTTCTCTGTCAAATTTCTGAATTAGCTTAACTGATGTGTATCCTAGATTGTTGAAAATCTTAATTTTTTTTTTAACATTTAGAAGTACACTGCTCACAAAAATTAGGGGATCAGGGAACTTGCAGATACTCCAGTACTTTCAGCCTCTTGTATAGTGTATTCTGACCAATGAAATAAAAGTTGGTTTTATATCTCATTTGCATAATCAAACAACTTTCTTTGACTTGTCATTTGCTTTTCTGATGTTCTTGTTTAGTAAAAAAAAATCAAATGCTTTTTTTTATTGCTTCATATTCATTTTGAAACATCCCCTAATTTTTCTGAGCAGTATACTTGTCTGTGTGAATTAAATTGTTTTCATCTTGTGCAGCTGAACTGCCAGGGGTGGAGGACACAAGCCTGCACCCGTGATCCATGCGTCCCAATTCCTAACTTTTGTTTTCATGTGATTATTATCTGTGATTTACTTTATTAGTAAGAGTTATGGATTTGAATGTGTAAAATAAATTTATGCTAGCAAAACACCATATTTTCTCTTTTACATATTAAAATTCTAAGATTTTATTTTTTGTAATACACTCTGGGGTTAAATTTTTTTTTTTTGACAATCCTTAGACTAACTGATTTTTAAGGTTCTTTCATTTCTAAAGACTGTATTCCTATAATTTGAACTTAAACTTCTCTTTTCTTTAAAAAAAGACATTGAACCTGAAGACTGAAACATTGTCTAAATTAGATGTAATCAAAAGATACACATATACACATTCTTGTCTTATTGTTTTACTATTACCTTCTCTAATACTATCCAATTGCATTCCTCAGTCAATATCTGAATCAGATATACTAACATTTCTGACTATTCAGTTTGGGGGTCCTCATTTCTCTTCCCTCAAGCTAGTTGCTTTTGGGCTAGTTCAGTGCTCATCTAGACTTTCGCTGAAGGGTAGATGGAATAATTTATGAATAACAACAAAAATTGAAAACAGGTAATTTTTTGGTTACTCTAATAAAAAGTTCTTAGCGGAGTGAATCCTTAGAATTATTGGCTGGGACAATATTTTCATTTTTCATGTTGCCACATGAAACTACCCATGGGAGAGAAAAGTTTGGGCAAACCTTTATCACACAATTGAATTACTCTGTATCTCTGATCATGGTGGTGTATTAATTATCTCTTGCTGTGTAACAAATTGCCCCAACATTTACACCTAGAGCAACATACATGTATGCTCTCACAGTGACAGCGGGGTGGAATTCCTGGTGCAGGTTAGCTGGGCACTTCTGAGTCGAGGACTCTAATGAGGTTACAGTCTTGCTGTCATCCAGAGCTGTGGCATTGCTTGAGGCTCTGCGGGAGAGAAGGATCTGCTCCCGCACTGACCTGTGTGGTGGCCGTCAGGATTCAATTCCATGCAGGCTGCTGGACTGAGGGCCCAGGGTGCTCACCGGCTACTGGCTAGGAGCCTCCCTCAGTCCCCTTCCACAGGGTCTCTCCCTATGCAACTCACAGGGTGGCAGCTGAATTTCCTCAGTATGAGCAAGAGGGGGACCAAGAAAGAGTGCACAAGACAAAAGCCATAGCCTGTTTGTTCCTAATCTTGAAACTGACATCCTATCACTTTTGTCATTTCCTCTTTATTAGGAGCAAGTGATTAAATCCCACCAGCACCCAAAGGTACTAACAGCAGCAGGTACCGGTCATTGGAGGTCACTTCAGAGTCTGCCCACCACAGGGTGCTATGTTGGAAATGCATACTTCTTTCACAGGCACCACGTTCCCACAAAATCCAGCTCCTGCACAGCGGAGAGCAGCCTGAGTGAGCCTGATCACATAAAAGCAGGTCTATGGGGCTGAAATCACTGTTTCTGAAATCAAAAGGAACTGGCAGCTTCCCTGTCCTCATCTTGCCAGCCTTTTTGTAGTCATCCAAGTCAGAACATGGAGATGGTGGCAGTGAAGGAGGATGTAGCCTCTCTTGCCATCTCCGACATCAATGTCTCCCAGGGTACCCCACCAGAACCAGGATGACAAGCCAGTTCTGCTCTGTGAACACGGCAGGGCACACCCCATGAGGCCCAGAGTGCCTTTCTTCCTCTGTAATTGTGCCTGGTCCCTGCCTATTAGGTTGTTATTATGGCCCACTGCATAGAAAGTGACTTTTTAAGGTTGGAAGAATTCTTTACCCAAATTGGGGTTGACATACAGCGGGTGCACTGCAGCTGAGCCTTGGCTGCCCTGTTTCTGTGCCTTGCTGTGGCAGTTTCTGGGCCTGCTAATTGGTGTGCCTCAGTTTCCTGCAGTGCCTGCTTCTGCTGCTACTGAGAGCAGCAGCTGACAGTGCCAGGATCCCTGCACAGCCCAAACCCCTGCCTCACCCATAAGCAGCAGCTGCATGCAGAGCCACCTGGGTGAAGCTCAACGACCTGTCAGCTGCTCTGCTAATAAAAATAGCATCCTCACCATGGGATTAAATACAGCTCTGGCTATATGTGTGGAAAATGTTTATTCACAAGGAAAGACTTATGTGATAGGTTAACTCATATCCTGAAATGCAGAGGGGACTGAGGAGATGACAGTCTCAAGTTGGGGACAATGTGGAATGGCACTCCTCCTGAGAAGCAGCACTCAAGGAGGGTGACAGAGAACAATGAGCAAGCAGAACTCTGGAGTTCATCAATCAGCATTATAACTCAAACAGGTATGGTTCCAGACTTGTTCCAAGAGCAGGTGATTCTTGCTGACAAGCTCAGTTAGGACCGCAGTCTCTCCAGCCTTCACAAACCTACACATTGGACCTTTCCATGTTTGGTAGGAACATCAATGACTGTAGTGGCAACAGCAGTTTGATTTCCTAAGGTTTCATCTGCCCCCCTTTCTTTTTTTTTCTGAAGCTGGAAACGGGGAGACACAGTCAGACAGACTCCCGCATGTGCCCTACCGGGATCCACCCTGCACACCCACCAGGGGGCGACGCTTTGCCCACCAGGGGGCGATGCTCTGCCCCTCTGGGGCGTCGCTCTGCCGTGACCAGAGCCACTCTAGCGCCTGGGGAAGAGGCCAAGGAGCCATCCCCAGCACCCAGGCCATCTTTGCTCCAATGGAGCCTTGACTGCGGGAGGGGAAGAGAGAGACAGAGAGGAAGGAGAGGGGGAGGGGTGGAGAAGCAGATGGGCGCTTCTCCTGTGTGCCCTGGCTGGGAATCGAACCCGGGACTCCTGCACGCCAGGCCGACGCTCTACCACTGAGCCAACCGGCCAGGACCTGCCCCCCTTTCTATTATACATACTGCAGAGGACGAAGGACTTGGCCAAGAGCTACGTGTTTTAAGACTGTACATTGACTGAAGAGGGATACGTATTTTTAGCCCAAATTTATAAACTCATCTCACCTTTAACCTAAAACTAAAGCTGAGAGTAATTTGGTGGGCCCTTCTCTTCCATTTTAAGCATTTTATCAGTCTTTAGAAACTATCTTGACGTAGACATCCATGAATTCTGAAAAAAGGTAATAAGCTGTTTCTAACGCAAACAACAGGCAGCATATCCTCAATCAGATCCTCAGTATGAAGCATCAGAGATATTAGAATTCTTCTCCAAGCAATTCCTCAAATGTGCATTCTTATTGACTTCTAAACTTTGCCAGTGCATAGCAGACACTCAGCTCTCCTACTCCTGGTTATAAACTCAGGAGATTTACTTTAGACTTTGAATGAAGGCTGTAGACAAAAATCAAGAAGAAAACTTAGTGGTAAAACCACAGAGAGAATGAAGGTCAGACCTGTGATCAAGTAGTCAGGGCACCCAGAAGAGACACAGAGCTGGTGTTGCGCTCTTTATGATTAAAACCCTTCCCAAGTGTCTCCATGTTCTATCTCCAGATTGCAAACTATTACTCAAAAATAGTAAAGACACAGGATTTAAAAAAAAAATTATACTCCTTTTTAGGTAAATATGAGTGCCAAACTTTAAATTTTCAGGATTGACAAAATAAGGAATTAATGTTTTTTAACTGACACCTTCAACTTGCCTAATTTTTAAGAGTGTAATCTATTATGTGTTTACAACTGTTGTGTTCTAAACTGTGTTTACAGATGTCTTCCACTCAATATTTCTGAAGGCCTGTCTTTCCATGGAATCATCTCTGGCTTTTTGGTGGAGATCAATAGATGTATAGTTTAAAGTTAATGGACACTTGTTCTACAAGCTACTGAGTTCAAATTTATCTATCTCATGGGGTAAAAGGAAGGTGCAGATGAGTGCCTGCAACTGTCTATCACAAGTCAATAATATTGTGAAATGCTAACGAGGGTGCCCCCAACCATTCTCCTGTTTTCCTTGTGTCCCCATATGTGCTGTAGGGTTCTCCACATTTATGGCCTCTGGGAAGGATCAGAGGGCTGAGCACAGGAATAAATGTCAAAATCTGAGGCCACCTGAACAAACTCAATAGACTTGGAAGTTTATACGGTAGCTTTTGGCTCCCAGGAAAGAGAAGGAGGTTGAGAAAAGAGTGAGAGAGGAAGACTCCTGCTCTTCTCCTGAGCTTGGCCCAGCACCAGAAAGAAAACCCCATAGAAGTTCAAGGATTTGGAGATTAAAAAGGTCATGAGCCCCCTTTCCTGGGTAGAGCTCCAGAGGTGCCAAGACTTTCCATCTAGGGCGTACTGGCTGGAGCCCTAGATCACTTTTAGATACTCTTTAGAGTCCAAAGCAGTGAAGGAACAGCCTGTTAGCCTACACAACAAGGATGGCATGAATAGATAACATAAACAGATGACTGACCCAGCAAGGCCCTGTGAAACTCGAGGTGGGGACTCCACAGCAACCTGACTCCAGGTTGAGTGACAGCCAGGATAGAAGTCACTACCCAGAGAGGTCATCTATCCCTTCCCCTGGTCTGTCACCATGCCCTGACACTATATATGCAGACAAACTTCAGAAAATAATGTGTTTGTCTGAGAGGATACTGAAGCCATTAAGGTTAAGTTTCTGTCACCTGTGGGACTATAACCCCCCCAAAGAGATTTAAGTTTATGTTAAAGAATAATTAGGACTCCCGTGGGTTTCTAGATGCAGGTTTTAACCTGCTGTTCCTATAGACATCTGTCTTAAGTTATACTTACAAGTTCTCCAACTTCCTAAAACAATACAAACCTGATTCCAAAAGAATGTTTTCATATTTACTCAGAGATTATCACGGAGTGTGAAATAGTACTTTATTTAGTAATAGCTTTGTTGAGGTATAATTTACATTTTATAAATTTTAACTGTCTAAACTGTACAATGTGATAAGTTCTGACACATTTATATACCCAAAGATCCACCACTATCAAGAAAAGTCTTCAACATTTGTAATGACTAAGAGTGGTAGTGGAATCATGGCCCCAGGGGCTACTACCTTATATGGAAAGGGTCTTTATAAATGTGATTAAATTAAGGATTGAGGAAGGGCAGATTACCTTGGGTTTTTAGAGTGACTTAAATGCAATCACATGTATCCTTATAAAAAGGAGGCAGAGGGTGATTTGACCACAGACAGAAAGGAAGGCCTTGTGATGGAAGCCATCAGAAAGGATGCTGCATGCTGGCTTTGAAGACGGAGGAAGGGACCAGGAGCCAAGGAACGCAAAGAACACTCTAGATGCTGGAAAACGCGAGGAAACAGCTTCTCTCCTAGAGCCCCCCAAGGGGACTCAGCCCTGGTGACAGCCCCATGAGACTACTTTGCAACTGCTGGCCTCCAGAACTATAACGAAATACATTTCTGTTGTTTGACACCACTAAATTCATGGTACTCATTGCAGCATTCGTGGAAAACTAATACAGGTATATCCTGATACATCTGAAATAACAATTTTATAGCAATTAGATTAGATCTGAAGAAAAATGGACCAAAGAAATGGGTTTAGAGTCACTGAGATGTCTAACAAGGTGGTCCCTCCCCACCTGAACACACTCTTGTGACCTGAATGACTAGTGCCTCCACTTTCTGGGATTTCCATTTTTCGAGGCATTTACTATACAAGTGTGTTTTAAAAATTTAGATATCTTATAAACCTTATACTAAAAATATTGAAAATGAAGTAATTCTCACATCATCTTATGGCCACAACCCAGCCATTTTCAATTTTTTGGCATATTATCTTCTAGGCTTTTTACAAATATATATTTTATTTGCATAGTTGGATGCACTTTTTATTGTCTATACACTTTTTCACAACTTGTTTTACTCAATAACATTTTCTCTGTGCCATATTATAACTTTTATAATATTTCTTACAATCTACAGTGCACCACTAATGTACGATGCCAGAATCCAGCTGTTGGAGCTTCTCATGGCTTTTTCATAAACTCTTTTGTAATTATCTTTGTGTATATACATTTTTTCCTATTTGAAAATATTTCCTTAAATTTGAACTTTACAAATGGGATTATTGGAATGGAGAACATGGATATCTTTTTACTCTTTATACACATTTCCAGAGTCCTTTAAAAAATGCAATACAGTGGCATTGCATATACACTTTGATCAGAACTGGGTAATATCTGTTTGAAAATTCAATTGGAAAAGTGGAAAATGTGGCCATTTTGTTGTTTTCATTGACCTAATTTCAATTACAATCGAGAATCGCTGTGTTTCCCTCATATTTCCATCTTTAACCCTGTGTCCCTGCCCATACATTCCCTTCTTGTGTTCCTTCGCATTTGCCTATCAACGTTTCAATGTTCTTGCTTACTTGTACAATCTCTTTACAAATATATTATTAAGCATTTTTCTATCAAATTGGTCTCAGTCTATAGTTTTCCTTCTTGTGTTTGTAATAAAAGTGCTAAATGATTATATATTCAGGTCTTTTTGTTTTACTACTCTGTCATTTCTGTGCTTAAGAAACTTCCTCCCCTAGTGTTTTGATGAATACTGTTATATGTATTACATGTACTGTTCTCTTGTGTTCAGCTGTTTAAATTTTCCAAAATTTCAAATAAAATCTAAAGGTAAGTGAAAACACAATTATTCTTTCACGGACTCTAATCCCAATTCCTGCGCTCCCCCACCCATGGGGCCCTGCTCTTTGTGTCATCTGCTTTTTTGAGCACAAATGGGGACAACTTGTGGCAGGCAAAGAAAAGGGTTTGTGGGTGCATCAAGCCTTCCTTTGGCCTTCTTTGTGCTCTATTAAAGCTGCTCACCTTTGCCTCGTTTCTGCAGCAACCACCAGAACATTCTGGCACAGTCATCCATAGACTATGGATAGAGAGATGAGGGAAGTTGCAGCCGCTGAAATGCATCAAGCCTAGAAATTACCTTCTGACTCTGCATGGTAGAAACATCTGCTGTATGCTGTGGGTGTCACATCACCCTCCTCTGATCACAGCTCTCCAACCGGGGGTGCTCCCGCAACTTGAGAGAAGGCCACAGTCACAAAGTCCTTCTGAGGCCATTCAGATGCCTCAGAGCTTTCCCTGTAAATCCCTTCTCAGCCTTTCTCCCATTCCAACTGCCTGGAACTTTATGCCTCCCTGAGTGTGTAGTCCTCTACCAGTCAGTAACATTCTCACAAACTATTCTTCTCTGAAGCACTTTAAAAAGAAAAGAGATGGTATTTCTCTGAGAGAGTTTAATTATTGTCCTGCCCTATGGCAGCAAGATGAATTGGAGTCTTTCTAAAGGAGTGATTTTGAGATACCAAAAGTCATGTGTCTAGACTAGAAACAAAACTGTGGAGAAAGCCCAAAGAGTTACACTTTCAAAAATGTTACTTAGTTCATCTCAGGACACAGACAGGTGCCTTCAAAGCTTTGGCCATCTCAGTCCCAGCGTGCTGGCCATGCCAGCCTATATAGCAAGGTTTTCTGAACCTTGCAACAAATCGTTCCCAGCAGCAAACTATAAAACAAAAATTATAAGCTTCAACTGAAGAAGTGAAGAAAGGATGCCCATAAAAATTATACAGAAAAGGAAATATATATTGAAAATAACAAGCCAATATTTTTCCATATTAATTGGCAATGTTGCCAATATAATGGTAAGATGTGTACGTTCCTACAATATTAGATGATGAAACTAGGCACAGCCCTTTGGAGAATCTAGAATGCTATTTTGCTAGCCTTTGTCAATCTATTCTAATGAAATAATACAAAGTACAGCAAAGGCTATGCACATAAAGATATTTATAGCAATATCATTAATAATAGTGAAAAATTAGAATCAAGGTGCCCAACAAAAGTGAGATAGTTATTCTGTAACCACTCACTGGAATAACGCCATTATTTTTGTGATCATGGTATCTCCCCTGCCAGGTAAGTACGCCATTATTTTAAATGCTATTATGAAAACTGCATTGAGTAACAAGAAGACTGATATGTTTTTTAAGTGGAAAAAGGAAGATTCAAACTAGATCTACATTACTTTTGCTGTTTTATTCGGGCCCTTGTATCTCAGCCCAGATCTGTCTTTTCAGTACAGTCCTGAATTTTAGCGGGCTATCCCTACCTGTATACTCCTTATACTTCTCCAGGAAATCACCTACACTTTTGCCAGATTAATTCATTCATTGTTGATTTTAGAAATACTTACTGAGTGTTAATCACTATCCAGGAATAGTTCTAGAAGCATGGCCTACTCCTCTGAACAGAACAAAGAACCTTGGTCTTGCAGAGCTTGTGTTCTAGTTAGTGGAGACCAACCGTAAATATAAGTCACTAAACTATACAGTGTATTAGAAGGTGGTCAGTGCTGGGGGCGTGGGGGTAGGGGGAAGGGAAACAGAACACTGCAAGGGCAGTTGGCTGTGAGATGGGGCAGGAAGCAGTGTGAAATAGGATGCCCAGAACCGGAACTCAAGGAGAAGGAGAGATCTGAACAAAGACTTAGAGGAAAGGATGGAGTTCACCAAGTGAATATTTGGGACAAAACACTTCAAGCAGAGGGAACAGCTGCAGCAGATGCTGTGAGCTGGGATTACACGTGCCACATTGAAGGCCCACAGTGGCGGCTGTGATGGACCAGATTGGGTGAGGGGATGCAGTGAGAGAGGGGGCCAGAGAATGCCCCCTCTTGTAAGGATCCTGACTCTGAGCTGAGTGAGAGGGGCAGCACCGCAGTGTTTGAGTAGGGAAGGGGCATGCTCTGATTTGAGTTCCAGAAGAGTTTCTCTCCTGGGCTAAGAATGGAATGAAGAGGCAATAGTAGAAACAGGGAGACCAATTATGGGACCCTACAGTCATGCAGGTGACAGATGAGAGTGGCTCACACCAGGGTGGTAAGAAGTAATCAGATCCCAAATATCTTTTAAAGGGTAGTACTACTGAATTTCCTAGTGACATCTGTGAGTGGGAGAAAAAAGGCAAGGATAACTTCAAGTCTTCGGTCGTGAGAACTAGAAGGATGTAATTGCTACCAACTGTGGTGGACATGTGAATTTGATCCACCTACTAGACATCCAGTATTGTGCTGAGTAGACAGGGGCATGCAGGCATCTGCAGCATGGAACATAGGGCCATACTGCATTGTGAATAAAAGTAAATATGGATATTGACCTGTTGAAGATTGAGTTGAGTTGCTATTGACCACTTAGAATGATCTTATTCACTTTCATTGAAGTTTTCCCCCTGTTTTGGAGCTAATAATTTTCTTTCAGGATTCAGAGGCCCTGAAAAATCTTAAGGTACTGGGCAATATGTCTCTGACCTTGGTGCATTAAATAGGCTGGCAGAGTGGACAGTGAGCTCTGAGCTACCTCTTTAGCTCGATTTCTGCCCCTGTCCCCATCACAATCTCTGCAGCTCATCCAAACCCGTCTTCCTCTAAATAGCCCCACACTCTGTACCTTTGATTCCACTGCTCAGGCTGCCCCTAATGCTGAGTCCTATCTCCCTGTTCTTATTATGTTTCTTGATTGAATTACTAAAGACTCAAGGAGGCAACTATCCCAAAATAATAAGAGCTGTGCTAGGGTTAAGTTTTTGAGAAATTCTATAGTTGTGTTACACTGTTTGAACAACTTTTAAATTTTTGAAGTCCATTTTTTTTCTTAAAATTCACTTCAAAAAAATTGGCTATCAATATAAGACATGAATGTTGCCTTTTTTAGTTTGCATGCAACTGCTAGTGATGCTTTATCATAAAAGTACTGCTGTGATTGTCATCCAATCTTTACTTACATGCTCATTGCCTTTGGAATGAGCCAGTTCACAAGTTAATCCAAAGTGATAGAAGTATATTTTCTGCCAAGTAAAAACTATGCCTGCACTGGGACATTTAGATAAGAATCTCAGTTCCAAGTCAAACCTAAGAGGTCATTGATGTATTTGCTTTTGGGCACACGGTGGAAAGAGTTCTGAGCTCTAGTTCGTTTACATATCAGGTAACTGGGTGGACCTGGGATAGGGCAAGGGGAAGGTGGGTATGAGAACATTGTAAGGAAATGTGCCAGAACTTGGAGATGTCTAGCATGAGGAGGCTGTGGCATTGAATAGGAAGGCTGGCGTCCTGGCTTCAAAGTCTTGCCTCTGTGAACCTAGACAGATTTCTTAATATTTGACGTTTCTGTTTCTTTAGGAATTTAAAAGTTTGGAACACACATGTACCTGCATTGCTCTGTTCTCAGCAAATATTAATTTTCCTTCTTCTTTTCACTGGAATATTATAACATTTGAGGTATTATTGATCTCATAAATCCACACACTGAGGTGGCTTGTAAAGATTTTGTCAATATCAAAGATGTCTTAACACTTAGCCTGGTTCTCAAATGATACAGCTGAATATTTGTATAATAATAGCTGACGGTGATAAAGGGCCAGCCTAGGTCTAGGCATGTAATGTATATTTAAACACAGCCCTATGAGGCAGCACTGTGACTATCATCCCCTCTTCCAGTGAGAAATGTGTCACTGAAAGGGGAGGCAAACATCCTTCAGGTCACAGGCAGTAACCGAGAGAGGCTGGCTTTGAACCCAGGCTGTCCAGGCCTATAGCCACCATACCACATTACCTTTCTGCAAGTGTCTGTCTAGTCCTACTCATGCAGGGTGTGAACGTCCCTATCAAAGGGCTCTCATTTCCTACATACACACAGAGTGGCTCCTGCTGAGTCAGTCCTGTTGAACCGGCAGGTCTTAATTAACTGTGACTCCCTCATTGCTATTTACACTCTTCCTGTGTGATTATGATGCTCCAGTGACACTGTCAAAACCTGACATGAAATGAAACAAAGTATTCCTGGAAGCTAGATTAGCAGCAAAACTGCTACTGTCTCCCAGCTTCCTCTCATCTCCCCTAGAAATCCCCAGCTGTTTGTGAATAACTCCAGAAAATAATTTCCTTCAAATTTCATTATCGATACTCTGCCAACCATCTCACCAACTCATGTTCTGCCACTTTGGCTCAATCAACATAAGCAAGTTAATACCTTGGATCCTTAATAGAGGTGTGTCAGGGTATTGCAGCCCCCTACTGAGGTTGGGAGGTGTAAAATTTCAGTGCATTTTTCAATGAAATGTCAAGTTCCCATATTCATCTGTTTTACCATTGTTGACATCTGACTGACTAAAAATTGCCTTTGAGTCTTGTTTAAACATCTGAACTCCATCTTATTGTTTGTGGTGCTCAAGAGAATGTCAACAAATAGTGAAAATCCAATGGCTATGTTGTCAATTCCTGTGAATCATCTTCTTTGCTAGGAATCCACCTAGAACTCAGTGCATAGACAGAACCGAAATCTCTGGACAAAATTCCAGTTTGCCTGAGCACAGTAGCTGGCAGGGGAGTGTTTGTTGATGAAATTGACATTCCTCTGAGTTGGAAGGTAGTATTCACTAAGTAAATGCCAGATGCCTGAGTAATGTACTCCAGGAAAGGACAGTGGGGGGTGTGGAAGGGAAAAGAGGGTAATTGGCTAAATTAAAAGTTAGATCAGGCCCTAGCCGGTTGGCTCAGCGGTAGAGCGTCGGCCTGGTGTGTGGGGACCCGGGTTCGATTCCCGGCCAGGGCACATAGGAGAAGCACCCATTTGCTTCTCCACCCCCCCTTCTTCCTCTCTGTCTCTCTCTTCCCCTCCCGCAGCCGAGGCTCCATTGGAACGACGATGGCCCGGGCGCTGGGGATGGCTCCTTGGCCTCTGCCCCAGGCGCTGGAGTGGCTCTGGTCGCGGCAGAGCGACGCCCCAGAGGGGCAGAGCATCGCCCCCTGGTGGGCGTGCCGGGTGGATCCCGGTCGGGCGCATGCGGGAGTCTGTCTGGCTGTCTCTCCCCGTTTCCAGCTTCGGAGAAATACAAAAAAACCCAAAAAAACAAAAAACAAAAAATTAAAAGTTAGATCAGAGTCAACCCTCTTACACATGTGAAACTCACCATGCAATTTTTTTGTTTTGTTTTTTTTAGCAAGAGAGACACAGAGAGAGAGACAGAGAGGGACAGACAGACAGGAAGGGAGAGAGATGAGAAGCATGAATTCTTCATTGCGGCACCTTAGTTATTCATTGATTGCTTTCTCATAAGTGCCTTGATCATAGAGCTAGAGCCGAGCCAGTGACCCCTTGTTCAAGCCAGCAACCTTGGGCTCAAGCCAGTGACCATGAAGTCATATCTATGATCCCACACTCAAATCAACGACCCCACACTCAAGCCAGTGAGCCCATGCTCAAGCCAAATAAGCCCGTGCTCAAGCTGGTGACCTCGGGGTTTTGAACCTCTGCATCCCAGGCTGACTCTATCCACTTGTGTCACTGCCTGGTCAGGCTCACCATGCAATCTTAAACAAGTTAAAATTCTTTGTGGTAAAATACTCCCAGGCCTATATTTGAATTTCACTATCCATTTGTAATCCTTGCCATTTTCATGCACTGGGTGTTCTGTTACCTGGATGAAGTGAAATAACAGACAATCCATTGCTCTGCATTGGAAGGAACCTTCTGTCTATGGGCTTTCACTCTCGAGGGAGCATTGGAATTCCCTGAGGGCAGGCAGCTTATTCAAGCATAGATTGCTTGGTCATCCCACTACCACCACAACCACCACCAAGAATGTCTGAATCAAAACTTGAAGTGGGCCTGAGAATTTATATTTCTTGATATTTCCCAGGTGATGCCAATGCTGCTGCTCCATAGGTTACCTTTGAGAGCCAATGGGCCATGGAATATGGAATACTAATTTTCCCTAATTTCTGTAGATCCAGTAGAGCTGGATGAAGGGTGGGAAGAGAATTGGTTTTGAATTAAGACAAATCTGGGCTGGAGTCACAGCTCTGCTAATTGCCAGCAGTATGGACTTGGAGAAATGAACTGTCAGGAACTTCAGTTTCTTCACCTGCAGGATATAGATAACAAAATTCTACCTGGCAGAGTTGCTTCAAGAATACCAAGGCTACATAGTGTCTACAAATTAGCTAAGAAGATCTCTGTGACCCCAGGCTTGGATCTCTGTATAAACCAATAAAATGTTCCAAAACACTAACCTTCAAAGCATTAATTCATACCCCAGTAAACAGGAATGTGTTTTCTGGGACATGTTGCCTTATTATTTATATTAATATTGCCTTTTCGTTTTGGTTCCTGTTTGACCAGAATGCAACATGGGAGGTTATAGTTCTGTAATTGACTGTCTTATATAAGAGAACACCACCGAAACCACAATGGTAAATGGCCTAGAATCACAGTTACAGATACACTGAGAATTTCCTATCAACTATGTCACCTGCTAAAAGTTTGGTCTGAACATTTTCAGTATCTCATTGGTGGCGAAGGTGATCATGCTGTCACATTTGTTTCCAGGTAATGCTGGTATTTGCTAGTGTTGCGCAAAGCTGTGTGGCAGCCTCATGAGTAGACCTGGGATTAAGCCTCCCCCAGATAATTCCCTCCTATAATTATTTCCAAGAGAAATCTGGGACCAACCCAGTGATGAGTCAATTTCAATGACCAATATAGCTAGCATCTTTATAAGAAAATTTGACCACAAACATGCACACATAGAGAGAAAGCCCATGGGAAGGCACAGCATGAAGGTGGCCATCTGCAAGCCAAGAAGAGAGGTCTCAGGAGACACTGGCCCAGACAACTCCTTGGTCTTGGACTGCTAGCCTCCAGTACTGTGAAAAAGTACATTTCAATTGTTTAAGCCACCCAATCTGCAGCATTGGATTATGGCAGCCTAAGCCAACTGATACACCCTTAATCTTTCTAAGATTCTGCTATTTGGGGGAGAGACAAGATGGCGCTGGAGTAGGCGAACGTACCAGCATCTACCTCCCAGAACCAATGTGGATTACAAACTAATTTTATGAACTATCAACTGGAAAAACCAACTTTGGACTAAACTAAAAGGACTCTTCAACCCAGGAACGCTGAAGAAGCCACCCAGAGACTGGTAGGAAAAGCGGAAACGCGGAGAGGGCTGCCCAGCTTCTTGGAGCGAACGGCAGCAGGGAGAGACTCGCGTGGCGGGAAGTGAGTTTAGCAGAGGGGAAAGGGCCCTGAGCCCCAGGAACAAAGCCCCAGCCTGCAGCCCCAGAGCCCAGAAGAAGCATAAGGACAGTATTTAGCTGGAAACAAGTCAGGATACTGTTTGTGAGAGAGTCTGATTTCTCAGACCCAGGATCCCTCTTAAAGGGACCACGCAGAACATCTCTCTCACAAACACTCACCCGGGGCTCCTGGAGACGGAGGGAGAGGGGAGAGAACCACAGTAACAGGAAGAGAGTGCAATCTAGGAGGCATAGGGAGAAACATTTTTGGGAGATAGCCACTCTAACCCCTGGGACGAGTCACTCCCCAAAAGCTGAAGTGAATATTTCCCCCGGAAACAGCAATACCAGCAAAGGGAAGCAGGAGAGCAGCCAAACAAGCTCCCCCGCGGCATTCAGAGCAGAGTCGCATAGAAGGAGGGAGCTTTCGGGTCTACGGTAGTGAGTCTTAGGGTCCGAGCTGCAACGCCCCCACCCACACGGCTGAGGGCGCACCGGAGAGCGGGCGGCAGCGGGAGACAAAAGCGCGGTTCTGCTGGCAGGGGCGGAAGCCGGCTGGCCACCACTGGGCTCAGATGTGAGCTCAATCTTGCCCGGCTAGGGAGAAGGGGGCGTACAAAAGCGGCTAAGCTCAGCTGCCGGCAGCCTGTAATCCAGCCTCCGGGAGAAGGGCGGGAAACCCAGAAAGGGTAGAAACCAGCCCCGGAGCAAGGGCAGAGGAGCACATCCCTGCCTCGCCTGTGCAACCCAGGCTTGCGGTCTGACTTGGTAGCAGGCTCCTCCTGCGGGGGTGGAGCCAAAAGCCCAGAAGAGGCGGAGTTCCGCTACGAAGCTGAGCTTGGGCACGCAGCCTTTCCTGGTGGTAGAGCCAAGGCTAGCAGCTGTTCCTTGAGTGGGATCATCCTGCAAAGGCAGGGCGAAATCTCGGAAACAGGCGGAGACCCGCAGCTGAGCAAAGGTGCTCGCCAGTGCACTCAGGACCGAGCATAACATCACACATGGGGGCGGGGCAAAGGCCAAGGCCACCAACCCTTGTGCACCCGAGCACGTGATCACAGCCACTCTCGTGAAGAGAAAATGCGGAGGCAGAGAAATACAACACAAATAAACCAAGAGAAATCCCCAGAAAAGGACCTAAGTGAATCAGATATAACCAAATTACCAGATGCAGAGTTTAAAATAACGATTGTTAGGATGCTCAAAGATATTAGAACCACCATAGATGGCCATTAGAAAAACCTAAATAAAGAGATAACAAATATAAAAAAGGACATTGAAATAATAAAAAAGAATCAGACAGAAATGACAAATACAATATCTGAAATAAAGAATACAATGGAAGGAATTAAAAGCAGGATGGATGAAGCAGAGAATCGAATCAGTGAGTTAGAGGACACAATAAATAAAGGCATGGAAGCAGAGCAGAAAAAAGAAAAGAGACTCAAAAAGTCTGAGGAAACTCTAAGAGAGCTCTGTGACAACATGAAGAGAAATAACATCCGCATCATAGGGATTCCTGAAGAAGAAGAGAAAGAACAAGGGATAGAGACTTTGTTCAAACATATTATAGCGGAAAACTTCCCCCAATTAAGGCAGGAAAATATTTCACATGTTCAGGAAGCACAGAGAACTCCATTAAGGAGAAATCCAAAGAAACCAACACCAAGACACATCATAATTAAATTACCAAAGCTAAAAGATAAAGAGAAAATATTAAAAGCTGCTAGAGAAAAAAAGACAATCACCTACAAAGGAGCCCCCATAAGGATGACTTCTGACATCTCAACAGAAACACTTGAGGCCAGAAGGGAATGGCAAGAAATATTCAAAGTAATGCAGAACAAGAACCTACAACCAAGACTACTCTATCCAGCAAGGCTATCATTTAAAATTGAAGGAGAAATAAAAAGCTTTACAGACAAAAAAAAACTAAAGGATTTCACTACAACCAAACCAAGGCTGCAAGAAATGCTAAGGGACCTGTTGTAAACAGATCAAAGGAAAAAAAGAATATAGCAAAAGAGAAAAACAGTTTTAAAGAAAAAAAATGGCAATAAACAATTACATATCAGTAATAACCTTAAATATTAATGGATTAAATGATCCGATCAAGAGACATAGGGTAGCTGCGTGGATAAGAAAACAGGACCCATACATATGCTGTCTACAAGAGACACACCTTAAATCAAAAGATGCACACAGACTGAAGATAAAAGGATGGAAAAAAATATTTCATGCAAATGGAAATGAAAAAAAAGCTGGGGTAGCAATACTTATATCAGACAAAATGGACTTTAGAACAAAGACCATAGTTAGAGATAAAGAAGGTCACTACATAATGATAAAGGGAGCAATACAAAAGGAAGATATAACCATTATAAATATCTACGCACCTAATATAGGAGCACCTAAATATATAAAGCAGACTTTGATAGACTTAAAGGGCGAGATCAACAGCAATACTATAATAGTAGGAGATTTCAATACCCCATTAACATCATTAGATAGATCCGCAAGAAAGAAAATTAACAAAGAAACAGCAGACTTAAAGGACATATTAGATGAACTCGATTTAATAGATATCTTCAGAACCTTTCACCCTAAAAGAGCAGAATATACATTCTTTTCAAGCGCTCATGGGACATTCTCTAGAATAGACCACATGTTAGGGCACAAAAGCGGGCTCAACAAATTTAAGAAGATTGAAATCATATCGAACACTTTCTCTGATCACAATGGCATTAAACTAGAAATCAACCACAATAGAAAAATTGAAAAACATTAAAACACTTGGAAACTAAATAGCACGTTAATAAACAATGAATGGGTTAACATTGAGATCAAAGAAGAAATTTAAAAATTCCTAGAAACAAACGATAATGAGCATACATCAACTCAAAATTTATGGGACACAGCAAAAGCAGTCCTGAGAGGGAAGTTTATAGCATTACAGGCATACCTCAAGAAGCTAGAAAAAGCTCAAATTAACAACTTAACCCTGCATCTAAAAGAACTAGAAAAAGAACAGCAAGTAAAGCCCAGAGCTAGTAGAAGGAAGGAAATAATAAAGATCAGAGCAGAAATAAGTGACATAGAGGCTAAAGAAACAATACAGAGGATCAATGAAACCAGGAGCTGGTTCTTTGAAAAGGTAAACAAGATCGATGAACCTTTAACAAGACTCACCAAGAAAAAAAGAGAGAGGACTCAAATAAATAAAATTAGAAACGAGAGTGGAGAAATAACAACTGACACAACAGAAATACAAAATATTGTAAGAAAATACTATGAAGAACTGTACGCCAAAAAACTAGACAACCTAGATGAAATGGACAAATTCCTTGAATCATATAATCTTCCAAAAATCAATCTGGAAGAATCAGAAAACCTAAACAGACCAATTACAACAAATGAGATTGAAACAGCTATCAAAAAACTCCCCAAAAAGAAAAGTCCTGGGCCTGATGGCTTCACAAGTGAATTCTACCAAATATTCAAAGGAGAACTAACTCCTATCCTTCTCAAGCTATTTCAAAAAATTCAAGAGGAAGGAAGACTTCCAAACTCCTTTTATGAGGCAAGCATAATTCTGATTCCAAAACCAGGCAAAGACAACACAAAAAAAGAAAATTATAGGCCAATATCCCTGATGAACTTAGATGCAAAAATCCTCAATAAAATATTAGCAAACCAGATCCAGCAATATATGGAAAAAAATCATACACCATGATCAAGTAGGATTTATTCTTGGGAGGCAAGGCTGGTACAATATTCGCAAATCAATCAATGTGATTCATCACATAAACAAAAGAAAGGAGAAAAACCACATGATAATTTCAATAGATGCAGAAAAAGCATTTGATAAAGTCCAGCACCCATTAATGATCAAAACTCTCAGCAAAGTGGAAATACAGGGAACATACCTCAACATGATAAAGGCCATCTATGACAAACCCACAGCCAACATAATACTCAATGGGCAAAAATTAAAAGCTATCCCCTTAAGATCAGGAACAAGGCAGGGTTGCCCCCTTTCACCACTCTTATTCAACATAGTTCTGGAAGTCCTCGCCACAGCAATCAGACAAGAAAAAGAAATAAAAGGCATCCAAATTGGAAAAGAAGAAGTAAAACTATCATTATTTGCAGATGACATGATATTGTATATAGAAAACCCTAAAGTTTCAGTCAAAAAACTACTAGACCTGATAAAAGAATTTGGCAAGGTGGCAGGATATAAAATCAATACTCAGAAATCAGAGGCATTTTTATACACTAATAATGAACTGTCAGAAAGAGAAATCAGGGAATCAATCCCCTTTACCATTGCAACCAAAAAAATAAAGTACCTAGGAATAAATCTAACCAAGGAGATTAAAGACTTGTACTCAGAAAATTATAAAACATTGATAAAAGAAATCAGGGAAGATACGAATAAGTGGAGGCATATACCGTGCTCATGGTTAGGAAGAATAAATATCATTAAAATGTCTATATTACCCAAAGCAATTTATAAATACAATGCAATACCAATGAAAATACCAATGACTTACTTCAAAGACATAGAACACATATTCCAAAAATTTATATGGAACCAAAAAAGAACACGAATAGCCTCAGCAATCCTGAAAAGGAAGAAAAAAGCGGGAGGTATCACACTTCCAGATATCAAGTTATATTATAAGGCCATTGTACTCAAAACAGCATGGTACTGGCATAAGAACAGGCACATAGATCAATGGAACAGAACAGAGAACTCAGAAATAAACCCACAGCTCTATGGACAACTGATATTTGACAAAGGAGGTAAGACAATACAATGGAGTAAAGACAGCCTCTTCAACAAATGGTGTTGGGAAAACTGGACAGCTACCTGCAAAAAAATGAAACTAGACCACCAACTTACACCACTCACAAAAATAAACTCAAAATGGATAAAAGACTTGAATGTAAGCCATGAAACCATAAGCATTTTAGAAGAAAACATAGGCAGTAAGCTCTCTGACATCTCTCGCAGCAATATATTTGCCGATTTGTCTCCACAGGCAAGTGAAATAAAAGACAGGATAAACAAATGGGACTTTATCAAACTAAAAAGCTTCTGCACAGCTAAAGACAATAAGAACAGAATAAAAAGACAAACTACACAATGGGAGAATATATTTGACATAGCGTCTGATAAGGGGTTAATAACCAAAATTTATAAAGAACTTGTAAAACTTAATACCAGGAAGACAAACAATCCAATCCAAAAATGGGCAAAAGAAATGAATGGACACTTCTCCAAAGAGGACACACAGATGACCAATAGGCATATGAAAAAATGTTCAACATCATTAATGATTAGAGAAATGCAAATTAAAACCACAATGAGATATCACCTCACACCAGTCAGAATGGCGCTCATCAATAAAACAACACAGAATAAGTGCTGGCGAGGATGTGGAGAAAAGGGAACCCTCCTGCACTGCTGGTGGGAATGCAGACTGGTGCAGCCACTGTGGAAAACAATATGGAGATACCTCAAGAAATTAAAAATCGAACTACCTTTTGACCCAGCTATACCACTGTTAGGAATATACCCCAAGAACACCATAGCACTGTTTGAAAAGAAGAAATGCACCCCCATGTGTATGGCAGCATTGTTCACAATAGCAAAGATTTGGAAACAGCCCAAGTGTCCATCAGAGGATGAGTGGATTAAAAAGCTTTGGTATATATATACTATGGAATACTACTCAGCCATAAGAAATGATGACATAGGATCTTTTACAACAACATGGATGGGCCTTGATAACATTATACTGAGCGAAAGAAGTAAATCAGAAAAAACTAAGAACTATATGTTTCCACACATAGGTGGGACATAAAGATGAGACTCAGAGACATGAACAACAGTGTTGGGGTTACAGGGTGGGGGGAGGAGAGGGAGGGGGTTGGGGGAGGGGAGGGGCACAAAGATCATGGCTTTTCAGCATTGGCCATATTCCCCCCTTAATCTATAGACAGACAGCAAATATTTACATATGGTGTTCCCACTATAAAGACTGCTGTCTTAGGGACAAATGCTGACAAACTATTTCAGCAGTTCCTCCTTCTTCAAAGACTTATATGTAAACATAGAGCTCCATGTTTCATAGGACATACTCAAGCTCACTCAAGGCTTCCTGGTGCTTTAGCACAAGGGAATGCCCCCCCTCCCTTTTTTTTTTTTTTTTTGTATTTTTTTTTGTATTTTTTCTTTTATTTATTTATTTTTTGTATATTTCTGAGGATGGGGATGGGGAGGCAAGCAGACAGACTCCTGCATGCGCCTGACTGGGATCCACCTGGCATGCCTACCGGGGGGAATGCTCTGCCCATCTGGGATGTTGCTCTGTTGCAACCGGAGTCATTCTAGCAACTGGGGCGGAGGCCATGGGGCCATCCTTAGTGCCCAGGGTGGATTTGCTCCGGTGGAGCCTTGGCTGTGGGCGGGAGGAGAGGGACCGGGAGGGGGGAGAGGGGGAGGGGTGGAGAGGTAGATGGGCGCTTCTCCTGTGTGCTCTGGCCGGGAATCGAACCCGGGAATCCTGCACACCAGGCCAATGACTCCGACGGGTCTACCATATCATGCTTTTTACTTAAAAAAAAAAAATTTACATTTCTTTTGAAAGCTGATGAACAGGAGACACCAAATCTACCTTCTTTATTAGATCTAGCTAATAACACTGTTCTGTCTTTTTTCCAAATAGCTCCAGATATATGGAAAAGATTTATATAGACGGATGGGGATCCTCAAACCCCTCAGCGAGATCTTCTGAGAATGGCTTTTAAGATACCTAGAGGCAGAAAAAGCCCAATAGAGATCAGGGGGAACTACCAGCTTTTAGGATACACCCTTAAAGGCTCCAGCACCCCAAAGGGGTCTCATAGGATGCCATCTGGGTCCTGCTTCAATAGTGGAAAGGAAGGTCATTGAGCTAAAGCCTGCCAGGCTTACACACCTCTGCTGTGAGGAAACAGGGACACTGGAAGGTGGGCTTCCCCCTCGCTCCTCTAAGGGAGGGTTCAGTCTCTTCCAGGCCTGCTCCAGCCACCTATGACCTAACCTTGCCCAGAATGCTGGGGTTTGCCACTGAAGGCTGAAGGTGCCCAGGGCCGTCGACCCCATCTACGACACTGTGGACGAGCCTAGGGTATTTCTTCCAAGAAGCAGGTAAACTGATCTCATTTGCACAAGGGCCACTTAACTATGTTTTGCCTGAATAGTCAGGTTTTCTATTCTTCCCTCAAAGATCTCTGTTGTGGGTGTTGATAGTCCTATTTTCTGCTGCTTTGCTTAATATATAGTGTTTCCTTTATTCCTCCTACCTCAATGCCCCACTCATATTTCAGGCTGGGACCTACTCTTAACTTAGAGCTCTCTTTCCTCCTTTTGCCAACTTGTATTATGAATTTACCTTTGCCACCCAGCTTAGTGTATCCCAAGGTTCTCTTTACCAGGCCACAGTCACAGAGCTCCAGGGAAAAGCAACCTGGTCTCAACTCTCCAGGCAGAGGAGAACAGAAGCTCCATATCCACGCATGCTGCAAATGGCTTTTTCCAGTCTACCTGAATCATTACCAGCTAGAAGCAGCGGTCATTGGGACTTGGACATGAGCTGCAAAGTATAGAATGGTGACAACAATTCCAGTGCCATACGGACTTTTCCTGTGGGGAACTTTCCTGGACTCCTGCTCCCTGTGACAGCTCCTAACAGACTGAACTGTGATTGGGTTGCATTTTTCAGGGATTTGGCATGGTGAGGGAGCCAACTTGGACTTGGGGAACATGTTAAGGACACTACTCATTTATGGATTCTTGCTGTATTGGCCAAGAGTTTGCTTAAAGGCTTTTAATCACTGTAAAAAAAATAGAGGACTAGATGAAGAAGATGGGGCACATATACACCATGGTATATTATTCAGCTAGGAGAAATGGTGACATTGGATCACTTATAGCGGAATGGTGGAGTCTTGGTAGCATTGTGCGGAGTGAAATAAGCGAATCAGAAAAAAACAGGAACTGCAGGATTCCATACATTAGTGGGACATAAAAGCGAGACTGAGAGGCATGAACAGGAGTGTGGTGGCTATGGGGGGTGGGGGGAGGGAAGGAGGGAAAGGGGGAGGGGAGGGGGAGGGGTACAGAGAGAACTGGATGGAGGGTGGCAGAGGACGATCTCTCTTTGGGTGATGGGTATGCAACATAACTAAATGTCAAGATAACCTGGAAATGTTTTCTTTGAATGTATGTACCCTGATTTATTGATGTCACCCCATTAAAATAAAAATTTATTTATATAAAAAAAAAAAAAAAAGATTCTGCTATTTGGCCCTGGCCGGTTGGCTCAGCGGTAGAGTGTCGGCCTAGCGTGCGGAGGACCTGGGTTCGATTCCCGGCCAGGGCACACAGGAGAAGCGCCCATTTGCTTCTCCACCCCTCCGCCGCGCTTTCCCTCTCTGTCTCTCTCTTCCCCTCCCGCAGCCGAGGCTCCATTGGAGCAAAGATGGCCCGGGCGCTGGGGATGGCTTTGTGGCCTCTGCCCCAGGCGCTAGAGTGGCTCTGGTCGCAACATGGCGACGCCCAGGATGGGCAGAGCATCGCCCCCTGGTGGGCAGAGCGTCGCCCCTGGTGGGCGTGCCGGGTGGATCCCGGTCGGGCGCATGCGGGAGTCTGTCTGACTGTCTCTCCCTGTTTCCAGCTTCAGAAAAATGAAAAAAAAAAAAAAAGATTCTGCTATTTGACTTCAAATTTAAAGAAAAAATCACTAGAGTCCAGAATAACACTCAGGATAACAATCTTGGTCTCTGGTAAAATAGCAGGAACCTCACGTGGCAATTGCACATTACTTAACTTAAATAATTGAAATAGGAGGATACCGCAGAGGGGAGTTCACATGGAGGATGTGTTCATTTGTTCATGAGTACCTGTTGAAAGCTCTTTGTGTGCCAAGAACATTAAGTCAAAGTTATGAACAATCAGCTGGTCTGGTTGCAGCATGCAGGGCTACTGCAGAGAGGCACCTGGGGGCTTGTCTAGCAGCTGGGCAGGTAGAAGGCATCCAGATAGCTGGATAGCTGGGTATTAGAATGCAGGAGGAAATGGCCTCATGTAGAAAAGAGAAGCAATTCTCTCTGCATTCCTGTAACTAAGAGTTGAGGGTGGAGATTTCTGAGAAGTAGATTTTAGTACAGCATCAGGAGACCTATCAAACTGTCAAGTTTCACCAAGCTGAAATAGTCTCCATGCAGAGTAAAGAGGTCCCTATGCATTGGCTTTGCCATCATTTGTGGGAATGGTCCAGCAGGGTTCAAGCATATAACTGAGATCATCTAGACCAGCATAAGGAGCTTTCCAACCTTGACCTTCCATGTGTTTTAGGAAAATTAGTTTCACAGTAGTATGATAGAAAGACTGACGTGTGAAAGCCTGTTAAGAAGCCATTGAAACGATTCAGTAGTGACAGCCTACATCACAAGGCTGCAGCAAGGGACTGGAGAGGAAGAGCAGATGTAGTGAAGACAAGGCTGACAGAAAATTTCTGTCTGCTGCTCCGGGTCCATCTCTACACTTGCCCTGCTCTCTCCCCACAAAGCTGCTCTTTTTGAAGTGCATTTGTGAGTTTCCTTGCCCTCTGGAGTCTGGTTGGCTGTCCAATGGGGGGCCCAGCAGGAGACTGGAAGAAGGGAGGAAGAGAGGAATCAAAGTATTTATTCCCTGGTCCTCCTTCCACCTGGTTCCCCACACTGTGCCACACTTTTGTGAGCAAAACCTCCTCGGAGTCTCCTAATTTGAGTGTGCCATCTATTTCCTTTCTTCTTTTCCCTGACCCTCAAAAATAGCATAACTGGATTTCATCAATGATAAATTTTCTGTAAGCCAGTGTATTTCCAAATGCACTTTAAGGGTGGAGAAAGTGCTTTGTGTGGCCAACCAGAGCAGCCATCTTTACCTCCCAGACTTCCTGAAAATTTCCTTTGTAGAAAAAATTTCACAACTCAGACTCACTTTGAAAACCTCTGGGAAAAATAAAAATGATCAGCTAATTTTAAGCATAGATCAAAAATTGAAGTTCTCTTTCAATCCTTGCCACAGACCTGAAGCCATCCAGGGTATAGCCCATATTTTGGGCTGTAACTGTGCAGTACAACATCCAATGGAGTCATGGCATTTTTCCATTTAATTTGATGAATGTATACTTCTAACAATGTGGAGTGTCTAAAAAAATCCACTTGGCCATCTAAGTTATTCAGATGGTCTCTCTATATGAATCAAATTAGTTGGATAATTGCCAAATTTCCACTTCTTTTTCTATTTTTTAGGGTCAAGGTAGGTTGAAAAAGTGGTGTGGGGAGGGCCGGGAATGTTAGCTCTACCTGCATCTTCATGAAAATGCTGTCAGATAAAGCTACTCAGACATGTCTACCAAGACTGTAAGAGCCTGGAAGCAAATGATTGTTTTTAAGACAACCCCAAAGTGAGCATCAAGACCCCCAGAGCATCCTCTAGAACAGACACTTGGGTAAAATATGCTCTCGACGTCTCTAAGGAACCGAGTTACCCTGCTTATGTGGGCGTGTTAAACAGCATCTGTCCTGCAGGCAGCTGCCCTCGGTGAGGAAGCCAGATGAAATTGAAAACTAATTGGAAGGCAGACCTGAAGTGTGGGCGAAGCAGAAACACTCCAACAACCATTCAAGGACAATGTCAAGAATCTTAGAGTAGTTGGAATTGTTTGGTTCAAAATGAGATTTGTGATTTATAAAAAAATAAATAAATGTTTTTGTTTTATGAGATACAAGACTATGCACCATGGAGGTCAAGGGGGGAGTTTGCCACCGGGCAGCAACAGACACAGCCGCTCCACAAGAGTGAGTTTGTGTGGCAGGTTTGGGGATGGAGAACCCAGGGAGCCTCCAGTGGTTGAAGGTCTGCTCATTTCATTCTTTTTGTCTGTGCAGTACTTTTTTCCCAACAGAATGGTGGTTTCAAAAGAGTTTCTGATGTGCTAGAGGAGAGCTATGTGAGTCCCACTACAGGCCGCTAGGCAGGAGTGAGATGCTAATGGCCCAGTGTCCTCACAGGATCTATGAGCAGTCTTTGATCTGCAGAGAGCTTAGTTTGGAATCACACTGGAGCACGGAGGCAGGGTCAGGCCTCTTCCTGAACACTGGCCCCTTTGGATGTGCCTCACTGGGCTGCTTCCCTGGAAAGGAGGGCTTGGGCTACACAGTTTCATAATTTCTACTGTTCTCTGAAGCACCAGTTCTTCTCTCTGAACTAATTGCTTAGAGAAAATTAACAAGGTTTTTAAACATACTAATTAATCTTTCCTTTTATTTAAAAAACATAGACAATTGAGACACATATGACTATTTTTGAAAAAATTTACAATTGGTTTGGGAGAGACACACATAAAGAGAGACAGAGAAGCATCAACTCTTTGTTTCACTTAAGTTCCATCTAGTTGTGCACTCATTGATTGCTTCTCATAGGTGTCCTGACTGGGGGCCAAATCCACAGCCTCCAGTATGCCAGGTCAACGCTTTATCCACTGAGCCACCTGGCCAGGGCCAGATGAGTGATTTTCTTATACAACCACTTCAATTAAAAAAAAAATTCTGCTCTAGCTCAGTTAGGGCATTATCCTGAAGCGTGGAGGTTGCCAATTCAATCTCCGGTCAGGGCATATACAGGAGCAGATGGATGTTCCTGTCACGATCTCTCTCAAATCAATAAACATAGCCAAATAAATAACCCTGCACATAAAAAAAATAATTGTTTTCTAACCAAATTTAATGTGTAAGTTTTTGTTGTTTTTATATAAAAAGCAGCTTTTTAAATGGATGGTACTTTAGCCCAGAGAAGCCTACAGGATCACCTTTACGCTTTAGCAGGTCTGTGGATAAGGGAAAAGCCTCAATTCTGTGCTGGGCTGATCAGATTTAACAATTTGAAAGTCAAAATTCATTCAGAATCCTCAAGTCTGCACATCTTCTTTGAAGGTTAAAAGGAAAATGCAGATGGGATTGTCAGAAAAGAGAGAGAGAGAGAGAGAGACTATTTCACAGGACTCTGTCCTGGGCCCGTCTGACCAAGTGTCTGTCCATGCGCTGACACACCAACCCACAAACTTATATTTTCTGTTTCTAGGATCAAAAGCCAGAAGGTTCAAGGGACAATGTAACACGGTAATGGGGCACAAAGCTCTTGATTTTAGAATTTCAGTATCTCAATTAGAGATCATGTCAGGAAATTCAGAAATTTCTCCTAATAAAATACAAAGCAGAATCTTCAGTAGTGAAAAGCCTATAGCTCAGAGAATTTAAATAAGAATAAAAATTGTCACCAAATCTGCAGCATTATTTTAAATTTCTTGAAATTTAGATCTTCTCCAGCCCTGTTTCTCCTCCTGATTCCATGGAGACTAACACATCTCAGGCAATAGTGACATTTATTTGGTCAGCCTGGTAGAGCAATTTAAAAAATATTAGAAACTTGCAAAGCCAATAGCGGAGACCCACTGGTACATGGTGTGATGTTGATGGAAATTAGGGGTGAGGACTTCCGAAGTCCAATAGGGTGACCTTGTTGCATTACATCAAGTGAACAGACAAGCCTAGGCTATGTCAAGTCATGAAGAGATGCCATAATTGAATTTTCTTTGAAAGGATGATTTATTGTAGTACAGTACTATGAAATAATTGCTATTAACTCTTATTCACTTGGAGCAGAGCCCCCTGCATTTTTTGGGAGATGACTTATTGAAAATAAGTTGCGATTGAACTAAAGGCACTGTGTCAGAATCAGGAAGGACAAGTGAAGTGCACAGAAAGTACCCTGTTTATCCGGAAGTTCACCTGACCAGTAAAGTAGATACCAGTTGTACCTTTCTATTGCTCACCCTGAGTTGGTGTTTTGTTTTGCTTTGTTTTGGCCAACAAGTGAAGAGGGTGCTGAGGGTAACCCTAAAATGTCAAGCCTCTAGTAACCAGTTTGGTAACAAGTGAAGTGTTTTTTGGGGAAAAGGTTTGTGTCTTTGAGAAGCTGAGTGCTCCTTTGAGCCTCCAGCCCCACCACAGCCAGCCTCCTGTTCCTCAGGCCGCAGGTCCTTGCTGTTCTCACCCCAAAGAGAAGGTCATCTCTCTGGGCTCTGCTCTAAGCAATGTAGACCAAGCACTAAACACAACTCTGGGTCCTGCTAAAGCAGATGAGTGGACAGAGGCGGTAACCAAAGGCTGACAGTTCTTCACAGAGAAGCTTGGGGCATTCACTCCAGACTCTGACTACTACCTCCTGTCTTTCCAGCCTTCTCCCGCTACTCCTTAAAAAATTCCAGAAACCCTCTGAGCCCACCAGGACCCTCCATCCCTTATTCTAACAGCCTCTCATTGTCCTTCACCCCATGATGTCCTCACTTCTGATTTCAGGGCTTTTGCTCTGGCCAGTCCCTCTGCCTGGCCCATCCTTCCCTTAAATGCCCACATGGCTCGCCTCATTCATGCCGCTGCTGCAATGCCACTCGGAAGACTGTCCTCCTCCTTTAACACTTACAGCTCACATTGGTCTCTCCATTCCTAATCTCTCTGACCCACTTTTTAAGATGTTCTTTTCACACCATCTCCATCTAACAGAAAACCTCAAATGTGGTTTTTATTTGTTATATTTACTATGGTTGTTTGTCCCCTTTCCAGCCAAAAGGAAAGCTCCATGAACGTCAGGGATTTTCTGTCTGCATTTCAGACATGGAGGTTAGTCCCAGACACTCAGCTGGTGCTTGTAAAAGGGGACGCACAGCAGCATCCTATAAAGATGCCCTAAGACAGCAGCTCTTTTTCCAGAATAGAAGGACACTTGATTCTAAGCAAAATCTGGTCTGGAAAGCCAGTATGAAGTTATTCACCTCTTAGTCGACACATTTGACTTCCGTACTTCAGAATGCCAGTTGCCTCATTTCAGCAAAATAGATTTCAGATCTATTAATTCTGAATTTCAGAATGTACTTGCCCCAAAAAGTGTCCAGTGAGGTGATCTGAAAATGGATTTCAGATCTATTTTGCTATGTACAAAATTGAACCCACAGTGTTACTCAGGATACGCTGTGTCGTAGCATGGGAGCTCTGTCAAGTACTCTAAAACACACGCACTGTTTCCACTGACAAAGTTGCTTATTTGACATTTGTCCTTCATGTTAGATAGTTTTGAGAGACATGAGACAAATTCAATATGCAATCGATGATTTCATAGGTACTTGGAAATATTAACATTGTTTCTGTCATACCATGATAGTTAAAACCCAATTTCTACTTTAAGGGACTCAAGCAAATGTCTATCAGGCAACAAAAGTTTGATTTTTTCAGTTTTTATGGAATGAATTTAATATTCCAGCTGGTGTAAGCTTTAAGGTTAATTAGAAAGAAATGTGAGTGACCAGACTAATCTAAGGCATATCGTGAGTGCTGTGACCAGGATATTTCTGGGACAAAAAAAAGTCCATCATTTTTCACAGATTCAGTATGAGTTATTCAATAAGGCAATTAAAAATATTCTATCAAAAATATATCATGCCCTGGCCGGTTAGCTTAGAGCATTGTCCTGAAACAACAAGGTTGCAGGTTCAATCTCCAGTCAGGGCACACACTGGAAGCAACCAATGATTGCACAACTAAGTGGAACAACAAATAAATGCCCCCCCTTCCTCTCTCTGTCTCTCTAAAAAAAATCAGCAAGAAAAAAAATACATATATAATAAAATATTTATTCCACTGACATAGTTGCACCTTTGAGTCATCATGGAATATATAAAGGTTAGAGTAGTTTGATTTAAGAAAAACCTCAGTATAGTACATAATTTTTAAATAAAATAGAATAAAAAACTTATAAAATGTAATATTTCCCTGCTCCACTTTTTCCAAAAGAAGTTTTAAGACATTTATAGATTTTAGGTACAATTATTTTTGGAATTCTTGACATGTACCATAGTCAAAAATATTGAAATGCATCCACATTCTATTAAATGTAATTTTTGGCTCTAAAAATTAAAATAATTTTTATCATTCTACTTTTGAAATGATTTATGTTCAAGTGACTCAGCAATCATAATACCTGTTAGGGGAGTTTTGCAAAGTGAAAAAGGTGTAAATTGTTTTTTAGTGTATTAAAATTTTTATGCATGTTGAATTCAATAATTAATGAAGTTAACACAATGGGATGTTTTGTAGACACTTAATGAATCATTTATAGATGTTAATTTGGCTGGTTTTTTAATTTTTGTTTTGTTTTGTTTGAAAGCATAGCTTAGGGTCTGAGTCCAACAGCCTGGACTCAAATCCCCATTCCTGCTCTGCCTATGATCACGACCTTGGGCACTTGCATACCTTCTCTGCATCTCTATGTCATAATTTGTAAAATGGGGATACTAATATTCTTCAATTTCTCATCTGTAATTTTGAAATCCAAAGTGTTTGAAAACAGAGTTTTCAGGCAAAATCTGGCCTGACTCAGCATGAGGCTAGTTGTTCTTTGTTTATTGCTTTGAATATAATATCCCACGGTTGATGAGGTGCAGCTCTATACTCTGCTAAGCGTTTTGGGTAATAGATGCTGTAGGTACCCTATTTCTGTTCTAAAATCAGAAAAATTCTGAATTTCAGAATTTACTTGCCCCAGAAGTATCCGGTAAGGAGAGTGCTCAGTGCTGCCCGTGCACAGCCGGCCTTGTGGCTGTCCTGTGGGGGTAGCTCCTGCTGCTGTTCTTCCTAGGTCCCTGAGAGCCCGAGGCTGCCCTCCCTCTGCCGCAGGCTCACCCCTCCTATAACTGTTCTGCCTTGGGTTATTCATGTGGCCACCAACACATCTCTGAGTTATAAGCTTGAGCCAAGCTTTCTTTATTTTCCAAGTTGAGACTTCACTGTTAATTCCTAGGATTACCAAGGATTTTGTTCACTTACACAAGCTGTCTCCCTCTCCTGTTCCCCCAGGAGGGTTTGTCCATATTTCCTTTCTTCTGTTGGTGTGTTTCTTGTTCCACCTAACACAAGCACTATCTCCTATTGCCCACCTTGTAAGACATGGCATTGGTGCTGTGCTCCCACCATTTCTTCTCCAATACTTTACTCTCTCCCCAAGGGTGATGTCTTAGAGGCTAACTGTGGGTTTTTGTATGACTAGCTGATGTTTTACCTTTCAACAAAGCAGTGTACATTTCATTTCAACTGTACCTATGTCAGAATGAGGCCAAGCCACCAGTGAGTGTATGAGATGAGATGAGAGATAACCAGGAATCATGAAGAAGGGCTACAGGACAGTGCTCTCTCCCGTGGGCAATCTCAGTAGCAGAGATGAATTCAGAAGTTGGTTTCACCTTTGAGCAAAGCTACTAATAAGAAAGAACCATGCACTTTTAGAAGCAGAAGTGATCATTTTCGCCTTATAGATGAGAAGACTGAAGTTCAAAGCAATAAATTGATTTGACCCAAATGATGTAACAAAAAATCAATGAGAGCTGACTTGGGGCTTAACACCATGTCTCCTAAAAACTAGTTGTAATAGCCTGACCTGTGCTGGTGCAGTGGATAAAACATTGACCTGGAACTCTGAGGTCACTGGTTTGAAACCCTGGACTTGCCTGGTCAAGGCACCAATGGGAGTTGATGCTTCCTACCTCTCCCCCTTTCTCTCCCTCTCTCTCTCCTCTCTAAACTACTACTACTACTACTACTACTACTACTAATACTAATACTAATACTAATACTACTACTAATAATAAGCCAGTTGTAATAACCCCCAGTCCCATCCTTCCCTTCCCCATGGTTAGCTTATCATGCATATTGTGATGCATTTTCTGAAGCAATTGTCCTTCAGAACACAACCACAATGGGACCACTTTTTTTCTGACCTTTCCAGCTATACTCAGGGCAAGCCATCTTTGCTGTCCGATAACTTTCTAAGTGGTCTCCTTGCTTTAAACCTTGCTCCCTAAGGTATATTTTCAATGCAAGTGGACCTTTAAATTGTGCATCAGAGCATGCCCCTGCTTTGCTCAGAGTCCTGCAGTGACTTCACACAGAGTACTGCTGTAAGGTATCAAAGGTTACAGAATTAATATTAATATTTTAGGAAGCTTAAAGAACATTTTATTAATTTGAGCAAGGTGTGCAGAAAGATTTTGTAAATGATCTTTGTACTTGTGTAATTAGCATAAAGCCAAGATGGCTGATGGCATTGTGTTGTAAATGCAAAAGGGAAGGAGAATTGGATTCTCTGACCTTCCACCACACCTGTGGGGAAATAGGGTGAATAGCTAGCCAGGTGCAGGCAGAAAAAGATTAAATTAAACCTTTTCTTATATTAATGGGCCATTTACAGGCATTTGTCCCCATGGAAACTACCTCTCCCATCCTGAAAGCATGTAGTTAATGTATGTACTTCTGAACAAAGGAATGGCAGGTGAGCACTGGAAAATAAAGGAATATCTTTTAATATGTAGAGTGACATTTTTACTATTGTGTTACCTTGTAAGTTTTAATATGAAGAAACACCTTTTTATGATCCTATAGACAAATGTTATAAACTTGCTAATGAATTGTGTCCCATTCCTCCCTTCATCCTTTTCCCAAACCTGTATAGGTGAAAACAAAGGTTATAAGCTTATGCCGTGGTGGCAGGCTTTTCCCCGACCCATATATAATTAAGACTATATAACCAGCCCCTAGAATATTAATGAGACACACGATTTGGGACTGCTGCTCCATGTAAGATATATGTGGCTGACATATTTAATAACTTTCCTCCTTTAATAAAACTCTTCAAAAACTTATTTGGACTTGGTGCCTCTACAACAACCCACGGAATTGTAAATTGGGTACTTTATAACAGTACAAAGTTCTTTCCATGACCTACAAGACTCTGTTGATCCAGTCTGCTGGTTCCACTTGACCTCACTTCCTATGACTCTCACCCTTGCTCACCAGACCCCACACGCACTGTTGTCCTTGCTCTCCCAGAACTGACCAGTTACACCGACACCTACATGGAAATGTAGCAGACAGCTCAGTCGGCCTGCCCCATCCCCTCAGGTCTTGCAGTGGGAGCATTAGACACCAGCTTCAACACCTCCATCTCTCTGCCTGATGACTTGCTCTGGACTCAGAGCCCCAATGATTGGAAGAGCTAGAGAATGGACACCTCAGCACCCAGCGACTTTCAACCACTGACTTGAACTAGTAGAGAAATACTCCAGCTCCCTAACTCTCATGAGAGGCACATGTTCCAGAATGTCTCTCCAAAGTCCTTCGATGACTTGAGCACCAGTTGCCATCAATGGCAACTTGCTTAATAACAACATACTGTCTCAGTCAGCCGGGGCTACTGTGACAAAAATATTATAGACTATGTACTTAAACAATAGACACTTATTACTCAAAGTTCAGGAGGCTGGGAGTCCAAGACCAAGGTGCTAACCAATTTGAGTCATCCAGGTAAAAGCCTTTTATCTGGTTTGTAGACAAATGCCTTCTTTCTGTATCTTCACATGGCAGAAAGAAAGAGAGAGATCATCCCTGATATGACTCTCCTTATAAGGGCACAAATTCCATCAGGGGGCATCCACCCTTATGACCTAATTACTTCTCAAAAGTTCCACCTCCAAACACCAGCACACTGGGGATTAGGGTTTCCACAGATGAATTAAGGAGAGGACACACACATTTAGTCCACTGCACACACCCTTTGTTGGCTTCCTGTTCTCCCTGTCCCATTTCCATGGTCCTTCCCTGGCACTGTCTTGCAAATAAACTACTGGTCCTAGCCTCCTTCTCTGAGAGTCTGCTCTGGGGAAATCCCAATAAGACTTCCAGGCTTCCATTTACAGAGATCAGGGATCCAGGAAAAATGCTCAAATGTAAAAGGCCATGTTTTAGTTAGATGCTTTGCTCTTTAACAATGATAAAACAAGATTTCATAAAACCAAATACCATGAGGTCCATTACCTACAAATTAATCAAGTTACAGGATAGTTAGTGGAGAACTTTTGTAAAGGAAGAGCCTAAGAGTTGTTTGAACGATATGTTCAAGAAGGCTGTGCAGCAAAACTCATCATGGAGCCAAGGGCACTGGGTTCCAAAGGGGGAAGAAAGCTGGCTCAGTGGAGGTGCTGAGGGTTACTCCCAGCCACAGTGGCCAGGCTAACACTGGAAGCCCCCAGTAACACATGGGCTCAGGAAATGCTGCTGGTGTTTAGCAGTCAGACCCCTGAGTCAGATTTCCTGAGTTCTGAAGTGAGAGACCCAGGACCCTGTTTGCAGATCTTCCAGGACCTGCTCTTCTCAGAGTGATGTCAACACTGCGGAGACAGCATTTGCACAATATGTTCCCTGTCCACATCACACTTTCCTTCACGTGAAACTGAAGATGAGTTCTATTGAGACACAGGATGTTTCCATTGGCTGGAAAGTTGGCGTGATTTATTTAGGTTTACAACAAACAAAAGAAGCAACTGAGCTGACATGTGGCTGCATATGTGTCCTTTGATGCTTGGCAGCAGGGGAGAGATGCTTCCCAATAGAGCACTTAAGTGCAATCCCTAAAGGACTGAGTTCTTACCAAGAAGAAAGAAAGGGGAGAGGTCTGCAACTGCCTGCACAGAAAGCATTTATTCACTGCGGTGGGGCTAGAAGTCAGCAGCTGACAAGGGCACAGCTTTCATAGCTGGAGCCCAGCTCCTCGCACTGGATGGTGGGGTCAGCTTGTACTCATATTAACTTAGAGCAGCACTTTTCAACATTTTTCATCTAATGGCACATAAACTAATTGCTACAATTTGGAGGCACAACAAAAAAATATATTTTTTGCAGATCTGACAAAAAAAATAGGTGTAATTTTCATTCATTCACACCAGATGGCTATTGTATTGGCTGTTGTCACTTTTTTAATTTAATGATCTAAGGGAAAAGAGGTCAGTGCCCCTGAGTAGATAATCAGATATTGCATGTTGTAAAAATCCTGGGGCATACCAGTTGAAAATCACTGCCCTATCGTTTAGAGGCTGGAACTCAAGCTAAAGGGTGGCAGACCGTCAGAGAGTGGGAACGTGCCCCAAATGCCCCAGGAGTCCCGGCTGGTGGCACTCAGAGCTGATTGTCTTCTGCGGCCTCTGAAAGGAAGAGTAGGCAGAACATGAATAGCTGGGTTTTAAGTTGATTGATGCTGGTGATGAGGAATAGGGCTTATTTGCACTCCTTTCCCTGGCACTTAGAAAATGATCAGTTGAATATTCAAGAGTGAGCTAAAGTTAAATGGAAATGTGTTTTTTAAAATGCCTCAGAGGATTGGGGAAAACAATTGCAGGACTGAGCAGGCTATTACCATTTATTTATGTTCTAGAAAAAGCCATTTAAAAATATCTCTCCCGGAGCAAAGATGGCCCAGGCGCTGGGGATGGCTCCTTGGCCTCTGCCCCAGGCGCTAGAGTGGCTCTGGTTGCGGCAGAGTGACGCCCCGGAGGGGCAGAGCATCGCCCCCTGGTGGGCAGAGCATCGCCCCTGGTGGGCGTGCCGGATGGATCCCGGTCGGGCGCATGCGGGAGTCTGTCTGACTGTCTCTCCCCGTTTCCAGCTTCAGAAAAATACAAAAAAAATAAAATAAATAAATAAAAAAAATATCTCTCCTTTTACATGGCAAGAACAAGAACATTTGGCTGCCAATGCTTCTGTGGGGGGGGGGCAGTGCCTGGTGACCCAGGAGAGCAGCCCACCCTCCTCTCATTGGTGGCCCCATAGAGGCAGGCTGTGGCCCGCCAGGGAGACCCTGTTCTGGGACGCTGCAATGGAGGCCTCAAGAATTCAAGACAAGACCAGATTGGGAGACGTGTTGCTCCACATTTACAGTATAAAATGCTGAGTGGCAAATTCCACATGACCAGATATTGAGTGAGCACTCACAATATCCGGCAAACCTCATGTGGCCATCATCCTTGAAAAGCAGTAAAACCTGTGAGAGGTCACAGCGGTGGGGGTCAGGGGGACATGATGGGCAATGGCAGGCCAATGAGGCAGCACCCTAGGTCACCATGGAACCAGTGTAAATAAACGGTGTGAGGGAACCACAGGGGCAAGATGGTGCATGGTGTTCTACACTAACAGACCCTAGGAAGCGTGGCTTATGGTGGATGCGTAATCAGGCAGATGGGGCTCACATGATGAGATGGAGATGGACTCTGTACACACACATGCAGAAAATGCCCAGGGCCCCTCACGCCCTAGAGGCTACCCGGGTTAAATAGTCATCTAAACTCAACTTGTCAAAGAGTGGATTTCATTATCTTCTCTTTCACACAAAAATTGCTTGCCCTGGGGTGACTTAGTGTAATGCCAGTGGCCGAGGCCAGGCAGGTCCACATGGGATTAAGGGCAGATGGTAGAGGAACTGTGGAGCCAGAAAGCATCGGGCCATACCCGCTTAATAAAGTTTCATAATGGCGGACAAGCACACAGGCAAGGGAAACCATTTCTCAGTCAAACAGCAAAATGGTCCCTCACAGCAACAAGCAGGCAGGCAATCACACATCCACAATCCCCCATCTCTCTCGAGAGCAAGCACCCATAGCCTTATATAGCCTTCTCTGCCATGTCATGCACTAATCAAGCAAAGAAAGTGCTTGCAGCTGGTACACCAGCAAGCAAGCCTAACACAGCTGGGCCACAACCACAAACCCATGTGGTAGTGTCTTCAGGTAGCTCAAATATAGTGACAAGTCATGAGTTTTAGGGTAAAATACATTAAATAACCTCTCTTTTCACAATGAGAAGGAGGCAACAACTTCGGGATGGCTGTTTTAACCATGTTGGTCATGTGTTGGAACATGGTGAGCCCCAAACTGGACTTTGATGTTTCTCTCTGAAGTTTTCTCCTATTGTGGTTGGGGGCATTTGCCTTATAATTACTTAGGGTGTTTGAAGCGCTGATACCTGAGCCCATCCACCCCTCCTTTATGGGGTCTCTAATGGGGAGGCCCAGGAATGTGTATTTATAAACAAATCATTGGGAGGGGACAGTCAAACACAGTCACATTGGAGAAACACTTCTCCAGGTATGTACTTCCTGGCTTCTGAGTTTATTTAGTGACATAAAGTAAAAGAGAACATCGGGAGCCTAAGAGGACAGGAAAGGGGGTGGAATAGGTGTGGGCCAGCTGTGTTAGGCTTGCTCGCTGGTGTACTAGCTACAAGCACTTTGCTTGATTAGTATGTGAGCACCTGGCAGAGGCCCATGTGCACAGCCGATATAAGGCTATGGGTGCTTGTGCTCGAGAGAGATGGGGCATAGCGGATGTGCATGGATTGCTTGCCTGCCACTGTGAGGGGCCATTTTACTGTTTGGTTGCTTGGGAGGCGGTTCCCCTGCCTGTGTGCTTGTCCACCATTGTGAAACTTTATTTTTATTTATTTTTTGTCAAAAAGCCTAGTGCGTTTTATTCTTTACACATACTGGCCCAAGAAATCCAACAAAGGGCTTCTCAGTATTCTTTTTTTTTATTAATTTTAATGGGGTGACATCAATAAATCAAGGTACATATGTTCAAAGAAAACATGTCCAGATTATCTTGTCAATCAATTATGTCATATACCCATCACTCAAAATCAGATTGTCCTCCATCATCTTCTATCTAGTTTTCTTTGTGCCCCTCCCCTTCCCCCCCCCATAACCACCAACACTCTTGTCAATGTCTCTTAGTCTCCTTTTTATGTCCCACCTACGTATGGAATAATGCAGTTCTTGTTTTTTTCTGATTTACTTATTTCACTTCTTATAATGTTATCAAGATCCCACCATTTTGTTGTAAATGATCCGATGTAGTCATTTCTTATGGCTGAGTAGTATTCCATAGTGTATATGTGCCACATCTTCTTTATCCAGTCTTCTATTGAAGGGCTTTTTGGTTGTTTCCATGTCGTGGCCACGGTGAACAATGCTGCAAGGAACATGGGGCTGCATGTGTCTTTACGTATCAATGTTTCTGAGTTTTGGGGGTATATACCCAGTAGAGGGATTGCTGGGTCATAAGGTAGTTCTATTTTCAGTTTTTTGAGGAACCACTATACTTTCTTCCATAATGGTTGTACTACTTTACATTCCCACCAACAGTGAATGAGGGTTCCTTTTTCTCCACAGCCTCTCCAACATTTGCTATTACCTGTCTTGTTAATAATAGCTAATCTAACAGGTGTGAGGTGGTATCTCATTGCTGTTTTGATTTGCATGTGAAACTTTATTAAACGGTAATGGCTCAACCCTTTCTGGCTCTGCAGTTTTTCTACTGTCTGCCCGAATCCAATGTGGATTTGCCTGGCCTCAGCCACCGACATTGCAATGGGAAAAGCTGGACAATGAGGAAAACCGAAGAAAGAGAAATCAAATCTCTCACAAACATTTCCTTTCAAACAGATCACTTTTTCTTTTTTTTTAATTTTTAATTTTTTTTTTTTAGTGAGAGAAGGGGAGACAGAGACAGACACCCACATGCACCCCGACTGGGATCTACCTGGCAAGCCCACTAGGGGGTGATGCTCTGTTGCAACTGGAGCCATTTTTTAGTGCCTGAGGTGGAGGCCGTAGAGCCATTGTTAGCGTCCAGAATCAACTCATTCTAATTGAGCCTTGGCTGCAGGAGGGGAGGCGAAGAGAAAGAGAGAGGGAGAAAGAGAAGCAAGAGGGTGAAGGGTGGGGAAGCAGATGGGCGTTTCTTATGTGTCTTCTGACCGGGAATTGAACCCCAGACATCCACACACTGGGCCAACACTCTACCACTGAGGCAATTGGCCACGGCAGAACAAACCCTCTAGACATGCATAATTTCCTCTGGTCAGCTGCAGATGCATAGGGCTTGTGGTTATTCTGGGATATTCTAGGCACGCTGCATGTGGGCTTGCAGCCTGGTTCCCCTTCCTCTCCTCACTGGGATGCACACACCGCCGCACAACTGAGCTGAGGGGTAGGATGCACTGGGAGCTCTGGCTCCAAACACTTGCACACAGGTGTGCTGCACATCCTCCCTGGCAGCCTGGAGTGGTCAGTAGCGGCACTAGTCAGAGAGGAACACTATGTGCAGTGCTATGTGCATTGTTAAGGTTTTTAAACAGTTGTACTAGTAATATGCTTATTGTAAATCAATCAAGCAATGCAGAATGATATTAATTAGCTACATTACATCTTCGTCCTTTCTTCTCTGATGTCCACAGGCAGACGCCCTTAGCATCATGTGCATATTCTTCAAGTTGTTTTCTATGTATATAGGAATCTGTGTACATACAACCAGCTTATACATATGTAAATGTATAGGGGAGGTTTTGAGAATGGAGAAGAATGCTTCTCCCTGCCCCTTGCAGGCACTCTTACGAAGACCATCACAGTTGCTTCCCATCTAAGTTGCCCTCTTGACTACCATGCAGGTTTCTTTACCAAATGCCCTTCAGCTCCAACCACTGCCTTTGAGGCTGAGGCTGGGGCTGGGACCCAGGAAACTACAGTCCCCAGACTTCTTTCCTAGTAGCTTCCTGGTGGTTTCTGCCAGTGAAGCTCTAGTCTAGAGTGAACTTGGTGGTGGGAGAAGGGACTTCCCTCCTACTGGTGTTACTAACTCTGCCTGGCAGCAAGACAGAGAGCAGGGCTCCAGCCTCAAGCTTCTCTCAGCACTGCCAGCACCAGCCTTGCTGCATCCGCAGAGCTGCCCAGACAGCTGTCCCGCTCCCTCTCTCTCAGGTCACGCCCCTTCCTCAGAACCACCAGCCGCCTGGACTTCAGGCTCAGAGCCTGGGCCCCGCCTTCTGCCAGCACCGCCTCTCCCACACATTCCCTCCGTTGTAGGGCTGAGAGCTGCTTCCTAGGTTACACTCTCTGGTTGCTTTGTCAGCCTTCCAACACTTGTATAACCAAATCCTTGTATTATTGTACATTCTGCAGGTTTGAAATGTCTAGTGCTGTTTTTTGTTTTCCTGAATGGTTCTGAGTGATGCTGATAAGCAGATTTTGTAAAGTCAAAACAAATAAGATAGTTTATTTTGCACGAGCCAGGCTTTGCTCTGAGAAAGAGGCCCTTGAGTGTAGAGAATGAAGGCTATGAAAGACAGAATCTAGAAATGGGCAATGGCCAGACCACATATAAAATCAGAACTCTGATCCACAACCTACACAAGCCAGGCAAGTCAGAGGACTCCTCTAGTAATGTCCGGAAAGCCAAATAATATCCCCTAAGATATCTAGCCCCAAATGGCCAGGGCTGAATTAATAACTGGCAGCTGACTGATTCTGCTCCTGTGTCCAGCTCAAGACCATCCAGGGAAAGCCCAATATGCCCTTAACTAATCCCATAGGACACCCTACTCTGGTCTCCCCTCCAGCTTCCCCAACAGCCTCCACTTAGGACACAGCTGAGCCTTCCCTTTTTCCACCACAATGCTTTCCCACTCTCTGTCTTTGAGCCTCTGTCAAAGCTAAGTGATAGAGGCCAACTCCTTTGCTATAGCTTGCTCTGAATACATAGTGCTCGTTGGTTTTCGTTTCTTTCTACGTGGAAACCAGGATGTTTACAGCCAAAGTGACGGGAAGGAGAAAAATGAGGACAGGTAACAATCAAGTCCTCTCTGAAAAGAAAATGAGGAAAGCATGGCCATAGGAAGAATAAGATGGGGGTGATATGCTGAGGTAGCAAGCAGCTAGGGCACCAGACTGCAGCCTCCAGACCTTGCTCCTCCCCTGGGAGGATGTGGAAAGTCTAGAGAAGCTGGAGGGACTGGTTTCTCTGGGTGAAAACTGGGAGGCTGTGACTTTCAGAGGAATGTCCTGTACCTAGTATAACACTTGCTAAGTTTCCATCAGAACAGAAGTTTCCTAGGGCAGCCTCCCAGACTCTTCCTTCCTGGGGACAATGGAAAAGCTAAGTGTGCCATTCCTGAGGACCTGATAAGGCCTGAGTCAGGAGTGCTGTGAGGGCCAGTGCAGGTCAGTGCCAAGGTCAGGAGTGACAGCTGTCACAGTGCTGGTAGGCCAGGCAGAACATGCACCATTGCCATCCTCTGATGCCCAGGCACACACAACACTCCAGGAACTTCCTCTGCCTCAGGGAGAAGGAAGCAGAGAACAAGGGGATGGCAGAACCATGACTTAATTTCAACTGAAACCTGAAATTGCCACATCCAAAATAGGCAGATTTTTCTTTTGCCATCAGCAGAAATGAGGGTTTGTGAGCTAAACTGGGCCCAGTGTTGAGATGTAGAGAAGGATATATTTCGGCCCTGGCTGGTTGGCTCAGTGGTAGACATCCTCGGGGCAGCCTGAGGATGTCTCCGGTTCGATTCCCAGTCAGGGCACAGAGGAGAAACAACCATCTGCTTTTCCATCTCTCCCCCTCCCCTCTCTCTCTTTCTCTTCTTCTCCTCCCATAGCCATGGTTCGATTGGTTCAAGCACATTGTCTTGTGTGCTGAGGATGTCTCTCCCTGCCTTAGGTGCTAAAAATAACTCGGTTGTGAGCATGGCCCCAGATGGGCAGAGCATTGGTCCCAGACCGCACATGTGGGAGCCTGTCTCTCTATCTCCCCTCTTCTCACTTGGAAAAGAAGGGGGGGAAAAAAAAGAAGGATATATTTCTGGCATCTACACTGTGTAAATCCGCCTACTTAGGTTACTTATCAGTTGACTTTGACTTAACTTTTATTTTTAAGTGAGAGAAGGGGAGATAGAGAGACAGATTCCCACATGCACCCCGACAGGGTTCCACTGGCAACCCTCCATTTAGGATTGATGCTCAAATCAGCTAAGCCATCCTCAGCACCCGGGGCCTAAGCTGGAGCCAATTGAGCCACTGGCTGTGGGAGGGGAAGAGAGAGAGAGAAGGAGGAGAAGGAGGGGGAGAGAAACGGTCACTTTTTGTGTATGCCTTGACCAGGGATTGAACCTGGCATGTCTGCATACTAGGACGATGCTGTATTCACTGAGCCAACAGGCTAGGACCAACTTTGACTTAATTGAAAGGGAGATAGGCCCTGGCCGGTTGGCTCAGCGGTAGAGCGTCGGCCTGGTGTGCGGGGGACCCGGGTTCGATTCCCAGCCAGGGTACATAGGGGAAGCGCCCAGTTGCTTCTCCACCCACCCTCCTTCCTCTCTGTCTCTCTCTTCCCCTCCTGCAGCCAAGGCTCCATAGGAGCAAAGATGGCCCGGGCGCTGGGGATGGCTCCTTGGCCTCTGCCCCAGGTGCTGGAGTGGCTCTGGTCGTGGCAGAGCGACGCCCTGGAGGGGCAGAGCATCGCCCCCTGGTGGGCAGAGCATCGCCTCTGGTGGGCGTGCTGGGTGGATCCCGGTTGGGTGCATGCGGGAGTCTGTCTGACTGTCTCTCCCCGTTTCCAGCTTCAGAAAAAAAAAAAAAAAAAAAAAAGGGAAAGGGAGATAGTCCTGCATAAGCCTGACCCAATCAGGTGAGCCCTGTTAAAGAAGATGAAGCTTCAGACAGATACTTCCTGTTGGCCTCAATGAAGATGGAAGTGCTATCAGAATGATCTGAATAAACTTCGAAGAGACATAAGCCCCTGAGGAGAGTTGCAGCCTTGCTAATACTTTGATTGAGACCCAAAGCACAGGACCCAGTTATAGCATACCCAGACTTGTAACACATAGATCATGAGACAACAAATGGGTGTTGTATTAAGTGGCTAAATTTGTGGTAACTTGTCGTACAGTAATGATAAACTAGTACGAACATCCATGTATTTTTATCTAGCTATCTTGACACATATTTAGGCAGTTTTATAAGGAAACCCAAATTAATTTTCAAATGATAAGATGTACCTAAGTTTTGGGAATATAATTCTATTTGAAATGTGTGTGTAAATTAATTCTCTGTAAATTCCATGGTATTTTGTTTCTGGAGTTCTTCCATGCACATTGCATGACGGAATGCCTTAAAATTCAGTAATATGATTAAGTGGTGCTGTAGCTTACACTGGACGAACCCTCCTGCAGGTAACAGTTACAAACTCTGAACAAAATATTAAAGACAATAACTATTTGAAGGCATTAGAAAGTAACCAATAACAAAGAGAAACTAGAGGGGATTGGAGTTTTCAAAGAAGAGATTCACACTTCGTGAAATTCATTTTTATAAAGATTCTTTTCAAGAGCATTCCAGCCCATGAGTTGGGAGTGGCAAAATCCTAGTCTTGCTAACAGATCAGCTTAATTTATCAGGGTTGCTAGAGCAGCTAGAATTGAACAAAGAACCCTGGAAAAGGAAAAGGCTTAAATTCTGCCCATAAACTCCCTTCTAATCCTTGGCTGATTATTGACCTGTACACACTTGTAGGCATTTCCCAAAAGTCCAGTAGAAAACAAGAGCTAGAAGGCTGACCGAACTGACCAGAGATTTTACCTGTGAACCTCTAGAACTGACAGTTTGGGATACAAGTTCTGACAAGTTGGAGAAGTCTGGCAAACAACTTGAGTTCTCCAATGAAATCCAAGAAAGTCATGTGTTAGGAGAAAACTTTGTGTCCCAAGACTGAAGGGTTCACCCTAATACCAGGGGAAAAACTATACTAGGTCTACTCTGACAAAACATGGAACCAAGTCTTGGCAAATTCAAGGGAATCAGCCTACTTTCATTGCCTATTACAACAAAACAAATATTCTATAAAGGAAGAGCACAGAAAGCAGAATTTCTATATGATATTCTCTATAATGTTCAGTATAAATTAAAAAAAACTACTCAGCATATGAAGAAACAGAAAAATGTAAACCATAGCCAAGGACAAAAATATTCAACAGAAAGAAAGCCTGGAATGGTTCAGACAGTGGAGTTAGCAGCAAAAGGCTGTAGAACTGTTATTATATAGTATATAAAATCAACTGAGGGAAGGAAAGAGCATAAGTCAATGAAGTAGAAACCATAATTAAACAATAATGAATATAATAAGGCCATAAATTAATTCTTTAAATATTTTATGAGCTTGATAAGCTCCTAACAAGAACAATCATGATGAAATTATATAAAACACAAATTATGAATATCAGAAATATTATCTTCACAGGCATGCAGGCATTTTAAGGATAATAAGGGAATATTATAAACAGCTTTATGCAAATATATTTGATAACATGGATGAAATAGTCAAATTTCTTGAAAACACAACTTAAAATGACTGGTATATGAAGAAATAGAAAAATCTGAATAGTGATATAACTCAAGTCAACAATTCAAATTTATAATAAAAAACTTGCACCCCCAAACTACCAGGCTTAGATAATTTTAATGATGAATTCTACCAGACAGTTAAAGATAAATAATGCCAATCTTACACAAAACTTAAGAAAATAGAAGACAAAGAAATATTTTCTAACTCTTTATGGGCCTGTACATCCCTAATACTAAACTTTATGCAAAGATTATATGAAAAGAATATTGCAGACCAATATTCCCTATGAATATTGATGTGAAACTCATTAACAAAATACTAATGAATCAAATTTGGCTTTACATAAAAAGAAAATTTATCATGATCAAGTGGGGTTTGTCCCATCAGGGTTTAGCATCAGGAGGTTAATCAATGTAATTTATTATATTACCAGACTAGAGAACAAAAACATACTCATTTCAAATAGATGCAGAAAAAGCACTGAATAAAATCTAATATCATTCATGATAAAAACTTCTCAGCAAGTAAGGAGTAGAAGGTAACTTAAACTCATAAAGGACACCTAAAAATGTACTATAGCTATCATATTTAATGATAAAATATTAAGTGCTAGGAAACAAGCCAACATTGTGCTGTTGGTCAATGTGAGAAGGTAAGAAAAATAAATGAGACAAAATTGAAAAGGAAATATGAAGCTGACTAATCACAGCTGAGTGATTATGTAAAAAAATAATCTTATGAAATCTACAAAACAACTATAAAAACTAATAAATATAATAATGTCATAATATACAAAGTTAATATACAAAAATCAATTTTATTTATTTTGTAATTTTATTCATTATAAAGATTCTGTTTTATTTCTATATTAAATTTCATCCAAAAACCCGTACAATACTTTAGACTAGATTAAACAAAAGACATATAAGATCTTTATACTGCAAACAGTAATATATGGTTAAAAAAATTAAAGATGGCCCTGGCTGGTTGGCTCAGCAGTAGAGCATTGGCCTGGCGTGCAGGGGACCCGGGTTCGATTCCCAGCCATGGCACATAGGAGAAGCGCCCATTTGCTTCTCCACCCCCACCCCTCCTTCCTCTCTGTCTCTCTCTTCCCCTCCCGCAGCCAAGGCTCCAATGGAGCAAAGATGGCCCGGGCGCTGGGGATGGCTCTTTGGCCTCTGCCCCAGGCGCTAGAGTGGCTCTGGTCATGGCAGAGCGACGCCCCGGAGGGGCAGAGCATCGCCCCCTGGTGGGCAGAGCGTCGCCCCTGGTGGGCGTGCCGGGTGGATCCTGGTTGGGCACATGCGGGAGTCTGTCTGACTGTCTCTCCCCGTTTCCAGCTTCAGAAAAATACAAAAAAAAAAAAAAAAAAATTAAAGATGACCTAAATGAATAGAAAGGTATAACATGCTTATTCAAGACTCACAATTGATAAGATGATCATTATTTCCATGTTGATCCATAAATTCAACTCAATACCAATCAAAATATCATAGACTTTATTGTACAATTTGACAAGTTGGTTCTAAGCATAAGGATTAGAGTAAGCAAATTATTGAATACAAGAATGAACATTGGAGGTCTTGGAGGTCTTACACTATCTGAACTCAAAACTTTCTATAAAGCAACATTGATTAAGACTGTTATATTGGGAGGAGACAAGATGGCCACGGAGTAGGCAGATGTTCCAACTCCCACATCCCAGAACCAAAGTGGATTACAACTTAATTTTGAGAACAGTCATCTTGAAAGACCAACTTTGGACTAAACTAAGAGGATTCTATAGCCAAGGACCACCAAAGAACCCACACTGAGACTGATAGGAAAGGTGGAGATGCAGAAAGGGCTGCCCTGCTCCTGGGAGTGAGCAGCGACCTTGAAGGACTCTCATGGTGGGGAGGATTGCCCTGCAAGTTGTGGGTTGTGGGCCCTTAGCCCCAGAACTGGAGTCCCAGCCTCGAACCCTGGAGCCTGGAAGGGGTGAACAGACTGTTTTTGGATAAGAAAGGAGTTTAGATATTATTTGAGAGAAGGAGACAGAACTCTTAGACCCAGGCTCCATAGTAAAGGGACCACACGGAGAGCCTCACTCACAGCCACCTGCCTGGGGCTCTGAGAACAAGGAGTCCTAGGAAGACTGGAGTTGCCAGGGGAGAGTATGGTCTTGGAGACACAGGGGGAGACACTTTGAGGGATGGATACCCTAACCCCTGGCTGAATCACTTCCCAAATCTAAAGTGAACATTTTCCCTCAAAGCAGCAACACCAGCAAAGGGAAGAAATTACCCTGCACACCAGAGGCTCTCCTTCTCCAGTAAGAACAAGAAGATGCTTGGAGTCAGGCAGCACATTAGGGACACAGGTAGTGAGTGCTGAGGTCTGAGCTACACTGCCCCCCCACGCTGCTAAGTGCTGGCTGGGGGTGGGCGGGATGGCGGCAGTGGGGCAGGCAGCAGGAGACAGGGCAGTCTGAGCAAGCATGCATGGGCCCACCCAGAAGGTGGGAACAGTGAGTTGTGGACCCTCAGCCCCAGAGCTAGTGCTCAAGACTGCCCACAGCTTGAGCCTGGACAATTGCGGAGGCAGTCTGAGTGGAGGCAGGAGCTACAGTGGCTCCTGTGGAGGTCCGAGCTCGCAGAAAGTCCAGCCCTAGGCATGAGCCTGCCCTTGGAGGTGGAGGGGGCCCAGGTGACATTGGAGGTGGTCCAAGTGGGCACGCAGGCCAACCAAAGGTGTCAGAAGCTGTGGCAGCTGTGGAGGTGGGCTGGCACCGGCAGTGCCTGAGCCCAAACATCCGAGGTGGAAACAGCGGCTGCAGAGGGCCAGCAGACAGACCACACATTGGAAGCACAGAGGCCACACCCACTGGACTCCTGTGACAACACCCTTCTGAGTGTTGAAAAAAGAAGAAAAAAACAAAGTAAAATAAATAAAAAGTCTGGATAAAATGACATCTGAGGCTAAGGAGCAAGCCATATCCAATACCATACCTAATCACTGAATTACAGTACTGAGTCCAACAAGTAGCCAGCAATAAGAAGCAGCAGAAAGCAGATCTCAGGGGAACTTGAACTTTTAAAGGAACTTCCCCCAGGTCAATAGTAGATAAAAGCTAGCCTAGGAATGCAGCTGATATTTACAATGGCACCTGGGCCCAACAGAGGCAGCCACAAGATCTGGATCTCCTGTAGCTTCAAAAAGGTTGATAAGAGTCAGTAATAGGCAGTGACCCCACTGATCTGCACCAGGCCCTGGCCAGGGAAGTCCAGGGCAGGCACATTCAGTGGCCAGATACGGAGAGCTCCAGTTCAGGACCTAACAATCATTGTTAGAGTGGTAGCTTAAGGAAGGACTCCTCACACCTAACCCAGCTAAGACATAGAAAATGCTAACACAAATAGCAAAAAGAATAGTGATAGCAGATAAGTAGCCCACAGCAGATTACAAACAAGAGCTGATGCCAACCCAAGAAGACCTAGAAACAATACAACTGAAAATTGGAGGCAGACAATACCAACCCTAGACTCAGCTAGCTATACAAACAATACACCCAAAGGAAGAGTGTATACACAGACAAAACGGGAAGACAAAGAAATGTAATCCAAATGAATCAACAAGAGAAATCCCCAGAAAAATAACTGAATGAGATGGAAATAACCAAATTACCGGATGCAGAGTTTAAAATAATGATCGTTAGGATGCTCAAAGATCTTAGAGCAACAATGAATGGACATAATAAACACCTAAATAAAATGATAACAAGCATCAAAAAAGACATTGAAATCATAAAAAAGAACCACTCAGAAATAACAAATAAAATATCAGAAATGAAGACTACACTAGAAGGAATTAAAAGCAGGCTGGATAAAGGAGAGGATCAAATCAGTGATTTAGAAGACAAGATAAACAAAAGCATAGAAACAGAGCATCAAAAAGAAAAGAGGCTCAGAAAGTCTGAGGAAACTTTAAGAGAGCTCTGTGACAACACGAAGAGAAATAACATCCACATCACAGGGGTTCCTGAAGAAAAAGAGAAAGAACAAGGGATAGAGAACCTGATTGAAGAAATCATAACTGAAAACTTCCCAAAGTAATGCAGGAAAAAGTCACACAAGTTCAAGAAACACAGAGAATCCCACTAAAGAGGAACCCAAAGAGACTTACACCAAGACACATCATAATTAAAATACCAAAGCTAAGAGATAAAGAAAGAATACTAAAAGCTGTAATGAAAAACAGTCAATCACCTACAAAGGAGCCCCCATATGGATGACATCTGACTTCTCAACAGAAACACTTGAGACCAGAAGGGAATGGCAAGAAATATTCAAAGTAATGTAGAACAAGAGCCTACAACCAAGACTTCTTTATCCAGCAAGTATTTCATTTAAAATTGAAGGAGAAATAAAAAGCTTCCCAGACAAAATAAAACAAAACAAAACAAACAAAAAAAACTCAAGGAATTTATTACAACCAAACCAATGCTGCAAGAAATGTTAAGGGCCCTATTGTAAACAGAACAAAGGGGGAAACAATCTAGTAAAAGAGAAATGTAGATTTAAAGAATAAAATGGCAATAAACAACTACATATCAATAATAACCTTAAATGTTAGTGGATTAAAAGCTCCAATCAAAAGTCATAGGGTTGCTGCATAAATAAGAAAACAGGACTCATACATATGCTGTCTATGAAAGACACACCCAAAACAAAAGATACACATAGACTGAAGGTAAAAGGATGGGAAAAAATATTTCATGCAAATGGAAATGGAAAATAAAGCTGGGATAGCAATACTTATATCAGACAAAATGGACTTTAAACAAAGTCTACAGTAAGGGGTAAAGAAAGTCACTACATAATGATAAAAGGAGCAATCCAACAGGAAGATATAATCACTATAAATATCTATGCACCTAATATAGGAGCACCTAAATATATAAAGCAGACTTTGGTGGACATAAAGGGTAAGATCAACAGCAATACTATAATAGTAGGGGATTTCAATACCCCACTAACATCACTGGATAGATCCTCAAGAAAAAAAAATTAACAAAGAAACAGCAGACTTAAAGCAGACACTAGGTCAGGGGTCGAGAACCTTTTTGGCAGAGAGAGCCAGGAATGCCATATATTTTAAAATGTAATACCATGAGAGCCATACAACAACCCATGTACATTATGCATTATCCGATAAAAATTTGGTGTTGTCCCAGAGGACAGCTGTGATTGGCTCCAGCCACCCACAACCATGAACCTGAGCAGTAGGAAATGAATAGATTGTGATACATGAGAATGTTTTATATTTTAATGTTATTATATTTTTTATTAAAAATTTGTCTGTGAGCCAGATGCAGCCATCAAAAGAGCCACATCTGGCTTGTGAGCCATAGGTTCCTAACCCCTGCACTAGATCCACTGGATTTAATAAATATCTTCAGAACTTTTTATCCTAAAGCAGCAGAATATAAATTCTTTTCAAGTGTTCATGGTACATTCTCTAGGATAGACCACATGTTAGGGCACAAAATGAGTCTCAACCAATTTAAGAAGATTTAAATTATATCAAGCCTCTTTTCTGATCACAATGGCATGAAACTACAAATCAACTACAATGGAAAAACTAAAAAACACTCAAACACTTGGAAACTAAATAGCATGTTATTAAATAACAAATGAGTTAACAATGAGATCAAGAAAAAAATAAAAAATTTCCTTGAAACAAATAAAAATGAGCATGCAACAACTCAAAATTTATGGGACATAGCAAAAGCAGTACTGAGAGGGAAGTTCATAGCTACAGGCATACCTTAAGAAGCTAGAAAAAGCTCAAATAAACAACTTGACCCTGCATCTAAAAGAACTAGGAAAAGAACATCAAGTAAAGCTCAGAGGAAGTAGAAGGAAGGAAATAATAAAGATCAAAGCAAAAATAAATAATATAGAGGCTAATAAACAATACAGAGGATCAATGAATCCAAGAGCTGGTTCTTTGAAAAAGTAAGCAAGATCAATGAACCATTAACCAGACTCATCAAGAAAAAAAGAGAGAAGACTCAAATAACTAAAATTAGAAATGAGAGTGAAGTAACAACTGACACAGCAGAAATACAAAGGATTGTAAGAAAATACTATGAAGAACTGTATGCCAAAAATTAGACAACCTAGAAGAAATGGACAAACTCCTTGAAACATATAATCTTTCAAAAATCAATCTGGAAGAATCAGAAAACCTAAACAAACTGATTACAACAAATGAGACTGAAACAGTTATCAAAAAACTCCCAACAAACAAAAGTCATAAGCCAGATGGCTTCACAGGTGAATTCTACCAAATATTCCAAGAAGAACTAACTCCTATCCTTCTCAAGCTATTTCAAAATTTTCAAGTGAGGGAAGACTTCCAAGCTCCTTTTATGAGGCGAGTATAATTTTGATTCCAAAGCCAGGCAAAGCCAACACAAAGAAAGAAAACTATAGGCCAATATCCTTGATGAATTTAGATGCTAAAATTCTCAACAAAATATTAGCAAACCGGATCCAGAAATATATGAAGAAAATCATACATCATGATCAAGTGGGATTTATTCTGGGGAGGCAAAGATGGTACAATATTTGCAAATCAATAAATATGATTCATCACATAAATAAAAGGAAGGAGAAAAACAACATGATAATATCAATAGATGCATAAAAAGCATTTGATAAGATCCAGCACCCATTAATGATCAAAACTCTCAGCAAAGTGGGAATACAGAGAGTATGCCTCAACTACAAAGGCCATTTATAACAAACCCACAGCCAACATCATACTCAGTGGGCAAAAATTAAAAGCAATTCCCTTAAGATGAGGAACAAGGTAGGGCTGCCTTCTTTTACCACTCTTATTCAATATAGTTCTGGAAGTCCTAGCCACAGAAATCAGACAAGAAAAAGAAATAAGAGGCATCCAAATTGGAAAAGAAGAAGTAAAACTATCATTATTTGCTGATGATATGATATTGTACATAGAAAACCCTAAAGTCTCAGTCAAAAACTACTAAACCTGATAAATGAATTTGGCAAGGTAGCAGGATATAAAATTAATATTCAGAAATCAGAGGCATTTTTATACACCAACACTGAGCTGTTAAAAAAGAAATTAAGAAAACAATCCCCTTTACTATTGAAATAACAAAAATTAAGTACCTAGGAGTAAATTTAACCAAAGAGGTTAAAGACTTGTACTCGGAAAGTTATAAAACATTGATAAAAGAAATCAAGGAAGATACAAATAAGTGGAAGCATATACCATGTTCATGGATAGGAAGAATAAACATCATTAAAATGTCTATATTACCCAAAGCAATTTATAAATTCAATGCAATTTCTATTAAAATATCAATAATATACTTCAAAGATATAGAACAAATATTTTAAAAATTTACATGGAACCAAAAAAGAAAATGAATAGCCTCAGCAATCTTGATAAAGAGGAATAAAGTGGGTGGTATCACACGTCCTGATATCAAGTTATATTACAAGGCCATTGTACTCAAAACAGCTAGATACTGGCCTAAGAACAGGCATATAGGTCAATGGAACAGAATAGAGAACCCCAAAATAAACCCACACCTTTATGGACAATTGATATTTGACAAAGGAGATAATAGCATACAATAGATTAAAGACAGTCTCTTTAACAAATGGTGTTGGGAAAATTGGACAGCCACCTGCAAAAAATATGAAACTAGACCACCAACTTACACCATTCACAAAAATAAACTCAAAATGGATAAAAGACTTTAATGTAAGTTGTGAAACCATAAGCATCTAGAAGAAAGCATAGGCAGTAAGCTCTCCAACATCTCTCACAGCAATATATTTGCTGATTTAACTCTACAGGCAAGTGAAATAAAGGACAGGATAAATAAATGGGACTATATTCAACTAAAAAGCTTTACACAGCTAAAGACAATAAGAACAGAATAAATAAAAAGACAAACTACACAATGGGAGAACATATTCGACAATATGTCTGATAAGGGGTTGATAACCAAAATTTATATAGAACGTGTAAAACTCAACAGCAGGAAGATAAACAATCCAATCAAAAAAATGGGCAAAAGAAATGAAAAGACACTTCTCCAAAGAGGAAATACAGGAGTGACGTCACGGAAATGGCGCCGTGAGCAGCGCGTCCGACAGCTCTCCCCTAAATCACAACAAATTTATCAACTAGAAACAGAAAAATTTATCCTCGGAGCATTCCGGAGTTCCACACAAACTGATAGCGAAAGGACTGTTATCACTTGAATCTGAGAGACGAGGGTGTGGAGGAATCTACCACAGGGACGTTCTTTCAAACCGCAAGGAAGTGCGCCTGTGGTGAGTCAGCCCATATACTTGGGAACCGTGAGCCACCGCGAGCGGCCGCCGCGAGCCCCCGCGAGCCGCCGCCGCGAGTGGCCGCAGCGAACCGCCACCACGAGCGGCCGCCACGAGCAGCCGCGCGCACGCCCGGGCCGGTTGAGCACCGCTGACGTTCCCAGCGGCCCGCACACTGCGAGTGGGGGTCGCCAGCCACCGGTGCCCGGAGCGCCCCATTCACGCGCGTGCCTTGGGCATTCCACGCGCCCAGGGCGCCCTGCTGGCCCGCACACCCAGGGGGCCCCATTATCCTGCGCCTGGTGCGGTCCAGCTGCCAGCGGCGGGGCGAGCGGGAGAGGCTTGGGAGATTCTCTCCGTGGGCGGGGCACCTCACCCAGCCATTCAAGCTAACAATCAAGCGTTGGGGGAGGGGCACGCGCAGGCAGCCTAAAATACCTTCGGAAGCACAGCTGCGACCCAATCACTGAAATTAGCTTAACCCATGAAATCTGCGCACCCTCGGTTCTAATTGATAAGATCTCTCAGTTCAGCGATCCAAGACAAGAGGCGTGATATTTTTTAGTGCCTCTCGCTAAAGGGGCGGGGGCAACTTCTGATTGATAGAGCCTCCATATTCAGGGATAAACGCTAACAAGAAGGACTTGGCAGATAATAAGGTCTATACTACACTAGTCGTAAGCAGAGACTAGTGCCTCTTCTACCCTGCAAAAACAGGCTACAAAGTGTGGAAAGCCTGGGTTGAGAGGTCCAACTAAATGATAGGCGCTGAACAGTCACCTTGACAACAATTGACTCCCACCCCCGCCTGATTACACTGGGGCCCTGACTGCCAGAGCCTTTCCCAAAGCCTTGCACTGAGTGGGGATAGAGTGGGGATTTCCCAGCTCTTTGAGCCTCTTACTCCCCAGGCAGAAGCAGTTGCAGCCTTATAGCTGGATCACCAGGCTGCTAATTCAGAAAGGGGGGACTAGGAGAGGGAATCCAGGAAAGCAAACTCTCTCATCGTTGGACCCTGCAAACGCCAACAAGCCTTTACTTCCAGCAAGACTAAAGCCAAATATATGACATTGCCATAGAATCCCATCAACTGCAAATCCCTACCTAAGAGTGACACAGGGGCAGAGCCTGGGGTACAGAGTCACCGACCAGGAAGAGGGAGAGAAAAGAAAAAGGAAGAAGTTAACCTCTCAAAATCAAGAAAAACCCACAGACTTTACAACTTGATCCATTAATTTTTTGTTGTTGTTGTTGTTGTTTGTTTCTTCTATCTTTTTGCCTTTATTTCCTCCACCTCGGTCCTTCTATTCTCTGCCCATCTTATGCTTCCCCTTTCTTGAACTACACTACCCATGAGTGTTGCATTTTATTTTTCTTCTTCATCCTCACCCTCCTTTAAGGTTATACTCCAAAACACTTAACTCTCACTCTCTCCTCTTTTGCTTTTTTTTTTTTTGTCTTGCTTTACTTTGTTTTTTTCTCTTCCTATTTTATTTCTTCCTTCGTTTTTCTCTTTTTCTTATTTTTTCCTTTCTATTCGTTTTTTCTTTTCTCATTTTACTTTCCTCCCATATAATCCTCAATCAAGAACAAATTAGTTAATTTGGGACTCAAGACTTTTTTTTGGCTTTATTTCTCTTTTTTGCTTTTGTTTTTATTTTTTTTTCTTGTTTGTTTATTTTTGTGGCATTTTGGGTCCTCCCAACCCAAGGTCTCCATTGTATTTAGTCTTCGCTCCACTTAATACAACAGATTTTTACTTATTATTTTTATTTTTTCTTCTTTATTATTCTTTTTTGGTCCTTTTTTCTGGTTCCCTCTTATCCCTCTCATTATATCTCTTAGTTGACCATCACTTACAAGCAAATCATCTTATGCTTGTCTAAGATTTTCTTCCTTTTTTTTTTTTTGCATTTAGTAGGTACCTACTCCCTTTTTTTTGCCCCTTGAACTCTTCACCCCAAATCAGGCCCTCCATTATAGGCACGATATTTCCCTGAGGAGGGGAGAGGAGGGAAAGAGAAGAGAGAAAAAAAGGGGGAAATAATAAATTATTACTGTTTTTTTTTGTGGGGTATTTTACCCTTTTTTTTTTTTCTTTTTTTTTTTTTTTTTACTTTTTACTCTTTATTAATTCTAATTAGTGCTATCAATAAGACCACCCTCAGATGCCGATAAGAAAGAGGAAATCGAATATTATGGATACAAAAGAAAGAGAGGTAACACAAATAGATGGGGAAAAATCTATGGAGAAAAGACTTAACATATTGGAAGCCTTGGAGCTAAATGACAGAGAATTTAAAATAGAAATCTTAAAAATACTCAGAGATATACAAGAAAACACAGAAAGGCAATATAGGGAGATCAGAAAACAACTCAATGAACACAAAGAATATATTACCAAGGAAATTGAAACTATAAAAACAAATCAAACAGAAATGAAAAACTCAATCCACGAGCTGAAAAACGAGGTAACAAGCTTAGCTAACAGAACAGCCCAGATTGAAGATAGGATTAGTGAAATAGAAGACAAACAACTTGAGGCACAACAGAGAGAAGAAGAAAGAGACTCAAAAATAATAAAAAACGAGAAAGCCCTACAGGAATTGTCTGACTCCATCAGAAAGAATAACATAAGAATAATAGGTATATCAGAGGGAGAAGAGAAAGAAAATGGAATGGAGAATATACTCAAACAAATAATAGATGAGAACTTCCCAAGCCTGTGGAAGGAACTAAAGCCTCAAATTCAAGAAGCAAACAGAACACCAAGTTTTCTTAACCCCAACAAACCCACTCCAAGGAACATCATAATAAAGATGACACAAACCAATGACAAAGAAAAAATTCTCAAGGCAGCCAGGGAAAAGAAGAGTACAACATATAAAGGAAGGCCTATTAGATTATCATCAGATTTCTCAGCAGAAACTCTACAAGCTAGAAGAGAGTGGACCCCAATATTTAAAGCCCTGAAAGAGAGGAACTTTCAGCCAAGAATACTATACCCATCAAAGCTATCCTTCAAGTATGAAGGAGATATAAAAACATTCACAAATACAGAAAAGATGAGAGAATTTATCAACAGAAAGCCCCCACTCCAGGAAATACTAAAGGGGGTTTTCCAACCAGATTCAAAGAACAAAAGAAAACAACACCACAAGTAACAGCTCCACCAAGAACACAATAAAACCAAACTTAAACTGTGACAACAAAGGAAAAAAAGGGGGGAGAGGATGGAGATTAACAGTAGCAAAGGATGATGAAGTGCAGAAATACTTATAAGATAGGGTACTACAATGAATATGGTAGGTACCCTTTTCATTACTTAATGGTAACCACCCTTAAAAAAACCACCACAAAAACACTTGACTTAAAAAAGGTAGCAACAGAGGAAAGAAGTATGGAACACAAACAAACAAAAACAAATGATAGAAAAACAAAAGAGAAGAATCAAACTAGATACAAAACTAACAGAAAGCAATTTATAAAATGGCAGTAGGGAACCCACAAGTGTCAATAATTACACTAAATGTAAATGGATTAAACTTACCAATAAAAAGACACAGAGTAGCAGAATGGATTAAAAAAGAAAATCCAACTATATGCTGCCTACAAGAAACACATCTAAGCAACAAGGATAAAAACAAATTCAAAGTGAAAGGCTGGAAAACAATACTCCAAGCAAACAACACCCAAAAAAAAGCAGGCGTAGCAATACTCATATCTAATAATGCTGACTACAAGACAGAAAAAGTACTCAGAGACAAAAATGGTCATTTCATAATGATTAAGGGGAAGTTGAATCAAGAAGACATAACAATCCTTAATATATATGCACCAAACCAAGGAGCACCAAAATATATAAGACAGCTACTTATTGACCTTAAAACAAAAACTAACAAAAATACAATCATACTTGGAGACCTCAATACACCGCTGACGGCTCTAGATCGGTCATCCAAACAGAGAATCAATAAAGATATAGTGGCCTTAAACGAAATACTAGAACACCTGGATATGATAGACATCTACAGGACACTTCATCCCAAAGCGACAGAGTATACATTTTTCTCTAGTGTACATGGAACATTCTCAAGAATTGACCATATGTTGGGCCACAAAGACAATATCAGCAAATTTAGAAAAATTGAAATTGTACCAAGCATATTTTCTGATCATAAAGCCTTGAAACTAGAATTCAACTGCAAAAAAGAGGGGGAAAAACCCACAAAAATGTGGAAACTAAACAACATACTTCTAAAAACTGAATGGGTCAAAGAAGAAATAAGCGCAGAAATCAAAAGATATATACAGACAAATGAAAATGAAAGTACGACATATCAGAATCTCTGGGATGCAGCAAAAGCAGTAATAAGAGGAAAGTTCATATCACTTCAGGCCTATATGAACAAACAAGAGAGAGCCGAAGTAAACCACTTAACTTCACACCTTAAGGAACTAGAAAAAGAAGAACAAAGACAACCCAAAACCAGCCGAAGAAAGGAGATAATAAAAATCAGAGCAGAAATAAATGAAATAGAGAACAGAAAAACTATAGAAAAAATCAATAAAACAAGGAGCTGGTTCTTTGAAAAGATCAACAAAATTGACAAACCCTTGGCAAGACTCACCAAGGAAAAAAGACACAGGACTCAAATAAATAAAATCCAAAATGAAAGAGGAGAGATCACCACAGACATCATAGAAATACAAAGAATTATTGTAGAATACTATGAAAAACTATATGCCACTAAATTCAACAATCTAGAAGAAATGGATAAATTCCTAGAACAATACAACCTTCCTAGACTGAGTCATGAAGAAGCAGAAAGCCTAAACAGACCAATCAGCAGGGAGGAAATAGAAAAAACTATTAAAAATCTCCCCAAAAATAAAAGTCCAGGCCCAGACGGTTATACTAGTGAATTCTATCAAACATTCAAAGAAGACTTGGTTCCTATTCTACTCAAAGTCTTCCAAAAAATTGAAGAAGAAGCAATACTTCCAAACACATTTTATGAGGCCAACATAACCCTCATACCAAAACCTGGCAAGGATGGCACAAAGAAGGAAAACTACAGACCAATATCTCTAATGAATACAGATGCTAAAATACTAAACAAAATACTGGCAAACCGAATACAACAACATATTAAAAAAATAATACATCATGATCAAGTGGGATTCATCCCAGAATCTCAAGGATGGTTCAACATACGCAAAACGGTTAACGTAATACACCATATCAACAAAACAAAGAACAAAATCCACATGATCTTATCAATAGATGCAGAAAAGGCTTTTGATAAAATACAACACAATTTTATGTTTAAGACTCTCAACAAAATGGGTATAGAAGGAAAATATCTCAACATGATAAAGGCCATATATGATAAACCATCAGCCAACATCCTATTAAACGGCATAAAACTGAGGACTTTCTACCTTAAATCAGGAACAAGACAGGGTTGTCCACTCTCTCCACTCTTATTCAACGTGGTGCTAGAAGTTCTGGCCAGAGCAATCAGACAAGACAAAGAAATAAAAGGCATCCATATCGGAAAAGAAGAAGTAAAGCTATCACTTTTTGCTGATGATATGATCCTATACATCGAGAACCCGAAGGACTCCACAAAAAGATTATTAGAAACAATAAACCAATACAGTAAGGTCGCAGGATACAAAATTAACATACAAAAGTCCATAGCCTTTCTATATGCCAACAATGAAATATTAGAAAACGAACTCAAAAAAATAATCCCCTTCACGATTGCAACCAAAAAAATAAAATACCTAGGAATAAACATAACAAAGAACGTAAAGGACCTATATAATGAAAATTACAAAGCATTGTTAAGGGAAATCGAAAAAGATACAATGAGATGGAAAAATATTCCTTGTTCTCGGATAGGAAGAATAAATATAATCAAAATGGCCATATTACCCAAAGCAATATACAAATTTAATGCAATTCCCATCAAAATCCCTATGAGATTTTTTAAAGAAATGGAACAAAAAATCATCAGATTTATATGGAACTATAAAAAACCCCGAATAGCCAAAACAATCCTAAGGAAAAAGAATGAAGCTGGGGGCATTACAATACCTGACTTCAAACTCTATTATAGGGCCACGATAATCAAAACAGCATGGTATTGGCAAAAAAATAGACACTCAGACCAATGGAACAGAATAGAAAGCCCAGAAATAAAACCACATATATATGGTCAAATAATCTTTGATAAAGGGGCCAACAACACACAATGGAGAAAAGAAAGCCTCTTCAACAAATGGTGTTGGGAAAACTGGAAAGCCACATGCAAAAGAATGAAACTCGACTACAGCCTGTCCCCGTGTACTAAAATTAATTCAAAATGGATCAAAGACCTAAATATAAGACCTGAAACAATAAAGTACATAGAAGAAGACATAGGTACTAAACTCATGGACCTGGGTTTTAAAGAACATTTTATGAACTTGACTCCAATGGCAAGAGAAGTGAAGGCAAAGATAAATGAATGGGACTACATCAGAATAAAAAGTTTTTGCTCAGCAAGAGAAACTGATATAAAAATAAACAGACAGCCAACTAAATGGAAAATGATATTTTCAAACTACAGCTCAGATAAGGGCCTAATATCCAAAATTTACAAAGAACTCATAAAACTCAACAACAAACAAACAAACAATCCCATAAAAAAATGGGAAGAGGACATGAACAGACACTTCTCCCAGGAAGAGATACAAATGGCCAACAGATATATGAAAAGATGCTCAGCTTCATTAGTTATTAGAGAAATGCAAATCAAAACTACAATGAGATACCACCTCACTCCTGTTAGATTAGCTATTATCAACAAGACGGGTAATAGCAAATGTTGGAGAGGCTGTGGAGAAAAAGGAACCCTCATTCACTGTTGGTGGGACTGTAAAGTAGTACAACCATTATGGAGGAAAGTATGGTGGTTCCTCAAAAAACTGAAAATAGAACTACCTTATGACCCAGCAATCCCTCTACTGGGTATATACCCCAAAACCTCAGAAACATTGATACGTGAAGACACATGTAGCCCCATGTTCATTGCAGCACTGTTCACAGTGGCCAAGACATGGAAACAACCAAAAAGCCCTTCAATAGAAGACTGGATAAAGAAGATATGGCACATATACACTATGGAATACTACTCAGCCATAAGAAATGATGACATCAGATCATTTACAGCAAAATGGTGGGATCTTGATAACATTATAAGGAGTGAAATAAGTAAATCAGAAAAAAACAAGAACTACATGATTCCATACATTGGTGGAACATAAAAATGAGACTAAGAGACATGGACAAGAGTGTGGTGGTTACCAAGGGTGGGGGGGGGAGGGAGGACATGGGAGGGAGGGAGGGAGAGAGTTAGGGGGAGGGGGATGGGCACAGAGAACTAGATAGAGGGTGACGGAGGACAATCTGACTTTGGGCGAGGGGTTTGCAACATAATTTGATGACAAAATAACCTAGACATGTTTTCTTTGAATATATGTACCCTGATTTATTAATGTCATCCCATTACCATTAATAAAAATCTATTAAAAAAAAAAAAAAAGAGGAAATACAGATGAAAAAATGCTCAACATCACTATCAATAATTAGATTAGTGCAAATTAAAACCACAATGAGATATCACCTCATACCAGTCAGAATGGCACTCATTAACTAAACAATACATAATAAGTGCTGGCGAGGATGTGGAGAAAAGGGAACCCTCCTGAACTGCTGGTGGGAATGCAGACCGGTTCAGCCACTGTGGAAAACAGTATGTAGATTCCTCAAAAAATTAAAAATGGAACTGCCTTTTGACCCAGCCATCCCACTTATAGGAATATATGCCAAGAACACCACATCACTGATTCAAAAGAAGAAATGCACCCCCATGTTTATGGCAGCATTGTTTACAATCACCATGATATTGAAACAACCCCAATTTTCGTTATTAGACGAGTGGATTAAAAAGCGGTGGTACATATACACAATGGAATACTATGGGACCATGCAAAAGAAGGAAATCTTACCTTTTGCGACAACATGGATGAAACTATGATGTTAAGTAAAATAAGCTACGCAGAGAAAGAAAAATATCATATGACCTCACTCATTTGAGGAATCCAATGAACAATGTGAACTGAGAGGAATGAAATAGAGACATAGAAGGGATCAAAGGAACCAGAGAGAAAGCGAACAGAAGGAAGAGGGATGATAGGATGAGATCATTCTGGAGGGAAAGGGGAAGGGTGTTGTGGGGAGGAGGGCAAGGGAGATGTTGAGGGGAACACCGGGGGTGGGTGGGTGTGATGCATTTCGGGAGGACACTATAATCTATGTAAACACAATTAATTAAAATCAATTAAAATATACAAATAAAAGCTGTCATTGAAGTAAAAAAAAAAAAAGAAGACTGTTATATTGGTATATAGTAGTCAAATAATTTTTGACAAATGTGCCAAAACAATTTAATGGAGAAGAATGATGCTGGAATAACTGGATAAAAGTGTGTGTGTGTGTGTGTGTGTGTGGTTATGGATACAGAGAGGAATAGGGGTGACTTGGCCCTACCTCACACCACACACAAAACTTTATTTGAGCAGAAGTATAGGTCTGGACCTAAAATCTAAAACTCTAAAGCTTCTAGAAGAAAAAAAAGAAAATATTTTATGACCTTGGTATTGGCAAACATTTTTTAGAAAGGGCACTAAAAGCATTAACCGTAAAGGAGAGAAAAATAATAAATCGAGCTTCATAAAAATTAAAGATCTCTTTATAAGACCATTGAGAAGGTAAAATGCAAGTGACAGACTGAGAAAAAATATTCACTATATCTATATTTGACAAAGGAGATCTAGAGTATATAAAGAGCTTTTTCAAATTAATAATACAAAAAAAGACTAACAACTCAAAAAGAAACAAGCCAAAGCTTTGAAGAGATACCTCACTAAAGAAGACATGCATGGACAATAAGCTCATGAAAAGATGCTTAGCACCAAGGAAATGTCAATGAAAACCACTTTTTCATACCTACTATTTGTATGGCTAAAACTGGAAGGCCTGGCCACACTAGCAGTGAGGATGTGGAGCAACTATGAGTCTCATGCTTTGCTTGTACCAGGCTAAAATGGTAAAGGTAAAGAGTTTCTGACAAAGTAAAACATATACCTATACCAAGACTCAGTAATCTACTCCTAGGTGTTTGTCTAAAGGAAAGGAAAACACACTTCTACAGAAAGGCTTGTACTAGAATGTTTACAGCAATTTATTCACAATAGCTAAAGACTGGTAACAATTCAAATATCAATAGATAAATAGATAAACAAGTTATAGCAAACTCCCCCTCAGTAATGTTAAAGAGTGAATTACTAATTCATGCAACAGCAAGAATGAATCTCAAAATAATTCTGTTGAGGAAAAGGAGCTAGACACCAAAATGTAAATACTGTGTTTCTACTTACATGATGTTCAAGTACAGGCAAAACTAATCAATGAATGAATTCGCAACCACTGATCTGCTTTCTGTCATAGATTAGGATTTACTGGAAGGGGATATAGTAAGTTACAAAAATTCTATTAAACATACAATTTCACTGAATTCCAGGATGTCTTAACTAGTAGTTTGGCCATTGGAAAACAACCGCAGAAGCAGGGAACAACGCAGGCATGGAGTTGTCTTTTAAAAAATGTTTCTCCTGCTGCGCTCCTGCATGCCTCTCTTTTTCAGAAAACCTCCATGATGCTCTCCACTGTCCCCACCCCAAGCCTACCATAGACCACAAGCTACTTCATGCCTCAAAGTTCCCTTGAGTCCACTGTTTCTAGTCAGTGTTTTCCTCGCTGCCATAATTTCTGCACTTAACTTTCTCAAAAATTTCTTTGGCAGCCTAGGGAGTCTGGTAGAAGTGGGTTAGGAAGAGTAGTAGGGATCTTATAAAGGAACTGACCTTTTAATAAGTAGGAGGTTTAAAATTAGACACAATTCCTCCTGAGATAGACTTTCAAGTGATATAGGACATTTCTGGGCAGCGCTGTCTGGACAGGCTCTCTGGTTGCAGATGCTGGAGTACCCGGAATCTCATTTCCTCCTCACTGGTTTTGCATGTCGCCATCTTTGGAGTTGCTCCTTAACCTTGAGAGCCCACGTGATGGGGCCACGGGAAGGAGCACTTTGTCTGAGACAGACACCCCCAATTCATAATGAAACGCTGGCCTTTGGGATAAACATCACTCTGGGCCCCTGAGGACCATTGTTTTAGCACACCACTACATAACCAATTTTTCACCATAACCAACATTCATTTTCTTTGAGAACCAAGATGGATGGACTTCAAGCTTTCTTCGTCATACCCCTTTATTTAGTGACTTTAAATAAACACTGGCTCTAAGCGGAATGGCCAGATGGCCATGTCTTGGTAATTCCTACCTCACTGTTCATCAGGTTTGGTTACCTGTATTCTCCCAGCTGCATCTTTAAGATCCCATCCCTGGATTACTAGACAGAACCCAACCCAAACATCCCACCACTACTATACACACACACACACACACACACACAAATTCTGATAAATTGTTAATAAAAAAAATCACAATGGCAACGTTTTATGATTATCTCTAAGTTATATACATACAGCCAAAAATACTGGGAGAAAATATGTAAAAAATAAAATCTGGGATGACTGATTTTTCATATTTGAAAATCTATAATATATGTACAGTACATATTTGAAAGTTACATTTTTCAAAATTAGGGCAAAATACACATATTATAAATTTTACCATCCTAACCCTTTTTAAGTGTACAGTTCAGTAGTGTTAAGTATATTCACATTGTTTTGGAACCCACTTCCAGAACTGTTTTCATCTTGCAAAACTGAGACTCTATACTCAATAAACAATAACTTATTTTCTCTTCCCCCAGCCTCTGGCAACCATCATTTTACTTTCTGTCTCTGAATTTGACTAATCTAGGGACCTCATATCAGTGGAATTATACAGTGTTTCACGTTGCATGATATCCTCAAGGTTCATCCATGTTGTAACATGTGTCAGAGTTTCTTTTCTCTTTTCTTTTTTCTCTTCTCTTCTCTCCTTTCTTTTTAATTAAGTGAGAGCAGGAGAGGCAGAGAGACAGACTCCTGCATGCGATCCCTTATGCGGTGATACTCTGCCCATCTGGAGCATTGCTCTGTTGCTCCACAACCAAGCTATTTTTAGTGCCTGAGGCAGAGGCCAGGGAGCCATGCTCAGCACTTGGGGTTAACTCACTCGAATAAATGCAGGAAGTGAGAGAGAGAGACACTCAGAGAAAGAGAGAGAGAGAGAGAGAGAGAGACAGGAGGGGGAGGAGTAAAGAAATAGATGATCTCTTCTCCTGTGTGTCCTGACTGGGAATCAAACCCGGGACATCCACACGCTGGGGCAATGCTCTACCACTGATTCAACAGGCCAGGGCAGTTTCTTTTCTTTTTAATTTTGAATAATATTCCATTGTATGTATAGACTGCATTCATTTTTCTATAGATGCTTAAGTTAGTTCCACCTTTTAACTATTGTGACTAATGTGGCTATGACCAGGTGTGTACAGATACTTCTTTGAGACCTTGTTTTTAATTCTTGCAGGTATATACCTAGGAATGAAATTGCTGATCATGTGGTAATTATGCTTTTAATTTTTTGAGGCACCATTATGACTGTTCGCCATAGTGGCTGCACTATTTTATATTCCCACCAGCAGCACACAAGGGCTCCAATTTCTCCACATCCTTACCAATGCATGTTATTTTCTGTTTTTCTTGTTTTAATATTTTTTATACTAGCCAACCTAGAGGGTGTGAAATAGTTGTGGTTTTGATTTGCATTTTCCTAATGACAATGATGCTGAGCATCTTTTCATATGTTTATTGGTCTTTTGTATGGGTTCTTTGGGGAGACGTCTATACAAGCACTTTGCTCATTTTTTAATTGGGTTATATGGAGGGGGTTGTTGTTGTTAAGTTATATGTATAATATATAAAGAACTCAGCTCTGGGCTTTTGATAGATGGCCTTTAATATATTGAAGTAGTTTCCTTCTATTCCTAGTTTGTTTGTTTTTATCATCATGAAAGTATATTGAATTTTGTCAAATGTTTTTTCTGCATCAATTGAAATGATTGTGTGGATTTTTTCCTTCATTCTGTTATTAGGGCATATTACATGAATTAATTTTTATATGTTAAACTAGCTTTACATTCCAGGAATAAATCTCACATAGCTATGATATATAATTCTTTTAAACTTACATTTTTTAAACAGAAAAATTATTTGCTGAAGACAATGGTTAATGAGATAACAGATCTTGGAACAATAATAAAACTACTACCCTTCTAACTGAAAGACTGCAATGAATCCTACAATAAAAACATATATTTGGCCCTGGCCAGTTGGCTCAGTGGTAGAGCATCGGCCTGGCGTGTAAGAGTCCCGGGTTTGATTCCTGGCCAGGGCACACAAGAGAAGTGCCCATCTGCTTCTCCATCCCTCCCCCTCTCCTTCCTCTCTGTCTCTCTCTTCCCCTTCCACAGCCGAGGCTCCATTGGAGCAAAGTTGGCCCTGGCGCTGAGGGTGGCTCTGTGGCCTCTGCCTCAGGCGCTAGAATGGCTCTGGTTACAACAGAGCAATGCCCCAGGTGGGCAGAGCATTGCCCCCTGGTGGGCGTGCCGGGTGGATCCCGGTCGGGCGCATGCGGGAGTCTGTCTGACTGCCTCCTCATTTCCAACTTCAGAAAAATACCAAAACAAAACAAAACAAAACAAAACAAAAAGAACACATATATTCTATCCCCCAAATGCGGGATGTGGTGCCTCTGCTCCTGGGGTGAATAACTGACCCCTTTATCTTTCTTTGTAGAACTTACGCCTCCTTGAATTAACTCTTGGCCTTCCAGCTTTCACCTTAGGTGAGGAAAGTTAACATCTAACAAGTTTAACATAGATATAAATTAATAGCTTAGAACTTATTGTCCAGTAAGTGATCAGTCAGCAACTAGGTCCTTTCTAGTTACTGTCTAATTTCAGATTTTGTTTCTTTTAAAGTAGAGTTGAATTTTACCACTGGAAAGACCCTCAGGGACTAATTTACAGATTAAAAAGCCAAGATTCCCAAGAGTAAAGTTCTTGCCCAAAGTACTGGAAAAGGCTTTGGAGACAAGGTCTTCTGCCTCCTACTGCACTGCTGTTGGCAGCTGGCCCCTTTACACATGCAGTTTCAGTGTAAGCTCCCTTCTGTAATGGCAGGAGAAGCTGGCTAAGACTGCAAGATTTGCAGAGGTTTGGGATTCTGGTCAAACCAGCTCCATTGATGCTACTCCCTGCCTTCTGCATTGGCAGAAAACCACATAGTATCTACATGCCTCTGCCACAGCCCAGAGCTCAGCAATGACACACACAGTCAGCACCTTGCTGATGATTGTTGTGTGCCCTCATCTCATTAGAGAGAACTTCCAAGTTCATATTTGGGGGCAGAGAGATTGAGGATGATGCTGTCTGATGTCATCCTACACACAATCATTTTCCAACCTTTTCCTATAAGACACAGGTCTTTCAAACAAGTCATTGCAGAGAATTTGGACCTGTATCTTCTCTCCTCTCACAACCCAAGAAAAACACTAGGACTTACCATACCTTTATTTGCATGATGTCATGGAAAAATGTGAAATTAAAATACTGTTTTAGTTCATCAAGCTCCTGAAACAAAACACGATAAACCAGGTAGCTCATAAACAACAGAAATGTATTTCTCACACTTCTGGAGGCTCAAAGTCCCAGATCAAAGGGCCAGAAGTTTCAGAGTCTGGTGAGAGCCCACTTTCTGGTTTAGAGATGGCTGTCTTCTCAGGGTGTCCTCATATGACGAAGTGAGAGGGAACTCTCAGGGGTTTCTTTATGAGGGTACCCATCTCATTCATGAGGGTCTTTATCCTCAGGACGTAATCACCTCCCAAGGGTCTCATCTCTAGACACTATTACATTGAACTTTAGGATTTCAACATATAAATTTTAGGGAACCACAAACAGTCCATTTGTAAGTACAATTTATAATACATACAATTCCTTGAGTCATTCAATTTTTTTTCTTTCTTTCTTTTTTTTTTACAGAGACAGAGTGAGTCAGAGAGAGGGATAGACAGGGACAGACAGACAGGAACAGAGAGAGATGAGAAGCATCAATCATTAGTTTTTCATTGTGCGTCACAACACCTTAGTTGTTCATTGATTGCTTTCTCATATATGCCTTGACTGCGGGCCTTCAGCAGACCGAGTAGCCCCTTGCTGGAGCCAGAAACCTTGGGTTCAAGCTGGTGGGCTTTTTGCTCAAACCAGATGAGCCTGCGCTCAAGCTGGCGACCTCAGGGTCTCGAACTTGGGTCTTCTGCATCCCAGTTCGACGCTCTATCCACTGCGCCACCGCCTGGTCAGGCTCATTCAATTTTTTTTTGTTTGTTTCTGAAAGTGTTAGTCATTCTTTCTGAGGCAATACTTTTCTGTAATTATATGATATTTGCTTCCTAGGAGTTTTAATTACAATGTTAAGGTAAGTATTATTTTTCAGTGAGATGGAAAAAGGACTAGACTATCCATGTAATTATGATATTTTACTAGCATGAAACTCATGTAAAGTAGATTTGAGAAGTTGCTTTTTAAAAAATATATTACTATGAATCTCAGAGATTTATTTTATTAAAGTGCATTCTATATTTATTCCCTTATTGAATTATAACATGGAATTCTTTTTTAAAGTACCCTTCAAAAAATGTGGCAGGAAATTTATAAAGACAATTATATTAGTTATTTTTATGAGTTATACATATTTCCAAATATTTAAGCATATGCTTATACAAGAAAAACTCCATATTTAATTGATTTTAAAAGCATATGTTAAATTTCAGACAAGAAAGAAAACATGCTATAGAAAACATTATTTATCAAATACTTAGCTAAAATGCAATACAGCTTTAGGACAAAGGCTTAGGCCTCTATGTCAGAGAAGAAGGTAGTCAGACTAAGATGAGCCTTTGCCCCACACATAGGAGCATGTTAAACGGGAATGGAAATTTGATGTCAAAATTCTCATATCCATAAGAAAAACAAAGTGTCTCCACAAAGACCTTCTCTAAACATTAAGATTTGCACAAAAGTATAAATCTTAAAAATTTAGTTTATAGCTTCTGGTCATAATGCCACATAAGTGTCTCAAAAGTCAACTGGATTTGTGTAAAGAAAGTTGGGTTTCTGCCTGACCTCTGGTTGCTCAGTGAGTAGAGCACTGACCTTGAACACTGAGGATGGCAGTTCAAATCTCCAGGCTTCCTCTGTCAATGCACAAATGAAAAGCAATCAATGAACAACTAAAGTGAAGCAACTATGATCTTGCTCCCTCTCTCTCTTTCCTTGTCTCTCTAAAATCAATTTTAAAAAAAGAAAAAGCCCTGGTCAGTTGGCTCAGTGGATATAGCATCAGCCTGGTGCGAGGGTGTCCTAGATTCAATCCCTGGTCAGGGCATACGTGAGAAGTGACCATCTGCTTCTCTTTCCCCTCTTCTCCCCCTTTTCTCCCTCTTCCCCTGTGTAGCCATCTACACAGTAAATGGCTAGATTGGCTTGAGCATTGGCTCCAGGCACTGAGGATAGCTCGGTTGATTAGAGCACCAGCCCCAGACAGGGGTTGCTGAGTGGATCCCAGTCGGGGTACATGTAGAAGTCTGTATCACTATTTTCATTCCTTTCACTTAAAACAAAAACAAAAACAAACAAACAAAAATCACAAAAGAAAGCTGGGTTTTACCTAAGTTTTCTTTAAGGCCTGTCCTGTCACTCCCCAACCAATACTAGTTTCAGCAGCCAGAGTGTTCTGATATTAGTCACCAAGAATAGATTTGGCATTTGCAGAATGCCATTTGGAAATCAAGAGGAATCTACAGATAAATGTTAGCAAAAAAAAAAAAGTAAACAGTCATAAACAAAATACCCTTTCTCCATCACTGACCTTCTATCATTGCAGACATATTTCCTCAATCTAACTGAGAAGTCTTGTTTTTGATAATATTATATTTTAGGATAATGAGAATACCACCAAAAACTTGACTTGAAGAGAAAACAAGGTTCAGATACTTTACTATCGCCTTGGCAGGGGGTTACAAACTCAGGACACCTTCGCCTTTATTTATTTCTTAAGCCAACTCATCTCCCTATTCTGCAGATAATCTCATGGAGGTCATCTTGCCAGGACATGGTTTTTTTTTTTTTTAATTTATTTATTCATTTTAGAGAGGAGAGAAGGAGAGAAAGACACACACACACACACACACACAGAGACAGAGAAGGGGGAGGAGCAGGAAGCATCAACTCCCATATGTGCCTTGACCAGGCAAGCCCAGGGTTTTGAACTAGCAACCTCAGTGTTTCCAGGTTGATGCTTTATCCACTGTGCCACCACAGGTCAGAGGACATGGTTTCATTTATCTACAGAAACCACATCTGCTTCCATGCGATTGGCTCCCCAGAGCATATTTTCATTTGACACCTTATCTTTCTGGGCCTCAGGACATGCAACTTCTGGCAGACAGAAGTCTCAGGTTCCAGTAGAGAACCTGCTCTCAGTTAGAGAAATCCATTTCCCAGGAGGCTGTGACTCAATCTTACAGCCCCTACAGAATGACCCACCACCCAACCATCTGCACCACACACACACACACACACACACACACACACACACGCACTATCTAAACCATACGGTATATACATACATATATATACATTGTATACACTGTATAACACACATATATATACACATGATTCACACAAATACACACATTATATAAGCTATATTACACATACTATACATACACATACTGTACAAACTATGACACATATATAAACATATTATACAATCACATACATACACCTATAGATGCATACACACGCTATATAAACTACATAACACACACACTATGCACACTACATAAACTATACCATGTACACACATGTACACACGGTACATAAAATTAAGACCCATCTGTAGCTCATACTTCTTAAATTCCACAATCACAACACAAAGTAGTCATCCTCTACTTACTTTTGGAATGTAATTTAGAATCTTCTCCTACTCATCTTCAGCCTTTTTAATTTAAAAATAAACAAACAAACAAATAAATAAATAGTATTTAAAGGCAACTCAGAGTTAATGAGTCAAGAACTGTCATCCTTATTTAATGGGCCATGAGGCTTCTACCATGTCTCATTCCACAGTAAGAAACCTGGAGGAAAAGAAAAACAGGATGAGAACTTCTGGGGCAGCAGGAGGCAGGAGAGGTGAGGGATACGGTGACAGAAGGTGATAGAAGCCACATGGCAAATCTTTGGTGACAAAGGTACAGGGAGGTGGCTAGAGGAGTCTTTAAAGAATTTATATTTTTGCCATGGAAAGACTCAAACTGTCAGAGGGATGCCCACCCTTGAGATGTTGGGATGGAATTGGGGGAGGGGAAAGGAGCTGTGGAACCAACCCAAATCAAGTCCCTTAGTGGGTGAACTTCCTCTTCCAGCTGCCTCCAAGGGGGAGCAGAAAATTCCTTTGGATTCATCTAAGATCAAACCATTTCTAGGAACTAGAAGCCCCCAACAGTCTGAACATCCAGGCAACATTGTCTCTGCCTTTTAGCTGATGCTTCCATTTAAAGAGGCATCTCTCTTAGTCCTGTAATTCTTGGGGTATAGCCGTCCCAGCCCACACCCTTAGCTGACCAGCTCCTTCCTGGTGCTTAGTTTCTCACAGAAAGAAGAAATTTCCCATCAAGTGAGACACACACACACACACAACACACACACACACACACATCCAGGTGCTTCCATAGGGAAGGCAGGCTGATGATGAAACCTAGTGAAGAGAGGGCAATTTCGGTGCTTCTTTGTGGCACAGAGATATTTTTGTGCTGACACTTTATAGGAGCTTGTTTCTATGCTGAGTAGAATAAACTCCTCTCTCCTTGGCTTTACGATGCAAAGGAAGAAGGAAGACCAGGAGCAAACATCTGGGTCAGCCAGCCAGGCCTTTCTACTCCTCCATTTCACCTGTGTGTGGTGGAGGTGGACTCCCCTTCTGGGGGCTCATTCAGCAGTTGGTGAGACCACATTTCTCAGGGCTAAGAAACTTGTACTGTTCCCCAGACAGCTGGGGAACAGGAAGCTGAGACAAGTGGGGGAGGGGCAGGTACCACTGGCTGCACCAGGTAAGCTGCCCAGGTGAGTTAACGGGCTTAGCGTTCAAACTCGCCCCTTAGAAGGTGGGACCAATTCAGAGGATAATTTGAGCTAGACTGAGTTAGAGCTCTGGGTTCTAAACCTGTCTCTGTATTCTAACCGAGCAGAGGGCACATGAAAGTCAGAAAGCCTCCCGGGCCCTTGGTCTCTTTTAAGAAGTGAGAACCACAGACCAGGCAGGTCTAAGTACCTTCCATCCCGGGCCTGTGAGGGCCAACCGGATGCATCTGGTCCTCCCTCTACACTCCTGGCTATGCCCTTCTTGGGCCTTGAGCTTGGCTGTATGCCCAAATTTGACAAGTTGAAGGACTGACTGGGGTGGTGCACTTTACTCACTAGGTTTTAATAACTAAAAAAGCTGGAAAAGAACTTTCCAGTAAAACTTGAGAGAAAATCCGAATGCCAAATATACCAGATAACATACCTGTCAACAGTAATCATGAGCAGGCTAATCCACCTCAGAAGCTGTTTACCCTAAACCACAGGGAGAAGCAGACAGTGCAGAAAATACAGGTTAGGTCTGGTGGGAATAGAAATTCTAGCTCTCTGCTCAGACTGAACCACTGTCATGGCCGGATGAGACATGCTTGTTTACCGGATGGTGGCTGCTGCTCTCATTTCCACCATTCTGTCGTCAGGGACTCACTGTTTGTTTACCGACAGTGAGTACCAGATACTTTGAGCTTTCTGTTAATAAACCTCAGCTACAGCCCACGGAGACAGCACATTTGGGCACTGGTCACACACACAGAGTAGCAGCAAATGCTTCCAGAACCTTCTGCTGTCTCAACCCTGGCCCAGGGGTCTTTAAAAAAGGTCACTTTTTCTAGCTAGTGGAGCTGATACTCTCTGAGTGAACTTAAAGAAGTTTCTAAATTCCTCTGAGCCTCAGTTTCCATATTTGTAAAATAGGACTAATAATGGTATCCACCTAACAGAGCCATTGCTGTGATTAAATGAGGTAATATATGGAGATTGGCTTATATGAGGACATAGGGAAGTCCTCAAAACATGTCAGCTATTATATTATTTTTAAAAATATGTATTTTCTATAGTGGATTTAGTTTCACAGTAAATTGAGTAGAAGGTGCAGATTTTGTGCACAGTCCCAACAGAGTGGCACATTTGCTAGACTCTATTGCCTATATTGACACATTGTCACCAGGCTACCATTGAAGCGACCCTAATGTTTCTCAATACCTAGAGTATGTCACAAGTCATGCTTGCCTATGGGAACTGAAAAGGATGTGCCGACTACAAAAGCCAAGATAACAATGGGGCAGATAGGTCTGTGTCAAAGGGCTGAATGCAACAGCTGAATAACCACTCGTGCCTAGAAGAATGTAATCACTCCACACCACAGCCTACAAGCCCAGAGGCTTCTTCACAGTCGGGAATAGGTGCTTTAGGCATAAACTCACCCTCCTCCATTCATTGATGAAAAAATAAAATTTCAGCTCTGCTTTACCAAACACAGTTTCATTCTATTGGTGTGGACAGCACTGGGCATGTAATGCCAATGGTTGAGGCCAGGCGGGTTCACATTGGATTAGGGCAGACGGTAGAGGAACTGTGGAGCCAGAAAGCATTGAGCCATACCCATTTACTGGAGGCTTGCAAGGATAGGTGAGCAAATAAACAACAAAAGGGGAAAAGGTAATAAACAAAGGAAAATCTGCTATTCACAGTAAGGGGAAGGGAGCAAGAAAACCACACCTCACAGTGGCTGAGAGTGATCTGGGAGAATGGCTGCCCGGGAGAAGCACCCATAGCCTTATACAGGCTGTGCATATGTGCCTCTGCTGTGCTCACGCACTAATGAGCAAAGTGCTTGCAGCCTGTAAACCCTTGATAAGCCTAACACAGCTGCCCCACAGGGCAGTAGGACCTTGGTTTAGGTCTCTGACTTGGAAGGGTCAGTAAAAACATCATTGTTACCCAAAGTCCATATTTACGTTAAGGTTCCCTTGTGGTCTAGTCTATGGGTTTTGACTAACGTGTAATAACATATACCCACTATTATAGTATCATACAGATTAGTTCTACCACCCTAACATTTCTCTGGGCCTTGCCTATTCATCCCTCCCTGCCCCCATCTCTGGTAACCTCAACTCTTTGCACTGTCTCCATATTTCAGCCTTTTCAAGAATGTCATACAGTTGGACTCACAGAGTAGGTAACCTTTTTAGATTGACTCCTTTCACTTCCTGTAATATGTCTTTAAGGTTCCTCCAGCCCAGACTAATATTCCATTGCCTGAATGTGCCACATATCTCTATCTCGTGATTGTTATTTTTTTCACAATTGTGCTAACTCTTAGAAAGTGCAGCTCTGGAGGGACTGATAAAGCAGTTGGTTGAGAAAGACATATGCATGCATGAAATGAGATAGTAAAGGTCTACCTGCCTGGACGTAACTGTACATGTGAGCGCATGCTCCACTGAGCGGTGCAGAAGGAATGGGGCACACACCACAGAGAGCCAACGGTGGCTCTGGAGGACAAATGCAGGAGGAGGGAGAGGTGGCCCTGGCTGCCACCACCAAGGAGAGCTTCTTCCCAGGGAACACTGGGCTCTGGGAGGACTAGGGGCAAAGAAAATGTCCAGGCAGAGTAGACAGGCATGAAACTGAGGCATGGAACCAGCTGAGAAGTGCAGCCAGTGTAGGCAGATGATAGAGGAGATTAGGAGACCGAGAGACAGGAGTCAGAGGAGGGGTCCTGCACAGGAGACAGACAATCTGGTTCAGGAGTAGGTGACAGTGAGTCAGGAAAGAGTTATGTATGTGGTGCTACCAAAGAAGGACAGGAGATCCATGGGGAATGCCATATCAGATCTTGTACGGAGCTGGGGTGGTGGAGGGGCAGGCCCCCGAGCAGTGGTGGGAATCAAATAATTTAACAACCAGTTCTCTGCCCTAATGACCGTTTTAAGTATAAAAAAATATATACCAAAAGGTAGTTTATTATTTCATGCATTTAATACTTAAGAACAATAAAACAGGTACACAAAACTAGATTGTGTTATAAGAATTTTAAAATATTAATAAAAAATATTAAATAATACCTGATAAAAACCAATGAAACTGTTATAAGACATTTCTATATTGCTTCTTGATTGGCGCCCTCACTTGTAATTTGTTTCACCTATGGATAGAATGAACATTACTACGGGCGCTTAGAATGCGCTGTTGTACAGATGAACATTAAAAAAGAGTAAGGAATGTAAATTTGTGATTTCGACATTGGCTGCCCAGGTGCCCACCTTAGAGAGAACCCTGATTACAAGTGCCATTTTACTGACCAGTTTGCCAAACTCAACAAAAAATTAGGAATCGGTTCTGCCGAACCAATTGGTGTGAACTGGCTGAATCCTACCACCAACCCCGAGGCCTGAGGAGGGAGTGAGAGCCCATTTCAGGTGGGAGGTGAACTATGTTTATTCCAGAATGCAAAAAAAAGTGGAAATGGGACAGGAGTTGGATGAACATGTTAGGAAAAAAAATTAATAAGATTTAGTTTTAGACTCTTTGGTCATGACAAATTAGTCTGAAGTATTTATAAATATAGGAATTGGTGCTCCTGAAAAAACAAGAAAAGAAGGAAAAGGTGGGGAGGGGCCCCCACCTCAGACAGATACATACAGAAATATAGGTAGAGGATCGATATTTGATACACACACACACACACACACACGCACCAGGTGCTTTCATGGGAAGGCAGGCTGATGATGAAACCTAACGAGGAGATGACAATTGTGGTGCTTCTGTGCAGGCTGAGACTGCAGTGTGAGGAGCTCTGGGCCACACTCGATGGCACTGCAGCACATCCATCCCCATGTGTTGTCACATTCTATCCCACTGGGTTCTTGACCTTCCTGCCTCCTGAAGGTTAGCCCAGCATCAGGGCAAATTAAGGCTCCTTAGTGGTCTTTGCTACTCATTAAGCCTCGCTCTGTAATTTTCTCTGTAAAGCAACCAGTGCAGGCAGATGCTTAAGTAAAGGTGATGATTTATTTACTTTTTTATATGCTTCCCACTCCCTCCCCATGCCCCACCCCAGGGTTTACGGCACAGCTGTGGTTCACAGCTGGCTCCCCTGACAGGTCCCTCTTTGGAATGCATGAAAAAGGGTTTGCAAATAAGTGGACAGGTATGAAAAGTTTTGCCTATGGATAATCTCAACTATATATACTCAAGTTCCTCATCTGCTTAGTAGAAGACATGACATGGTTTCTGACTCCCACCTGTAACTTCCTGGGCTCCTGGGGAATTAGACCTTCCTTGTTTTTGTCATTCTCTAGGCAAATGATGTCCTCCTTATCATAAGCCTCACCAAACACAGAGACCCCAACTTGGGTTCCTTCACACTCACTCCTTAAGCACAAAATTCTTGTGTAACATTTGAACTCAGTTGTGAGCATGAAAGTTGTTAAAATTTCTCAGATTCTAACTCTTAGCTAAGGTGGTAGACAAGAGTCATAAATGGTATTGACTTCTGAACATGTGCTAGGCTCTGGGCTCTGCTCACAATTTGTTTTTCTTTTGAGAGAAAGAGAGAGAGAGGCAGGAAGGGAGAGAGATGAGTAGCATCAACTTGAACTTGCAGCACTGTAGTTGTTCATTGATTGTTGCTCATATGTGCCTTGCCAGAGAGCTCAACTTGAGCCAGTAACCCCTTATTCAAGCCAGCAACCTTGGGATCATGTTGATGACCTCACGCTCAAGCCAGGGACCCTGTGCTCAAGTTGGTGAGCCCATGCTCTAGCCAGCAACCTTGGGGTTTTGACCTGTGACCTCAGCATTCCAGGTTGACGCTCTAGCCACTAAGCAACCACTGGTCAGACTCTACTCACAATCCTTTATTCAATTCTCACAAACTCCTCATGAATGAAGTGGATAATTATCTTTATTCCACAGATAAAGAAACTGGGAGAAGAGAAAAAAGTTGGCCCAGATCACATCACCAGAAAGCAGAGGAGCTGGATTTCAACTAGTGATTACCCCACTCCTGCCACTCTCCTACCAGACACGGGCACCTAAGTGAGGTCCTGGGCCAGCGGCAATGACATCACTTAGGAACTTGTTAGAAATGCAGGTTCTCAGCTTCGCCCTATGCTTGCTGCATCAGAAATCTGAGGGTGAGGGGCTGACACATTGTGTCTTTACAAGCCCTCTTGTGATTGAGATGAATTCATGCTGAAGTCCAAGAACCACTGCATTGGACTGAACAGCTGGCCCAGGGATGCTGGATACCCCAGGATCATTGCAAGTGATCAGTTCAACCAACCTGTCCTTTGTGCAAAGCACTTTTCCCTTCCCATTTTCTAACTATAAATCTGTAGCTTTGAGAGACTTTCAGGCATGCAAACAGAAGGTGGAGAGGCCAAGCATGGGACAGACCCCAGAAGCCCTCACTTCAAGTAATTTTTCTAATCATGAGGTATCTGTGCCTCTCTTTCTGGCCCTGCACCAGGCCTGAAGATAGATAGCTAAGGTCCTAGAATAAATGAGAGCCACACTCTCTCTGAGCAGACTGGGAACAGGTCACACTGCCAGTTCTTCTATTTTAGCCAAGCTGCAGAATCCTTTCTGCCCATGTTAAACATTCCACCTTTTGTCCATTATCTGGGCACTGGAGATCAGTGAGCGCCTAGGTGTGGAGAGATGTTGAAGCTCACTCTGGCCCTAAGTAGGCCGACTGAAGACACACAGCTTACCGCAGTGTTGGTCATGCTCTTGATCTGTTTACCTACCGGTTGCTGAGGAAACAAAACACACCCTAACACCCTCACAACGAGAGGAAAAGAGCAGGTCCTATTCCCATCACATAGCAAACCAGGTGTGCTGAGAGCTTGAGGAATGACGCAGACTTGTTCAGTGCGACGAGTCTTAAACTAGACCCTGCAGCAGGTGAGTAGCTGCGCAGTGCTTTCTCTCTGCTTGCTGCCTCGCTCACATCAGTCACACGTTATAGCAGGTCATTCTCCCAGGCCACAGCGAGAAACCGATGTGAGAGAAATGCTTTAGGAAAACTACAATATTTTGGTGAAACTTATGTCTGAACTATTCAAAGCCCCCCCCCTCATTTTTTGGCAACATGTTCTGCACATAGTAGGTACACAATTAAAGAGGCATGTTGACTGCTGCATTTGCATCCTGCCTCTTTTGATTGGCAAGGACGTCAGCTTGCTACTGTTTGGATTCTGCCTTTATTTCATAACAACAGTCCTATTCGTGTGTGCATTCCTCTGTACCAAACATGTGCTAGACAATGGACGTCCAGAGAGGAACAAGACTCCACCACTCCACTCGCCTTCTAGGAACTGGTTATCCAGAGAGGAATCTTGACCAGTAACCCTGGCTTCACACGGCAAGCAGAGGAATGGCCGCCTGCAGATGCCTTGCAGTTTCTAGAGCTCACTGGAGCCCCCCATTTGGCACTGATGATTTCTTGTGAGGGAGACAGTCAAGACTGTGATGCTGAATTACAGACAAGGAGAAATGGAAGGCTTTCTGATTAAAAGACAATTTCTCAAAATAAGATCTCACCAGCAGTTTGCACAGATTGTGATGACAGAGTGTTGTTTTCTGAGCAATTTTTTTCCTTTTCCCTCTGCCCAAGAGTTGCTTGATAAAATGCACGTCCTTGAAGACACTCTCAGGTATGGTGGTGACAAACGTGCTCTTTGGAGTGGCTGACTGAATGTGTTAACCATCAAGACAGGCTTTCTGCTTTCCAAACAGAACCCGTCAAGACACAGAAGCTATATCATGGCTTCTACTAAAGCAGATGATGAAAACAGGAGGAGCTAAATGTTCCAGGTGATGCCTGAGTCGAGGAGTGGGGAGCAGCAGCCCCTCACTCCCTGCAGTCCATGTGGTTGTGAGAGCAGGGAGCCTAGAAACCATCCTGGAGACTTCTTTTGACAGTGGCCCTTGTGTCCTCATGCCCTTGCACACAGGGCAAGGTCGATTTGCACAAGAAAGCACGGCAAACAGGTGACCTCAGTATAAAGGTGCAGGAGGCTGAGAAGAGACCTAGCCCTTGGCTGGCCCGGCCTCTTGAGAGGCCCACAGGACGAGCATAATATATGGCTTTTCTTCTGCTGAAGGTGACTGTGTGAGCTAGGCAGCCCTGGACAGGAGGGCCGGTATCTTCTTTTTTGACCCCACAGGTCTGCATTTCCCAGAATAGTTGCTCAGATGTGCCAACATGTCAGAGCTTAGAAAGCACGGTGCCTTTCATGGCACCATGGCCCCTCATGGGCCTGTGTGGTGGGAGTTGATTCCCATTTCAGTCAGGAGGAAACTGAGTCCAGACAGTTGAGTCAGCACAGCTGACGAGTGGCTTGGAACACAGGTTTGTTCCTAAGAACAGCAAGCGACACCAAAGCCAGGAGCCAGGGCACAGCCAGAGCCTGGGAAGTGTGTGTGTATGTGTGTGTGTGTGTGTGTGTGTGTATCACTGTGTGCGCCCCTCTGGGAAAAGTTGAACAGAAAGGACCCTTCTTTCAAGAAGGCAGCTGGATCTAACAGTCACCTGGTTTGAGACTTTGTTTTTCTCTAGAAAAGTGACTTTTTATGCCACCTTCGTTGACATGATTTTGTCGCAGTGCGACTCTGACATGGAGTCTGACTGACCTGTCTCCCAGGACACGGAGTCCCTGTGAGTGCCTCCTTAGGGGAAAATGCAGAGAATGATCACCAAGGAAAGCTCTCTTCCGAGCCTCTTTGTCACCCACCATCCCAGGCCTGTACCAAACATGTGCCTGGTCAAGGGGTGGCCTGGTGGCAGGACAGTTTCATTGGTGATAGAGACACCTCACACCAGAGCTTTCTGATCAGCAAAAACTGGAAATTTCCTTTTCCTCGGGTTGCAGAAATGTCAGTCTCCAAAGTCATTAATTTCCTGTCAGAGCGTCCAGCATGTGGACAGGGACTACAATAGAGCTCTCTCTCCCTGGAATGGGGACCTTTTAGAAACTACAATTTTGATTGTCAGTGAATAGGCCAGTACTGTGTCACTTGGGGATAAATAGAAACAAGTGCACTAAAACATAGAGGAAAGTGTCCTCTTCAAGGAGCTCAAAGGATTAAACGTGCAACGGCTACAGTCACCCCTTTCAGGGTCCTATGAAGACCCATGTGAAGGAATAAACAAAAGTTTGTTCCCAGAACTAAAAATACCAACTTTGCCTAGAGAAAAACCCCTAACTCCTCTGGGCAGTAGCATCTGAGTGGAATTCCTTGTTTGTTCACCTGGAGTTTGTTGATCCATTGCCTTTTAGAATTTCCTTCTAGCTCACAGCTATTTTACAGACACCAGATTATCTGTTCTGAAAATCAGCTAAAATGCTGGCATGGAACGATATTTCCAGCCATTACTTCATGAATATTGTCCCCTCAGTTTGGAAAAAAGAAAGTGTCACACAAAGGAGAGGCCACTTCGGTAGTCTCCAACATACTCTCTCTGCTCTCATTCTAGCTATTTAGAGAAAGAGAAACACACTGGCAAAGATCAAATCTAGTAGTTCCTGATCATTCTATTTGCCTTAATTTTCAGATGTATTTATGCTCTACTTTGCCTTGAAGATAAAAAAAAATCTCTTTCTAGCTAAGGCAGATTAATTGCCTTCCTTTCACTGTGCTTCATGTTCAATAGGCTCCACATTTTTGCTGGGAATAGCCAAAGTTGTAAATTTGAGTTTCTGAAGCCCCTTGAAAAATCCTGCAAAAATCTATTTTCAGAGGGCCTCAAACCCCTATTTCTCACATGCACGGAGTAGGGGGGAAGGTGAATGTTTTTACTTTGTCAGCCCTTTGTCCAGTTTGACTCACCTGGGCTACGTGGGCCTAGCTGCACAGGGTACCCAGGATGTCAAACTATCCTAGTGAAATGTCCAGGATCTTATCAGAGCAACCCTGGGAAGGGGGCTGATGTGGAAATGTGTAGTGAAGTACGCCCACACAGCTCTCTACACCACGAATTAGCTACTTGCTCATGAACACTTCTAACTAATGACTTCAGGGCTGTTTAATGGTGGGCCAAGGAGACACTTGCAATGCTGCTGACATGGCTGCCCCCCTTCACCCCTCTTATCTGTAAACTCCTCTCCCTCACTTAGTCTTTGTGTCATACTTGACCTTCAAGTCCTATCTTTACTGCTCCAGCCCAGCCTCTTTCTCAGAGTTCTTAGAAGTGTGGCTTCCAAACCAACTGTCTGACTCTTACAGATTGTCTTGCAATGGGACTCTACCTTCTCATATGTAATTGCTTTTCTTTTCAACCAGATTATAAACTCTTCAGTGCTAGGAGTTGGTATCATTTTTCTTTTATGTCTGAGTCATCATGCTTTGAAAATATCAGGAACTTCAATTGAATTCATTCATCTTCCCATTTAACCCTCCTTCCACTTCAACATGAAGGTAGAGATACAGACAGTGTCCATTCCAGTGAAACAAAGCAGTCAAGCTGTGGGATCAGCAGGCCACTGCCTTAGCGATCAGGAAAGAAGACCAGGCTCCACTCTACCTATGTGATTACCAGTGTGTGTGTTTGTTTTCCTGGAGTGGGGGCTTTCTGCTGATAAATTCTCTCATCTTTTCTGTATTTGTGAATGTTTTTATATCTCCTTCGTACTTGAAGGATAGCTTTGATGGGTATAGTATTCTTAGCTGAAAGTTCCTCTCTTTCAGGGCTTTAAATATTGGGGTCCACTCTCTTCTAGCTTGTAGAGTTTCTGCTGAGAAATCTGATGATAATCTAATAGGCCTTCCTTTATATGTTGTACTCTTCTTTTCCCTGGCTGCCTTGAGAATTTTTTCTTTGTCATTGGTTTGTGTCATCTTTATTATGATGTGCCTTGGAGTGGGTTTGTTGGAGTTAAGAAAACTCGGTGTTCTGTTTGCTTCTTGAATTTGAGGCTTTAGTTCTTTCCACAGGCTTGGGAAGTTCTCGTCTATTATTTGTTTGAGTATATTCTCCATTCCATTTTCTTTCTCTTCTCCCTCTGATATACCTATTATTCTTATGTTATTCTTTCTGATGGAGTCAGACAATTCCTGTAGGGCTTTCTCGTTTTTTATTATTTTTGAGTCTCTTTCTTCTTCTCTCTGTTGTGCCTCAAGTTGTTTGTCTTCTATTTCACTAATCCTATCTTCTATCTGGGCTGTTCTGTTAGCTAAGCTTGTTACCTCGTTTTTCAGCTCGTGAGTTGAGTTTTTCATTTCTGTTTGATTTGTTTTTATAGTTTCAATTTCCTTGGTAATATATTCTTTGTGTTCATTGAGTTGTTTTCTGATCTCCCTAAATTGCCTTTCTGTGTTTTCTTGTATATCTCTGAGTATTTTTAAGATTTCTATTTTAAATTCTCTGTCATTTAGCTCCAAGGCTTCCAATATGTTAAGTCTTTTCTCCATAGATTTTTCCACATCTATTTGTGTTACCTCTCTTTCTTTTATATCCATAATATTCGATTTCCTCTTTCTTATTGGCATCTGAGGGTGGTCTTGTTGATAGCACACAGGTGCACTCCCTCCACGGCTTGAATGAACGTCCCTGCGGTAGTTAGCTTCCTCCACACCCTCGTCTCTCAGATTTAAGTGATAACAATCCTTTCGCTTTCAGTTTGTGAGGAACTCCGGAATGCTCCGAGGATAAATTTTTCTGTTTCTAGTTGATAAATTTGTTGTGATTTTGGGGAGATCTGTCGGACGCGCTGCTCACGGCGCCATTTCCATGACGTCACTCCTCCAGTGTGTGTGTTTGTTGTAACTGCCCTAGGCCTCACTGCTCCTATTGGGAAAGGGAAGACATTGTTTCAGATGACCTGTAAAGGTCTTCTCCAACACTAAAATTCTCCTAGTAAACACTTGTGTTTCCTTTCTTGTAAAAAAAAAAAAAAGGAAAGAAAGAAAGAAAAAATACAAGAATTTAAGAAAGATGCTCTTAAGGAATTTAAGCACCTCAAAATTACAGTACTGAAGCCCTACCACCCATGACCAATGGAAGGCTTAGCCTCCCCTTCACTCTAAGGCCAAAAGGCCTGGTTACTGGAACTGAAATTTTCTTCCTTTAAAATTCTATCCTTTGGTTTTATTTTAAATTTTGTCTTTTGAAGCCACACATTCAGTGGAAGCTGTGTCTCACACAACTCTGCAGATGCTGGAGTGTGAATGTCACATGCCACCCCACATGCCAGTGCACACATCTACTCATTGCTTGACATGCTTTCGGGCCTCCTAGCACGCCGGGTTCTACACCGGGGCCCACGCCTGGCAGCCTCAGTGGTCAGAGCTGGCTTCAGTACCCCAGATGGGCTGTGCTCCTGCAAGCACACAGAACAGTGAGACCATTATCACCCTTCTACTGGACACTGTACGTTTGTTAATACAGCTTAGATTACACTAGCTTTATTTGGCAGCCATGTCCTATTTTTAGCTACAAATAAACATATGGTTATCTAAAACCCTGTGCCCTCTTCAGAGAAAAAGCAAAGTTGTGTTTCCCCAGTTCTGTGAACAGACATTTATTCTCATTTAATTTTTTATTAAATTAAATTTACTAGCTTCTGATCCATAGTTACACATGTAATAGAAAATTTTGTTAAGAATTTTATACTGTTGGATATTATATTGCTTGAGTAATATTTTAATGAAAAAAAGAATTATTTTTTCTAAAAACAAGGTATTTTTTTATGTGGAAAGTGAGAGTTATGATCTTGGGAACTCTGAATTAAAGATGGATCTATATTCTGACCTGTGGTGGTGCAGTGAATAAAACTTCGACCTGGAATGCTGAGGTCACCAATTCGAAACCTTGGGCTTGCCTGGTCAAGGCACATATGGGAGTTGATGCTTCTTGCTTCTCCCCCCTTCTCTCTCTCTTTCTCCCCTCTCTAAAAATAAATAAATAAAATCTAAAAAATAAAAATAAAAAAGAAAGATGAATCTATATTTTAGTCACCCATTTCTCATTCTCTAGTATGTAGATTATTCCAACTATATCTGACTATGGTTTTGGAAATCCAGGATTACTTGAACAAAGAAAACTATGAGTAATTAAGTGATGTTGATTGAGTTGAACACTCAGCTGATTTCTGGGCTGCATAACTGGAGACAAAATTAATTACGAGCTTTGCAGATAAAGATTTGCAGTTACTGAATTTGCAGATGTGGCTCTTTTAACGGCTGCATCTGGCTCGCAGATAAATCTTTAATAAAAAAATAATAACGTTAAAAATATAAAACATTCTCATGTATTACAATCCATTCATTTCCTACCACTCATGTTCATGATTGCGGATGGCTGGAGCCAATCACAGCTGTCCTCTGGGACACCACCAAATTTTTATTGGATAATGCATAAGGTACATGGGTCGTTGTATGGCTCTCACAGAATTACATTTAAAAATATGTGGAGTTCATGGCTCTCTCAGCCAAAAAGATTCCCGATCCCTGGTTTATGGGGAGGGGGAGAGTGCGATCTGACCCAGCCGGTCAGCCTGTTAGGTGCTGATAGGCTCAGAGGGTCTCTTGTATTTCACACATAAAGAGGAATTTGACCCCAGGTTTCTCTGTTTTCCTTCTTCTCTCTCTAACTCTTTGCTTCACCCCTAAGCATTAGGAAGGTGATTTTTACATTCTCTTTTAGTTTTTTATCAGCTCTCTGATGCCATACTTCAGCAAGAGTTCTTGCAATTTTGACAGCCATTAGTAGTAAATTCTAATAATGACAGGCAGCAAACTTGTAAGTTCTGCTGCATGAATAAGTAAGCAAATAAATAACTGGGTGAGCTGCCACACACGTTCATCACAAAAACCACACCAACCACTATCTAAGAACTGATATACAGGTTATATTACAGCAGCATAAAATATTATCCTTATAGAGGAACATGTTTCTCAGAGAGCCCTTGATAGTCTACAGAATGATGACGAGGGAATTTTTTCCACAAAGGGCCATGAAGCAATAGCCCTGTCACTATAGCACTTGGTGGTTGAAAGAGGCACAAGGTTGGTGGTCCATATTTCGGGTTGTATGTTCATGTACTTTTAAAATGAAGAGGACTTTGTATACCAGAGACATATTTTAAAAACAAAAGGCAAAACAAATACTTCTCAAGTACAACACGCCACCAGATATTTATAGGACCCTTCCACCCACTGTCAATCAGGTGGAAGAGGCACCTCCCAGCATAAGTGTGTGTGATGGAGATGTTCTTCATGACACTCTACCTTTGAGAAGGGTTTACTCTCAAAAAATCAACTTTTAGGAGATATGAAGGAAAGTGTCACATATACTCTGTGGCAAGTGGTTACATCACAAAGCCTAAGTTTCAAAAACTTAACAGAAAAAATTCAAGCATACAATCATGACAGCAGGCATTACTTGTTTAGTAAAGCACACCTTATAGCCTCTAAAATGTTGCTTCCCTTACAATTGCCATTTCTCTCCAGGTTTCTATGAATGATCTCACTTATAAATAAAGTGAGGAATAGGACATCCACTTCTAATGCTCCTAGAGCTAGACAGACTTTCTGGCTCACTTTCGTTCATATGGTAGGAGATATCTGAAGAGTAAGGAGATTCCTCAGCTGGCAAAGAGCACAAGCTTGGTGCTCAGGACCACACTTTGACTTCGATGTGCACACCAATCACCTGAGGCTCTCATGAAAAGGCAGATGCTGTTCAGTAGTTCTGAAGTGTGTCCAGACACTCAGCACTTCTGGAAGCTCCCAGGCAATGCTCATACTGCCCACCTGTGGACCATTCTTTGAGCAGCTAGACTTGACTCTAGGTATAGATCTTTGCTCGTCTTCACAGATTCTGTCTTCAGTGAGATTGTCCAGAAATGTTTCTCTTGCTGAAATGGCTAAAATATGTAGGGAAGCTAAAATCTCCTGAGAAAGGAAATGCCTGGGTATTACAGTAAAACTAGCTGCTCTAATAGGCCAACCCTGAGCCTTGGTGGCTGTTAAGCCAGTAGCCATGGCTACCATCACAGTCCCTTGGCCCATGCAGGTTTGCATTTGATTTGGACAGATGGTAATGAAACAATGGAGCCAAGAACTGGTGGGCCATTAGCTTTAATCCTAGCTTGCACCCAGCAGGCAAGTAAAAACACACACTGGCCTCTAAAACCCACTCATTCAGTGCTCACAAAGCTACTGACTTATCCGAGTTTCCTAGAATCAAAGGTTTCTAGCTCATCAGCCTCATTCTCCTCTGTTCCCCATCTTCTTCTCTCTGCACAAATCCTGCACAAACTGGCTTCTCTTTCAGCATTCTGCCATCTTGGCTGCTTCTCCTCTCCTCCACGTGGCCTTTATCTGCTCTCTGCTCTCTAATGCTAATCTTAGGAACCAAGAGAGCAAGCTCCCAGTGCCCTACTTTATAGTGTAGAAATCCAAACCTTTAATCCAATATACAAACAAGGAAGTCTCTGATACAAAGTCACTTATCTGAGGCATAATGGGATTCCTCATGAGAGTGCACCACCCCACATCATGCAATCAGTCAAGGGTGTAGGGAAAAGCTTAGTCTTAAAACTAAGCCTTAGGCCCGTGATGGCGAACCTATGACATGCGTGTCAGCACTGACACGTGGAGCTATTTTCGATGACACGCGGCCGCATGCAGCTGCATACCAGAGAAGTATGGGGTCACATGCCGAGAAGGACATTTCATCCTCAGCACCTACATAGCTAGGTGCAGTAGCCGAGGATAAAACATTTGCTGTAGTGTAGCAGGTCTGTAGGCCAAAACAACAGAACTCTGGCACAGAGCATTTAGTTCTGGGACTTCTAGTTATGCCGTTAGGGGGTCTTTGACCTCACTTCTGGCCAGCGGAGCAGGGAGCAGCGGAATGCTGCTGGGGACGCATCTCTGGGGGCCCTGTGATCGCCATTACCAGCAACCACATAACCACCGCAACCATCATCCAATCTACTGTTCTGGGGTGTCGTGGATTTCTAATTGACCATCGTTACTGAGATAAGTGAGGGGGAGGCTGGGAGAGGTGAGGACCTGTGCTATGGGTGCCATTTTTCACCATTAGAAATACCAGCACTCAGAGAAATTAAAGGCAAATACTGTTGCTTTCCCAAGAATGTAAATCTCAGATTTCACTACAGGGATTTGAAAACCAAGCAAGCACTCACTCCATTCTTTCTGATACATTTTTAGCTTGCTGGAAACATTTGCAGGTCAGAAGCAGAGTGAACTGAACCCTATCATTCTGCTTGTTGGCATGGCCCACATATTCTGAAACAGAATTCTGAAGGAGGCTTCTATCCAGTGCTGAACAAGCATGTGCAAGAGACCGCTTCATCTTTCTGCTGTGTGTCCAACTACCCCAGCTCCCCACATCCAATCTCAAATGCTACTCAGGAGATAAGATTCTGACCTTTTCTTCTCACTCCTAGATAACGCTTGGCCTTGAATAACTCCTCTCTTTTTTCAATCCTCTTCTATGTGAAAGCTTTTTTAAAAAAGATGCTAAAGAACAATGGGAAAAAAGACCGAAAGGCATTTTGAGTGTTGTCTTCAATGCACAGAGTACCAAGTGCAAACAGCACAGGCACGCTTTCAGAAGCTGCTCCCTCTCCTTCCCAGGAGATATGTGCAGGAATGCAAAATATGCGAAATCAGAGTTCTTTTCTCTCCCTCCAACGTACTTGTTCCTTCTCACAACGAATGGCTTTTCCAAGACTGATAACTGCTAGTAGGGGTCTTCCACCAATTCTAACTGCTATAATTACTTTTGTCTCCATGGGGACTACTCCTTTGTAGTGGAGAGCCTTCCAAGGACCTGTCTGCAATATGGAAGCCTAACTTTAACAGACATTTACTGAGAGCTCCTAGGAAGGTTGCAATGTAACTCCAAACTGTGATTAAGACATACGCCAATCAAAGGCCAATAGGATACAAGTTTTAAATTTAAAATTTTTTGAAAAATTAATTTTTCTGGAGATGGAAATAGTATATATATATTCAATATAGAAAGGCGTCAATGTAAAAAGTAAATAAACATCACTCATAATCTCAATATATAGAGGTAATAATGCCGATGAACATTATGGTATTGTGTATGTATGTGCATGTGATATATACACACACACATATGTAAAATTCTATTGAATGTACTTTCATATTTTCTCTTTTTGGGTGATATTATATTGCATCTTCTCATACCGTCACATACTCTTTTTAAAAATCATGCATTATTTACAAAGAGATAGAAAGAACATCAATGTAGCCATCCCCTGGTCAAAGAATAAAATATCTTAATGGAACTGGATACCCTTGTGTCCTCCTCCTAGTTTTAATTCATTTTCCCACTAAGATTGATGTGATCACTGTTCTATACATTTCTTTGCACCATTGCAGGAAGGTGATGCAATGTATCCAGTATCCTACTCACAACACTTTCATTGTTTCCAGCATTTCTTCTGTTGTAAACGTCATTGCTGTTGATGTTTTTGGCCATGTCTTTTTTTCACATATGTGAGCATGTCCTAGGGAATATACCTGGAGTAGCATTGTTTGTCACATGCATGTTCCACCTGCCTGGATATTGCCAAATTGATTTCCGAAGTGGTTGCAACAGTTTTATTCTCACAAGCAATGCATAGAATTCAGGTTGCCTCATGTCCTTATTCATGCACAAGATTATTAGACTTTTAGATTTTTCCCAGTATGATGTGTATAAAATGGAATATCACTATGATTTTAATTAACCTTGCCCATTTTTCAAAAACAATTTTTGATGGATGCATAATAATATTCCATCCAAAAATGAGGCCATAATTTGTTCATTTTTCCCTTATTATTGAACATAAAAGTGTTTCCAATTTTTCATTATATAAACAATGCTTCCTTGCATATTCTTGTATATAATTCTTTAGCCAAATGACTGATGGCTATTTCTTCAGAATACATTTATGAAAGTCTACATTACTCAAAGTACTTACACATGTTGCTAAATTCCCTCAGAAGGATGGGCCCATTATTCACCAACTTTTGCCCATACTTTCCATAAAATAGTTTAATATTATGTCATAAGCAGAATTATCAATATAATAGATGAATGACTATAACTAGTTTAAATTCACATGTTACTTCCTTATTGCTGAATTTGGTCTTGTTTTTATATGTTTATTGATTATTTATTCCTATTTCCTGTTTTGGAAATTATAATACATTCTTATTACCTGTTTTTATATTGAGTGTCTATAGAATGAGATACTTGAACTTTGAAAATACTATAATTTAAATTTTTTTTTTTTTTTACAGAGACAGAGAAAGAGTCAGAGAGAGGGATAGACAGGGACAGACAGACAGGAATGGAGAGATGAGAAGCATCAATCATTAGTTTTTCATTGTGCATTGCAACACCTTAGTTGTTCATTGATTGCTTTCTCATATGTGCCTTGACCGTGGGTCTTCAGCAGGCCGAGTAACCCCTTGCTCAAGCCAGCGACCTTGGGTTCATGCTGGTTAGCTTTTGCTCAAACTAGATGAGCTCGTGCTCAAGCTGGCGACCTCGGGGTCTCGAACCCGGGTCTTCCTCATCCCAGTCCGACGCTCTATCCACTGCGCCACCACCTGGTCAAGCTAAAATAAATTTTATAGCAATATAATTGCAGGAAAATTTTCCCTAAGCAAATGGGCTACTCTGTATAAAAGTGTATGTTCAGATTGTATTATTAATAATTAAGTTACCCGATATCATCAAGAGATAATGGACTCAGAACTTTTGGATTTTTGGTTTTGATTGTAGTTTAAGCCAAGTACTTGATAATATTTCTTAGTAATTATATGGCTGGCATTAGTATAGTTAATATTGAAGGTAAATAAAATATGTAAAAAAATATTTTCTGCCCTGGACAGTTGGCTCAGTAGTAGAGCATCGGCCTGGCTTGTGGAAGTCCCAGGTTTGATTCTCTGTCAAGGCACACAGGAGAGCAACCATCTACTTCTCTACCCCTTCTTCTCCCCTCCCCCTTTTCTCTTTCTGTATCTTTCTTTTCCCCTCCCACAACCATGGTTAAATTGGTTCAAGCAAACTTGGCCTCAGGCACTGAGGTTGGCTCCATGGCTTTTATCTCACGGGCTAAAATAGCTCCGTTGGGGAGCAATGGAGTAAGGGCTCCAAATGGGCAGCGCACCACCTGGTAGGGGGCTTGCAGGGTGGATCCCAGTTGGATCTGTCTCTCTGCCTCCTCACCTCTCATTTAATAAAAAAAAAATTTTTTCTGTAAATCCAGAATAGATATTTTGATGAGAGAAATCTCACTGGGCCAGATAACTCCTTCCAATGGATTCACATAACCTCATGGCAAGTTTCATAATTGTTGAGCAGATAAAATATATTATGCTCACTTTGTTAAAGATGGCACTGCCCACGTGGATGCCCATCGCCCAGGTGATATTAATTTGTGTTGGGGGAGAGCTGTGGGCAGGCAGAATCATTGTAGCCTGGGGCTTGGTTTTAGGACTAAGCCTTTCCCATCCTTTTTGATGTGGGGTGGTGCAATCTCATCATGCCTCAGATAAGTAACTTTGTATTAGAGACTTCCCTATTTTGTATATTGGATTAAAGGTTTTGATTTCTGCACTATAAAGTGGGGCAGATTGGGAGCTTGCTCTCTCCGTTCCTGAGATTAGCATTAGAGAGCAGAGCAGGGAAAGGCCATGGGGAGGAGGCTGAGTGAGAAGCCAGTTTGTGCAGGGAGAAGGAAAGAGATGGGGAACAGAGGTGAATAAGTCTGGTGAGCTAGAAACTTTTGATTCTAGGAAACTTGGATAAAGTCAGTAGCTTCGTGAGCACTGAATGAGTGGGTTTTGGAGCCCAGTGTGTGTTTTTACTTGCCCACCGGGTGCAAGCTAGGATTAAAAATGATGGCCCACCAGTTTTTGGCTCCATTGTTTCTTTTCCAACTGTCCGAATCCAATGTGAACCTGCATGGGCTAGAGGGCTGTGATGGTGGTCATGGATACTGGCTTCACAATAATTAAATGTGATTATAGATAAGGACATAATTTAGGGCTGAGATAATTCTCAGCAGGGACATAGAACCATGGAAAGAAGCTCACTCTAGCTAGGAGGAAAGTCATAAAAAAAACTGGTGCTTAAGCTCATCAGCAAGGGGAATATAGTATTAGTGTGAGCTGAACTGACTGCTTGCCTCACATGGAAGAAAGGTAGTCATCTTTTAAACCTGGTGGGTAGGCTCTTGATAGCTCTTTGAGGAAGGCTATGCCTACCTCTCTAATAATTTATTCTTGAAGAACAAGAATATAAGAATAGATATAGTCTAATTTCATTATTCATAGAAGTTGCCTTCTATAAAGTTGCTGCAGACATAGATTTAGTGAATATGGAACAATTGCTCTTAGGAGAAATACATGATTAGGTTCCTGTGAGCATCTGGTCAACTGATGGATACAGAACCTGGTTTTATTCATGTTTCTGTTTAATATTCATTAACTCATTGACATTAAACTCATGGCCAACAGCACTATAATTCATGCCTGAACAAAACTCATCTAACACATTTTCTTCATAAGGCACATCACAATTTTCTTGTGTTTAGCACCACCAGATAACAAACACTACTCATAGGGGTTTTTTTGAATGCAAAATCACCAACAAAATGCACAGAAATGGAAGAATATTTAGCGGTCCGAAATAGCCTGGGAAAAGGATGCTTTTCACAGCACGAGGGTGACATGAGAAGAGGGTGCCATGCCTTGTTCCACCTCAGCTGGGAATATACACTTTGGGCAACTCAAAAATTTTCATCTGCACATATCTGTGAAACACCAGCAAAGCAGTGAGAGTTTTTATCTGAGGACTTCAAATGAATTTTAGTGAGTAACTGAATTCACAATTAGGTAATTAATAAATAATCAGGTTTGACTTTAATTTAAATGTACTACTCAGCATTCCTTTTTCTAGGCATTGGGGAAGAAGCTATGTCCATTGTGGCAGACATTTGTTGTTGCAGACCCCATTCCTCTTTCTTTTTTATGGTAACATTGCTCACTTTTCCTTTTTTTTCTTTTTCTTTTTTTCACAGACAGTGAGAGAGTCAGAGAGAGGGGTAGACAAAGACAGACAGACAGGAACGGAGAGATGAGAAGCATTGATCATTAGTTTCTCATTGCGCATTGCGACACCTTAGTTGTTCAAGGCTTTCTCATATGTGCCTTGACCACGGGCCTTCAGCAGACTGAGTAACCCCTTGCTCGAGCCAGCAACCTTGGATCCAAGCTGGTGAGCTTTTGCTGAAACCAGATGAGCCTGCACTCAAGCTGGCAACCTCGGGGTCTCGAACCTGGGTCCTTGGTATCCCAGTCCGATGCTCTATCCACTGCGCCACCGCCTGGTCAAGCTTGCTCACTTTTTCTTGAGAAATTTTACTTCCTCCTAAATAAGAATTCTTGCTGATGTTTGTTTCTATCAATATTTTTTTCTCTTATGACTCAGGGATAGACATGCCACCTAACCTGGAGAAATAGGAATCTCTTCTCTGGGTATGAGTCTTGAGCTGAGTGATGCAGAATAGAAAGTGTTTGAAGCTGATTCATGCAGATAATGGCATCTATAACAGATGGTCCTTTGGTTCCTACACTCTAGGGCAGGGGTCCCCAAACTTTTTACACAGGGGGCCAATTCACTGTCCCTCAGACCATTGGAGGGCCGGACTATAAAAAAAACTATGAACAAATCCCTATGCACACTGCACACATCTTATTTTAAAGTAAAAAACAAAACAGGAACAAATCCAATATTTAAAATAAAGAACAAGTAAATTTAAATCAACAAACTGACCAGTATTTCAATGAGAACTATGCTCCTTTCACTGACCACCAATGAAAGAGGTGCCCCTTCCGGAAGTGCGGCGGGGGCCGGATAAATGGCCTCAGGGGGCCGCATGTGGCCCGCAGGCTGTAGTTTGGGGACCCCTGCTCTAGGTCCTCACATCTGTTCTGGGTCACGTCCTTTTATCTTCTTTCCAGATTATTAGCTACTTCCTTCCCACCCTTCCATTAGATTCCCTTTCTGCTTGAGTTAGCCAGAGCAATTTCTACTGATTTTGACTGAAGGAACTTTATTAATACACACACTAAAAATGGAGGGTAGGAGAGTGCTTATTACATTTTGGTTTCTTTTCAATGATAGCACTTTCTATTCATGGCTGGGGTAGAGCTAATTGGAAGAAGCAGGATTCTATTATTTATACATTTTAGGGCAAGAGAATGTGGCCTTTAAATAAAATTGTGTATAATTTCCTTATATTGTTAGTGCCTATGCTAGGAATTTAATAAAACTATAATATACTCACTGGTGGATAAGGATTTATAAATATGCAAATCACTCTGGACATCTATAGCTTCATTTGTTGACAGTTAAACCTCCGCAGCTTCAGCACACCTGACCTCAAGTTTCTATCAACAGTACTAAGAGCACTAGGCAGCAGCTGGTGGAGAATAGAAAGGTCTAGAAAGCAACAACCACTGTCCTCCTCTTTCCTTACACCCTAACTACACTGAATCAAGTAGGATCTCTATTACTGGTTCTTATTCAGATGAATGGCAAAACTCAATATAGCTCTGCTGAGACCAGCTCGGCACTGGGTGTGCACGAAAGAAAGGCACTGCAGGACTTAAGAAAAAACACACAAGACACAACATAGAGAAAAGATGGGTACAGTGGATTCCCAGCCTCTAGGACTGAGAGCCCAGATTTCTGCAGCCTCATTGTATTTAATTCGTTTCTATACTCATCAAGCAAATTAGCAGAGCCTGGGTTAAATTAGCAGAGCACGGATTCAGGTGCAGAGATTAACTAATACCTTTCAGGTATGCTGGAAATGGCTATAGATTAGCTACTCTCTTTAAACAATCTTATCAGTGCTTGCCGGGGCAGTGTTCTTGGCGTTCCAAAGTCCGCACCGAAGACTTGTTTCAGGACAGCATCTAATCTCTGGGCATTTTCTTACACAGCCAAAGTTTCTTTAGTTCAACAATTAGGCTTATTATTATTGCTGTTTAAATGAAAAGTTGGGTTTATATTATAACATAACATGGGTACTCCTAAATATTTTTATTTGAAAAATACCGACAAAATAAACCGAACGACTTTAAAGGCAGCTATTTCTAAAATCCTTCAGAGGCCACATCTATTCAACCACTTAATAAACATTTAAGAAGCACCTGCTGCCTTTCAGGCATGAGCTGAACACTGGGGATTCGTCCTATCATTCACAGATATTGGCTGCGTGCTTCAGGAAACCTATGTGTCTGCCTCTGGGACCTCTCATTCTGGTGGACAAGGTTTAGAGATGAGCTAATGACAATAATCTGGTCTTGTTTATTGTGTAGACTGTTTAGAGTGTTCCTGAACTAGCAGCATCACATCACCTGAGAGCTGATCATAAATTCAGGAAAAGATGAAGGAAGAGAGGCTGGTTTGAAGGCAAGGCTTGAGGAATGAGGGTCGTACTCTGTGAGCCAGGCCAAGAGTTTGGTCTTAAGCAGTGAAGCCGGTTTTCAGGGTTTGGCAGTCAAACCAGCACGGGCAATAGTAGGGAAATCTAGGCAGACAGAAAAACTGCAAACTAGACAAAAGGCACAAAGGCCAACTCCATTAATTCCTCGTACCCTGGTGCACCTTCTCATGCTGTGGGGACTGTGCTTGCCAGATGCAATTTTCTTGGGCTGCACCAAAACGGTGATGGACAATAATCATCTTTCCAGAACCGACTCTATTATCTGTGATGCCAGGCCCGGAAGGCAGCTCAGAAATGAATGGCTCATGGATTTCCCCTTCCACATGTCTCCAGCTAGGTTGGGAAGGTCAGAACACTCAGTGTTATGTGTTCACCAAAGACAATTATAACACAAGAGCACAAATGCTTCCAGTAAAACAAAAAGCACAGGTAGTGAATGCCATGGGAAGAGGGAGGTGGCCCTCAACTAGTGTTGTTGGGAGAAATTTTAGAGAAGAGGGGGGATGTAGGTCTTGAATGGCTGCTCCACCCCTGCCAATAAAAGACAATTCACAGGCTGATTGTTAACTATCCATTCAGGGTTAATTCTAATAGTAAGAACCATGAGTGAGGCACAATTGTAGACTGAGAAATTCTACAATTGGGTGAACAAATGCCACATTATTTGATTTTTATAAATCATATTGAAACCCTGCCCAAGTCTCAATTTCAGCCATAAATGGAGCTCCCTCACTGTGATTAGGAATCATGCCCTAAGACTTTTGGAAAGTTTTCCTGTCCTCCATTTCACATTCACCCACGTTGATGTAATGCCTCCACTATCTAAGTTCTGGAATCTCTTGATGGAAGTCTCTACTGCTTCCATGGGAAATTTGGGATCAGGAATCTTTGGGATTAGGTTGAGAACCCTGGGGGGTGGACTCCCAGCACCTCCAACATGGGCCCTGCCTCTTTCTGAGATACTGAGGTGGTGCTTCAGCTTCTGTGCCAACACCCCCCCTCTGGGGATTTCCACACGACATTCCTCCAACTTGCCTTTCAAAACAGGGTTTTAGGGTAGACAGAATAGTGGCCCCCAAAGATGTCTATGTCCTAATTTCTGGACTTGTGAATATGTTGATGGGCAAAAGGGACTTTGCAGATATAATTGAAAATTTTGAGATGGGGAGATTATCTCGATTTCTTGGGATAGGTCAATATAATCACAAAAGTCCTTATAAGTCATGGCGAGAGGTAGATGAGCCAGAGAGAATTTAGGATGTTACATTGCTGGTTCTGAAGACAGAGGAAGGAACCATGAGCCAAGGACAGCAGGTTGCCTCCACAAGCTGGCAAAGGCGGGGGAGGCTTCTAGAGGCTCCCCTCGACCTCCAGAATCGTAAGACAACAAATTTGTGTTGTTTAAGTCATTACATTGTGTTATTTGCTATAGTAGTAGCAAATAGCATGGACCTCCTTTACTGAGAAAGGGAAAATTGCAGAAATCAGGGGACCAAACTCCATTTTGCTCCTTGCTACATTGCTAGCACATTGATCTTGGATTATTTACCATCCAACTAAATGGGAGGGATTTATGCTTTTGTGTGCAGGAGGTGGAGCAAGGGAAAGGGATTAGTCTAGAATGTTCTCTTCAGTGTCTTTTCATACCTGAGTTTCCATTATTTTGAATTAAAAAGAAAGACACCTTTCTTTTTTGTGGTCATAAAACAAACCCCTTGTTCTAAACAATGGATATATATATATATATATATATATATATATATATATATATATATATATATTCATACAGAGAGGTAATGTAAACTACCAAGATTATTTATAATCCTTTATTTGAATAACGTTCAAATAGAAACACCTCACACCCTTTCTTATGTGAATTGGGCTCAGTTTGCATTTCCTGCAAAAGGCATTTTTCAGCATTCCACAGTCCCCTGAGTTCTAATGAAGTCCACAGGTCTACAGGCATGTCCCAGAGCATCTCTTTCCCTGCTCTGGAGAGAAACCCGAGAAGTACTTTGTATCAGGAACAACAAAACACTGTGAGAAAAGTCAACCTCAGGTCGATTACCTGCATAGACTGGGAGTTGAGCTGGGACAGACTGAGAAATAAGTCCCATGTGTGCCAGGGCCTTGTGAGCTCCAGCCTCTCATCTGGAGTGGGGATGATAAGGCCTGAGTCATAAGGTTGATAAGGCTGTCAAAAGGACCAATTGAGGGTGCCAAGCATGGCACCCGGCAGGTGCAAGACCTGCAGTAAATGAGTTTCCCGGACCCTCTGTAACAATATTTTGGCACTCCTTCCCTGTTCCCACGGTGTCCCCCTCTTTCTGCAGGTAGGCCCTTGGTCCTCACATTAAGATGTATATTTGCTTTCAATTTCTTCTCCAGAGTACCTGAAGGAAGGCAGATGCCATGGTGGTGATCTGGATGCAGAGTTGCAGGGTGGATAGTATACTGGGCTGAAGAACTGTGGCCAAGCACGGAGGACATCCCTGGCCTCTTCTTGCCCCCTCCCTTGGTGGCTCACTCAGCACCATACACAGTGTGTATAACCTCAGATTTGGGTCCCTTAGGAGAGTGTACTTCTGGTGCAAAGGGGGCTGAACAAGGGCATGGCCACCGATGGTAACCGTGAGCTAAGGTACACAGGTGATCTTTAGAAGCTGGAAAAGGAAAGAAATGGATTCTTCTTTGGAGCTTTCAAAATAAACTGCCAACACATTGCTCATAGCTGGGGGAGACCCATGTCAATTTTTTTTACCTACAGAACTGTATGATAATAAATTCACACTGTTTTCAACCACTAAGCATGTGGTAGTTTGTTTCAGCAGCCAACAGGACACCAATGCACTCCTACAAAGTGAAACTAATATATTCATTCAATAACATTTTTTTCAAATAGCTATGGCTTCAGACAATTTCAGCTCCTAATTGCCAAACCTCTGCAGTATGAGGGTAGTGAATCTATCCCTCTTCACTAGCACCTCTTTCTCCCCCACCCCTAATGGGGCCCAGCCTTGGGTATGAACTTCACTGCTCATTCTCCCTCAGCAGTCACCTACCCTGCAAATTCATACCAGTGGTGAGATTCAAATAATTTACAACTGGTCCTCTGCCCTAATGACTGTTTTAAGTATAAAATGATATACTAAAAGGTAGTTTATTATTTCATGCATTTAATACTTAAATACGAACAATAAAAGAGGTACACAATGCGAGGCCAGTTGGCAATGGGGAAGGTCACGTGAGGTACCAGGCCTGGGAACTTTGGCTTGAACCGCCCACACCCATGCCCACCAAAAAGAAATGGCCCGGAGCGCTTTGAAAAAGAACAACCATCTGTCAGCCAATAAAATTTTGCCACATCATATCAACTCACGGTCACCCTACTGACCCTATAAATTACCCCCACATGGAAGAATCCACGCGACTTCTCTGGCCCATCTCGCGGACCAGAGAACTTTGCCCAAGATGCGCTCTGAATAAAGCTTTTGTTATTCCACACTTGGTAAATACACTCTTCTTTCTTCCTCGGTGGGAAATACCTTACATTTGGTGCCGAAACCCGGGAGGAGCTTAAAGTCCACAAGGGACCGCTCCTCTCCCCTTCCCTTCCAAGAAAGTACAGGATCTCTGACTTCCCACCCACTTTGGCACATGGTGCTGTTAAGTCCCCTGCCTCCAGCCTCCCCTCAGTTCTTTCCACCAAGACTCCCTGTCCGTAATCGCAGCTATGTCACCGACCTCTTATCCGTTCCAAGTGTGTGTGTGCCCATGAAGACGTCCTGGACTCCCACTCTACCTAACCATCTGGTGGCCAGAACTTGAGTTGTGGGATGCCAATTCTCATCTCTGATCACTCTGAGAGCTGAGGGCAGCCATGGGGGGCACAGGAATCTAAACCTGACTCAAAAACACTTCTTCAGTGCCTTATCCGGAATCTCTCCTTCCCTAAAGAAGAAGAAACTGATCTTCTTCTCCGATGTGGCCGGGCCACAGAACCCACTGGATAATTGAACCAGGTGACCTCCTGAAGGGACTTTCAATTTTAACACACTCACCAATTTAACTATTGCCAAAGTCTGGGAAATGGTTGGAGATCCCTTACATTCAGGGCTTCTGGCATTTGCGCTCCCGTCCTAATCTCTGTGCTGCTTATTCTATAGTGCAGACCCTTTTTGGCCAGAGAATTCTCAGCTAAACCCTCCATTCCTGATCTTTCCTCCTTCACCGACCCCCAACTCTCTCCCCATCCTGCCCAACCCCCGGGAGCGCCCCTCTCTCGGGACCCCTCTCTGGTCCCTCTGCGGACTTCTGCTGCTCAGGTCTCTTTCCTCCAAGAGGCCCCTCCCCATCAGGCCCTACTTCTGCCGGCCATTGGCCCTCACCCGGATTTGCAGGACTCCTAACCCCATGGCCCAACTCCAATCTTCTTGCAGGAAGGCCTGGCCTTGTCCTGCCTCTGGCTCCAGAGTTTCTGGCCAGATCTGGGTGCTGGGCTCCCCAGGAGCCCCCTTCTCTTATTCTCAACCCTTAACCCCTTATCTGAGACCTGATGAATATGATGGCATTTAAAGTTGGGAAGAACAGGCCAAGGCTGTTCACCAGGTCTGCATGCAGCAGAAGGTAACACTCCAAACCCAGGCTCTTGTGGCAGCCCTGAGGCCAGCAGAGCAACAAGGGCAAGGCATAGAAAGTGCCCAACCCAAGTCTGGACCGCAAAGAGGAACCCCACCAGGAGCTTGCTTTAAATGTGGCAAAGAGGGTCACTGGTTTCAGAAGTGCCCCTGCCTGAGGCCACCCACTAAACCCTGCCCTAACTGCAAGCAGCCCGGTCACTGGTGGAGCAATTGCCCCTTTTGGGAAACAGCCTCTTACTCAGTGCCTCTACGTGGAGGACAAGCCACCTAAATGGGAGGTCAAGCCAGCCAGGCGGGCCCATCGTTCGAACTTCTCGACCTCATGGATGACTGATGCAGTCCGGACTCAGAGGCCACCATCACCCTCACCAAGCCCTGTGTAATACTACAGGTAGTGGGTAAGTCCATCTCATTTCTTGTGGACACGGGGGCTACCTTCTCTGTTTTGCAATCACACTCTGGACCTCTAGTTCCCTCACAGGTCTTGGTTATGGGAGTTGATGGGACCCCTTCTTTTCCCCTTCGCACACCACTCCTGACATGCGGTTTGGACGGAATCCCCTTTTTTGCACTCCTTCAGATTCTTTTTTTCCTCAATCTAATAGGCTTCTTTCAACACTGAATTCCCAATTTTTCTCTCTTAGCCAAATCCCCTCCTCTTGCCACCTACCTCCCCTTTCTGTCTTTACTCCGCCATCTTCTCAGAGAACACGTGGACCGGACCCTACCTCCCATAGGGGGTCCAGATGAAGCACACCCAAGCGGTCCCCCTCCAGCCAGGAGACAGGGTTCTTCTGAGGGAGCTTCAGCCTGGCTCCCTACAGCCCAGGTGGACGGGACCCCATACGGTAATATTGACTACTCCTACTGCAGCCAAGCTCCTAGGACAAACACCTTGGTACCACGTCTCTCGCCTCAAGCTTGCCTCCCATGCAGGACCACTGGCAGTTGGAACCACTGGGCCCTACCTGTCTCCAGCTCACTAAAAGGTTAGGCCCCACAGACCCTCCTGTTGCTCCTGTCCCTCCCACCAGAAACCTGCATCCAGAGTGAGCTAAATTGTGCTCACTTCGGCAGCACATATACAGAGTGAGCTAAAGCAAGAAGCAGTGCTGTTCAATGAGACTGGCCCAATGGAAGAAAGCATCGGGGTCCTCAACCATCTACAAGAGAAACTGCACAAGGACCTTTCCTCCTACAACCCACTTAACTCCTGGTGGCAGCCACCCATCCTCACCTGTGCTGCCTCTATCCTAGGTCCTCTTCTAATTATCAGCATATTACTCATATTTACTCCTCTTTTTTAAATCCTTACAGGATCGCATCTGTGAAGTTTCTCAAGTCACAAATAGATGCTCCTACACCCATATATGCGACCCCTCTCAGAGTTCCCCTCCCCACAATGCCCCTAACCAGCAGGAAGTAGCCAGATGAATACCGGCGCCCCTATATAACATAAATGGTCAGAATGTGAGGTTGATTGGCAATGGGGGAAGGTCACATGAGGAACCAGGTCTGGGAACTTTGGCTGGAACCGCTCACACCCATGCCCACCAAAACCAAAACAAAACAAAAAACAAACAAAAAAAACCCCAGCCAGGAGCCCTTTGAAAAAGAATGACCGTCTGTCAGCCAATGAAATTTCGCCACGTCATATCAACTCGCCGGCACCCTACCCACCCTATAAATTACCTCCCAGTGGAGGAATCCGCACAACTTCTCTGGTCCATCTCGCAGACCAGAGAACTTTGCCTGAGATGCGCTCTGAATAAAGCTTCTGTTATTTCACACTCAGTAAATACGCCCTTCTTTCTTCCTGGGGGGAGTGGGGGAATACCTTACACACAAAACTAGATTATATTATAAGAAAGAGTTTTAAAATGTTAATGAAAAAATATTAAATAATACCTGACAAAAATCAATGAAACTGTTATTTAAGATATTTCCATATTGCTTCTTGATTGGCGTCTTCACTTGCAATTTTTTTCACCTATGGATGGAATCAACATTACTATGGGCACTTAGAGTACGCTGTTGTGCAGATGAACATTAAAAAAGGTAAGGAATGTAAATTTGTGAATTCCACATTGGCTGCCCAGGTGCCCATCTTAGAAAAAACTCTAATTACAAGTGCCATTTTAACAACCGGTTTGCAGAACTCAACAAAAATTTAGGTATTGGTTCTGCTGAACCGGTACAAACCAGCTGAATACCATCACTGGTCCACACCCCTAGATGACCCTACTGTCAAGTCCACAGATCTGGGCCAAGGTACCTCCTCTCGAATGTCTTGATACCCCACTAAGCAAGTCTAAACCCAGCCCTGCCCTCTCCTTATGCAAATGACCTGCATCCTGCCTCTGTCAGTGACTCTATCATTTTCTGAAACTTCATTTTTATTATAGGTCTCATGTATTTTTTTAAGATATGCTTTTTTAAAATAATTATTGATTTTAGTAAGAAAGAGAGAGAGACATCAATTTATTGTTTCACTCATTTATGTATTTATTGGTTGATTCTTGTATGTGCTCTGACCTGACCAAGGATCAAACCCACATCCTGGGTGTATCAGGATGATGCTCAGTCTAGCCAAATGAGCTACTGAGCCAGGAGTAATAACTATCATGTATTGAATGCTTGATTGTTGAGCCAGACATTGTAGTGCATCATCTTATATAATTTTTCGACACACTCTGAATAGCTGTTATCTCCATTTTACAGAAGAAGAAACTGACACAGAGAGAAGTCAAGTTTATGTGGCTGATAAGCAGGAAGCCTGACACATCCTGGATCTGTGACTTGACTTCTATGTTAAGTATATTTCTAATTTTAATATTTTATAATGCTTTGATACCACAGGGCCTTGTGAACCTGGGAAAGGATTGCCTCCCCTAGTTATCTATTTCCTACTTAGCAAACATCTAGCCTGTGAACATGCCTTTGATATGCAAATTAATCAATCCAGAGCCCATGCTCCCATTCACTTTCTTTATCTAAGACTCACATACCAGCCAATATTCCCCTCCCCTTGAGTGCGACAGCGCCAGGCACCAGAAAACTAGGGACCACCCCTGCAGCCTGATCTCACGGAAATATTTCAAGCTGTTCAATACCAGATTCATTTAGCTTACTTCCTCCTTCACCCATTTCTTACCAGGAAAACCAAAATAAAGGGCCTGGCCTGTGCATTCCCTAGCATCTTCTGCCTCCAGACTACCCTGATATTTCCCCATGTGGCCTTGTGAGGCATGGTGTGCCTCACCCTCTTGGGAACTATGAGTAATAGTTCTTCTGTCAGGGTGGCTGTCTCTGAGACAGTCTTCTTACCATATGTGATTAAAACAAAAGAACTTCCTTGTTTAGCCGGCTTCATCCCCATTTCTCTTTATCCTTGTCTCTGAACCTTGATGATTCTAGTTAATCCTACTTCTACAAACCATCTTCATCTCAAGGCAAGTTCGAGAATGTCTCAACCTCAAGTGCATGTTAGAATCACCTAGTGAACCTCTAACAAAGCCAGGCCTCCTCATGCCACCCCAGAGATTCTGAGTTAATTGTTTTCAGGTAAGGTAGAGTCTCAAACTTAGGTGGGCTTGATAAAATCTAGATTGCCTGAACCCACCACCAGAATTTCTGATTCAGTAGTTCTGAGGCAAGCCTGAGAATTCGCAACTTAACAAGTCCCCACTGATTTTAGCCCGGGTAGGTGTAAGACCAGGAACCACGGCCACCATCACAGCAGCCTGGCCAATGCAAGTTCGCATTGGATTTGGACAGTCGGTAAAGAAACAATGGAGCTAAAAACTGATAAGCCATCATCTTTAATCCTAGCTTGCACCTGGCAGGCAAGTACAACACACTCTGGGCTCCAAAACCCACTCACATTCAGTGCTTACAAAGCTACTGCCTTATCTGAGTTTCCTAGAATCAAAAGTTTCTAGCTCACCAGACTTATTCACCTCTGTTCCCCATCTCCTTCCTTCTCCCTGCACAAACTCTGCACTAACTGGCTTCTCACTCAACACTCCACCATCTTGGCTGCTTCTCCTGGCCTCCTCCACGTAGCCTTTCTCTGCTCTCCTCTCTGCTCTCTGCTCTAATGTTTTCTCAGGAACCAAGAGAGCAAGCTCCCATTCTACCCCCATTTTATAGTATAGAAATGAAAACCTTTAATCCAATATACAAAATAGGAAAGTCTCTAATACAAAGTCACTTATCTGGGGCATGATGGGATTGCACCACCCCACATCAAAAAGAATGGGAAAGGCTTAGTCCTAAAACCAAGCTCCAGGCTACAAGCATCTTGCCTGATCACAGACTGCCCCCAACACACATTAATATCACCTGGACGACAGGCTTCCATGTGGGCAGTGCAATCTTTAACAAAGTGAGCATAATACATTTTATCTGCCCAACAGTAGGACATTTGTAATTCTAAAAGATCACCAGGTGATACTACTGGGCAGTCAAGGCTGAAAACTACTGACCTGAACCAAAGTCAGATGAGGAGTGTAAACTTGAATTATGAGTGAATTACTTTTGTAAAAAGGATCTATAAAGATTGATCCCAACAAAGTACTATGGGGTTCTGGAAGCCAGTGGAACCCTCTGATATGTGATAAATGGTTATCTTCTAGACTTCTGCATTTTGGTTGCATGATCTTGAGCACAAATACAAGGCCTTCCTAGTACCAGGGATGTGGACTGCTCTATGTCTATAGATTGAGGTGAGTCTAGCTGACGCCTGTGACAATGGAGAAAAAATCGTTATTATTTAAATGAGCAGATGCCAGGCCTCAGTGGGTGTGTCTGCAGCAGCAACATGGTCACTGAGTTTGCAGGGTGAGGCCCTGGTGTAGTCATGAGGGAAACACTGTCCTCTTTCAGCATTGGCTTATCCTATATAAAGCCTATAGTATGAGCTATTCAAAGAGAAATGGCTTTAAATGCATTTCTGATCTAGTATCTGAGGAGCGTGGCTCAAAGTGTCATTGGTTATTTAATGAAACTGGAGCATCTAGTAAGACAACCTGAAAATTATAGGGTTCCAATACTGGATGAGGAAGAGAGGCACACAGAGGTTAGAGCACTCTACCCAGTATCCTCACCTCCTAAAACCCTGCTGTTGGGCAGATAAAATATATTATGCTCACTTTGTTAAATATGGCGCTGCCCATATGGAAGCCTGTCGCCCAGGTGATATTAATATGTTTGGGGGTGGGCTGTGGGCAGGTAGGATCCTTGTAACCTGGGGTTTGGTTTTAGGACTAAGCCTTTCCCATCCTTTTTGATGTGGGGTGGTGCAATCCCATCATGCCCCAGATAAGTGACTTTGTATTAGAGCCTTCCCTATTTTGTATATTGGATTAAAGGTTTTCATTTATACACTATAAAATGGGGGTAAAATGGGAGCTTGCTCTCTTGGTTCCTGAGAAAGCATTAGAGAGCAGAGCAGAGAAAGGCCACGTGGAGGAGGCCAGGAGAAGCAGCCAAGATGGCAGAGTGTTGAGTGAGAAGCCAGTTAGTGCAGAGTTTGTGCAGGGAGAAGGAAGGAGATGGGGAACAGAGGTGAATAAGTCTGGTGAGCTAGAAACCTTTGATTCTAGGAAACTCGGATAAGTCAGTAACTTTGTGAGCACTGAATGAGTGGGTTTTCGAGCCCAGTGTGTGTTTTTACTTGCCCGCTGGGTGCAAGCTAGGATTAAAGATGATGGCTTATCAGTTTTTAGCTCCATTGTTTCTTTACCGACTGTCCAAATCCAATGCAAACCTGCATGGGCCAGGCGACTGTGATGGTGGCCGCGGTTACTGGCTTTACAGCTGCCAATAATTCAATAAGAGCTGATATCTCACCCTGAAAATAACATGAAGATGTGGGTAAACATGTATTGTGAAGACTGCTCTGGAGGCCTACGGGAAAGTGGCTGCTGTAGCAGCTGGTGCCATGGTGTTCTGGGTAAGCCCACATTTCAGTTGCTTCCAACCTCTAAACACAGAAGAAAGAGGAGCACCGTCAGCAATTACAAAGAGAGAAATAGAGGAAACACAGGGATGTTTCCTTGCACAAAAATGTCTTCTGCCAGACTGAGAGTTTGCCCTGGGCTAAGGCATGGGTTCGAATAAAATTCTGGTCAGAATACCAGGGCAGTGTTCTTCCCCAACAGGACTTGGCATTCCAATGTCTACACCAAAGACTTGCTTCAGGGCAGCATCTAATCTCTGGTCATTTTCTCACATATCCCTGTAAAGATAGTAGCCATGGCCACCATCACAGGCACCTGGCCCGTGCAGGTTTGCATTCAATTCGGACAGACAGTAATGAAACAACGGAGCCAAGAACTGGTGGGTCATTAGCTTTAATCATAGCTCGCACCTGGCAGGCAAGTAATACACACAGTGGGAAAACAGTTACCTTTCCATTCAGGGCTCCCAAAGCCACTGACTCATCTGAGTATTTCTAAAATCAAAGGCCTCACCAGCCTTATTCACCTCTGTTCCCCATCTCCTTCTCTTTGCACAAACTGGCTTCTTTAGCACTCCGCCATCTTGGCTGCCTCTCCTTTGCAATGCTAATGGCAAGATCTGAGTGATCAAGCCCTCGGTCTGCCCCATTTTATAGTGTAGAAAATTAAAGTCTTTAAGCCAATATACAAATAAGAAAGTCTCTGATACAAAGCCACTTATCTGAGTCATAAATGGGATTCCTCATAAGAGTGCACCATCCCATATCATGCAACAGTCAAGGGTGTGAGGAAAAGCTTAGTGTTGAGAAGATCTTAGTATTAAAAGGGTGGAAAAGGCTTAGTCTTAAAACCAAGCCTTAGGTTATAAGGACCTTGCCAGCCTACAGGCTGTCTCTTATACACAATGCAAACTATAAGCGAGCAAACATATATATCATATTTACAAACTTATTTGACTAAAACTGAGTATCCTGTGTGTATGCTTCCACATTTTCTGCATTTCTTCAGTGGCCTCTCTCCACCCTGCTTGCAAGGCAGACAGGTGGCACACTCCATAGGGATCTCCTTGTTTCCCCACATTCTCTCTGGGATGAAATACAGACACGCTGCTCTGAGCTCCCCCATTCTCCCTGGTTATGCTTCAGATCATCCAGACCACTATAAATCAGCACACACTAGACCACTCCTGTCTCCTTGTCACCATTTGAACCTCTGCTGTAAATTGAGTTTCACCAGCTCCTTTGCAGCAGGCAGCTCTCCAAAGTCTGGGAACTGCCAATTTGCCTTTCACTGGTTTTGAAGGATGCCCACCAATGTGAGCACACCAATGAGAGCTCACTCCCCATGCCCGTAAATGTGGTGGGAAGTGCTTCTCTTTGTAGCTGCAGTCCCTAACACCTCTAGATTCCAGCAAGAAAGTGATTAGGGGGCCACTGAAATGACAGTCTGCTCAACTCCAGGCACAGCACCCAGCGAGGGGCTGAGACACTAGCACACTTCTAGAAGGGGAACACAACTGCTTAAAAGCAGATGGAACCTCCAGTCCCTTAGTTTTCACAATGGTTTTCAAACTCATGTCCCTGGAACCCAGGGTTCCCACAGAGCTGTCTTCTTCGGCATCTCCCCCAGGAGGTAGAGGAGCAGGCAGCTGTGAGAGGTCTCAGCTTTTATGTGGCTTGTTTGACACCTTATCCACTGGAGGGGAGTAGGGAGAAGAGAAAAATGATTCTTTCCAAAGTTATCTTTACTTAAAATGCTGTTTCTTTGCTATTAAACTGGAGTACATGCAGATGGATTTTTTAAAAGTTAAAGAACACTTGGAATGAGAAGGAATAGTGGGATGAACAGGCCTTTTCGACCTGGAGGTGTCAGCTGTGTCCAGCACTGTGTCCCATGCCTGCTCCCATCGTTGGCAGGTCCACACCTGAGCTAGCAGGTGGTCTGCGGGACCTGCTGGCATCCCCCTCCAGACCCTCCTGGGAATGGGCCAGCCTGCCCTTCCCACCTCCACTGTATGCTCTCCCTGTCCCCGTGTTTTGTTGAAGCATCTCTTCATTTATTTTGCATTCACATATTTTTTCTTCCTTTTTTTTATAATTTTATTGGAATCTCTGGAAGGGGAGGAGATTAAATAAATGCGGCTTCAACCTGCCATCTTTGACCATCTCAGTCCAAGTAGCACTTTCTGGCTCAAATTTCAAATATCTTCAAATTTACTCCCAGTGCGTTTTATTGATCATTTATATCATGGCCTTGTTAGCTTCACCCTTTCAATCTGATGTCTTTGGTTGTGGAAGATTTGGCTAGGACCACACTGGGACACAGGTCAGGGTGTGCCATCCTCAGTGGTTGTCACAAGTCAAGATCTCTGTGACAGATATATGAATTTACCAGAACTCCAACTGCCCTTTTGTTGTCCCACCTGGCTGCCTGACCCCACCCTTACTTACTGGATAATCGTCCCTGAGACAGAAGAGTTCCAGAAAGCTGATCAACCTAACCCAAGAAGGAGCATTCCAGAAAGCTAAAATCCTAAAACCATAAAAGGGAACATACCAGAACTTTTGACTCAGTATCCCCTCAGGCTCTCCCAAACTTTATAAAATTTGCTTTTAGTCTGTAACCGGTGCCCTTCTCCCCAGAGAAGTGCCAGGCAGGGTTCCTTTCTTCCTTTCAATAAAGCCTGTTACTCTGGTCTTTTTGGACTCCCATGGATTCCAAACTGGGGGCAGGGTACTAACTGCCTGGACGATCCCTCTTTGCCGTCCAAGCTTACAACCAGGGAAGCAATGGGGAGTGGCAACTCGTCCTGGGCTTACTCCTGATTATGTTTGGATGTGTGATTGTAGGTTGATTGGCCAGCAGTCTAACCCTGTCCTGAACCCCTGCTGGACCATAAAGTTAAGGAGTTTCTCCCTCCCCCTTCCCCAGTTGGCCTCCAAATTTCTCTTTAAAAACACCCCTTCCTGGTTGGACGGTTCTAACTTCAAACCCCATATCTACAAGTGATCTGCCTCTACTCCTTTATGGACCTCTACAAAAGTCTAGGTGCACCTAGCCAGGCCACTCTCCTACGTCCTGGGATCTCAGCCTTGGGGTGACGACCTCTTGTCTGAGACTCTCTTTCTATGGAGATTTTCTTCTCTCTAAACTGTGACTGAAGGCGGGGGTGCCCCCTTCTCTCACCAGTCTCCTCTACTGTGGGCTCCTCTCAGTCCAAACCATCCAGTCAGGCTCCCCTCGGAACATGGGCTCCTCCGAATCTCAGGCCTCAGAGACGACTCCTCTACTCCTTTGGGACTCACTCTACTCTCTGAGGTTCACAGTTTGGGAGGTTTCTACTCTGAGCAGCCTGCTTCTATAGACTTCCTCAAAAGTCTAGGCACCTAGCCAAGTTGCTTTCTACTACCATTACAATATCCTAAGAGATCTTGACAATTTCTGCTACCAGTCGGGGAGGGCATCAGAGATTTCTTACATGCAGGCCTTTCTTCTCCCTTTGCTCCTGTCCTAAATCTCTATGCTGCTTGTGCTACACACAGGACATTTTTGACCAGAGAAACCTCACCTAAAACCTCCGCTTCTAATTTTTTCTTCTCTGCAGACTCCCAACTCTCTCCCCCTCCTGCCTGACCCCCGGGCCACCCCTCTCTCGAGACTTCTCTCTGGTCCCTCTGGACCTCTTCCACTCGAGTCTCTACCCTCTAGAAACTCCTCTCTCTTCAGAACCCGTTTCTCATTCACCTGCAAATACCATCCTCTCTTTCTCCTCCCCGGCTGGCCAGGGGCCTCTCCCTTCTCCATTGTGTTCTTAAACCCCTCTTCCCTCCTTAGAAACTGCAGGCTCTGCCTTTCTTCTCCTCGCCCCAACCCCCCTCCTCATAGACTACAGCTATGCCCTTCTCCCCCTCATCCTCTCCTCTCTTCAGAGCTCCAAATCTTTTTGACTCCTCTAACCATGTGGCAACAGCACCAAGCACCTCAACCTCCTCCTCTTCCTGCAGATTCTGACCCTCCTTCTTTCCATACAGCTATTCACACTGTCCATCCATCTGCATTCTCTTTTCCTCCCCTCTATGCTGACAACTCCCTGCCATCTTGAAAAGCTTAAAAAGCAGAGTTGTCTATTGAGCTATGTAAGTAATCCATCTTGTCTCTTTGTTTGTCAGAAAATATCTCTAGTATAATTTGAATTGAAACAAGTAAAGCGTGCTCATTTAAATTCCTTAATTCATAATTTGTAAAATCTTTGTTTAATGTGTAACTGTGTCTGTTTCTAAGGCCTTAAACCAATAATTACCCGTCTCTTAAACCAAGGCTTACTCATCCCCATGGACTCTCCCTTCAATACCCTCATCCTTCCTGTTCGAAAACCTTCAGGGGCTTATTGCCTTATACAAGCCTTACACCTAATCAATGAGGTGATAATTCCCCTCCATCCAGTAGTCCCTAATCTTTACAAGTTACTGTCACACATTCCCTCAAACACCACTTACTTCATGGTCCTAGACCTCAAGAATTCCTTCTTTATCATTCCTCTACACCCTGACTCTTACTTTCTGTTTGCCTTTACCTGGACACTAATGCAGCCCAGCAACTTACATGGGCTGTCATACTCCAGGGGATCAAAAACAGCCCACACCTGTTTGGGCAGTCACTAGCTCAGAACTTAGCAGCATGCAATCTCAAAACTAGTACTCTCTTACAATATGTACATAACCTACTCCTCTATAGCCCCTCCCTGCCTGCCTCAAGGAGACACACCACCACCCTTCTTAACTTCCTCGCTATGAAGTGATATCATGTCTTCTCTGCTAAGGCTCAATTTCACTCTTAGTACGTAGTCTATCTAGGCATTGCCTTAACCCCTACCACTTGAAGTCTCACCCCAAATTGAACTCAGACCCTCTGCACTCTCCAACTACCTACCACCATGAATCAAATCTTTTCTTTCTTCAGTCTAATCAGCTTCTTTAAACACTGGATTCCCAATTTTGCTCTCTTAGTCAAGCCCCTCAGTGAAATTTTCTGAGCATGGCTTTTAAGGTCTATAATGGCCAAGGAAGTAATAGAAAAGGCAAATAAGGCCCAAAAGAAGTCAGGAAATACCAGCTTTTGGAATACATTCTTAAAGGCGTCAGCACCCTAAAGGGCTTCATAGGATTCCATCAGGGCCCTGCTCCAGAGTGGAAAGAAAGGTCATTGAACTGAAGCCTGCCAGGCTTCCCGGCCCCATCAAGGGACACATCATTGCTGTGGAAAAGGGACACGAGAAGATAAGCTGCCCCCTTGCTCCATGAAGGGAGGGTTCAATCTCTTCTAGCCCTGCTCCAGCTACCTGTGACCTGACCTTGCCCAGCATGCTGGGAATTGCCACTGAAGGCCCAAGGACATCGTTCATGAGCCTAAGGTATTTCTTCCAAGTAGCAAATAAACTGATCTCATATTTCTTGTGAATACAAGGGCCATCTACTATGCCTTGCCTGAATATTTGAATTTTATTTATCCCTCAAAGATCTCTACTGTGAGTATTGACAGTCTGATTTTGTTGCTTTATTTAATGTATACTATCTCTTTTATTCCTCTTGTCTCAATGCCCCATGCCTATTGTAGGCTGGAAACTGCTGCTAATTCCAGCTAGAAGCAGTGGTCACTAGGACTTAAACTCTAGATGCAAAGTGTAGGAATGTAACCAACCTTTCTCCAAGTACTTGCAGGATTTACAGGTCACTCAGCAAACTGTTCAAAGATTGTCCAAGAGGCGCTTCCAGCAATACATCACCCAAGGACTGACTTTCATGTGGACAAGTCCACACACCGTGATCCTGACAACTCCCACTACTGCTAAAGTAGAAAAACATCATGCCTTACTCCAACCACAAACCAGAAGCTGGTTGGTCTATGTATGGTGAATATATGAAGAAACTAAGGACTCTTTTAATCAAACTTTGGGAAAAGGGAAACTAGGGTAAAAAGATAGTCAACTTAACTGTCACTAAAGGTTAAAGATTTTAAAATCAAGAGTTCTGACTAGAAAGGAATTGTATGGTTTTGATAATAGAAGGTATAAGTTATGAAAATACTTTTGAAAGAAAAAGAAAAAAGTAAGTTGTTATGAAAGCCAGTTATTTCTGGATAAGAAAGTGCATGAAAGCTGAAGGTTTATGTAAGTTGTAGAAGGTTTGTACAGATTGTAGGAAGTTTGTACCAAGAAAAAAGAATTTGTACAGTCAGAAAACTGGTTTTCGAAGAATGTTTAATTAGTCAACCTCGCTAACAATCCTCTACTCTCCCCACTTATTAGGGTGACTCTTTCCTCCACCCTGACAATCTGGAGCTCAGAAACTGAGAAAAAAAACTGACCCCTTGCCCTTCTATTCTCTATCCACCTCTCATCCTGTATCAACCAATCAGGGGCTTTCTACTTGTGTGGGACCAACACCTATATGTGTCTCCCTACTAATTGGACAGAAACCTGTACCCTAATCCATCTGACCCCAAATATCAACCTAATCCCACCTCATGAGCCTCTTCCAGTTCCTGATATACTACCCATCAATCTAAGGACCAAACGAGCTATACAGGTAATTTGTTGCTTTAAGAATTTCTATAAAAGTGGGTCTAGGGACAGGGGGACTGGCCACTTCTCTGTCTTATTCCTACTCTCTCTCTCCCTCTGAAGCTCAGCAAATTTGTACACATGGAATCAGTGGTTTCACACAAACTGGGTATCTTGACTATTGCCTTTCATTAGTCCACTCACTCTCCTATTTATTTTTCTAACTTTTGGACCCTGCCTCTTATGTTTGTTCACTAGTTTCTTACAGAACCGCATGCAGACCTTCGCCAATCAGAAAATTGGAAAAATCTACCTAACCCTACACACTAACCCTGAAACCTGCCCTCGCAAAACAGAAAAATCTGGAACCCTATAAATACACCCCTACTCCAAACAATGGTGAAAAAAACCCTTATTCTTGATGCTAGCACCAATTATAGGACCAACCCTAATTTTGTACTTAATTTTAATGCTTGCCTCTTTCTTTATCAAGTTCCTGCAGGCTCGAATGAGAGAAATCTCCAGGATTACCTATAATCCAATGCTTTTACAACCCCTACTCCAACTGCCCCAGGGAGGGGTTAATGAAGGAGGCCCCTGAGAGGGATAACAGCAGGAAGTAGCTCCAGAAGATGGCCAGTCTGAGACAAACCTCCTTCCTGAACCCCATGCCCTCTCCTTCCCCCACCTCTTTTCCTTTTTATCATATCACAGAGTTGAGCAATGATAGATATATAAATTTACCAGGAATTCCAAACTGCCCTTATTTTGTCCCACCTGGCTGCCTGACCTCACCCTTACTTACTGGACTATCGCCCCTGAGACAGAAGAGTTCCAGAAAGCTGATCAACTGCCCAAGGAGGGGCATTCCAGAAAGCTGAAATCCAAAAACCGCAGAAGGGAACATACCAGAACTTCTGACTCAGTAACCCCTCAGGATCTCCCAAACGCTATAAAATTTGCCCCTAGTCTGTAACCAGTGCCCTTCTCCCCAGAGAAGTGCCCAGCAGGGTTTCTTTCTTCCTTTCAATAAAGCCTGTTACTCTGGTCTTTTCAGACTCCCATGTATTCCAACACTCTGGACTAGGATGTGAGAGCAATCTGGCTGCAACATCTGTCACCCCACTGATCGCCATGTTTGATTCGGCTTATCTGGCTGGCTATGTCCCCTTCCTCCCTCCATGTGCATCCCTTCCAAAAGCTGTGTGCTCAGTCAAAGAGGACCACTCTTTGATCAAGGGTATATGAGTGGCTTTGCACCCCTCTGCTAGAACCTCCAAACAAGCTCTCTCAAGATCTCTGGACTAGACCCTGAGACCCTGAGATTGAGTTGAGAAGGTGTGCTTTGGGGAACAATGTTTGTGGGCAGTGAAGGTGGCATGGAGAAGAAAGAGACATTGCAGTGGAGGCCTCAGCCCATCGTACAAGGAGCTCTGGGCTGGGACACCCTTTATAGATGCCCCAAATCGTGGTGAGACACACTGACTGTTCTTAGGGTGCTGACTCTCCCTGGGAAGGAGCATGACCTTGGGCAAGACAGCTTTCTTTGGACAAGAGTAAGTCCCAGAGTTGTGAGTGGTCAGTCACCAAGCCCCCGGCAGGGTTGGGGTGCAGCCTGATAGCTTATACTACACTGGTCCCTGTGTACCGTGACTGGACCTGAGGGACTAAGATGGAGCTTCAGCAGACCATTGGTCACATTCCCATAGCACAAGCATCCTTGAGGCTGGTGATTTCCAGATTCCACTCTAGGAAGTCCTGGGGCTCCTGCAGTCCTCTTAGTCAGCTCCAGCAGCTTGGCTTGTAAGCTACAATATGTGTGCTTGTCCATCTTTCTGGCGCAGTGGGAGACCTGGTCAGAAACTCAGTTGTGAGATTCTTCCTTTTCTCCATTTCATTGGAGTCACTGCAGGAGGGGGCAGTCCTTAGGAGTGTGGGATGGTGGCCCCATGGTCTAGGACAGTGGTCCCCAATCTTTTTTGAGCCATGGACCGGTTTAATGTCAGAAAATATTTTCACAGACCAACCTTTAGGGTGGGACAAATAAATGTATCATGTGACCGAGACAAGTGTCAAGAGTGAGTCTTAGATGGATGTAACAGAGGGAATCTGGTCATTTAAAAAAAATAAAACATTGTTCAGACTAAAATATAAATAAAGCGGAAATAATGTAAGTTATTTATTCTTTCTCTGCTGACCGGTACCAAATGGCCCACGGACCTGTACTGGTCCACGGCCCAGGGGTTGAGGACCACTGGTCTAGGAGAAGGGTGTGGGAGCAGCTAGACTCTTTGTGTTTTACAGGTTTAAAAGGAAATGCTACCTGAGCCTTTGGGGTGTACCACCAGGGAGGGAAGGACAGCACTTGGGAAGCTGTGGCAGCCCTGGCATAGGGAGATGGGCCAGCTGTGTGTGGAAACTGAGTTGAGCAATCAGAACAGTGGCCTTAAGAGCCCAGCTGGGAAGATGCCCTTGGCTGAGGGGACTCCGCTTGGCTTGAAATCCTGGTTGGTCAATGGACAGATCTGTCCCCAAAGAGGATCCTGGCAGCAGGATCTTTTCAAGACCTGTGTGCAACAGCCTTAAACAGCATCAGTGTTCATCAAAGGGCCAGCACACTGCCAGGCTTGTGATTTTGATGGTTGCCCCTGGGGTTCCTGGAGAATACATGTGTGTGTGCGGTGTGCATGCGTATGTGAGTATGTAGATGCATATGTGCATGGGTGTGTATGAGTATGCATGTGTATGTACGTTCTTTTGGAAAGAAGGCTTCATGAGGAATACACTGAATTTTTTCGTTAATAAGGTGAGAGCTTGAGTACTTACTTAGAAAAATAACAATTGTTACAATATTTGCATCCTGAATGGATAGAGCAGTTTATCTAGTTTACACATATTATGTTTCATTTGAACAAAAGTTCTCCACTGCTAAAATAGTTTTCAAGAATACTGTCTTGGCCTGCAGGCAAAAGGCAGCAGCATCAAGCAGCAGAGGAAAAGGCCAACATAATTCCAGAGCTGGTGGCACTTACTTCGGGAACCTCCTTGCACTGCATATTGTGCTGGTCATAGACGGACCTGGTTCCTTCCTCTGAGGTGCCACAGCATGGTGAGGCAGCAGAAGAAACTGTCTCAACTTGGGGGCTTTGGATGACTTTAAGTGCAAGCCAAAACTGGAAAGCTTCAAGATGGTGTGACTCTTACTATGGATTGAATTGTGCCCCCTGAAAATACATTGAAACATGACTCTATTTGAAGGTAGAGCCTTTGGGAAGTGATTGGGCTTAGATGAGGGCGTAGGGTGGGGCCCCCACATTGGATTAGTGCCCTTATAAGAGGAAACACCAGAAAGCTTGTCATCTCTCAAACCCTACAACATGAAGACACAGCAAAAAGATAGTCATCTGAAAACCACAGAAAAAGCTCTCACTAGGAACAGTATCTGCCTGCACCTCAATCTTGGACTTGCAGTCTCCAGAACTGTGAGAAATAAATGTGTGCTATTTAAACCCCAAGTCTGTGGTATTTTGTTATGGCAGCCTGAGCTAAGACAAGCCTTTCTCAGGAAAGAAAGATCACAGCAAAAAAGGAACACTGAGCTCCAAGGAAAAATATATTACAAAGCTGTGTGAATGTTCTGAAAGGCAGAAGATGAAGTTCAATGGACAAAAGGATTCTGAAAGTCAATCCAATGGTACCTTGGTGTCTGTCCAACTTTTAGCTATTGATAACGCTGGTTTCCAGCAGGCTTGGATGCAAAGATTTTTCTTTCTTTTTTTTTTTATTAATTTTACTAGGGTGACATCAATAAATCAGGGTACATATGTTCAAAGAAAACATGTCCAGGTTATCTTGTCAATCAATTATGTTGCATACCCATCACCCAAAGTCAGATTGTCATCCGTCACCTTCTATCTAGTTTTCTTTGTGCCTCTCCCCCTTTTCCTCTCCCTCCCCCCCGCCCCCATAACTACCACACTCTTATCAATGTCTCTTAGTCTCATTTTTATGTCCCACCTACGTATGGAATAATGCAGTTCTTGGTTTTTTTCTGATTTACTTCTTTCACTTCGTATAATGTTATCAAGATCCCACCATTTTGTTGTAAATGATCTGATGTCATCATTTCTTATGGCTGAGTAGTATTCCATACTGTATATGTGCCACATCTTCTTTATCCAGTCTTCTATTGAAGGGCTTTTTGGTTGTTTCCATATCTTGGCCACTGTGAACAATGTTGCAATGAACATGGGGCTGCATGTGTCTTTACGTATCAAAGTTTCTGAGTTTTGGGGGTATATACCCAGTAGAGGAATTGCTGGGTCATAAGGTAGTTCTATTTTCAGTTTTTTGAGGAGCCATCATACTTTCTTCCATAATGGCTGTATTACTTTACATTCCCACCAACAGTGAATGAGGGTTCCTTTTTCTCCACAGCCTCTCCAACATTTGCTATTACCTGTCCTGTTAGTAATAGCTAATCTAACAGGTGTGAGATAGTATTTCATTGCAGTTTTGATTTGCATTTCTCTAATAACTAATGAAGATGAACATCTTTTCATATATCTGTTGGCCATTTGTATTTCATCCTGAAAGAAGTGTCTGTTCATGTCTTATTCCCATTTTTTTATTGGATTGTTTGTTGTTGAGTTTTATGAGTTCTTTGTATATTTTGGATATTAGGCCCTTATCTGACCTGTTGTTTGAAAATATCATTTCCCATTTAGTTGGCTGTCTGTCTATTTTGTTGTCAGTTTCTCTTGCTGAGCAAAAAGTTCTTAGTCTGATGTATTCCCATTCATTTATTTTTGCCTTCACTTCCCTTGCCTTTGGAGTCAAATTCATAAAATGCTCTTTAAAATCAAGGTCCATGAGTTTAGAACCTATGTCTTCTTCTAGGTACTTTATTGTTTCAGGTCTTATATTTAGATCTTTGATCCATTTTGAATTAATTTTAGTACAAGGGACAAACTGTAGTCGAGTTTCATTCTTTTGCATGTGGCTTTCCAGTTTTCTCAGCACCATTTGTTGAAGAGGCTTTCTTTTCTCCATTGTGTGTTGTTGGCCCCTTTATCAAAAATTATTTGATCATATATATGTGGTTTTATTTCTGGACTTTCTATTCTGTTCCATTGGTCTGAGTGTCTATTTTTCTGCCAATACCATGCTGTTTTGATTGTTGTGGCTCTATAATATAGTTTGAAGTCAGGTATTGTAATGCCCCCAGCTTCATTCTTTTTCTTTAGGATTGCTTTGGCCATTAGGGTTTTTTTATACTTCCATATAAATCTGATGATTTTTTTGTTTCATTTCTTTAAAAACTGTCATTGGAATTTTGATGGGAATTGCATTAAATTTGTATATTGCTTTGGGAAATATGGCCATCTTGATTATATTTATTCTTCCTATCCAAGAACAAAGAATATTCTTCCATCTCATTGTATCTTTTTTGATTTCCCTTAACAATGGTTTGTAGTTTTCATTATATAAGTCCTTTACATTCTTTGTTATGTTTATTCCTAGGTATTTTATTTTTTTTTGTTGCAATCGTGAAGGGGATTTTTTTTTTGAGTTCTTCTCAAATGTTTCATTGTTGGCATATAGAAAGGCTATGGACTTTTGTATGTTAATTTTGTATCCTGCAACCTTACTGTATTGGCTTATTGTTTCTATCGATAGTAGTCTTTTTGGAGATTCTTTGGGGGTTTCGATGTATAGGATCATATTATCTGCAAAAAGTGATACTTTTACTTCTTCTTTTCCTATATGGATGCCTTCTATTTTTTTGTTTTGTCTGATTGCTCTGGCTAGAACATCTATCACCACATTAAGTAAGAGTGCAGAGAGTGAACAACCCTGTCTTGTTCCTGATTGAAGGGGGAAAGCCTTCAGTTTTGTGCCATTTAATATGATGTTAGCTGATAGTTTATCATATATGGCCTCTATCATGTTGAGATATTTTCCTTCTATACCCATTTTGTTGAGAGTCTTAAAAATAAAATTGTGTTGTATTTTATCGAATGCCTTTTCTGCATCTATTGATAAGATCATGTGGTTTTTCGTTTTTGTTTTGTTGATATGGTGTATTACGTTAACTGTTTTACGTATGTTGAATCATACTTGAGATTCTGGGATGAATCCCTCTTGATCGTGATGTATTATTTTTTTAATATGTTGTTGTATTCAATTTGCTAGTATTTTGTTTAGTATTTTAGCATCTGTATTCATTAGAGATATTGGTCTGTAGTTTTCTTTTTTTGTGCTGTCCTTGCCCGGTTTTGGTATGAGGGTTATGTTGGCCTCATAAAATGTGTTTGGAAGTATTGCTTCTTCTTCAATTTTTTGGAAGATTTTGAGTAGTATAGGAACCAAGTCTTTGAATGTTTGATAGAATTTGCTAGTATAACCGTCTGGGTATGGACTTTTATTTTTGGGGAGGCTTTTAATTGTTTTTTCTATTTCCTCCCTGCTGATTGGTCTGTTTAGGCTTTCTGCTTCTTCATGACTCAATCTAGGAAGGTTGTATTGTTCTAGAAATTTATCCATTTCTTCTAGATTGTTGAATTTAGTGGCATAAAGTTTTTCATAGTATTCTACAATAATTTTTTGTATATCTATGATGTTCGTGGTGATTTCTCCCCTTTCATTTTGGATTTTGTTTATATGCGTTCTTTCTCTTTTTTCCTTGGTAAGTCTTGCCAAGGGTTTGTCAATTTTGTTGATCTTTTCAAAGAACCAGCTCCTTGTTCTATTAATTTTTTCTATAGTTTTTCTGTTCTTTATTTCATTTAACTCTGCTCTGATTTTTTTTTATCTCCTTTCTTTGGCTGGTTTTGGGTTGTCTTTGTTCTTCTTTTTTCAGTTCCTTAAGGTGTGAAGTTAAGTGGTTACTTGGGCTCTCTTATTTGTTCATACATGCCTGAAGTGATATGAACTTCCCTCTTATCACTGCTTTTGCTGCATCCCAGAGATTCTGCTATGTCGTATTGTCATTTTCATTTGTCTGTATATATCTTTTGATCTCTGCGCTTATTTCTTCTTTGACCCATTCATTTTTTAAAAGTATGTTGTTTAGTTTCCACATTTTTGTGGGTTATTTTTTCTCTTTTTTGAAGTTGAATTCTAGTTTCAAGGCTTTATGATCAGAAAATATGCTCGGTACAACTTCGATTTTTCTGAATTTGCTGATGTTGTTTTTGTGGCCCAACATATGGTCAATTCTTGAGAATGATCCATGTACACTGGATAAAAATGTATACTCTGTCACTTTGGGATGAAATGTCCTGTAGATGTCTATCATATCCAGGTGCTCTAGTGTTTTGTTTAAGGCCAATATATCTTTATTGATTCTCTGTTTGGATGACCAATCTAGAACCATCAGCAGTGTATTGAGGTCTCCAAGTATGACTGTATTTTTGTCAGTTTTTGTTTTAAAGTCAATAAGTAGCTGTCTTATATATTTTGGTGCTCCTTGGTTTGGTGCATATATATTAAGAATTGTTATGTCTTCTTGATTCAGCGTCCCCTTAATCATTATGAAATGACCATTTTTGTCTCTGAGTACTTTTACTGTCTTGTAATAAGCATTATCTGATATGAGTATTGCTACGCCTGCTTTTCTTTTTTTTTTGGATGTTATTTGCTTGGAGTATTGTTTTCTAGCCTTTTACTTCGAATTTGTTTTTATCCTGTTGCTTAGATGAGTTTCTTCTAGGCAGCATACAGTTGGATTTTCTTTTTTAATCCATGCTGCTACTCTGTGCCTTTTTATTGGTGAGTTTAATCCGTTTACATTTAGTGTAATTATTGACACTAGTGAGTTCCTTATTGCCATTTTATACATTGCTTTCTGTTAGTTTTGTGTCTTGTTTGATTCTTCTCTTTCGTTTTTATATCTTTTGTTTTTGTTTGGCTGTATTCCATACATCTTTCCTCTGTTACTATCTTTTTTAAATCATGTGCTTCTGCGGTGGTTTTTTCAATGGTGGTTACCATTAAGTAATGAAAAGTGTTCCTACCCTGTTCATTGTAGTGCACTATCTTGTGAGTACTTTTGCACTCCATCATCCTCTGCTACTGATAATCTCATCCTCTCTCCCCCCTTTTGTTGTTGTCACAGTTTAAATTTGGTTTTATTGTGTTCTTGGTGGAGCTTTTACTTGTGGTTTTGTTTTGTTCTGTTCTTTGTATCTGGTTGGAAAACCCTCTGTAGTAATTCCTGGAGTGGGGGTTTTCTGATGATAAATTCTCTCATTTTTCTGTATCTGTGAATGTTTTTATTTCTCCTTTGTATTTGAAGGATAGCTTTGAAGGGTATAGTATTCATGGCTGAAAGTTCCTCTCTTTCAGGACTTTAAATATTGGGGTCCACTCTCTTCTAGCTTGTAGAGTCTCTGTTGAGAAATTTGATGATAATCTAATGGGCCTTCCTTTATATGTTATATTCTTCTTTTTCCTGGCTGCCTTGAGAATTTTTTCTTTGTCATTGGTTTGTGCCAATTTCATTATGATGTGCCTTGGAGTAGGTTTGTTAGGGTTAAGAAAACTCAGAGTTCTGTTTGCTTCTTGAATTTGAGGCTTTAGTTCTTTCCACAGGCTTGAGAAGTTCTCATCTATTATTTGTTTGAATATGTTCTCCATTCCATTTTCTCTCTCTTCTCCCTCTGATATACTTATTATTCTTATATTATTCTTTTTGATGGATTCAGACAATTCCTGTAGGGCTTTCTCGTTTTTTAAAATTTTTGAGTCTCTTTCTTTTTCTCTCTGTTGTGCCTCAAGTTGCTTGTCTTCTATTTCACTAATCCTACCTTCTACCTGGCCTGTTCTATTAGCTAAGCTTGTTACCTCATTTTTCAGCTCGTGAATTGAGTTTTTCATCTCTGTTTGATTTGTTTTTATAGTTTCAATTTCCTTGGTAATATATTCTTTGTGTTCATTGAGTTGTTTTCTGATCTCCCTAAATTGCCTTTCTGTGTTTTCTTGTATATCTCTGAGTATTTTTAGAATTTCTATTTTAAATTCTCTGTCATTTAGCTCCAAGGTTTCCAATATATTAAATTTTTTCTCCATAGATTTTTCCTCATCTATCTGTGCTACCTCTCTGTCTTATGTATCCATGATATTTGATTTCTTTTTCCTTAATGGCATCTGAGGGTTGTTTTTTTGATAGTATCAATGAGAATTAATAAAGAATAGAAAGTTAAAAAAAATAAAAAATAATAAATAATAACAAAAAATTATTATTCCCCTCCCTTTTCTTTCCCTCTCCTCTCCTCTCCCCTCCTTCTTGAGAAAATCTTGTGGTGAACTGTGAATTATATTGTGCTAAATAGAACAAAAACTACCTATAATGGAGGGTCTGAGTTGGGGAGAAGTGATAAAGGGGCAAAAAAGGGGGTATGGACCCACAAAATGCAAAAAAGGAAAAAAAATTGGGTCAAGAATAAAATGATTTGCTTTTAGGTGATGGTTGACTAAGAGATATGATGAGAGAAATAAGAGGGAAACAGGAAAAAGGGGGAAAAATTAAAAAATTACTATTGTATTTAGTGGAGCAAGAACTAGATAAAATGGAGAGCCAGTGTTGGGAGCACTGCTAGTGAGTTAAAAAGTAAAGTAAAAAATCCCCAAAGTGCCACAAAGAAAAATTTGAGACCCAGATAAAGTAATTTGTTCATGATTGAGGATTGAATGAGAGGAAAAGTAAAGGAGAAAAGAAGAAACTAATATAGAGGGAGAATAAAAAGAAAGAGGAAAATACAATAAGAAGAAAAAAGAATAAAAGGAGAGAGAGAGTTAAAGGTTTTGGAGTACAACCTTCATAGAGAGAAAGGAAGAAAAAAGAAAAGATAATGGGAATGTATCACTTATGGGTAGTGTCGTTCAAGGAGAGGAGAGAGTAAGACCAGCAGAGAATTAAACGACCAAATTGGAAGAGGAAGAAAATAATCAAGAGATGGAGATAAGAGAAACAAACAAACAAGTATAATAAAATGGGATAGGTTATAAAGTCTGTGGATTATTCTTGATTTTGAGAGGTTATCTTCTTGCTTTTTCTTTTCTCTCCCTCTTCTTGGTCGGTGACTCTGTACCCCAGGTTCTGCCCTGTGGCACGCTTAGGTAGAGATTTGCAGTTGATAAGTCTCTATGGTGATGTTACATATGGAGCTTCAGTCTCCTTGGCAGTCGAGGCTCATTAGCATTTGCAAGCTCCGCCAATGAGAGAGTCCATGTTCCTGGAGCCTCTCTCCTAGTCTTTCCTTCCTGAATTAGTAGCCTGATGATCCAGCTATGGGGTTGCTGGGGTTGCTGCTGCCTCTGCCTGGAGAGTAAGAGGCTCAAAGAGCTGGCAAATCCCCACTCTATTCCCACTCAGCACAGGGCTCTGGGTAAGGCTTAATCAGTCAGAGCCACTAGCATAATCAGGCAGGGCTTCGGCCCACACAAAGACCACTGACTCTGTTCCTCTGTCCAGAAACATGGGCACCCACTCCCAGGGGAATCTCTCGCCCACTATTTGCGCTGGCCAACCAGGATATCTGGCCAGCCGCCTCTCACTCCCAGTGAGGTGCCCCGCCCGCACGGAAAAGTTTGAGGTAGGGAATTTTGCTCCTGCTCACTCTCTGCATGCTGCTTTTCAGGGCGCAGGGGAGACCTCAAGACTCCAGTTTTGGCCACAGAAAGGCCTCTGACTCTGCCCTTCTGTCCGGGAACATAGGCGCCCACTCCCAGGAGAAATTTCTCCCCCACTCTCTATGCTCGCCGACCAGGATATAAGGCTGGCTGCCTCTCACTCCGGGTGAGGCACCCCGCCCACATGGTAAAGTTCGAGTGTAGGGAATTTCGTTCCCACTCCCTTCTCATGCGCTGCTTTTTGGGGCACAGAGGCAACCCAGAGACTCTGGATTCGGCCCACACAAATGCCTCTGACCCTGCCCCTCTGTCTGGTAACATGGGCGCCCACTCCCGGGGCTCTAGGAGGAATCTCTTGCCCACTATCTGCGTGCACCGACCAGGAGATCGGGTGGATGGCTCTCCCAAGTGCCTTTCTTTTTCTGGATTTGGCACGAGCATTAGCTTGTGTTGGCTAGGTTGCCACAAGCACAGTTTTTCCTCGGCTTGGATGTCCGTGCCACAGCCTGGCTGGAACGTTTGTGCCGCAGTCTGGTTCTATTCACACCCTTTGCGTGCCTTAGTTCCTATTCTCTCAGTTCCCAGTGAAAGCAGCCCTTGTTTAGCTTAGTGAGGAAGGCAGAGTGTTTCTTCCTCCTTATTTCCTTCAGGGTTGATTATATATTTAGTCAATTTTTCGCTCAATCATACCTTCGTGTTTAGCGTGGAACTTCTGGAGGCACCAGAAGTTAGATAGATAGCGTGGATAGATTTTTCTGTCTCTGGTTGAAGATCTTGTTGAATTTTTGGGGAGATTTATCGGTATCACTCCTTATGGCGCCATTTCTCTGACATCAAGCCCTGGATACAAAGCTTTTATTGTTGCTGTAAACTGGCCTCTGAATGGATCAGTCTGGACATAGAAATCAAAACAGCACAAGAAATTGCTGAAGGTGAGGTCACAGAGCCTCCCTCCCCTGGCCAGAATTTCTGTCATCACAGACGATGCTGTTGGTGATCTGTTGCACCTGGAGAAGGTGTGTGGGGAATGTAATCTAGATGCTAATCAAGAAGTGAAAGGACTGCCCCCAAAAGATGCTCGTGCATGCACACACACACATACACACACACACAGGATTGACCACCCTCTTCTTTACCACCTAAAACGAAAACAAACAACAAACAAAACTAGATATACCACACAGTGGATTTGAGTCTGAGAAAATGGATTTCAGGAGAAAGCTGTTGGAGGGGGAATCTGGCCCCCCATCAGTTTTCTTCAACATAATCATGAAGTTTCCTGATTATAAACTATTGGAAGGCATGGTCCTTTAAGAGACACAGGTGGGCCATGGCACAGTCTTTCAAGACAAGGTCAGGATAGAGTGGAAGACATTTTCCATTTTGTAAAACATATTTTGCGGGTCCAAAGCAGACATGGACTGAGCAGAACACTGAAGACTCCACCTGCAGTGGACAATCTGGGTTCGGAGCAGGTGCGCGCCCAGCAGCAGGCAAACCCAGCAGGAAGTGTGAGCCCCATTACCTGGAATGCTAAGGAGGCAAAATTACATCCTTCTAAAACCACATTTATTGTGGGTATTTAATACATAAACATGATATAAAGAATAACTATGCACATCTGTGTATATACCAGTTTTAAAACTAAATCATTACCAACATGGTTATGAGCTGTTCCTAACTGTGACCCCTTTTCATCAGATTCCCTACAGGAAACCTCTCATGTTTACTTTTCATTCTTTTAATTTTTAAAATTGATTTTGGATATAGAAGAAAGGTAGGGGAAGGGAGAGAGAGAAACATTTATTTGTTGTTCCACTTAGTTATGCACTCATTGGTTGATTCTTGTGTGTGCCCTGACCAAGGATAGAACCCACAACCTTGCATATCAGGATGATGCCCCAAACAGCTGAGCTACCTGACCATGGCGGAAAAATACCCATCTTGACTTTAGTGTTGGTCATACTTGAGCATCTCTTTTATTTATTTTTTTTACTATATATATCTAAATAATACTTTTACCCTGAAAGTAGGTTCTGCAAGGCCAGAACTGGGACAAGTACCTGGGTCAGTCCATGTGTGACAGGAGAACAGTGCAGGGAGGTGGAGAGTTGCCCAGGCCCACTGGCCCTCTTTGTCTACCTACCTCCGTCACCCCAGGAACAACCTTTTCACTCTGTGTTGCAATCACCATCTATCTGAGGTTCCTTGTAGGCAAGTGCTGTCTTATTCTTTAGTAGGTTCTATGGCAGGTATGTAGAACGCACCCAGAAAATATCTGTAGAATTAATGAAAGAACATATCAGACAGAATAGTGGGTTCTAAGGTCTGAAACAGGGGCTTTCAAAGCCAGATAGAGGTGTCTATATTTTTCCCACATGCAGCAAGTCAGGATAATTAACAATGGTAGTAATGTGTAGAATGAACAGCTAGCACATTAGACCAGCCAGGAAGCACTCCAGTCTAAATATACAAACAATTTCTGAATGCTAAATTTTTTTTCCAGGCACTGTGCTAGACTCTAGAACAAAGGATGAGATGTAGGTCCTATTCATAAAGAGCATAGCTCAGGTATCCTGTCCATATCCAAGGTCAACGTTGTCATGGCCTGAAAAAGTTGACTTAGAAATGTGATTATTCTAAGAGGTCTTGCTCATCAATAGGACAACAGAACTGCTTCAATTTTACATATTGGTAATTAATTTTGAAATATATAAGCCATAATTTTTGACATCTTAGGGTTTCAGGCATCCCCAAACTACAGCCTGCAGGCCACATACGACCCCCTGAGGCCATTTGTCTGGCCCCCGCCGCACTTCCAGAGGGGGCACCTCTTTCTTTGGTGGTCAGTGAGAGGAGCACTTTATATGGCAGCCCTCCAATGGTCTGAGGGACAGTGAACTGGCCCCCTGTGTAAAAAGTTTGGGGACCCCTGGTTTAGATGATATGATTGATGTAAGCCTATGGCTTTCCAAGGAAAAAGCCCACTTGCTCCAACAAGACGGCATTATCCCTGATGACTGCCACGAACACTGGGATGTTCTCACTAGACAGCAGCTCAAGTACTCAGCAGTAATCAGGTCATTTGCTAAAGATCTAGGGTTCCAAGTTATGACCATCTTTCCAAAGTTGGAAGCTGAGCAGTTTGGGGAAGAAGATGAGGCCAGTGGAGGAAGGTAATAGACCCACATGCCCAGCATCTACTGTGTGAGAAGTCTGAGCATTATTTCTCTGTAAACTCATCCCCTGTTGTTTCCCACAGTTGTTTTAATAGGGGTCCTGGAATTGGGAGAACTTATCCAGCTTAAGAATAACTGTGCAAAGGAAATTCTACATTTCAAAGAACTGTACAGTTCCTGCATAGCTTTTGAGTGTGCCATGGATGACGTTAAAAAATAAATAGTCACTGTCCAGTCTTGATTTCTACTTGCACTTCTTCAACACACAATTGCTTACTAAACACACCCACAAAGACAAGGCAGGAACGTATCATATTCTAGAATCAGATTTTGAAAGCCTGATTTGGAATTGTATTCCTTTCAGACCCAGCTGTTGGGTTTAAAATCTGAACTCACTTGTATGAACACCACACCATATACTTAAATAAGCAGTTAGGCTCTTTGGGTTTGTTTCTCTCAAGGGTTTGTGGGTCAGTGACAGATCAAGGCAGGACCCACATGAGCAAGTTCATAGGGGCGGCAAACCTATCCTTACAGCTCATGGGTAAACTTAGAGATTGAAATAAACCATCGATACATTGCTTATTAAAAAGCTGTGTGTTCACTGAAAACTCTAAATGGTGTGTTCAGTTTACTCCTGAATCCCTGCAACATTTTAAGAGATTCAGATTACATTATTTTTAAAACATATGGAGATTTTATAAATCAAATATGCAAGGTATCCTATTTCCTTTAGAGGACTGCTTTTACAGTCTGTTTCAAAAACATCACCTGGGTTAGAAATTTGGATATGCCCTTCTTCACTGATGGCATTTGGAAATATTTTTAAAGCCTAAATATTTTCAAACAAGGAACATTTTTAAAAACATTTTAATTTGTTTAAGTCTTTGAAAATACACAAAGTTCCAACCTATGCCACTGTTTTCATTGTCTCTCTAATGTGTCATTCAGTTGAATAGCATTGTTTTATAACTTTTTTTGACAGTTATGTTCTTTCTGTCTCTGAGTGGCTTCCTCTGACCCAATAACCATATTGTCCTACATGTTATTGCATTCCTTCGCTGTTGTCTGTGAAGACACTTTCTGATCTCTCCATTACCGTCCTTTACCTCAAATTCTGTGTTTCCTTTATATCTGATCCTCTTCTTGGGAAACAGGAGTGATGTGAGAGGAGCCAAGTCTGACAGGTTGATTTATCTACACTGCTTTCCTGGATCTCCGAGGACCAGCACTTCCACAGTGCTGTTGACAAGCCGACAAGCACGGGGGAAGGAACAGAGAGCCAAGGGCTGGGCAAGGGTGGGTGCACATGTGGTATCAGGACACTAGCAGAAGGACACCAAGTGGAGTGAATCTGTGTTTCACTGACCTCTTTGCACAGATCCTTTGTGCCACACCTTTAATTTAATATTCCAGGTAAGTCACTGCTGGGCAAGTTCCTTCTTACTTGGGTTGGCTTCTTCTGATATATGGGGAATGTCAGTCTCACAGGCAGAAAGAGAAAATGCATAGTCAGTGATTATCCAACAGACTGTGTAGAATGCAACCTGAATAAAAGGCAAACAAACAAAATCAGCTAAACTCTTTCTGCAAATAAGGAACTCCTCCCTCCAAAGTGCAGACAGAGAAGCAGGTTGGACAGAATGGTCACAGCTCCCTCTGAAATTTCTTCCCACTGCCCTGACAAGTACCTCTGGAGTGCCCATCTCTGGGCCTGCGTCAGACTTCTGCAAAGGATCCGTTTATGTCCCCAAGTTACTTTTCTTGAAAGATGAGCTGTTCCTCTGGCAAAGTGAAGGTGGGCATATACAGTTTGAGGCTCTGGGCCTTTCAATCAGGGGTGGTGTCATGACCTCACTTCTGTGAGGTGTCTGGAGCAGAGCTCCTCTGTGCCAGAGGCTCCCTCCTGTTCAAATGGCTGCACCAGAGGTCAGGCCAAGGTCATTTACTTTCAAATGGAAGCCCTTATCATCTCCTGTGAATTTAGTTTCTTTTTGTCATTCTTTGTCACAGGAGACACTGACCTGCATGTCAGCCCCAGCTTTCTCTGCCTCTCCTTCCATAGGAGTGGGTTACAGCAGAAAAAAACCCTCCTTCAGAAGCCTAGCTGATGTGAAGCCAGTATCCGTGGCCACCATCACAGCCACCTGGCCCATGCAGGTTCGCATTGGATTCGGACAGTCAGTAAAGAAACAATGGAGCCAAGAACTGGTGGGCCATCATCTTTAATCCTAGCTTGCACCTGGCAGGCAAATAAAAACACACACTGGGCTCCAAAACCCACTCATTCAGTGCTCACAAAGCTATTGACTTATCCGAGTTTCCTAGAATCAAAGGTATCTATAAAGCCAGGAGCCGCCATCATGGCCATTCACATGCAGGTTCCCATTGGATTCAGGCAGATGGTAATGAAATAATGGAGCCAAGAACTGGTGGGCCATTACCTTTAATTCTAGATTGCACCTGGCAGACAAGTAAAAACACACACTGGGCTCCAAAACCCACTGATTCAGTGCTCACAAAGCTACTGACTTTATCCGAGTTTCCTAGAATCAAAAATTTCTAGCTCACTAGACTTATTCACCTCTGTTCCCCATCTCCTTTCTTCTCCCTGCACAACTCTGCACAAACTGGCTTTTCCTTCAGCACTCCACCATCTTAGCTGCTTCTCCTGGCCTCTTTTGCTCTTGCCTTTCTCTGCTCTCCTCTCTGCTCTCTCCTCTAATGCTAATTTCAGGAACCGAGAGAGCAAGTTCCCGGTCTGCCCCACTTCATAGTGCAGAAATCAAAACCTTTAATCCAATATACAAAATAGGGAAGTCTCTCATACAAAGTCCACCCACATCAAAAAGGATGGGAAAGGTTTAGTCCTAAAACCAAGCCCCAGGCTACAAGCATCCTGCCTGCCCACAGCCTGCCCCCAACACACATTAATATCACCTGGGTGACGGGCTTCCACGTGGGCAGCGCCATCTTTAACAAAGTGAGCATAATATATTTTATCTGCCCAACACTGGAGCACATCAGATACGGTCAGTGTAGCGCTGTGTCCGGGTCTCCAGGTCGTCACAAAGCCCTCCTCATACACCTACTGTTTTCCTTATTGTGTACAAAATCTAAATAGGAAGGGAGCAGTTGTGACATAAGTTTTGCTACACACTGTTCCTAATTAACAAGGAAGAAAATGGGCATGATTCTGAATTTTCCATGCAGCAAATTATCTCTGCATATCTGAAATGTAAAATCCAAACGGAAAGACGTTGGAATGAGTTGAGATGTGGGCAGTGTGACAGGTCTGTGAGAGGGACAGCTGGTCACACAGAGGGAGCAGAACTCAGTATCTGGCCAAAGAAGAACCCTCTTCTGTCAGAGAATTAATGTGACATTAAAGCTCAAATGAGCCCTGGCCGGCTGGCTCAGCAGTAGAGCGTCGGCCTGGTGCGTGGGGACCCGGGTTCGATTCCCGGCCAGGGCACATAAGAGAAGCGCCCATTTGCTTCTCCACATCCCCCCTTCCGCTCTGTCTCTCTCTTCCCCTCCCGCAGCCAAGGCTCCATTGGAGCAAAGATGGCCCGGGTGCTGGGAATGGCTCCTTGACCTCTGCCCCAGGCGCTAGAGTGGCTCTGGTTGCAGCAGAGCGATGCCCCGGAGGGGCAGAGCATCGCCCCCTGGTGGGCAGAGCGTCGCCCCTGGTGGGCGTGCCGGGTGGATCCCGGTCGGGCGCATGCGGGAGTCTGACTGTCTCTCCCTGTTTCCAGCTTCAGAAAAATACAAAAAAAATAAACAAAACAAAAACAAAACAAAAACCTCAAATGAAGCCATAAATAAAAGGAAAGAAATGAGACTAAGCTTTCCCAGAGGCAGAGGTCAAAAGTCAAGTGGTCAGCCAGCCCAGCAGCATCCACCCACATAGACATTTGGCTGCTTTTCAAAGGTCTCCTCTCCCAAACTTCATCCCTTCTGTGTTTCCAACATCCTCTTTTCAGAGCTCTTTGGGGTTTCCTGTCACAGGCACTTGGAGAAGCAGTTGCCTGATAAGAGTTGGTTTGGGGGGCTGCAGGGAGGGGAAAGTGGACCAGCTGGAGGCCAGGCGGTGGGAGGTGACAATAGGAGCAGCATGCCCTTGCCCCCATGGCAGCCCTGGGCCTGGGAGGCGGTACACCCAGAACAGACAGGGCCGGTGGGTAGCCCCATCTCACAGGGTGCAAGAATGTCGTGAGAAAAACATGTGTTTGGTCTTTTTTATGAAAGAAGCAAACTGTCACCTGGCAAGCCAGTTCATTGCCAGGCTGCCTGTCTCAAGGCAGGGCTTCTCCAAGCGCTGGATGCAGTCTGGATCCCTAGATTTTGAGGAAAGGCTCAGTTGAGGGTCTCTCTGACAGGCGATGGAACCACTGCTGTGGGTGAGGAGGCAGTTGTTAAGGGTACTAAACCTACTAAAGCCTTTGCAAGAATAAACATTTTGAAGTAGAGAATCATATACACGCGTTTCCAGTATCCTAACTAGACAATGACCCTGGGAGGCAGAGTCTCTGGGTATACCAGGACAGTGCTAAGTCACTAGCCTGAAGGGAAAGAAGCAACACCGAGCTCCTGGCCACCGTTCCTGCCCCGAAGAACTCAGTGCAGGAGGTTCTTACAGCATCCAGCTACACAGACATAAGATTTATTGACTTGATAGAAAGAAGAAATGAGAAATTCTGATCTGGACTCATTTAGGAATGAAGGGTCTGAAAAAGGAAAGGAAACTTTAGTGGGGGACTGTAATGCTGGTCAGGCAGGTCTGCATTGAATTCAAGCGGAGAGCAGAGGAACTGTGGAACTCAAAAGTGTTGGGCCATTACCCGTTTATTGGAGGCTTGCAGAGATGGTTGAGTGAATAAACAGGAAAACCTGTTTTTCAAAGTGGAGGGTGAGGGACCAGGAACACCACCCCTCACTGTGGTGGCTGAGGGAATCAGGAAACCTCCCCTCACAGTGGCAGGAAAGCCATCTGTGACAATCACCCCAAAGGGAAAGCACCCATAGCTTTTCACAGAGACACATATGTGGCTTTCTGTCATGAGCTCACACACTAATTGTGCAAAGTGCTTGCAGCCGAAACACCAGCAAGCAAGCCTAACAAACCTGTTTTCTCCACAGGGAAGAGGTGAGGTAAAAGAGGCCTACAGACTCCCCAAACCCCCTGTGGCCTATGCAACCTTGAAATTACAAAAGATCTCACTGTGACACTGTTAGCAATAACTTGATATGACCTGAAGAACTCAGGGGGTTAAATACCTCTATATTATTTGTTTGGCAATATTTTAATATTGTTGTTGAGACTTTGGAAATAATTGATTTCTAGTTTCATACTGGTTATTTCATTGTGGTCAGAGAAGATGCTTGATATAATTTTACTCTTTTAAAATTTATTGAGACTTTTTTTGTGTCTTCATATGTGGTATATCCCAGAAAATGTTCCATGTACCCTTGAAAAGAATGTATATTCTGATGCTTAGGGGTGAAATGCTCTGATGGTATCAATTAAATCTATCTGGTTTAGTATGTCATTTAAGGCTGCTGTTTCCTTGTTAATTATCTGTTTGAAAGATCTGTTCATTGACATCAAGGGAGTGTTAAAATCTCCTACTAGGACTGTTTTACTGTCAAGCTCGCCTTTTATGTCCATCAAGACATAAAGCAAGCTATATACAGGGGTGGGCAAAAGTAGGTTTACAATTGTGAGTGACATCTTTGAATTAGTAAAGCTATTATAATAATAATAACCTGCGTATCTTCCCATATGAACAACTGTAAACCTACTTTTGCTTACCACTGTATTTAGGTGCTCCTATGTTGAATGCATAAATTTTTATAAGGGTTATATCCTTTTGTTGGGTTGATCCCTTTCTCATTATGTAGTGTACGTCTTTGTCTCTTATTATAGCCTTTGTTTTAAAGTCTATTTTGTCTGATATAATATTGCTGACTCAGGTTTGTTCTTTTCCATTTCCATTTGCATGAAGTATCTGTTTCCATCCCTTTACGTTCAGTCTGTGTGTGGCTTTCATTCTGATGTGGGTCTCTTGTAGACGGCATATATATGGGTCTTGTTTTCGTAGCTTTTCAGCTACTCTATGTCTTTTGATTAGAGCTTTCAAGCAATTTACATTTAGCGATTTTTAAAAATTTTTTATTAACATTTAATTTATTGCATTTACATGGATTCAAGTGTCCAACTGAATATAACTCCCTCACCCCCACTCCTGTGTCCCTTTTTATACCCCCTTTGCCCCCCTCCCCCTAACTCCTTCCCTTCTTCGCTCTAGGATTTGCTGTCCTATTATCTATATCTCTGTGTTATGTATATATAGTTTCACTAATCTCTTTACCTTCTTCGATCCCATCCCCTCATCCCCCTTCCCTCTGACTGCTATCCCTCTGCTCTCTGTGACCCCGCCTCTGCCTCTATTCCATTTCTCAGTTCACTTTGTTCATTAGATTCAACATATTTGTGAGATCATATGATATTTTTCTTTCTCTGCTTGGGTTATTTCTCTCAGCATAATAATCTTGAGGTCCATCCATGCAGTCACAAAAGATAAGATTACCTTCTTTTTCACTGCCATGTTGTATTCCATTGTGTATATGTACCACTGCTATTTAATCCACTCGTCCACTGACAGACACTTGGGCTGTTTCCAGATCTTCACTATTGTGAACAATGCTGTCATAAACATGGGGTGCATTTCTCCTTTTGGAACAGTGCTATGGTGTTCTTAGGGTATATTCCTAACAGTGGAATAGCTGGGTCAAAAGGCAGTTCCACTTTTAATTTTTGAAAAGGCGAAAGATTTATGCGATCTGAAGAGAAACGAGAGTATCCACTTTTAATTTTTTGAGGAATATCCATACTGTTTTCCACAGTGGCTGCACCAGTCTGCATTCCCACCAGCATTGCAGAACGGTTCCCTCTTCTCCACATCCTCGCCAGCACTTATTGTGTGTTGTTTTGTTGATGAGTGCCATTCTGACAGGTGTGAGGTAATATCTCTGTAGTTTTAATGTGCATTTCTCTAATGATTAGTGATGTTGAACATTTTTTCATCTGCCTACTGGCCATTTGTATGTCCTCTTTGGAGAAGTGTCTATTTAGTTCTTTTGCCCATTTTTTAATTGGATTGTTTATCTTCCTGGTGTTGAGTTTTAGAAATTCTTTATAAATTTTGGTTATTAACCCCGTATCAGATGTATTGACAAATATGTTCTCCCATTGTGTGAGTTGCCTTTTTATTTTGTTCATGGTGTCTTTTGCTGTGCAAAAGCTTTTTAGTTTGCTATAGTCCCACCTGTTCATCCTGTCCTTTATTTCACTAGACTTGATGGAGATAAATCAGCAAAAACATTGCTATAAGAGATATCAAAGAGTTTACTGCTTATGTTTTCTTCCAAGATGTTTATGGTTTCACAACTTACATTTAAGTATCCATTTTGAGTTTATTTCTGTGAATGGTGTGACTTGGTGGTCTAGTTTTATTTTTATGCATGTACCTGTCCAATTTTCACAACACCATTTGTTAAAGAGACTGTCTTTACTTCATTGTATGCTCCTTTGTCAAATATCAATTGACCATAAAGGCTTGGGTTTATTTCTGGGTTCTTTGTTCTGTTCCACTGATCTGTATGGCTGTTCTTATGCCAGTATCAAGCTGTTTTAAGTACAATGGACTTGATATCAGAAAGTGTAATACCTCCCACTTCATTCTTCATTTTCAAGATTGCTGAGGCTATTGGTATTCTTTTTTGGTTCCATATAAATTTTTGGCATATTTGTTCTATATCTTTAAAGTATGCTATTGGTACTTTAATAGGAATTGCATTAAATTTATTGATTGCTTAGGGTAATATAGACATTTTAATGATGTTTATTCTTCCTATCCATGAACATGGTATATGCTTCCACTTGTTTGTATCTTCCTTGATTTTTTTAATCAATGTTTTATAATTTTCTGAGTACAAGTCCTTTACACCTTGGTTAATTTTACTCCTAGGTACTTTATTATTATTATTATTTTGCAATAGTGAAGGGGATTGTTTCCTTAATTTTTTTTTCCAACAGTTTATTGTTGGTGTATAAAAGTGCCACTGATTTCTGAATATTAATTTTATTTCCTGCCACCTTGCCAAATTCATTTATCAGGTCTAGTTGTTTTTTGACTGAGACTTTAGGGTTTTTATGTACAATATCACGTCATCAGCAAATAATGATAGTTTTACTTCTTCTTTTCCAATTTGAATGCCTTTTATTTCTTCTTCTTGTCTGGTGGCTAGAATTTCCTGAACTATGTTGAATAAGAATGGTGAAAGGGGGAACCCTGCCTTGTTCTTGATGTTAAAGGGATTGCTTTTAATTTTTGCCCATATTGTATGATGTTGGCTGTGGGTTTGTCATAGATGGCCTTTATCATGTTGAGGTATGTTCCCTGTATTCCCACTTTGCTGAGAGTTTTGATCATAAATGGGTGCTAAATTTTATCAAATGCTTTTTCTGCATCTATTGATACTATCATGTGATATTTCTCCTTTCTTTTGTTTATGTGATGAATCACATTTATGGATTTGTAAATTTTTTTTTTTACAGGGACAGAGAGAGAATCAGAGAGAGGGATAGTTAGGGACAGACAGGCAGCAATGGTTTGGTTGTAATGAATTCTATGAGTTTCTTTTTGTCTGGGAAGCTTTTTTTGTTCTATTTTAAACAATAGCCTTGCTGGGTAAGGAAGTCTTGGTTGTAGGTTCTTGCTTTGCATCACTTTGAATATCTCTTGCCAATCCCTCTGGCCTCAGGTGTTTCTGTTGAGAAGTCGGATGTCATCCTTATGGGAGCTCTTAGTAATAAACTGCTTTTCTCTTGCAGCTTTTACTATTCTTTCTTTGTTTTTAACTTTGACCCTTTAATTTTGATGTGTCTTGCTGTAGGCCTCCTTGGGTTCCTCTTTAATGGAACTCTCTGTGCTTCATCAATTTAGGAAATTTTTCAGCTATAATTTTTTCAAACGGTTTCTCTATTACTTGTTCATTCTCTTCTCCTTCAGGAATCCCTATGATGCGGATGTTATTTCTCTTCATGTTGTCACAGAGCTCTCTTAGAGTTTCCTCAGACTTTTTGAGCCTCTTTTCTTTTTGATGCTCTGCTTCCATGCTTTCATTTATCTTGTCCTCTAAATTGCTGATTCGATCCTCTGCTTCATCCAGCCTGCTTTTAATTCCTCCTAGTGCAGTCTTCATTTCTGATATTGTATTTGTCATTTCTGACTGGTTCTTTTTAATGATTTCAATGTCCTTTTTGATGCTTGCTATCTTTTCATTTAGGTGCTCATTTATGTCCATCCATTGTTTCTCTAAATTCCTTGAGCATCCTAAAAATCATTATTTTAAACTCTGTGTCTTGTATTTTGGTTACTTCCATCTCAATCAGTTCTTTTTCTGGGAATTTCTCTTGTTGATTCATTTGGGTCACATTTCTCTGTCTGCCCATTTTGTCTGTGTATTAGGTAATATTGTCTGACTTTGAAATTTTTGTGTGGTCTTTATGAAGAAGATGGTCTTGGTTGTACTGTGTTCCAGGTCACTTGTTTTTCTTGTTCTAGGAATGTTTCTAGAGGATACTATTTTCCCTCTTGTTGTATGTGAGTATTAGATGCAGTTGGTTCTTTCATAGGTACAGTTATTGCTTCTGGCTCAATGGCTATAAGGGTCAGCCTTGATTATGTGTATTACACACTGTGCAATGTCTGTCCTATTGTGCATATTTATTCTCCACAGTGTCTGGTGCCTGCTAGACACCACCTTTGGGTGTGCTGCTTTTGTAGGTAGTTGAGTCTAGGGTTGGTGCTGTCTGCCACTCACTACCAGTAGTGGTGGCTTTAGTTCTTCTTGGATTGACATCAGCTGTTGTTTGTAACCTGCTGTGGGCTATCAGTCTGTAGCTACTGCACTTTTTACTGTTTGTGTCTGCGTTTTATGTGTTTGGATACTTTTTTTTTCTTTTTTTTTTTTCATTTTTCTGAAGCTGGAAACAGGGAGAGACAGTCAGACAGACTCCCGCATGCGCCCGACCGGGATCCACCCGGCACGCCCACCAGGGGCGACGCTCTGCCCACCAGGGGGTGATGCTCTGCCCATCCTGGGCATCGCCATGTTGCGACCAGAGCCACTCTAGCGCCTGAGGCAGAGGCCACAGAGCCATCCCCAGCGCCCGGGCCATCTTTGCTCCAATGGAGCCTCGGCTGCGGGAGGGGAGGAGAGAGACAGAGAGGAAAGTGCGGCGGAGGGGTGGAGAAGCAAATGGGCGCTTCTCCTGTGTGCCCTGGCCAGAATCGAACCCGGGTCCTCCGCACGCTAGGCCGACGCTCTACCGCTGAGCCAACCGGCCAGGGCCGTGTTTGGATACTTTTAGAGGAGCTAACTTTTGTATAAAGATCATCTTCCTCCTGCTTAGAGATGACCACAGCTCTGTAACAGCCCAAAGCTCTGTAAGATTTGTCTTGACTTTTCAGCTTCTCCTCCTCCTCTTGCAGGTGCCTGGTCTTCCCACAAAGTCTTCTGTAGTAAGACTGTAGTGTGGGCTCAGATTGGCCTCTCCCTACCAACACTTCTACAGGTTGCATGCTTGGTGGGTTAGGGCAGCTGAGGTTATGAATACAATGTTTGAAGGACAGTACAATGAATGTGGCCCCTATTCCATAGCTTGATCCCTCAGCCAATGCTGGATACTTAAATTTTATTTCTCTCAAACATGGTGAACAGCAGTTTCAGACTACGTGTGGCCAACAGTCCCCTCTGCAGAAGTTCTTTCAGCAGTTGAGACTCCAGTCTCAGGGAGGAAGACTGAGAGAGTCCTCTGACTGTACCCCTTCCAAAGGTGACTAAGCCCCTTGACCAGATCCAACAATAGACTCACAGGAACCAACACTTTAAATGTCCATGCTCCAAGCCTCTTTCCCTTCCCCCTGTGGAATCTAGACTAGCAGGACAGAATACCCAGCACTCAGGATGATTGACTGTGAAGCTCCACCCTATCCAATGCACATGAGCTGCTGTTCCACTGCTGATCACAGAAAGTGGAACTCACCTCAGCCAGGCTGGGTGTGAGGAGATTTTTGTTAGGATACCACTCTAGCAATGGTTGTTAGGTCCTGAACCAGTGCTTTCTGCATCTGGCCCCTGGATGTGCCAGTCCTGGGCCTCACAAGCAGGAACCCAGTGCAGACCACTTGGAGACACTGCCCATGATTGGCCCTCAGCAACCTTTTTGGAGCTACAAGGAATTCAGAGTTTGTGGCTGCCTCTGCTGGGCCGAGGTCTACATGGAAATACCAAGCTGTACTCCTGGGCTGGCTTTTATCTACTCTGGTCCAGTCTGATCTGCTCAAACAGCCAAGTTTTCTTGAGTCTCGCCTCTTGCAGCCTGTCTGCTGGCTGCTTGTTGGGCTCAGCTGCTGAATAAACCTCTGCTAGAGCCAGTCTAGAGCCTGCAGCAATCTGGCAATTAGGTAGGGTGGTGAGTTTGGCTCTACCCCTTGGCCTCAGGTGTCAGTCTGTCCAGACTTTTTTCACAGACCTTTGTAGGGCGAGGCTCCAAAAGTCTGGTTGGTGTGGCCTCTGAGACCCACAGGTGTGGTCTACCCACCCACAGTTTCAACTGAGTATCTTGTGAGGTGGAAGCACCAGTCATAGACTCAGGAGACTGTAGTGGGGAGCTCCGGTCTCAACACTAGAACACTGAGTCACTGACGTGCCTGCCCCCTGCTTCCTGGCCTCTCAGAATGACCCGTCACCACCCCTGGAGTAGGGGATACTCCCAAGGGCAGAGCAGTTGCTTTTCCCCACGCTGATGCCACTCAGAGGGGATTTCTCCACCCAATAAAGATGGTGACTGCACTACTGGAGAATGATTCAGCACAAGGGTTCCAGTGGCCGTCCCTATCAGTGTCTCTCCCTGGGCCTGCAACTTTACACTCTCCTCCTGTAACTCCAGTTCTCTCAGCTCTCCCCTGCCAGAGCCCCAGGTAAGTGGCTGTAAACGAGGGTTTTTTTGTGCCGGCCCTTTAAAACAGAGTCTGCGTCTGATAGATGTGTCTCTTTCTCATGGACAGAGACCCGGCTCTTTTCACAGCTAAATGTTGTCTGGGCATCTCCTCTAGGCTCTGGGGCTCCGGGCCTGGTACTGAGCACCCACACTGCTCAGGGCAACCCACCCCACCATGAGAGTCTCTCCAGACCCCCAACCACTGCTTGCTCCTGGGACCTGGGCAGCCCTTTCAGCATCTCCGCCCTTCCTACCAGTCTTGGTGTGGCTTCTTCAGTGATTCTTGGTTAAACAGTCATCTTAGTTTAGTCCAAAGTTGTTTTTTCAGGATGGTTGTTCTTAAATTAAGTTGTAATCTAATTTGGTCTTGGGAGGTGGAAGTTGGAACATCCACTTACTCGGTCGCCATCTTTCTTCCCTTCACATTTAGTGATTATTGATAGATACATATTTGTTGCCATTTTATTCTTTATAATTATATTCCTCTTTTTTCCTCGTCTTCTTAAAGAAGACCCTTTAACATTTCTGGCTTGGTGGTGATAAATTTCTTTAATTTTTTTCTTGTCTGGGAAACTATTTGTCCTTTAATTCTAAATAATAGCTTTGCTAGGTAGATGAATTTTGGTTGTAGGACTTTGCTTTTTATTCCTTTGAGAATTTCATGCCAATCCCTTTTGGCTTGAAATGTTTCTGTTGAGAAATCAGCTTTCTTATAGGTAACTTTCTTTCTCTTGTTGTTTTTAGGATTTTCTCTTTGTCTTTATCCTTTGTTATTTTAATTATGACATGTCTTGCTGTGGGCTTTGCTGGATTTATCTTGTTTGAGACTCTCTGTGTTTCTTAGACTTGTGTGTCTTTTTTCTTCAGAGTTAGGGAAGTTTTCAGTCATCATTTATTCTTGTAAATTCTCTATCTCTTGTTATCTCTCTCTCATTCTGATACCCCTATGATGTGTATGTTGTTATGTTTCATGTGGTCCCAAAGATCTATTAAACAATCTTATTTTTAAATTATTTATTTAAATTAATTTTTTTATTCATTTTAGAGAGGAGAGAGAGAGAGAGAGAGAGAGAGAGAGAGAGAGAGAGAGAGAGAGAAGGGGGAAGAGCAGAAAGCATCAAGTCCCATATGTGCCTTGACCAGGCAAGCCCAGGGTTTTGAACTGGCAACCTCAGCATTCCAGGTTGATGCTTTATGCACTGTGCCACCAGGTCAGGCCATTTATTAATTATTATCAATTTGCTGCTCCAATTGGGGGTTTTTTTGCTACCTTGTCTTGCAAATTTCTGATTTGATTTTTGCTTCATCTAGTGTTGATTCTGTCTAGTGTATTCTTCAGTTTAGATACTGTATTCTTCATTTATGACTGTATTTTATGGCTTCTATGTCCCTTTTTATGCTATTGAAGTTTTCACTAAGTTCCTTGAGCATCCTTATAACCATTTATTTGAACTCAATTTCTGGTAGAGTGTTTACCTCCATTTCATTTAGTTCATTTTGTGGAGATTTCTCCTGTTTTTTCATTTGGACATGTTTCTTTGTCTGCTCATTTTAGGTGCCATTTTGTGTTAGTTTCTGCCTATTAGATCTTCAAGTCTTGGTAGGTTGTCTTATATAGTAGGTGTCCTGTGAGACCTAGTCTCCCTTATCACTTGAGCTGGGGGATTCAGGAATGTCCTCTGTGTGGGTTATGTGAGCCCTCCTGTTTTAGTTGAGTCTTACTTGCTGTTGGCCCATCTGCACGTGGGGTTGACCTCAGGTTGGCTGACTGTGAGAATCAACCCTGACCACAGTGCATGAGCTGTGTGTGGATGCTGACTACACAAAGTGGAATTTGTCTCAGCATGGTCTGGTGCTTGCCAAGATCTTCTTTTGGATGTGCCACTTGTGGAGCTAATTGAATCTTGCTCTGATGGTCTATGAAGTTAGTAACTAGATATGTTGGTTGTAGGGCCTCTTAGGAGGAAATCTGGTGCAGATCAATGTCATACATTGCCTGTGACTAACCCTGGGTAACCTGTTTTGAACTACAAAGCAATCCACAGTTTGTGGCTGCCTCTGCTGGGCCTGGGTATGCATGGGAAGGGTCATGCTGTGCACTTAGACTGGTTTCCACCAGCAATGAGCCTGGGACAGGGCAGCAAAAGTCCCAACGCACTTCAAGATTTGCCTCTGCTTGCCTCTGCCTGCTGGCTACTTATTAAACTTAGTCACCAAAAGAGCTTCTGGTGGGACTTGAGTTGTATGAGGTGGGTTTTCAGTGAGTCACCAGATAAGGGAAAGTGGTATTCAACAGATTGAAACAAACTCAAACTTGGTGCCAGTGCTGGGTCTAAGACTATTCAACAAGAGTCCCAGAATACACCAAGGCTAGCTGCCATCTGCAGGGTACTTACAGACTTTTGTGGTAGGGTGGAGTCTCAGGGAGTCATCACAGAGAGGACAGCAGAGTTCGTCAGGCCCAAACAACCCAAAATTTGGCTGTGTGAAGGGAGGTCTCTGAATAGGTTGGGTATACATGGAAAAAATTACCCCTGCTCCAGAACCATATGACTCAGCCTGTCCTGGTCTCTGCCTCAGCAGGATAGGGCAGCCCGGAGTCAGGGGGATAGGGCTATTGGATCTCCCTGTGTTATCAATGCCAGTCAGGCTCTCAGGAAAGTGAGGAAAATGATTCCCACCTCAAAGCCACACAACTCAGTCTCTGACACTCCCTGGTTCTGCCCAGATCTCAACACCACAAGCTCAGGTACCTGATTCCTCCAAAGGACCTGAACTCCACAGGGTAGGGCAACAGGAAGTTGGGAGGCTGTGGCTATCGCATTCCTTCAGGTTGATGCCATACGGAGGGCAGTGCTGGACTCAAGACAGTTGGTGTTTATGAATGGTGTGGAAGAGGGACTCAGCTCAGGCACTTTGGCAGCTGTCCATTTAGCTTTCTCATTGGAGCCATACAACTCAATCTCTCTTTGAAGAACTCTAGTATACTTGAGCCACTCTCCCTCTGCTGTGACCCAGGAAGAATGGCTGAGATTGGGATTTTGTGCACTGACCTGCCACGAACCAGTGCAGCTAGTAATTCCAGGTCCTGAGGGAGAACAATGCAGATGAAGAAGTTAGACTTAAAGAGAAATAGGATTGGATCAGGAGGCATCTGCAAGCTGATGGCAGGACAGAGCACAACAGCCCCCGATTTGCTTTATTATATAGCCATATCCAAATAAAGAAGTCTTGGATACAAAGTCACACATCTGAGGCAAAAACAGGAATTCTCTTAAGGCATAAACAGGAATCCATTTAAGGCATAAACAGAAATCCATTTGAGGCATAAACAGGAATCCCCCCACCATGTGTAAGTAAAATTAACCAACATCTGAACAAAGGGTGAGAGAAAGGGCATGTAAATTGCTTCTAGCAATTTAACCAAGCAAGTGAGGTGAGGGATGGGATGAGTGCAAATACTCAGCTTCTTAGCCAATATGGAGGTGTGGGGGGGGAGAACTTAGCCTTTTGCTAAACCTTGAACTTACAAAGGCTTTGCCACTTGCAATCTCCTACACTGACCTTTTAAGAAGGCACCTGGGCTTATATCAGACTCATCTCTCCCTGGTGGACAAAATAAAATGTCTGCTGATTTTCACAGCTTGATGTTATACAAGTGCCTCTTCCCAACTCTGGTGCTCTGACTTAGGGAGGCTTGCATGGAGTTGAGACCCCATGGTCCTCAGAAGGAACTTTTGTAGCTGAGATATTCCTCTGAAACCTCAGCCTTCTCACTTGGGTTTAGGGTCAGCCCTTTCATGTCTTTGCCCTTCCTACCAGTCTCAATGGCTTCTTCTGTAAGTTCCTGGTTAGAAGACTTCTCTTCAGCTAGTCTTCAGTTGGTTATACAGGTGGATTACTCTATATTTTAATTGTAATTCCAGTTTGATCTTGGGAGGAAGGGAGTGTAACTTCTACCTACTTCACTGCCATCTTGGATCCCCTTCATCTAATTTTTTAAGTCTTAATTTTTTAGAGCACTTTTAGGTTCACAGCAAAAGTGAGTGGAAGGTGCAGAGATGACCCATATCCCCTCTGCCCCTACATTTGCGAAGCACCCCCATTATTAAAATCCTCACTAAAATGGTACATTTATTACAACTGCTGAATCTACACTAACACATCATCACCAAAGTTCATGGTTTACATCAGGGTTTGCTCTTGGTGGTGTATATGCTATAGTTTTTGATAAATGTATAATGACATGTATCATCACTGTAGTATCATATAAAAGAGTTTCACTACCTTAAAAACTTTTAGTGCTCCACCTATTCTTCTCTCCTCTCCCCACCCCACCTCCAATCCCTGGCAATCACTGATATTTTTATTGTCTTCTGTTTAGCCTTTCCCAGAATGTCATATAGTTGGATTCAGAAAGTACTGCCTTTTCAGATTGGCTTCATTCACTTAATGACAAATGACATGCTCTTATGTTTTCTCCATGACTTTTCATGGCTTCATAGCTCATTTCTTTTTACTGTTAAATATTATTGCATTGTCTGGGTGTACCAGTTTATTTATCCATTCACATACTGAAGGATATCGCAGTTGCTTCCAAGTTTTGACAATTATGAATAAAGCTGCTGTGAACATACATACGTGTGCTGGTTTTGTGTGTGTGTGTGAACATAAGTTTACAAATAATTTTGGTAAATAAGGAGTATGATTGTTGGATGGATAATTCAATTTTTAATAATTGCAGTTTTAACTATTGTCTTGAAAAGTTTCTGGAATCTTAACAGCTTTTATTAGCTGATGTGAGCCATCTTTGGAATAGTTTTGCATTATTATTGTATCCCTACCCTTCCTCCAAGTTGTGCTTACTAAAAAATCCAAACGAGCTTTTCAGTAGCTCCATCTAAAGTGCATTTGTGATAGAGTCTTTTATAGTTGCTTTTGTATATGTGTATGTATGCTCTAGTGGGTTTAGTTACTCAAAAAATAGACTGCTTAGTCCTCAGCTTCCCAACAAAAGCCAGTCAAGCCTAGTTTCATTCTTTTAAGCTCCCCCATAAGCACCATGGACAGAATGTGGTAAGCCCCTCCGATCAGAGATTTTTAAACTGTTCACACAAACTTGGGGTCTATAGAAGTGCCTCAGAGACCCAACTGAATTTATGTAGAGCTTTTTGTCACCCCACATTGGCCATTCTCCCCAAGGTTCCTTCAACCAGAACTTCTCTATTTTCCATATGATGTATAGGATTTCTGCATTAGATTTTGTTTGATGAAGGATTTTGTTGACTGAAAACATTTTCAAATTACTGTCTTGGAACTCAAAATGTTATGAAGGAATTGGGTGCCTTTCATACCACTAACTCCCTAACCCATCAGCCATACTGTTCAAATGTGCTTGCCATCTGCTTCAACAAAACTTGCTCTGAGTATCAGACAGTGTATGTAGTTGATGCCTCTAGCACGCAGTCAATGATGCCCACCTCCATAGTAATGATTAGAAAATGAAGAACCAGTCCAATAGGCAAAGGTGCTTCCCACTTCCTTACAGTTGCATGTGGGATTACCATAGATCCATCCCTGAGGCTACCATTAACACTGTAAAGTGAGTATAAACAAATGTGCTCAATTTCATTTTCCTTTTTGACTCAATCAATTCTTCCTTCAGGGGGCCCACTGAAACATGGCTTTTGTAATCAAGACTTCCAACAATCACAGTCTTGGCAGAACATTTTCTAGTCCCATTAGACAACTGGTGTTGTCCCACATTAACTGTCCTGCAATTTATGTTGTTCAGGGCAGATTTTTTTTTTTTTACTATCATATTTAGAGAGTTATCACATTGATTCCAGGCAATACATATTTATGTTTTTCATGTATTTAATTGGTAAGTGCTGTGGATCATAAAGTTCACTCTAGAAGCTAGGTGGGGGATGGGAGCAATAAATATGTATGGCATACTCCTTGATGTTCTATTGGCTGCCATCACACCACCTGCTAACTTCTTTGTTCTCATGACAATGGCATAAGACCTTTGCCTTTTTGGGGAAGAATCCATTTGTTTAGGTCCACTTTCAAGGTAAATTAGAGAAAAATTTTATCATGTATTTTTTTTCCTTTTGCAAGCTACCTTCTAGAGAAATTAATAAATCTTCTTATTTCATTTCTGTTCCTTTCCATCATTCGTTCTTGTGAAGGGACAGCAGCTAGGTCTCTCCCTGGGTACAGCTCACTAACTTCTGTATTCTTAGATTTCATATTGGACTGATTAAAAGACTTGTATAAACTGTACACCTCAAGAGAGGATAGATCAGGTGTCATCTTAGACTTGAATGCTCTGAGTTGCAGGAACATTAATGTCCAGAAGCTCTTTTTAGTCCATTTGTGGACACAGTTTACTGTTACTGAGGAATCATCAATGATCTGAAACTCTGTTATATTCCCAAGATATTAGAATCAAATTTTCCAAAGCTTGAAACACCTTTGGAGTGCATCTGAGTGAGTCCTTTTATTTTATAAATGGAAAACCTGAAATCAGAGGCTAGGCAGCCCAAAGGCTGCCTCCCAGACCAGGCCTGAAGTATGCCACTTCATGTTTACTGGTGTTTCATCTGGGGTTGTTTGTTTGGTTTTCTCTTCCTGAAACTTTCCCAGAGGGGCATGTCTTTAAATAAAAACTGGGCCCTGGCTGGTTGGCTCAGTGGTAGAGCATTGGCCCAGCATGTGGAAGTCCTAGGTTTGATTCCTGGTCACGGCACACAGGAGAAGCTACCATCTGCTTCTCCATCCCCCCCCCCTTTTCTTTCTCTTTCTCTGTCTTTCTCTCTCTTCCTCTCCCACAGCCATGGCTGAAGTGGTATGAGTAAGTTGGCCCTAGGCATTGAGGATGGCTCGATGGCCTCCACCTCAGGTGCTAAAATGGCTTGGTTGTGAGCAACAGAGCAGCGGCCCCAAATGGGCAGAGGATAGCCCCCTAGTGGGATTTCTGGGTAGGTCCCAGTTGGGGTGCATTTAGGAGTCTGTCTCTGCTTGCCCGCCTCTCACATAATAAAAAAATAAAAATTTAAAAAAAAAACTGAATGGAGTTGGGGCTGTGGTTGGGGAGCGGAAAGCGACTGTGAGGAGAGAGGAACTGGCCTCTTTTGCACAACTTGAATACTGACAGGATAGATTTCTTCTATTCACCTCTAAGAAAAAAATTAAGTAAGAATGTGAAGAAATAAATTAGAATTCTGAACAGTAAAAAGCTTAAAGAGGTCTAAGCAAGCCCTGAAAGGTGGAAACTACAGAAGCCTTTTTGTCTTCAGAATGTGCTGACTTGCTCAGCTGGTCAGAGGGTGGAGTTCTACAGGGAATGGGCCTCCATTACTCTGATCAGAGATGGGAGCTATTCAGGACTGCTGCTCCCACCAAGCCTGAGCCATTTTGCACCAGAGAGAGGAGGTGACATGCAGGTCAAAATGTGTAGCCACAACCACATGGGCTTTTGCAAACCACTGCAAATAACAAACAGCTTTTGTCTGGTTTGCTGACAGTTTTATTTCTGGAGGAGTTAAGTGCAGAGCTGGCATTCGGCAAAACTGTAGAAGTAGGTAAGTCTTCCAGCACACTCTCCTCTTCCCATTAGCAGCAAGCTGTCACCCCGGGTCCTGAGCACTGCCTGTTCTCAGTGCTGGTTCGGCTTTAGGATTTTTCCTTCCTCCCTTATCAGCAGTTTCCCTGCCCCACCCCTTGCCCCAGGGCGTCCTGGCCTCCCTCTTGTGCCAAAGCATTGGCAACTGCTAATGAATTAATTCAGTCACTTTTCCCAGGTAATATGCTTTCACTTTAATGAAGGCTGTCTGGAGACAACTTAACAAGATTATTCAGATGGTAGAAATCTCCAGCATGAAAGCACAGAATAAGGAAGGTGGTTGAGAGAGGGACTGGGGAGGGCTGTGACCTCAGGGCAGCTGTTGGTCCCTCTGGCTGAAAGAGGGAGAGATGACACAGCATTTTGCAGGCTTTTCCCTGGCACTGGACTCTATGTCACCCTCCACACAGATCTGCTTTTGTGACATTCCCCATATGACAAAATCAATGCTAGCAATCACTTACTGAGTTCTGCTCTTTAATAACCAGGTTTGGACATACTACCAGCCCTTCCACATGTCATTCCTATGAGACACAGGTTTTTTGGGTTCCCAGCTCTGGGCCTCCAGGTTAGGAGGTAGAACGTGATCTAATGACAAGGTCCTGGATGTTCTTCATCAGCTGCACGACACCAAGTTAGAGAGGGGAATTTATGCTGCTCGTAACATTTTTTTTCTCTTTGTACTTCCTTTTTGGTCTTCAGGTTTTTTTTGGGGGGGGGGAGAGGGTGCGGTAGGAGAGAAGGCAGTGTTGCTGAGACACAGAACTCTTCTTTGCCATCATCTTACATCTTCAATTAAAAGCATTTTCACTATATTTCTATACTATGTTTAAAGATGAAGATGGCATCAATGGGCAAAAATTTTTAGCTGATCTCCCTGGGAAGGAAGGACCTTGGTGTTTGAAGTCTGCCCATGTCCCTGTTGTGGTCGACATGGTAGCATTGCCGTACAGTTCTCTGCATCCTTGCATAGCCACAGACCCTGGGCATTTTTCCTTCATATGTTCACTCTGAGAATGGAAGGACCCAAAAGGACTGACTGAGTCCATTTAAAAAGTAACAACCCGGCCCTGGCCGGTTGGCTCAGCGGTAGAGCATTGGCCTGGTGTGCAGGAGTCCCGGGTTCGATTCCTGGCCAGGGCACACAGGAGAAGCGCCCATCTGCTTCTCCACCCTTCCCCCTCTCCTTCCTCTCTGTCTCTCTCTTCCCCTCCCACAGCCAAGGCTCCATTGGAGCAAAGATGGCCCAGGCACTGAGGATGGCTCTGTGGCCTCTGCCTCAGGTGCTAGAATGGCTCTGGATGCAACAGAGCAACGCCCCAGAGGGGCAGAGCATCGCCCCCTGGTGGGCATGCCGGGTGGATCCCGGTCGGAGGCATGTGGGAATCTGTCTGACTGCCTCCCCATTTCCAGCTTCGGAAAAATGAAAAAAAAAAAAAAAAAAAAGAAATAAACATCATAAAAAGTAACAACCCACAACCATGCAGTGTTATTTATCTGCTTCCTGGAACAACTTGCTACACAAGCAAGAAAAACAAGATATGTAAATGGTCAAGGTAAACCATCTGAACCTCCCCCTCATCCTCCCACCCCTCCTGGACACACGAGGGGCACATAGGTCTACAGCCAAAGGGATCAGGCACCTTTCACGTGAAAGCTGTAAAGGGATATAAGACTCAAGAAAGTCAACTTTGGAGAACTAGCGTCTTGGTGCCTATTGGGTCATGCAGCTCTGCCAGCAAACAAATCCCCTTCCTCCAGTGAGTTGTCTGAGCCTGCTTGTCCTCCGCACATCGCTTCCTTTGTTCCTGCAACAACTCCTGTGCGCTCACTGACTCAAATCACATGTGCTCGCCCACATGCTCTACTGCGTCAGAGGGTGATACCCCTGAGGTTGGTGGCACCTTTGCCCAAGGGCAGCTTGAACTATATGTAGGCTGATGTCAGGGTAAAGTGGCCTAAATAGGATGGGTTCATTTATGTCCTGCCTCTCTCTTCCCTGTGGCTGGACCTGTGGGTATGTTGTCCCAGTCAAGGCCAGCATCAACTTCAACAACTCTAGATCAAGAGATTGGTGATGGAGGACTCTAAGAAAGCTTGGGGAGAATGACAGTGTGGCAGGGAGGTGACACTCCCACATTCCAGGGCTGGAAAGCCACTTCCTCTCCAGAGATTACAACCTGAAGCCTCACTCCATGGCAGCTGGTGCAATGTGGACAGTGGTAATGTGCTGATGCCCAGACCCACACACACAGTCACTACTCCTCTCCAACAAGCACCCATGCTGCATGTCAGGAAAAGGGCGTTTCCTTCATGTTGAGCTCTATAATTTTCTTTGGTAAACCCACTCTACAAAAACAAGATAGGCACTCTTGCAAGTCATCCACTCTCACACACAAAATAATCACAAGACTTTATTTTAGAAGCACCGCAAAAATAGCTGAGGCATCCAGGAACAGTTTTAGGAGTGTCTGTGAATGATAATTAAATGTAAGTACCTCCCACGCTAAAGACAGTGTCCCCTTTCAGTGACAATTTCCACTGCAATGTTAGCAATGCAGTTTGTGACTTTCTTAATGTCTGTGAGGCCTGGGAAATTCTCAGTGAGAAACCAAGCCCTTAACAAGACATTTGCATAAAAAATAGTTCTTTGTGTCCAGCTGCTTGCCCACCATTCAGAGTTGGTTTCCAGCACTCCAGGAAGAGGGAGCCTCTGGAATACTGCCCAGAGGAGGGCTCAAGGCGAGGTTGAAACTTTCAAATACAGTCAATTGCAAAATCATATCTCTTTTCAGACTCCTTTTCTGGATGAGAAATTGGTGCTGGGACTCAGTCTGCTTTCTAGCTTCCTTCCTGATGAGAGCAAGCTGTGCTGTTCTCAGCACATAGCTACTGGCAAATGTGGCTTCTGTGGCCTTGGCCAGGACCCCCTGAGGCATTTCCAGAAGGGGACCCCCTTGTCTGAGTCCCTGTTGCAAAAGTTGTCATCAATGGGCCCAAGCTGCCCATCTCAGCCACCTATAGCTATCAGTTTGTCCCCTAAAAAGACCCTTGCCTGGTCTCTGTTCCTTTCTCCCTCTTTTTTCCCAGCTTACCCTTGGCACATTTTGCTATCAATTTAAATCCTACTCTTCATTTAAGGCCAACTTCAAATTCCATTTCCTTTATGGAATCTTTGTTGTCAGAGATAACAATAACATAATAATACCTTACAAACTGTTGGGCAAATGAGTTGTAAAACCTGTATTTTCTGGTTTTAACACTCTTATTGTTAAAAATGGCTGCTGCCCACCTGATGATGCTCTCATGTGATACAGCTAATTGCCTTTCATGCTTGGGAAGGGGCATGGTTATGCTAATGTGTGCTGGGGGAGGGGGTTGTCCCACTGAAAAGTTTTAAGAGGAGGAGCTAGGAGGCCATTTTAAAGGAAGAGACCATGTTGTAGCATGGCAGAAAGGCCACAGAGAAGAGGAAAGCAGGCAAGACGGAGGCTTGCAGAGGGAACTGAGTGAGGCTAGTGAGGCCTTTGATTCTAGGAAAACCAGGAAGAATGCGTTTTGGTGTCCATGTGTTGGTTTTTACTCATTGGCCAGTACGAGTCTAGAATAAAGGAAAATGGCACACCAGTTCTTGGCTCTGTTGTTTCATTACCATCTGTCCAGATCAAATGCGAACCTGCGTCGGAGAGGCGGCTGTGATGGTGGCAGTGGTTACTGGCTTTACACAAACAAAAGTGTTTTATAGAGTTTGTATACATTATCACATTAGAACATCCTAAAGTTTCAGAGTGGGAAGCCTTAGAGACCATCACACTATGATTTTATAGATGAAGAAGTTAAGGTCCATGAGGCCGAGTAGACAAGATGCCGCTGTTGTTGGCAGAGCAAAAACAAGAGATCTGAGGTCTCTTGATCACCTAGACCAGTACTCCATCCATCACTCTCTGTGAGAGTCACCTGCTTGTCAGTTACTGGCAAAATAACTGGGCTGCGTGACTCATGGGGATCACATGACCAGCCCAGCCAGCCTCCTAGTCCAGTGCTTCCAAGGAGACTGAGCTGCTGTCATGCTCACCCATGAATTCTCACACAGAATGGGTCTCACAGCCAGCAGGGCAGGTTTATTTCATCACTCACATGACTCTCAGCCTTACCACACTGTGCTGTTATTAAAAATTTTGGACCCCCAATAAGCTCCTAAAGAATAGGCCCAGTGTTTTTTTGTTTTGTTTTGTTTTTTAGTGAGAAAGACAGACAGACAAAGAGACAGGAAGGGAGAGAGATAAGAGGCATTGACTTGTAGTTGTGTCACTTTTAGTTATTCATTGACTGCTTCTTATATGTGCCTTAACCAGGGTGCTCAAGCCAAGCCAGTGACCCGTTGCTCAAGCCAGCGACCTTGGGCATTGAGCCAGCAGCCTTTGGATTCAAGTTGGTGACCCCAAGCTCAAGCTGATGAGCCCTTGCTCAAGCTGGAGACCTCAAGGTTTTGAATGTGGGATTGCAGCATCCCAGGTTGATGCTCTATCCATTGCCATCAGCAGTCAGGCTAGGCCCAGAGTTTTATACCTCTTTAGGCCCTTTGCTGCCCCACTTCACTGCTCCAGTAATTAGTGCATGGCTTTGTATGGAGTGGGAGCTCGCTGTGAAACAAAAAGCCATAGTTGTTTAACTTCCGTCTTACCTGGCTCAAACACAAGGTGAGGGAGGAAAGGAAAAGGCAGACATCAGAGAGGAACCAGGCCTTCTCAGCATTGGAGATGCTGGTGGGGGCACAGGCACACAGGGGAAGGGACAAGCTTATCCCTGAGGGACAGAGGGCAGGGCTGATGAGGTGAACAAGGCAGTGGAAAGAGGCCACTGTCACCTTCTTCCAGACCAGTTCTTTATGACCTTCTAATCAGGAAGATGAATCTGCCCTGGCAGATGCCAAGTCACACCAGCCACCCCTCATTTTGTGTCACTCTGCCTTCTCCACACACTAAGGCCAAAACCACCCTCTCTTGGGGCCACATACCCACCCAACCCCTTCCCCAGAACTGCCTGCTTAAGTATAGGAGCTCAAACACGCATGCTGGGAGTTTGTTTAATCCAAGGTTCTGCAGCTGCCAGGCCACAGGTGCCTGGCCCTTATGCATTCTACTCAGCTCTGGGGTCTGTTCAGATAGTAGGAGACTCCACAGAACACTTCTGGTCTTCTTTCCCACCCTTCTGGTAAAGGAACCCAACACGGCCTCTGGCAGGGACACTGGCATTTCTGCTGCTCAGCCCCAGACAGTGTCACGTGGGAGTGGTAAAGACTGAGAATGACAGCCTTGGACTAAGTCTCTGACCACTTCGTAGAATTTTATACTGGTTCATCACCATAGTCATTTCTCTTTTCTTATTGTATTCTTTAATATTAATGACCTTTGCTCATGTCCATAGCTCCAGTTCCTTGTTGGGATATGTCGCAAGAAGGTAGATAGGGTGGCTGCCCTGCTGGAGAATTTGACAGGTTCCCAAATTCCAATTTGCAACTGATGGCTACACCCACAAAGCCAAAAATGAGTCCCTTGACCTGCTGAGGGCTCAGTGTGCACCAGCCATCTGTTGGGCTCAGACATTTCTCTAAAAGTGTCCTATTGAATGTGTATTATGTGGGACACTCAAAACTCATTGATCCGTGTACAAAATAATTATTATCCCTAAAGAAGAACAAAGAATTCTATAGAAATAAAACTGAGTACACCTAACTTTTAATTGCAAGTAAAATTAGGTTTTTTTTTCACCTAAAACAAAAAGAAGTTGGACTAATCCCTCAAGATTATTTTTAATAACAAATATGTGCTTTTGGAATCTAGAGAGACAAGTGGTGGAAGGGTTAAAAAAGAGAGCTCTGAGATGACGTCAGAGTAATGGCGGAGTAGGAAGCGATACCGATAAATCTCCCCCAAAACTCAACAAGATCTTCAACCAGAAACAGAAAAACCTATACTTGGAGCTTCCAGATTCTTCGCAATACACCCAAAGGTATGATTGAGTGAAAAATTGGCTAAATATATAACCAAACCCCAAAGGAAATAGGGAGTAAGAAATGCTCCGCCTTCCTCACTAACCTAAACAGGGCGGCTTTCTCTGGTAACTGTGAATATAGAAACTGAGGCGGGCAAAGGGGGTGAATAGATCCAGGCCGCCGCAGCAAAAACGGCCGAACCAGGCTGTGGCTCAGAGATCCAAGCCGAGGAAAATCTGATCCTGTGGCAAGCCGGGCAATACAAGCTAACACTCGCGCCAAACCCAAACAAAGAAAGACAAGCGGAGCAGCCATTTTACCCGGTCTCCTGGTCGGTGCGCAGTTAGTGGAAGAGAGATTTCTTCCTAAGCCGCGGAAGTGGGTGCCCGTGTTGCCCCACGGAGAGGCAGGGTCAGAGGCCTTTCTGTGGGCTGAGGGCAGAGTCTCTGGGCAGCCCCAGCGCCCTGGGAAAGCCACGCATGGGAGGGAGTGAGAACTAATCCCAACGGTGGAGATTTTCCGTGCTGGAGGCTGTTTCACTCAGAGCGAAACGCGGCCGGCCTCATATCCTGGTTTGCGCGCGCAGATAAGGAGTGAGCGATTCCTCCGAGTGCCTCGGCAGTGCGCGCCCGTGTTATCGCACAGAGGGGCAGAGTCAGGGGCCTTTGTGTGGGCCAAAGCGGAATCTCAGGCTGCCCCAGCGCCTTGCAAAAGCCGCACACGGGGACGGAGCGAGACTCAATTCCAACGCTGCAACTTTTCCCTGCGGTTGGGGGTTTCACTCAGAGCGTGAGACTGCTGGCCGGATATCCTGGTTGCAGACAGTGAGTGAGAGTTTCCTCCAAGCGCCCCGGAAGTGGGCGCCTGCTTGTGTTACCAGATAGAGTGGCAGAGCCAGTGGTCTTCGAGTGGGCGGAAAGCCCGCCTGATTATGCTAGCAGCTCTGACTGACTGAGCCTTACCCAGAGCCCTGTGCTGAGTGGAAATAGAGTGGGGAGTTGCCAGCAATTTGAGCCTCTTACTATCCAGGCAGAGGCAGCAGCAACCCCATACCTGGACTATCAGGCTACTACTTGAGGAAGGAAAGACTAGGAGAAAGGCTCCAGGAACACGGACTCTCTCACTGTCGGAGCCTATAAATGCTAATGAGCCTTGACTCCCAACGAGAATAAAGCACAATACATGACATTGCCATAGAGACTTATCAACTGCAAACCTCTACCTGAGCGTGCCAAAGGGGCAGAACCCGGGGTACAGAGTCACCGACCAGGAAGAGGGAGAGAAAAGAAAAAGCAAGAAGATAACCTCTCAAAATCAAGAATAATCTGCAGACTTTATAACCTATCCCATTTTATTATATTTGTTCGTTTGTTTCTCTTATCTTCATTCTTGATACTTTTTTTTCCTCCTCCAATTTGGCCGATTAACTCTCTACCGGTCTTACTCTCTCCTCTCCTTGAACTACACTACCCATAAGTGTTACATCTCCCATTATCATTTCTCTTCTCTTCCTTTCTCTCTATGAGGGTTGCACTCCAAAACCCTTAACTCTCTCTCTCTCTCTCTCCTTTCTTTTTTCTTCTTTTAGTGGTTCCCTCTTTTTTTCTCTCTCTCTCTTTCTTTTCTCCCTCTATATTAGTTTCTTCCTTTCTCCTTTACATCTCCTCTCATTCAAACCTCAATAACAAACAAATTATCTTATCTGGGACTCAAACCTATGTTTGTGGCATTTTGGGGGGTTTTTACTTCACCTTTTTAACTCACTAGCAGTGCTCCCATCCCTGGCTCTCCATATTATCTAGTTCTTGTTCCACTAAATACAATAGTAAGTTTTTAATTTGTCCCCCCATTTTTCCATTTTCCTCTTATTCCTCTCATCATAACTCTTAGAAAACCAACACCTAAAAGCAAATCATTTTATTCTTGACCCAAATTTTTTCCTTATTTACTTTTTGTGGGTCCATACGCTCTTTTTTTTTTTTTTCTTTTTTCTTTTTTTTTTTTTTTTCCTTTTTTTTTTTTTTTTTTTTTTTTTTTTCTTTCTCTCTTTTTGCCCCTTTATTACTTTTCCCCAATTCAGGCCCTCCATCACAGGCATTGTTTGTTATAACTCACAGTCCACCACAAGATTTTCTCAAGAAAGAGGGGAGAGGAGAGGAGAGGAAAAAAAGAGGGGGGGAATAATTTCCTTTTTTAAAAAATTTTTATTTGATTTTATTTTTCTTTATTTCATTATTAATTTTTTTTAAAAAAAACAACTCTTTTCGATTTGTTATTTTTTTATTTTTTTTAACTTTTTATTCTTTATTAAATCTCATTAATACTATCAACAAAACCACCCTCAGATGCCATTAAGGAAGAGAAAATCGAATATCATGGATACAAAAGAAAGAGAGGTAACACAGCTAGATGAGGAAAAATCTATGGAGAAAAAATTTAATATATTGGAAACCTTGGAGCTAAATGACAGAGAATTCAAAATAGAAATCCTAAAAATCCTCCGAGATATACAGGAAAACACAGAAAGGCAATATAGGGAGCTCAGAAAACAACTCCATGAACACAAAGAATATATGTCCAAGGAAATTGAAACTATAAAAACAAATCAAACAGATATGAAAAACTCAATTCACGAGCTGAAAAACGAAGTAACAAGCTTAGCTAATAGAACAGGTCAGATAGAAGAGAGGATTAGTGAAATAGAAGACAAGCAACTTGAGGCACAACAGAGAGAAGAAGAAAGAGACTCAAAAATTAAAAAAAATGAGATAGCCCTACAAGAATTATCTGACTCCATCAAAAAGAATAACATAAGAATAATAGGTATATCAGAGGGAGAAGAGAGAGAAAATGGAATGGAGAACATACTTAAACAAATAATTGATGAGAACTTCCCAAGCCTGTGGAAAGAACTAAAGCCTCAAGTTCAAGAAGCAAACAGAACTCCAAGTTTTCTTAACCCCAACAAACCTACTCCAAGGCATATCATAATGAAATTGACACAAACCAACAGCAAAGAAAAAATTCTCAAGGCAGCCAGGGAAAAGAAGAATACAACATATAAAGGAAGGCCCATTAGATTATCATCAGATTTCTCAGCAGAAACTCTACAAGCTAGAAGAGAGTGGACCCCAATATTTAAAGTCCTGAAAGAGAGGAACTTTCAGCCACGAATACTATACCCATCAAAGCTATCCTTCAAATACGAAGGAGAAATAAAAACATTCACAGATACAGAAAAGATGAGGGAATTTATCATCAGAAAACCCCCACTCCAGGACTCACTAAAGGGGGTTCTCCAATCAGATACAAAGAACAAAAAAAAACAGAGCCACAAGTAAAAGCTCCAAGAAGAACACAATAAAACCAAATTTAAACTGTGACAACAACAAAAAGAAAGAGGGGGAGGAGACGGAGATTAACAGTAGCAAAGGACGATGGAGTGCAAAAGTACTCACAAAATAGTTCGCTACAATGAACAGGGTAGGGACCCTTTTCATTACTCAAAGGTAACCACCATTGAAAAAACCACCACAGAAGCACATGAGATAAAAAAGATAGCAACAGAGGAAAGATGTATGGAATACAACCAAATAAAAACAAAAGATAGAAAAACGAAAGAGAAGGATCAAACAAGACACAAAACTAACAGAAAGCAATCTATAAAATGGCAATAGGGAACTCACAAGTATCAATAATTACACTAAATGTAAATGGATTAAACTCACCAATAAAAAGGCACAGAGTAGCAGAATGGATTAAAAAAGAAAATCCAACTGTATGCTGCCTACAGGAAACTCATCTAAGTAACAAGGATAAAAACAAATTCAAAGTGAAAGGCTGGAAAACAATACTCCAAGCAAATAACATCCAAAAAAAAGCAGGTGTAGCAATACTCATATCGGATAATGCTGACTACAAGACAGGAAAAGTACTTAGAGACAAAAATGGCCATTTCATAATGGCTAAGGGGACACTGAATCAAGAAGACATAACAATTCTTAATATATATGCACCAAACCAAGGAGCACCAAAATATATAAGACAGCTACTTATTGATCTTAAAACAAAAACTGACAAAAATACAATCATACTTGGAGACCTCAATACACCGCTGACGGCTCTAGATCGGTCATCCAAACAGAGAATCAACAAAGACATAGTGGCCTTAAACAAAACACTAGCACCTGGATATGATAGACATCTACAGGACATTTCATCCCAAAGTGACTGAGTATACATTTTTCTCCAGTGTACATGGATCATTCTCAAGAATTGACCATATGTTGGGCCACAAAAACAATATCAGCAAATTCAGAAAAATTGAAGTTGTACCAAGCATATTTTCTGATCATAAAGCCTTGAAACTAGAATTCAACTGCAAAAAAGAGGAAAAAAATCCCACAAAAATGTGGAAACTAAACAACATACTTTTAAAAAATGAATGGGTCAAAGAAGAAATAAGTGCAGAGATCAAAAGATATATACAGACTAATGAAAATGACAATACGACATATCAGAATCTATGGGATGCAGCAAAAGCAGTGATAAGAGGGAAGTTCATATCGCTTCAGGCATATATGAACAAACAAGAGAGAGCCCAAGTGAACCACTTAACTTCCCACCTTAAGGAACTAGAAAAAGAAGAACAAAGACAACCCAAAACCAGCCGAAGAAAGGAGATAATAAAAATCAGAGCAGAAATAAATGAATTAGAGAACAGAAAAACTATAGAAAAAATTAATAGAACAAGGAGCTGGTTCTTTGAAAAGATCAACAAAATTGACAAACCCTTGGCAAGACTTACCAAGGAAAAAAGAGAAAGAACTCATATAAACAAAATCCAAAATGAAAGAGGAGAAATCACCACGGACACCGTAGATATACAAAGAATTATTGTAGAATACTATGAAAAACTTTATGCCACTAAATTCAACAACCTAGAAGAAATGGATAAATTCCTAGAACAATACAACCTTCCTAGACTGAGTCAAGAAGAAGCAGAAAGCCTAAACAGACCTATCAGTAGAGAAGAAATAGAAAAAACCATTAAAAACCTCCCCAAAAATAAAAGTCCAGGCCCTGACGGCTATACCAGTGAATTTTATCAAACATTCAAAGAAGACTTGGTTCCTATTCTACTCAAAGTCTTCCAAAAAATTGAAGAAGAAGCAATACTTCCAAACACATTTTATGAGGCCAACATAACCCTCATACCAAAACCAGGCAAGGATAGCACAAAAAAAGAAAACTACAGACCAATATCTCTAATGAATACAGATGCTAAAATACTAAACAAAATACTAGCAAATCGAATACGACAACATATTAAAAAAATAATACATCATGATCAAGTGGGATTCATCCCAGAATCTCAAGGATGGTTCAACATACGCAAAACGGTTAATGTAATACACCATATCAACAAAACAAAGAACAAAAACCACATGATCTTATCAATAGACGCAGAAAAGGCTTTCGATAAAATACAACACAATTTTATGTTTAAGACTCTCAACAAAATGGGTATAGAAGGAAAATATCTCAACATGATAAAGGCCATATATGATAAACCATCAGCTAACATCATATTAAATGGCACTAAACTGAAGGCTTTCCCCCTTAAATCAGGAACAAGACAGGGTTGTCCACTCTCTCCACTTTTATTTAATGTGGTACTAGAGGTTCTAGCCAGAGCAATCAGACAAGACAAAGAAATAAAAGGCATCCATATCGGAAAAGAAGAAGTAAAGGTATCACTTTTTGCAGATGATATGATCCTATACATCGAAAACCCCAAAGAATCCACAAAAAGACTACTAGAAACAATAAGCCAAAAAGTAAGGTCGCAGGATACAAAATTAACATACAGAAGTCAATAGCCTTTCTATATGCCAACAATGAAACAACTGAGAAGGAACTCAAAAGAATAATCCCCTTCACGATTGCAACAAAAAAAATAAAATACTTAGGAATAAACATAACAAAGAATGTAAAGGACTTATATAATGAAAACTATAAACCATTGTTAAGGGAAATCGAAAAAGATATAATGAGATGGAAGAATATACCTTGTTCTTGGCTAGGAAGAATAAATATAATCAAGATGGCTATATTACCCAAAGCAATATACAAATTTAATGCAATTCCCATCAAAATTCCAATGACATTTTTTAAAGAAATAGAGCAAAAAATCATCAGATTTATATGGAACTATAAAAAACCCCGAATAGCCAAAGCAATCCTAAAGAAAAAGAATGAAGCTGGGGGCATAACAATACCTGACTTCAAACTCTATTATAGGGCCACGACAATCAAAACAGCATGGTATTGGCAGAAAAATAGACACTCAGACCAATGGAACAGAATAGAAAGTCCAGAAATAAAACCACATATATATAGTCAAATAATTTTTGATAAAGGGGCCAACAACACACAATGGAGAAAAGAAAGCCTCTTCAATAAATGGTGCTGGGAAAACTGGAAAGCCACATGCAAAAGAATGAAACTGGACTACAGTCTCTCCCCCTGTACAAAAATTAACTCAAAATGGATCAAAGATCTAAACATAAGACCTGAAACAATTAAGTACATAGAAGAAGACATAGGTACTCAACTCATGGACCTGGGTTTTAAAGAGCATTTTATGAATTTGACTCCAATGGCAAGAGAAGTGAAGGCAAAAATTAATGAATGGGACTACATCAGACTAAGAAGTTTTTGCTCAGCAAGGGAAACTGATAACAAAATAAACAGAAAGCCAACTAAATGGGAAATGATATTTTCAAACAACAGCTCAGATAAGGGCCTAATATCCAAAATATACAAAGAACTCATAAAACTCAACAACAAACAAACAAACAATCCAATAAAAAAATGGGAAGAGGATATGAATAGACACTTCTCCCAGGAAGAAATACAAATGGCCAACAGATATATGAAAAGATGCTCATCTTCTTTAGCTATTAGAGAAATGCAAATCAAAACGGCAATGAGATACCACCTCACACCTGTTCGATTAGCTGTTATTAGCAAGTCAGGTAATAGCAAATGTTGGAGAGGCTGTGGAGAAAAAGGAACCCTCATACACTGTTGGTGGGAATGTAAAGTAGTACAACCATTATGGAAGAAAGTATGGTGGTTCCTCAAAAAACTGAAAATAGAACTACCTTATGACCCAGCAATCCCTCTACTGGGTATATATCCCCAAAACTCAGAAACATTGATACGGAAAGACACATGCAGCCCCATGTTTATTGCAGCATTGTTCACAGTGGCCAGGACATGGAAACAACCAAAAAGCCCATCAATAGATGACTGGATAAAGAAGATGTGGCACATATACACTATGGAATACTACTCAGCCATAAGAAATGATGACATCGGAACATTTACAGCAAAATGGTGGGATCTTGATAACATGATACGAAGCGAAATAAGTAAATCAGAAAAAAACAGGAACTGTATTATTCCATACATAGGTGGGAGATAATAGTGAAACTAAGAGACATTGATAAGAGTGTGGTGGTTACGGGGGGGGGAGGGGGGAATGGGAGAGGGATAGGGGGTGGGAGGGGCACAAAGAAAACAAGATAGAAGGTGACAGAGAACAATCTGACTTTGGGTGGTGGGTATGCAACATAATTGAACGACAAGATAACCTGGACTTGTTATCTTTGAATATATGTATCCTGATTTATTGATGTCACCTCATTAAAAAAATAAAATTAAAAAAAAAAAAAAAAAAAAAAAAAAAAAAAGAGAGCTCTGATTTTGTCCATTCATGGCACCAAACTTATGAAACTGCATGAGTCCTGCTACTGACTCCCCTGGGAGTCTGCCCTTCTTCTCACGCCATCACTGGCCCATAACAAGGATGATGTCCCTGGCCATCTGGGAAAAAACAGCCTCCACTGTTACAAGTGCACCACACAGTCCTCTTCCTTATTGTTGGAATTACCCAAAGTCGAATGGATTAGAACCTCTGTGTCTATAAACACAAGCCTGAAGCAGCACTATAGGCAGCAAGAACATGTGTGAGGTCACATTTTTTTACAGCTCAATGGACAGATTGCTTTTTAGCATGACAGGACTAATAATGAGTTGTGAACACAAACTTCCCTTAATTGTCAATAATGAAAGGATGCCCTGGTTGGATAGCTCAGTTAGTTGGAACGTCATCCCAAAGCGTAGAGGTTGCCAGATTTGAGCCCAGGTCAGAGCACATACAGGAATAGTTTGATGTTCCTGTCTCTCATCTCCTGCATCTCTCTTAAAATAAATAAATAAATAAATATAAAAAATAAAAGAAAGGGATTTTCAATCCACAGGCTAGAGAAAAAGTATCATTCTCTTCTGTCCTTTTATAGAAAATACGATAAAGAATCAGTGCTTTCTGGCAAAGCTCTCCGAGTATGTAGTATAAAGTCATGCCCTACAGTTCATCAACACGGAGGGGGCCCAGACTGAGGAGGCTGAGTGTGAGCAGAGGAGTGGTGGGGGAGGGAAAGCAGGTGCCTGCCTTGAGAGGCCCTGTGCACCACACTAAAAAGGCTGAACTCTTATTGCAGGAGCCAAAGTAGCAGGAGCTTTAAAGAGCAAGATGACTGAATGAGATTTGTATCTGTAGACAATCCTGGAAAGAGGGAGTAGCACAGCCTACGGAGGGAAAAGTGTGGTGGAAGGGAGGTCACCTAGGAGGCCAAGGCAGAGTAGGAATGGAGATAAGAAGACTTTCCTCTAGGGTGGGAAGGGGGTGGCAAAGAGACAGTGCAGAGACATTTAGAAAGTAAACTGGGTAGAATTTGGTGGCAGGAAGATTGTGTGTGAGTGTGCTGGGGCACTGGGACCAGAGTGGAGGGAGGGAGCATGGCAAAGCGGACATGACCTTGGGGGCTGGCAGGTGAGAGTGCTGCTCAGAGCCAGCCCAGGAGGAGCAGCTCAGGCACTGAACCCAGTGTGGGGCCATGGGGCCGGGACAGCCCAGGGACAGCCCATCTACTGGTCCTAAAAGCTAAAAGAATATGATAATTTGGGTCAACAAACTACATATTTAATGAGCCCGACTGTGTCTCTGTTGGGTATGAAGTTCAGGGAAAGATTGAATGTGGCTATGACACAGCCCTAGGTCCAAGAAAAGGGTCAAAAACAGACCTCTTTCTGCATTTTATTTGACCTACACATATTTTAGTTATTAAAAATAAGAAATGACTTCACATGGTTCAAAAATCAAAACTTACAAAGGAGATTTGCGACAAGAATTCCTCCTGGAGGACACCACTGACCAGCTTCTTGTATATTAGAGACGGTCCATGAAAATGGGCCAGCAAGCAAATGTGGTTCTGCACAAATGCTTTCTTCACTTTGCTGAACATCTTGGAGTCAGTCATATAAGTACATTGAAAAGCTGAGTTCTTTCAATAGCTGCATACTAGTTCTTTATTCAGATATACCAATATTTATTTAGCCAGTCTCTGATGGCCATGGGGTTGTTTCACACATGCATGAGTGTGTCTGCAGGATAAAATCCTAGAAGTAGTGTCATTGAATCAAAGGACATGTGCATTTAAATTCTTGACATACATCGACAAAGCAGTTTTTTAAAGTTGAATTTGAATCTGTGTTTAATATTTGCGATCTCCAATTCATCACAGTCCCCACAATGCCCTATTGCCTGATGGTTACTACATGCTTTTGCATTACCTGTCTGGCAATAGAGACATTGGGAAAAAAAAACAAAGGTTGAAGAGTAAGAGGAGATGTCCTGGGTCCTTGGTCGGCAAACCGCGGCTCTCGAGTCATATGCAGCTCTTTGGCCCCTTGAGTGTTTAACAAAGGCCAGCTTAGGAGTACCCTAATTAAGTTAATAACAATGTACCTACCTATATAGTTTAAGTTTAAAAAATTTGGCTCTCAAATGAAATTTCAGTCGTTGTACTGTTGATATTTGGCTCCTGTTGACTAATAAGTTTGCCGACCACTCTGGTTTGTCTGGGTGATTAGTTCAGTCTGTTAGATCAGTGGTCCCCAACCTTTTTTGGGCCACGGACTGGTTTAATGTCAGAAAATATTTTCACATACCGGCCTTTAGGGTGGGATGGATAAATGTATCACATGACCAAGACAAGCGTCAAGAGTGAGTCTTAGGCGGATGTAACAGTGGGAATCTGGTCATTTTTTAAAAATAAAACATCGTTCAGACTTAAATATAAATAAAACAAAAATAATGTATGTTATTTATTCTTTCTCTGCTGACCGGTACCAAATGGCCCATGAACTGGTACCGGTCCACGGCCTGGGGGTTGGGGACCACTGCGTTAGAGCATAATCCTGAAGCACCAAGTTTTGATCCCCAGTCAGGGCACATACAGGAAGCGACCCATGAGTGTATGACTAAGTGGATCAACAAATGAGTGCTTCTATCTTTTTCTCTTTTCCTTCCTTTCTCTGTCTCTCTAAAATCAATCAATCAATAAAAAAAAGTAAATAAAAAAAGAATGAGAAGAGGACCTGGTTCCAGTCCCAGCTTCATTACTTACCATTTTTGTCCTCAGTAAGGTGAACATAATTATAACCATGTCCAAGTGTTTTGTAGAGAATTAAACAGGGTGATGTGCTCATGGCGCTGACGATTGGTCTTTGTCCTGGGCCAGCATGAAGGAGAAGAAGACCCAGGAGAAGCACTCGCTCTGCCCACTCCTGCTCCATTAGCCTTGGGTGGTAAGGGAACAAAGCACAGAGTGTCAGAAAGCCTGGGAGGACAGGGACCTTTTCTGTGTTGTACATTCTTGTATCTAAAGGCTTAGAACACCTAATAAAGAAGGCACTCAGAGCAGAGAAGCCCATGCGTGGAGATAGAGATTGGAGTGATGTGTCTACAAGCCAAGGAGCACCAAGGATTGCTGGAAGCCACCACAAGCTAAGAAGAGACCTGGAACAGATTCTATACTCAGGCCCTTCACAAGGAACTAGCCCCTTCTTTACAAAGGGGACAGCAACACACACACACACACACACACAAACACACATACACATACCACCACACAGATACACCCCCAACACACACACACACACTACACATAACACACACACAAACACACATTCACACACCACCACACACATACACCCCCCAAAACACACACACACACTATACATAACACACACACACTACACATAACACACACACAAACACACATTCACACACCACCATACACATACACCCCCCAAAACACACACACACTACACATAACACACACACAAACACATATACACACACCACCACACACATACACCCCCCAAAACACATACACACACTACACATAACACACACACAAACACACATTCACACACCTCCACACACATACACCCCACAAAACACACACACACTACACATAACACACACACAAACACACATACACACACCACCACACACATACACCCCCCAAAAACACACACACACAAGGTTGTCATGAGGATCCATGAAGTCACATGCAAGAATGTGTAACATACAGGGAAACTTGATAAATGTTTGTTCTCTCCTCTTTCAAACAATAAAAAATGTTAATATTGTCTCTTCCATTGAGAGAGAATAATTACACCTTACCTTTTATGATATTTCACCATAAGCTTTAACTTGAAGATGACTTTTATTGCTTAAACAATTCTTTGGCAAAAGAAAAAATGCTGACAAACATGAATGTTTTTTGTGTGTCAGATGCCATTATTATAAAATGCAAGTAAATTTACTAAACCATGAAAATACAGCTGGGAATGAAGTGAGAAGGGTGTCAGGTACAAAGGTGTGTGTATGTCTTTATTGCTTGTGACAGATTTCATCTGCAGATCTCATAATACCATTATGAACATGGTCTTGTTGCCTATATTTTTCTGTAAAACAGCTGTCAATATCAATTTCATCTTACAGAAAGGACAAACTGAAGTCATCATGGTTTCTTTTTCTGAAGTTTTCCTATTTTTATAAATCAACCTGCATGAAGAACAAACATAAGTATATCAATAAAATACCCTTTTCAGTTAAGTGTATGTGAAACCCTCGGCAATTCAGATTTCTCTTCTGCTTTTTAAAATTTATGTTGCCGACACTATTGGTTGTTTAGCCAACATCTTTTCCTCTGCCCCTTCTTGCTTGTTAGTCGAGATTGCCTCCCATCGCAGAGGCTGAGAACACAAGACTGTCCCTTCCTCGCCTCTCTCGCAGTTAGGTCATGGGCCTGGGAGCCAGTCGTGGCCAATGGACAAGAGGGCACATCTACTGAGAGCTTCTCTAAGAAAACAAAGCAGATGCAAAGAGATTTCTTTGGTGCATTTTGATGGACTTATGTGAACATAGTGTCTGGGTCAGTGGCCACTATCTTGTGGCTCAAAGGGGGGGGTGGTAGAGGACAATTAAGACATAACCCAATTTTATGAGGTGATAAAGAAGAAGGACCTTGAATCTTAAGAATTTTTGTTACGTGAGATAATGAGATTTTATTTTTTAATCCTTCAGAAATGAAATATTATGTTAATGGCTAAAAGCATCTAAAATACTAGACTTGGTGTCCAAACCCATTCCATGTTTTATACAGGTGAGCTCTTGTTTGACACCTTCATCCAGTATCTTCAGATGATACAGTCTGTAAAAGAGTTCATTATATTAGCCTATAACCTTGACATTTGTGGAGGATAGGAGATGGAGGCTTAACCTAAATAATTAAGGACTGTTAACCATAGACAGTGGTAAATATTTCATTCTTGAAGTTACAACCTCTACTCTTGTCTCCTTGTCTGTATGTGTTATGTAACTTCAACTTCTTCTCTGAAATAAAGTGCCACATATAGGAATGGACTAATAAGTGCCTGTTTCATTTGTTAAGCATATAATGATTGCCTACAATATTCTAGGTTCCGTTCTAGATACTAAGAAAACAAAGAGGAATGAGTCAGAACCACTGTCCTCAGGGACTCATAAGTTGGTGGGAGACTAAGAGGCAGATGACATGGCTAAAAACTAGACTCATATCAGTCTAGCTCCAGGCAGAAAGCAGATGGCACAATCAGAAAGTCTCACTAAAGTGAGTTTAATTTAACAACTATTAGAGAGTATGGCTGGATTTCATGGACCCAACAAGAGATGGTGACTAGTATCTGTGGGAGCTGTTGACATCCTTGGACCTTAGGTACTGGGGCGGGGGAGCCATGTCCTGGAGCCCAGACAAGCCTGGGCAGAGCAAGCACAGCTGCAACTGAGATGGGCAGCCACTCCCCCATCTTTCCTGGCTGAGCCCAAGCACCTCAGCAGGAGGTAAGTGCCAAGAAGCCCAGTGAAGCAACCTGAAGGCCAGACCCCTGCGGCTCCAAGGGCAGGGAAAGGCAGAAAGGAGGGAACAGTGAGTATTGGGAATAACCAGCACCATACTAAAACTTGATTTTGTCTCAGTGCTATCACTTCTGTTAATATAGACTATGATAATTAATTACCTCTTCTGATTTTTCCAAAATGAATGCTCTTTGGTACTTCCATTTTTCAGAGAGGTTTTTCTCAGTCCTTGTGAGGAAGGGTCATCCAAACAGCAGCGGAAAACCCATTAGAATCTTAAAGAATATATAACTTCATATACATCAACTCCAGCTCAATTAAGAATTCACAGCTTCCAGTGCCAGCAGCAGGCCTGAAGAAAACATGGTAAGGATTAAAGAGATTTCATCAACTGTGTATGCATGGATATTAAGTGTGATTCCTAGAAGGGAACATGAGGGAGAAGAAAAGGGTGTATTTAAACTGTTTTGGCTTTAGCTCAGGGATTCGGGGCAGGACAAACTCAAGACCAGTGAACTTTATTTTATTAACTGAGATCAACATTCTGAGAAATAAAGACACTTACCTTTTTAACGAAATTGCGTCTTATAAATCAAATTTATAATTAATTCTTATGTTACTCAGGATAATATTGGAATCTTCATTTGTTCACTCGAATGAGGACCCATATGTCCTACCCTAGAAATGTACACACATACTTTTAATTTTTTTTACAATAATATAGCATCAGTTGATTGCAGAGGAGCTATTTTTCAACAGAAGAGTCAAGTTCTCAAAAGCAAGGTCTCTGCATATCACTGAGGATGAGGATGTCACTGAACATGCATACCCACGAGAGCCACTGCTTGCCTGGCAATGCTCAACATCTGAGCTGTCTGCCCAGCTCTCGATCCTTATTGTGGCTCTGTGGACCGCTTTTAGAGAGCAATGCCCTCTTCCCTTTCTAATTCTTTTCCCCTCTCAAATGTGTATATGTATATATTTAAAAGTCAAATTGTCCTACCAGGCTTTTTATGCAAAACAGCAGAATCCTTAGCATTTCCACTCCCCTGAGGCAGCCCCTAGCCACAGGCTGAGCACATTCTTTCGGTGTGTCGTTTTCTATCTCCAAAAAACATGTTTTATTTCTCTTCCTGGAATTTTCCACTGTAGCCACAATCGATGGGCTTCCCTTCATGGAGATGACAAGTCAGTTCTCTTACACCATCCCCAGCCCTTGTGCCCCACTTCATTCAGACACATTTCTCATCTTTCCATCCCCTCAACCTAGCATGACTGAGTGGTGAGAGCGGTATTGTGTTTCCATAATTGTGCTTATAAATGCTACTCACAGCTGAGTCAACGTAGACTACAATTACTTTCTCTTTCTTGAGCAATATTAGGTTGTTTTCCCTGGAACTTACAGTTGTATTGTGAGTGTGCGCATGTGTGCTGTGCACCCAAACCTATCCTACCTGTGCATCTCTCCTCTCTCTCAACATTCAAGCACGTGAGGACATCCATCAGGTAGTGCTTCTGAAGAAATGTCCCTGTCATTGCCTTTCTTTTCTGTATCTCATTTCTTCTTATGGTCCCCTCCCCTGTTATATAGATAGACTCCATTTTGTGGTATTTCTTGCTAAGGAAAATTTCTGGAAATCTCGCATGTCCTCACAGATCTTTATTCTCTTCTCACATTTAGTTGATCTTCTATCTGAAGACAGAATTCTAAGGTAGAAATAATTTCTTTTTGAAATTATCAAAGTCTTGCTTCATTGTCTTTGAGCTTCCGGGATTGATACAAAGAAGTCTGTTGTCATTCTGACTCTTGATTCTTCGTTTGAGAACTGCTCACTGGTCTCTTGAAGTGTGTTGAGACTTCTCTTTGCCCCCAGTATTCTAAAATTCTGCAGTGTTGTCCCGTGGTGTGGACTATTTTTATATTTGGGGCAGGCTACATTGTTGCTCTTTTAATCTAGAAAATAGTGTCCTTTAGTTCTAGGATATGTTCCTCTATTTTCTTCATAAATGATTCCCTCCCCATACTTCTCATTTTCACCCCCAGGATTTGTTTATTAGATTTTTATGTGGGTTGATCTCTAATTTTCTTATTTTTCCCTCTCTCCAATTCCTTGGTATTTTTACTCTATTTTCTGGAAGAGTTCTGCAACATTTCAATTTTCTTTCTGGGTTTTAAATATCAACTATGATATTTGTATTTGCTCAAAGTTCTTTTGTACCCTGAGGATTTGTTGCATATAAGATCCTCTTCCTGTGTTACAGATGCAATGTGTTCTCATGTGACCCAGAGGTATTTTGAGTTCTCTTCTGATCCTGTTGCTTTTTTATCCATCATTGCTGGGATGTGCTTTCCCGACCATCTTGCCTGATGATCCTTCATGGTCAGCATGCAACTGTGGGCTTCTGAGCACTGGCCAGAAGCCTTGTGCTGCTTGTTACCCATGGTTTTCCCTGTAGGAAGTTCAGGCTGGGCCATTTTCTTAGGAGACCCCAGGATCAGTATCTTTAGGTATTCCTCATCTGGTGGTGAGTTTCCCTCCAAAACAACACCTCCAATTTTCTGCCTGGGTCCTTGTCCCCAAATGGGAAGGAGGTAGGAGTTTTGAGAATTTACTTGTAAATTACTTTTTACTCTTCCTGTCTCCATTTTCTTCCTTCAGCTGCATTTGGTGCTGCAGATCCAGGCAGCCTCAGGTTACGCTTCCCAAAAAATAATCCTTCAGTCTGCTGCTGAGGCTAGCCACTCTTATTTATTTATTTATTTAGATTTTTAAAATGTATTCATCTCTAGAGAGAGAGGAGAAAGAGAGACAGTGATAGAACAGGGGAGGAGCAGGAAGCATCAACTCCCATATGTGCCTTGACCAGGCCAGTCCAGGGTTTTGAACTGATGACCTCAGCATTCCAGGTTGACATTTTATCCACTGCACCACTGCCAGGCAGCCTAGCCACTTCTTAAAGAAGCCTTTATTCTTTATCCACTCCTCCTCACCCCCACCAGCAGAAACACTTACTTCCACTAATTTTGAGATGTTTATCTATGAAAAAACAGGGTTCTGTGATGTGAATAAAGTTAGCTCTCAGCATTCACCACTGCCCGCTGGGGGTGTCATTTTCTCCAATCTGCTAAATCAAGAACCACTTTTCCATTCTATTCCCACCTTCCAGTCTCTTCTCTAATTCTCTTTATCTTTATAGACGTATGAGTGTTCAAGATCCATTTCAGTCACTTCAGTGGGACTTCAAGAGGGGTAGACTTCACTGTAGTTCAGTGTTAAGACTAAGGCATTTCACTGGCATGGGCAACAAAATTGAAGGGGACATCAAAAGCTCAATCATCAAGACAAATAATACTTAATGTAATCTTTCAATATATTAGAATTAATGCCCCAAATCCACAATGAGCAAAATGTCACAAATTTAAATATAGATTGTTAGATTTAGGGAGGTGTGCTATGGCTGCCAGAGTGTAACTATTGAAGGAGCAGGAACAGGGAGTGCTGATAGGGCCCCTGTGAGGCTGAGAACAAAGAAGTTTATGTTTGAAATTCGCCACTAAGCTAAACCTGGCCCCTGTTGCTATGCTGCATGCAACCTCCCTAGCGAATAACTAACTGCCACATCTGCTTCTGTATAATGCTTGCTCACTTAAGATATATAAGGACCTAGCTGTAAGCGCCAGGCGCGACTCTCGTTTGCAGCTCCTTGTGAGTACGGTGTCTCCGGACATCTTGGGAGTTTGCCCCTGCTCAGGTTAAACTGGCCAATAAAGTACCATCTACACTCCTGAAAGTCTCTGACGTTTGTTCTCGCACCTGGTGGATGCAACATTTTGGGGGGGCTCACCTGCGATTCTCCCTCGGTGGAGTTTTGGGTCGGAGACCGGAAGGACAGCTCGAGCTGAGTAAGTATTCACTGAGGATCCTCATTTGGTTTGGCTTTTAGGCTCCAGAGCACACAATCCTGAGGTAGTAGGTGGGACACTGCTGGTAACCTACCCAAGGCTTTCAGAAGCGGGATGCCGCTCTCTGAAATTTGGATATTTGGATTTGTTAACTTTAGGAGTGACTGGTCACACTAGGAATCTTTTTTGCACCATGCTGCATTTTGTCTGAGCTTGAATGACTGAGTTGAATGTGAGAGAGACAAGTGTGTTCCTTGTGTTAATAGTGTGTATTGCCTGTATCCTACCCTTTCTCATTATTCCTGAGTCATCTAGGATGGGACAACAGGAGTCTGTGCCGGGATCCCCACTTGAGTGCCTGTTGAAGAATTTTTCTGATTTCCAGAAGAGGGCTCAGAGGTACAGAGGTCCGCAGCCGAGTCCAGGTTTCTCCAGACCTTGAGCCAGCTGGAATAGCCTGCATTTAATGTGAGATGGCCCACAGAGGGCACTTTTGACCTTCCAACTTTTTTTGCTGTCAGAGCCACGGTCTATAGGGCTCCCCACCCAGACCAATACCTGTATATAGATGTGTGGGTAGATATAGCCACCAAGCATCCTGGGTACAGAAAGTGTCTGAAGGACAGCAAGCGAGGCAGGCAAGAGGTTTGTCTCGCTACAGGAATAGGAAAGTTGGGAGGGTCGAAGAAAAGGAAAAGGGAGAAGCCCATTCCCAGACATGGCCTGGTGAACCGTCTAGACTTTACCCTGTTTTGCTTGGACCACCGGAGGACCACCTAGACCTGGTGAATTCCCCTCCACCCTATCAGCAGCAGGAGAAGCCAGATTCCTCGTGGCAGGATGTAAGCAGGCTCTCAAGCCCACCCCACACCCGAGGAGGGGCGGTCTATGGTGAGGGAGGCACAGCCATTTTGCCTCCTTCCCCTGGAGGTGCAGCCATTTTGCCTCTCCGGGAGGTGCCACCGGCACCAGCTGCTGGCCCACAGGCACCTCCTCACCTCATCTATGTGCCTTTTTCCACTAGTGATTTATACAATTAGAAACATCAGAATCCCCCATTCCCTGAGAAATCTCAGGGACTGATATCTCTCCTTGAGACCATTTTTAGGACCCATCAGCTCACATAGGACGATTGTCAGCAGATTTTACAAACCCTCTTCACTTCTGAAGAAAGGGACAGAATAATGAGAGAAGCTACTAAGGCAGTATTAGGAGAAGAAAGGGAAACTCAGGAGGGACGAAGGGAAATAGAAGATGTTCTCCCGTCTCAACCTCCTACCTGGGACCCTAATACCACTGGGGGAAGGGACGCGCTCCTCCAGTATCGCCGGGCTCTGTTGAGGGGGCTCAAGGCAGCAGCTAGAAAGCCAACCAACTTTAGCAAGGTAAGTGAGGTCATCCAGGGAAGGGAGGAATCCCCGGCAGCCTTCTTAGAGAGACTCATAGAGGCATATAGAGTATACACCCCCTTAGACCCAGAATCGGAAGAAAACAAGAGGCTAATAAACATAGCCTTTGTGACTCAAGCCGCTTCTGATATAAGAAAAAGCTTCAGAAGATTGAAAGGTTCGAGGGAGAGAATAGGAGTAAGCTATTAGAAATAGCCCAGAAAGTATATATTAACAGGGATGATCCGGAGGTTGGCAGAGCAAAGGAGGTAGCCAAGATCCTGATTGCTGCTCAGAAACCTCCCCCCAAAGGAAAAGGGGGACAGAGGAAGGGCCAAGGACAGCAAATAAACAAGGATCAATGCGCCTATTGTAAAGAGAAAGGACACTAGCAGAGAGAGTGCCCAAAGTTGAGGGCCAACAGCCAGAGGCCAAAACAAGCCCCAGAGGTCTTGCTCCAAACCTTAGACTGACGGGGCCAGGGCTCCATTCCCGTCGGCTCCCAGGAGCCCATGGTCACCTTAAAAGTCGAAGGAAAACCATTAGACTTCCTAGTTGACATGGGAGCCACCTATTCAGTCCTAAAGAAACCACAGGGCCAGATGCAGAAGGCAACTACTAAGATAATAGGAGCAACAGGCAAAGCAGAAGCCTACCCATGGGCCACCGCAAGAATTACTGACTTAGGTAGAGGCACCATCACCCACTCTTTTCTAGTCATTCCAGACTGCCCTTACCCACTGCTTAGAAGGGACTTATTGCAGAAACTTCAGGCTACCATAACCTTCTGACAGGAGGAAAGCTCTATAGGGAACAAAGAGGCAGAGGTCAGCATAGAAGTAATGGTCCCACTGTCTGAAGAAGACTTACTTGCCACCGTCCTAGAAGGTAAGGAGGCCGAGGAAGGGATTCCAGACGCCCTGCGTGCCCGGGTATCTGAGGTTTGGGCAGAAACCAACCCCTCAGGTTTGGCCGCTCACCAACCGCCTGTCCTGGTACAACTGCTTAGCACTGCTAGACTGGTTAGGATCAGGCAGTACCCAGTCCCAGCCCGAGCTAGACAAGGAATCACCCAGCACTTTCAATGCCTGCTAGAGGCAGGCATCCTTCGAAGGTGCCAATCAGCCTGAAACACCCCGCTGCTTCCCGTCCAGAAACCAGGGAGCCAAGACTATCATCTGGTCCAGGACTTGTGAGAAGTGAATGCGCAGGTAGAGACTATTCATCCCACGATGCCCAACCCGTATACCTTACTGAGCTCATTGCCCCAACCCATACCTATTATTCTGTCCTAGATTTAAGGATGCTTTCTTTTGTATTCCCTGGCACCTCAGAGCTAAGAGATCTTTGCCTTTGAATGGAATGACCCAGATAATAGACTGGTAGGGCAGTTCACTTGGACCAGACTACCACAAGGGTTTAAGAATTCCCCCACCATTTTTAATGAAGCCCTCAGCAAAGATCTGCAGGCTTTCCTCTCCTCTCATCCATCGATTGTACTGCTCCAGTATGTAGAAGACATCCTCATAGCTGCCAAGGATGAAGGAGAGTGTAAGGAAGCTACCTCGGACATGCTACAAGATCTCAAGCAAATAAGGTATCAAATCTCCACCAAGAAGGCCCAGATTGTGACACAAACTGTAAGTTATTTGGGGTATCACTTACAGGGAGAGCAAAAGACACTGTCCAGCCAGCGAATTCAGACAGTCTTGCAGATCCCCGAGCCTACTAACAAGAGGCAGGTATGAGAATTTCTGGGTACAGTAGGATACTGCTGACTGTGGCTTTGCAGAACTAGCTAAACCCCTACATGAACTAACCAGGGGTAAGGAAGAGCAGTTCACATGGAAAGATAGGGAGAAGCAAGAGTTCCAAGCACTTAAAGAGGCCCTGGTGACTGCCTCAGCTTTGGCCCTGCCAGATCTGGCCAAATCCTTTCAGCTATTTATAGCAGAAAAGGGAGGGGTAGCTTTAGGGGTACTGAGCCAGGAACTTGGGCCATAGAAGAGGCCTGTCGCCTATCTGTCCAAGAAACTTGATCCTATAGCCTCGGGATGGCCAACATGTCTGAGGGCGCTTGCTGCCACCTCCATACTAGTCAAGGAGGCTAGTAAATTGACTTAGGGCAGGACCTCAAAGTCATTAGGGGAACACTACGTAGAGCAAGTGCTGCGAGCACCTCCTGACAGGTGGCTATCTAATGCGTGGCTAATGCAGTATCAGGCTCAGCTGCTGAACGCTCCATCTGTTCAGTTCCTCAAAACTGCTGCCCTGAACCCAGCGACCCAGTACCAGACTCCACTTTAGTCCACAGTTGCAAACAAATCCTTGACACAGTAACTGGCTTCTGCCCGGACTTAAGGGATCAAGCATATGGGAAGGCAGACCTGACCCTCTTTACTGAAGGGAGCAGTTTTATTAAGGATAGACAGCGACATGCAGGGGCAGCAGTAACCACGGAAAATAAGGTCCTGTGGCAGAAAGCACTGCCCACAGGAACATCTGCACAAAAGGTGGAGCTAATAGGACTAACCCGAGCCTTACAGATAGCAGAGGGAAAAGTTGCCAACATCTACACTGACAGCCGGTATGCATTCGCCACTGCCCATGTCCACGGAGCCATATACAAGGAGAGAGGCTTACTGACAGCAGGGGGAAAAGACATTAAAAATTGCAATGAAATTCTTGCCTTCCTAAACATCATTTGGCTACCTACCAAAGTTGCCATCATTCACTGCAAAGGACACCAGAGAGGGGACTCTCCTATTGTAAAGGGTAACAACCGAGCAGACTCAGCTGCAAAAGAGGCAGCCACTGGGCCACAAGAAAGCCTTCTGCCATTGCTGCCTAAGCCAACGCTACCTCCGGATCCTAGATATTCCCTGGAAGAGAGCAGAAAGGGATGCAGTTGAAAGGGTAGAAAAATCAGCAGGGATAGATAGAGCTTCCTGACTCCCGGCTCTATTTACCCCAGGGAATAGTAAGAGAAATAGTAGGAGATATTCATACTAGTACCCATCTAGTATGGACAAAACAAGCTAGAACAACTAATGAGGAAGTATTATATAGGGCCCAACATCAGGGATATTGTCCACTCCATTGTCTCGAGGTGCAGCATCTGTGCCAGAGTAAATGCACAGAATAAGAAGCTATCCCCCTTTGTGAGATATTGGGGAAAAGCTCCGGGAGAACTGTAGGAAATAGATTTCACAGAGATTACCCCTAGGAAGTCAGGTTATAAGTATCTATTAGTATTAGTAGACACCTTCTCAGGATAGGTGGAAGCATTCCCCACGAGAGGAGAGGCTGCTTCCACAGTTTGCAAAGTCTTATTAAGGGAAATCATACCTAGATATAGCATTCCCTTAGCCCTAGGATCAGACAATAGATCTGCATTCATATCCAGGATATCCCAAGAATTAGCCACTAAGTTAGGTATTAATTAGAAATTGCATTGCATTTATAGGCCCCAAAGTTCAGGACAAGTAGAAAGAATGAACAGGACTCTGAATGAAACTATAATTAAGCTAAGCTTGGTCTCTCCCTAAGAGGGGAGACCAGCGAAAACTAGGTTAAGCTCCTCCCTTTCGCCCTTTTTAGAACCAGATGTACCCCTTATCTCAATAAATAGAACCTTATGAAATCTTATTTAGGTAACCTGTGCCCCTTGTACCTCGATTGACCAGAGGGGAACTAGATTTATAATCATAATTTCCTCAAGTCCTTGCAGGCCCTACAGCACATCAAAAGCGAGGTGCAGGCCCTCCAGAGATCAGCCCAATCGAATGCGAAACACAGCTCCCAACTACTGGAGCCACCGGAGCCTGGACAGTAGGTGTAGATTCTCAACCACAGATGGGGCAACCTTAAGCCGTGGTAGAATAGACCGTTCCAGGTGATCCTGAGTACACCCACAGCTATTAAGGTAGCTGAAAAGCCCTACTAGATCCACCTCTCCCACGTGAAGCCGGCCCAACCACCCAACAAAGGATCTCGGAGATGGCAAGTCAAGCAGACCCCTGGAGAGCCTCTAAAGCTCACCTTCTCCTCCACTTAGGACTAATGACTTTTTATTGTTTACCCAGTAAGGGACTAGAGTTGCAGGAATAGGTTTTAATCAGGACAGCAGATAGCACAGTTATAGCACAAAATAACACCTGGGAAAGGAACCTGCTACCTCCTGGCAAATTTCCCCTTAGGTAATTCCAATTACAGTGACTATTGCCTTAACTAAGAAACCCTGCCACCCTAGAGGGCCCAAAAGTAACGAAGGCACCTGAAGGACTATGGTTTGTGTGCACTCAAAGTATCTTCAAGTGTATAGTCCCCACTCATCCTGAACTTTGTGTAAGTGCTTGTGTTATTCCACAGGTATATCTGTATAGGGGAAACCCCAAATTCCTTGTTGCTCCCCCGAGGCGGGCAAAATGAGCTCCACTCCTTATCCCTATCTTACCTACCATAGGAATTGTAGGGTCAGCAGCAGTAGGGACAGCATCCCTCATTCAAGGGAAACTTACCCTCAGACAGCTATCCAAGACATTCTCTAAAGATATTGCGCTTCTCCAAAACCAGGTAATATATCTCGAGAAGCAAATAGACTCCTTAGCCTAGGTAGCCCTTCAGAATAGGAGAGGGCTAGACTTCCTCTTCCTTGAGCAAGGAGGACTGTGTGCTGCCTTAAGAGAAGAATGTTGTTTTTACACTAACCACCCTAGAGTAATTAGAGAGAATATCAAGATACTTGCAAACAGATTAAAGAATAGGAACCTAGAAGAAGACAGCCCTAGCTAGTATGCCTCTATGTTCAAGACTTCTCCTTGGTTAACTACCCTCATATCCGCAATTGCTGGACCCCCTTCTATTATTCTTATTGTCTCTTACCTTTGGACCAATAATCCTTAACAAGCTCCTTGCGTTCGTAAAGGAGAGGGTAGATATAGTAAAGTTAATAGTTCTGTCCCAACCTTATACCATTCTCCCCACTGATGAAGAATCAAGGGTTTGATTTATGCCCAAAAGAGATAGGGGAATGTTAGATTCAGGGAGATGTGCTGTGGCTGCCAGAGTGTATCTATTGAAGGAGCAGGAACAGGGAGTGCTGATGTGCTGTGGCCGCCAGAGTGTGACTATTGAAGGAACAGGAACAGGGAGTGCTGATAGGGCCCCTGTGAGGCTGAGAACAAAGAAGTTTATGTTTGAAATTCGCCGCTAAGCTAAACCCGGCCCCTGTTACTATGCTCTGGCCCCTGTTGCTATGCTATGTGCGACCTCCCTAGCAAATAGTTAACTGCCACATCTGCTTCTGTATAATGCTTGCTCACTTAGGATATATAAGGACCTAGCTGTAAGTGCCAGGCACGACTCTCGTTTGCAGCTCCTTGTGAGTACAGTGTCTCTGGACATCTTAGGAGTTCGCTCCTGTGCAGGTTAAACTGGCCAATAAAGTACCATCTACACTCCTGAAAGTCTCCGACGTTTGTTTTTGCACCCGGTGGATACAACAAGATCAGCGTGACTGGTTTTTCAGCATCATGTTCCAATACAGTTCAGCATGGCCCTGTGCCGTCCATCACTTCTGAACAGTCCTGATGACCTTGGTTGTCTTCATGACCACATGAAACTATAAAAGTCACAAGAAGCTGAAAATTATATTTTCCCTTGTCCATCATGCCAATTACTTGAACATCTGAAAAATAAGGGCTAACTCTCATCTGGCCTGACCACTTTGGGACTAAATGCTGCTACACTAGCATAAGGCAGATGAACTTGTCCAGCACTGGTGGACATAGCTATGTGTCCTACCACCGGGATTTGTCTCACAGTAAGAACCACCTCTTTGAAAAGCTTTGGTGATTCAGCAGGACTATTCATGTGCATTAGGACAAAGAAGGAGGCCCCAAAACCAGTGTTTTAGATCTACTGGACATTTGGAGTGGACTAAGGGTATCTGTCAACAGTAAGACAGTCTCCACACACAGATGAAAGGTAACATAAATTCAGGGGTTTTTTTTGCCAGGATGTATGTCAAGAATTTTCTTGCAACACCCTAACCCAGCAGGCCAGTGCCATGCACTCCAGGCTGAACTTGGCCGTGCAAACACCAGCCCTTCTCCATCACTTCACCTTGAGGCTGTGACTGCACATTTCTGGAAGGTATTAAGTGGTGACTGCGACTGACTCCAAAGCATCCTAGGAGTTCAAGAAACTCTCAATATCTGACATTTGCCAACAATTACATGAGTCTTTTAGAAAAATTACCTTCTCCTTCTAATAAATTGTGATTCAGCCTTTGCTCCCTGGTGGGCAGCCACATTCCAGCCACCAGTGGCATGAGTAATCAACCGTTTCACTCATGCCACTCAGATAGTCTTCCAAAAGCCCCACCAGTTGAACTTTTCCCAAAATCTTCCTTCATTATGTTTAAACTGAACAGGTCACATTCAGAGGCAGGAGCGCTGTCCCCATGGGGATGTTATAAAAGCAAAGTGAAGTTTCCACCTGTACTCTGAGACCCAAGAGGACTGGCACTCTGAAATTTCAAGATAATATGATTAGCTTTTGTTAGAAACACATTGTGCTATGAAGTGGATCTCTTGACAAAAATATGGGCGCACCTGGCTGGCACTTCTCTGTTTTCTGAAGGAGAGGGTAACCTACTTCTGTTCAACTTTTGAACGTGTCTGTGTGTGCACGTGTGCACGGGGTGCGCAAGCACGTGCTCCTGACCAGCAGTGGGTTGTCTTTGTAAGGTGCCAGGTAAGAACAAGGCTATCACTATGAAGAGAAGCATTATGTCACAGCTCAGACACTCAGACGAGGCCACACCTGGCGTTCTTTGTTCTGTGTCACAGAGCTTGGTTATAAGAGGTGAGGTGACGGCTGGAAGGAAGCCAGGAGAACAGAGAGCAGGAAAGGGATCCAGGAGAGGAAAGCTGCCAGAAAGTGCAAGAATGTCTCAAGGAAGCAGCTATCCCCGTCTTTGATAATTTACCATTTTTTAGCGAGAGTCTAAAATGTGTCTCTATCAAAGGTGAATGAGATCCAGTCCCTCCCTCAGAGCACATACGATAGAGGAAGTGTGTCTGGAGTGGCTGTAATATGCAAACAGCTTGAACTTTTCGGCCCTCACTTACACTGGTGAGAGGGCGTTGTTTTATCAGAAACACTGATAATTTCCTGAACCCTGCTACACAAACGTAGCATCAAGCTGGACAAACAGACACTAAACAAGGAAGAGCTATTTGTATCTCCTACCAACAAAAGAGTTTAATTGAAAAACAAAGCAAAGCTCATGTGAAGTGGCACTGGGATCTCATCACTTGGAAATGCTACTGTAAAATTCAAAACTCGAAACAAGGAAAAAGAGGGATGCAAAGAGAAACAGGTTCTGTAAGCAAAATCCCTTCTTTCTGAGACTCAGAAAAAAATCTAATATAGTCACAGGATTAAAAGTGACAAACAATGGCCAGTGAAATATATTAATTTGTGGTGTACCAGACAAGAAGGAGCTATGTAACTGGGGCATTAAAGCTATGTTACCACAAGTGTATTGTGCTTGATGGCGCGAGAGTTTCCAATGGCCACGGTAACAAATCACCACAAATTTAGTGACTTGAAACAACACAAATTTATTATCTTACCATCCCATAGGTTTGAAGTCCAACAGAAGTCTCCTGGGCTGAAATCAAGTTTTCTATAGGACTGGGTTCATTTGTGGAGACTCCAGGGAAAGTTGACACCTTACCTTCTTCAGCTCCTGGAGGGCACCCACATTTCTTTGTTCATGTCCCTTCCTCCGGCTCCAAAGCCAGCACTAGCAACGCAGTCCTTCTCACGCTGTGTCACTCTCACTGTCTTGCTTGCCTTTTCTACTTTTAAGGAAACCTGTGATTTCATGGGCCCACGTGACACCCAAAATAATCTGTTCATTTAAAGGTCAGTTGAGGCTCTGGCCAGAGGATGTCCCGGGTTCAATCCCCAGTCAGGGCACACAGAAGAAGTCACCATCTGCTTCTCTCCCCTTCTCTCTCCCCTTTCTCTCCCTCTTCCCTTCACACAGCCAGTGTCTTGATAGGTTCAAGTGTGGCCCTGGGCGCTGAGGATAGCTCAGTTGGAGCACAACAGCTTCAGCACTAAAAATAGCTTCATACTTGAGTATTGGCCCTAGATGGGGTTGCCAGGTGGATTCTTGTTGGGGAGCATGTGGGAGTCTACCTCACTATCTCCCCTCCTCTCACCTAAAAAAAAGTTAATTAAAAATAAAAAGTTGATTACCAAACTTGTCATATATTACAGATTAAATTATGTCACCCTCCTCTCAAAATGATATGCTTAAATTCTAACCCCCAGTACCTCAGAATGTGACCTTGTTTGGAAACAGGTTCTTTGCTGATATAAATAGTTATGATGAGGTTATACTAGAGTAGGGTGGGCTCCTAATCCAATATAACTGCTGTCCTTATAAGAAGACAACCATGTGAAGACACAGACACATGGGGGAATGCCATGTGAAGATGGAGCAGAGGTTGGAGTGACATATCTTCAAGTCAGCGAATGCCTGGGCCTGACCTATGGGGTGCAGTGAATAAAGTGTCAACCGGAACCCTGAGGTCACCGGTTTGAAATGATGGGCTTGCCTGGTCAAGGCACATATGGGAGTTGATGCTTCCTGCTCCTCCCCCCTTCTCTCTTTCTCTCCCCCTTCTCTAAAATAAATAAAAATAAAATAATTTTTTTAAAAAAGGAATGCCTGGAGCCATTAGAACTTAGAAGAGGCAAGGAAGTGTCCTCCATCACAGGTTTCCAAGGGAACATGGTCCTTCCCACACCTTGATTTCAGACTTCCAGCCTCCAAAGCTGTGATGAGATAAATTGCTACTGTTTTAAGGCACCAAGCTGGTGATGCACTCATCCACCACTTATCGATGGGTGATTCATTCTGAGAATGTGTTGTTAGGCAATCACATTGTTGTGCAAACATCATGGAATGCACTTACACAAACCTAGACAGCCTAGCCTACTGCACACCTAGGTTATATAGTATTGCCTATTGCTTCTAGGTACAAGCCTGTAAAGCATGATACTGTGCAAAACGATACCAAATTAAATCAAGCACACAGAAAATGTTTCAATCAAGAGACCTGGCAAACACAAAACGTATGAGGCATGGCCACATAACCCAGCATGTTGTTTTATAGCAAACATCTTTTATAAGCAGAATGAGTTTAGTCTAAAATAATGATTAAAAAGTATGGTATGATAAATACAGAAAGCAATACCATAACCCTTTATTATCATAATCCAGTTTTATGTACTGTACATAATTGTGTGTGCTATACTTTCATACGACTGGCAACATGGTAGGTCTGTGTACACCAGCGTCACCCAAACACGTGAATAATGCATGATGCCATGATTTTACCATGGCTATGATGTCACTAAGTAGTAGGACTTTTCCAGCTCCATTAGAACGTTATATATGTGGTCCTTTGCCAACCAAAAGGCTGTTAGGCAGTGCGTGACTGCTTTGTTAGAGCAGCCCCAGGAGACTAACAGACTGTACAAGGTGGTGTATTCATGGATTCCAGGGATGAGGCTGTAAACATGTTGGGGTGCTATGCTTCCTACCACCGTGACTTTCAAAAAATTTTGAATTTGGGGAGTTTCAATGGAAAGGATTGGTAGAGGAGAGGTGTTTGGAGACTATTTCCCATGTGTCTTTGGGTTTTTGCACATCTTGGGAAAAGGTACATGGTGACTTTGTGCCAGACTATATTTTTAAGAATGTTTTTACAGAAAATAATCTGAAAATATAGGACTAGTGCCCACCCCTGGGGCGAAGGTGTTTCTTTTGCTTTTTTTTTAATTGTCAGTGTAATAAGGAAATGTCTCTCTCCAGGTCAAAAGTCAGCAGGCAGGCTTACTGTTCATTACAAAAGATTCAGGTTTCCAAAATGAGGAGCTCTGCTCTGGTACCATAGCCCACCAGCGGTCCAGCTGTCACCTGGCCCACTCAGCAGCATCCTGTGGCAGAAATGCTGATAGTCTGGCTGCTTCTGTGACTGTGAGCTGGGAACTATCCTCTCTGACCCAGGCATCCCATGTCTTCTCTCTGCATCTATGAATCTGTAGCAGGCTAACAACAGGGTAGCCTGTAAGCAGCATGCATTTCAGGCCCCTCGGTACTTGACAGAGGGAAGTTCCGGTGGGAAATTTGAACGTGGGAGAGAAGCTGCAGTGAATGGCTGTCACTGAACAATTCGAAGTGCAGTTCAAATTCCCTAGCACTTCAGCTCACCTGCTTTTGGCATCATCTGCCTGTTGCACTGATTCTCTAGGTCAGGTCCCTGGACCTGCAGCGTCAGCATCACTTGGAACCCTATTAGCAAAGTAGCTTCCTGGGCCACACCCCAGACTCAGTGAATCAGGAGTTCTGGGTGGGGCCCAGCCACCTGCCCTCCCGTTTTAACAAGCCCTCCTGGTGACACTGATGTTTGCCTTCTGAAGACCACCAACCTGCCTTGTGGTTAGCTCACCAACTGCAGGGTCTTGATGTGTGTTCATGAAGAGTTTTCTTAGGGCAGGTCACCTAGGACAATAGTGAGGCCAAGAGAGACGAGTCACCTGTCCACTGTTGTGGCTCCCCTGACTCCCCTTTTGTGAAGCATGGTGTCATTTTCTGCGTTTTCTATAATGTTTGCTCTCTCCAGCCTCACCCCTAACAGAGACCAAGCCTTTTACTACAGGAACACGTAAAGTCATGCTATAAAATTTGGTCAAGATTAGCAACCATTCTCTCTTTTTTCTTCCTTCCTTCCTTCCTTCCTTCCTTCCTTCCTTCCTTCCTTCCTTCCTTCCTTCCTTCCCTCCCCTCCCCCTCACCCCTTCCTTCTCTTTCTTTCTTTCTTTCTCTATCTCTCTCTCTCTCTCTCTCTTTCTCTTTCTTTCTTTCTTTCTTTTGTTTTTTAGTGATGGGGGAGATAGACAGACTTCTACATGCAGCCGGACCAGGATCCACCCGGCAACCCCTGTCTAGAGCCAATGCTCTAATCAATCGAGCTATCCCAGTGCCCAGGGCCGACGCTCAAACCAGTCAAGACACTGGCTGCTAGAGGAAAAGGGAGAGAAAGGGGAGAGGGAGGATTACATCTCATGTGTGCTCTAATCAGAGATCGAACCTTGATGTCCACACAACGGGTTAACGCTGTATACAGTGAGCCAACGGGCCAGGACCCAGCAACCATTCTCAAGGAGGCAAACTGGCCCCAGATGACTGTCCCTTAGGGAAGGAAGGGCCAGAAAAAGAAGGGAGGACAACTGAGAAAGAAGGATTTCAGGGGTCTCACAGTGGCGGGCTTTGCTCCAAAGCTAAAAATAACCTGCAAGGGATACATTGGCAGAGGGCCTGCACAGTCCTTTGCACACAGCGGAGCCTCTGTTGGCTGTGAAGGAGACGTGGCTCTTTCTGGTAGGGCCAGCAAGACGGCGCAAGAGGAGAAGGAACTGCACTGACACGCTTCCAGAGAGAGTGGAACCTTCTCTGTACCTGCAAGAATACCACTTGCAGGCCAGAGCAGAGCAGAAAGGCTGTAGGAATCATTCCAAGGTTGTAAAAGGACCAGGAGAGGAAAAACAGCTTCAGTGCTGCATGGGGGAAGTGAATCAGCCAACCAAGTGGCTGATTCAGTGATTTTTATTTTTTCCCCCCACGTAAAAATTACCTCAAAACCCCTCCAACCTGTAGCTCAAGGACAGAGCAAAGGACAAACAATATTCTTACTTCAAAAAATAGCATAGAAGGGAGAAAACTCAGTCCTCACAGAGTTCTCAGGGGATTTTTTTCCCTAACTTTGCTCTTTTCCTCCCTCAATTGCCAGATAAATCACAGCATCAAAAATGTTCCATTCTCTAGCCATGAAGAGCTTTCAAGTGTACTGTTTAATAAAACCCTGAATGCAGCAACAGAAAGAAGAACTTACAGTAGATATTGAAACAAATTCGTCTATGCCCTTTTGTTAAATGATAATAAAGGATTTACAATGATCAGATCTTGCTTTGAATGGGCCGGCCACCCCAAGAGATGTCTGTACATAGAGTCACTCAGTCTTTCTGTTGGCCCTTCCCTATTCTGGGAATGGGTTTTATGGGACCATGTATTAAATTCTTTAGTCTTTAGCTTTCCATAAGCAGCCACAGATCAGCTGATTATGCCCAGTGGATACTTTTCATGGACTATTTACAGAACATTTTTCAGTGTATTGCCAAGGAACCTAACATTACTTCTTGCCCATGGACGAGCTTTCTTCCAGTTTTTTTCTCTATAGGTATTTCCTACCCACACGTCCACCCTTATAACTCCTCTGGTGGGATGAGACGATTCTCACTCTAAAAGGAAAAGCCTGGGCCTCATTAAGGTGAACGCATTAGCGATCGTCTTTGGCTCCGAGTGCAGCCATCACACAGATCCTGTTTTGGCAGGATGCAGCTCAGTCATCTCAGTGGCACACCTGGCACCCAGGCTGGGGCAGGGAGAAGTATGGCCTACGTCTATGAGCATCCCACAGTGGAAATCCAGGGACATGGCCATGAAGGCTGCTGTAAGGTGTGGCAGGAGACCAGGTTCATCCCAGGAAAGACCCTGGCAGGTGTGAAAAAGACGAGGGTCACTCTTATCTGTGCATTTGGGGCAAGGTGGCTGATGCGAAGCCAGGCTTCTAAACAGGCCAGTCAGACAGAAAGTGGCCCAAGACCATAAAGGGGAGGGTGTAAGTCAAGATCTGCTGAAACCCTAGGAAAGAGTTTTAAATCCAGGCAGGAGAACCCCCGGAAGGGGTCAGGGCCAGCTTAAACGTGGGTGGAAAGCTTTGCTTCTGGCTGGTCCCTTCAGCTCCCCAGGCCCTCAGACCCACCCCAGGTCATACTGAACCAGGTCTCATGCCAGCTCTTCCCTGGCCAGCACTGTGCACTCAGGAGAGCCCCTTCCCCTTTCTGGCCTCTGGTTCCCCACTGGAAAGTCTGCACTTCACTTTGGACTTGCTGAGAGTCTGGGCTCCTTCTGACTCTCATACTCCTTCCCTGGAGGGGGTCCCTCACCCTTGTCCTCACAGTAGTGAAAACTGTGGTCAGCAGACAAAAAATCTCCATCCTAACTCGAGTATTTCTGGACAGTCTGACAGGGTTCACATACACACATGGTTCACAACCAGCCAATAAGACCTGATCTGACCACTCCACTTCCCTCACACCTCACTGCTCTGTTGCTTCTCCTTTCTCACTCTGCATGCAACCTTCAGACCAGACCACCAGGCTCCATACCCCCTTCTCTGTGCTGCGCTGGCCAGTGTGGGACGATTTATGGAAGGTTAAAGAGGGGACATCAGGGACCACTCTCACAGCAGTAACTATTCTCCTGCCACATTTCCATCTAGAATCACCTGCCCTGTCTGTCATCTCTTCACTCTCTTCTTGCCGGGCAAACAATGAGAATGTGAGCTCCTTGTATTGGCAGACTATGGCTGTGGGGCTGTTCTAGAGGAGTCTGCCCAACCTGGGCAGGTGTGCTTGGAAGTAGGGCCCACCTGAGCATGCCAGGCTAATGCATTCCAAGACTGGAGAGAACATGATCTCTTAGCAACATAAATACACACATGTATCTTGGCAGATGTTTAGGGAAGTAGTTGGTTCCCTGTTCTGTGTCTGAGACACATCAACAGATCAGAGGTCCAGCCCCATCCTGGAGCTCATCTGACACACGGATGGAAACACTGCCACAATTTATGCACTGACTGAGTGTTCATTCTTCAGGACCTCTAGTGGCAGAAGAAGGACTTGGCTACTTTTCCAGGTGACCTGGTTTCACATGTTCCCCTGCATATCTCTTTGTCCATTCCCACAGCCACTGTCCTCACTCAGGCCTCCCTCATGTCTCTCACAATAGCCTCAGAAATGGCCTCTCTGACCTCCACTGCCATCCACGACCCTCCCCCTTTATTCACAGAGCAGCACTGGACCAGCCTTTCAGCCCTCACGCAGTTCCCACCCCCAGAACGGAAGCGCAGGAGCACGCTGGTCACGTCCTGTGCACAAGCTGCCCTTGGCACTGGGGACTGTTTCTGGTCTTTATCCCTTGGGTATGGGGACCCGGGCACTTCCTGCAGAACCATTAATGTGTCTGAGGGTGGGGTACTGCCTCAGGTCCCCTGGGAGGCAGAAAGTATTATGAGTTCAGGCTCTTTGGTAACTTTCTAAAATTAAATATTTTCTGAATTTCAAAATACAACAGGCTCCTGGGTGTTGGCTAAAGAATTGGGGGCCTGCTTGTGAAGTCAGCAGCCACAGCCACCATCACAGCCACCTGGCCCATGCAGGTTCGCATTAAATTCAGACAGACGGTAATGAAACAATGGAGCCAAGAACTGGTGGGCCATCATCTTTAATCCTAGCTTGCACCCGGCAGGCAAGTAAAAACACATACTGGGCTCCAAAACCCACTCATTCAGTGCTCACAAAGCTACTGACTTATCCGAGTTTCCTAGAATCAAATGTTTTTACCTCACCAGACTTATTCACCTCTGTTCCCCATCTCCTTCTCTCTGCACAAACTGGCTTCTCCTTCAACACTGTGATCTTGGCTGCTTCTCCTGGCCTCCTCCACGTGGCCTCTCTCTGCTCTCCTCTCTGCTCTCTCCTCTAATGCTAATCTCAGGAACTGAGACAGAGCAAGTTCCCGGTCTGCCCCACTTTATAGTGTAGAAACCAAAACCTTTAATCCAATATACAAACAAGGAAGTCTCTGATACAAAGTCACTTATCTGAGGCATGATGGGATTGCACCACCCCACATCAAAAAGGGTAAGAAAGGCTTAGTTCAAAAACCAGGTCCCAGCTATAAGGATCTTGCCTGCCCACAGCCCGTCCCCAACACACATTAATATAATCACGCCCATCCCAAGCAAGAAGGGCAACCAATACCATCACCTGGGCGATGGGCTTCCACGTGGGCAGCACCATCTTTAACAAAGTGAGCATAATATATTTTATCTGCCCAACACTGCTGTATGGATACTGTTGGTTCCCTGCCCTACACTCACTGGGGAAAAGTTAGGGTCTGCACTTGGAAGAACATTTCTCTCTCCCCGTCTCCCCTTTGCTGTTGCTTTATCTTGCTCCCCAACGTCTTCTCATATCTCTGGCTCTCCCTCTCCCTCCCCCATCCCCTGACCCTTCCTGTTGGATATGCAGTCATCTTGTGATCATGTGGGAAGCCAGACTCTGGTGGAAGCTCACTGAGCATGGCAGAGCTGAGAAACAGAAAGAAATCTGGCCCAACAGCAAGGACATCCTTGAACTGCCGATCTTGCCAAGCCTGGACCCACCTCCTTCTGAACTTGCAGTTCTGTGAGATAATAAACTTCCTTATCACTTAGACCAGTTTGAACTGTTATTTCAGTTTTTTTTTTTTAAATGCAGATTTTATCATCGCTCACCCAGCTTAGAATCATTGTCTGTGACTTTCAGGATGAAGTACCACCTCTTCAGCTCAGTTCAGGGCAGAGGCCACCCGCCCCTCCCTACCCAGCACAATCCCAGATCTCCTCAGATGAACTCTGTCCCCAGCGACACTAAACTATGCAGTTCCTCAGGCTTCCCAGTAGCCTTGCTCTGCATGCCTTCGAGAAGGAACTTCCTTGCTGAAAGTGTACAACCCTGCTGGCAAGCCAGTGCCGATCTGCCTTCAAACTTCAAAGCATTACCTTCTCTAATCACCTCCTCCTGCTCCCAGGACACTGAGGGAGTGAGAGCACAGGCTGGGGCTCAGTGTAGGCCAGGGTGCGTGTTAGACGGTGCTCGGGGGGAAGACACAGAAAGACAGACAGGGAAGGTGGAAGAAACCGAGTCCTGGCCAGAGCATACCAGGCACTGGACTAAGCCTCACCCAAAGACAGAGCAACCTTCAAACTTTAATTCTTGTGAGTTTTTAAATTTGCTGTATTGTTCAAGTTAATTGAGTCAATTTTTTTTCTTCTTGCCACTGAAAGCATTCCAAAAATGTTTTTCCCAAAGCAAAGGTGCCCCCATGCTTTGCTGTGTGGACTGGTGGCTCTTCGAGGGTGAGGGCCAACAATGATTTGGTTTTCCATTCTCTGCATTTGAAGATACAAAGTAAGAGTTTGCTGAAGTTAAGTGAGCTTCTCACTTTTGCAAGTTTTGGTTTATTTAAATATATATTTCAAAAATTCTGTCTCTTAATATTGTTGGTTCAAAAAGTACTGAATTCTAGTCAGGCACAGGGCTGGTTCCCTCTAACGACCAAACTGAGTGTGTGTTTAGTGTGTCATATTTCAATTGTGAGCACAGAATAAAACATTAAAATCACTTTTCATAAAAACATCAATTTTTTATTTAAAATACATAGTCTCTCAATGATCTATTTTTTCCCAATAAGATCACAGGGTTACGCATCTTTTAGAATAATATTTTTTCTTTTCCCAGAAGGCCTAATTGCCTCCCCAGCAACGAGGTCCGCTGCTTCCCTCACCTGTGCCCAGTCTCTGTGCCCCCTGTGCCACCCTCGCCAGGGGCGGTGGGGTGAAGCTCCTCTGGGAAGCAGCTAGACCTCAGGGCTCTTGAGGAGCCCCCTGCTCTCTCTCCTCATTCCTCCTCCTCCCCTGGTCCTGCTGAGGAGATCACCCCACCCCAAGGTGCCAGTCTCACCACTCTGCTTGGGAAATCAAATGAAAAAAAAAAAAAAAACTCAAGCTGTTCCAAGATGCTATGATTCTGACAACATTACTATACAGTTACTGAATTTCATGACTCCAGCTTTCTGTGCCCTCCCCGTGTTGAAAGGGTCCCACCTGCTGAGCTGGGGGGGAGATGGCTGGCAGGTCAAGACATCAGGTGCAAAGCTATGGTGACAGCGTGAACCCTCTGACATAGTCACTTTCTAGTTACAAGTAGGAGAAACCCAGCTCAAAAAAAAGAAAAGATAAATTTCTGGCTTATGTGACTAAAAAGATCATGGCTTCATCCAGGTGATCAACAGACATTCCAAGCCAATACTGACAGCAGAGGAACTTGTCAGAAAAAGTCTTCTCTTTCCCTGTAGCTATGGCAGCAGTTGTTGTGCTCCTCATCAGTCCAGCGTGGGCCCCATGCTCCTACATGAGCTACGGTCATGATGGACAGAGGGTGGTTGGGGGCTCTGTTTGACCAGGCCTGGGTTACTTGGTCATTCCTGGTTACAAGGAGTATTCATTAACTAAGGCTGCTATAACAGAACCCAAAACTTGGGGCTTCAAACAATTGAAATGTGCTGTCTCATAGCTCTGGAGGCTAGAAATCTGAGGCAAGGTAGTGGCTGGGCCACAGTTCCTCCGACACCTGCATGGGAGAATACTTCTGTGCCTGTCCTGGTGGGTGTTCCACAGTCCGGGGCCTTCCGTGGTTTGTAGCTGCACTGGCCTGGTCCTCTGCCTCCACAAGTCCTCCTCCCTGTGTCCCTTCACAGTCCCCACTGTGTGCCTGTATCCAAACTCCCCCTTTCTTTAGGGACACCAGTCCTACTGGATAGGGCTTCCCTGATGCCTCATCTTATTACATCTGTAAAGACCCTATTTCCAAATAAAGTCATACTCTGAAGTGAAGACTTCATTTGTGGGTGTGGGGTTTGGGGAAAAACTCAATTTATAACACTTGGGGTGGGGAAAGCTAAAACAACTCATTCTGATTTTCCCCAGGGTAAAATTGGTATAATAATAGCAACTCCCTCAGTGATCTGATGTGAGGAGTCAGTGACACAACCCATGGAAACATATGAGCCCAGGGTCTAGTTCATGGAGAGGAGGGGGAAGAACAATTAAACAAATTAAAGAAATTAAGTAATAGGAACACGTCACCCACCATCCTTCTCAAAGAGGAAACACCCTGGAGTGACAGAGACATTGGAGTCAAGATTTCTGTTTCCTCCAACAGCCTGGGTCCCAGCGTCACCCACAGGAAAACATCCCACCACTGGGGGATGGGAATCCAGGGTGAAGAGATGTCTGATTTAGGTCTGTATGCCTCAAAATGTAGACCAGCCATTTCCCCAGGTGCCCAACCTTAGAGCAGGCCTTGCGGACAGCTAGAGGAGGTGCAGCACGTAGCTCACAGGATGCTCCAGACCAGTCTCCCCAGATGCTCTGTGAAGAAAGATCAGTGTCCCCTATCTTTCAAGGACTGATAGGGTCCTGCCAAGGCTGGCAGTGGGCAGCTTGTGTCCCCTGGGCTCAGGACCAGGTAAAGAGCACCACAGTTGGTCTCAGGATCACTTACTCCACATTAAAAGTTGAGGCCTGTTGACTGTCTCTGGTTTCTCATCTTTTTATTTTCTTTTATTATTATTCTTTTTATTCAGTGAGAGGAAGGGAGGCAGTAACAGACTCTTGCATATGCCCCAACTAGGATCCACCTGGCAAGCCCACTAGGGGGCAACGTTCTGCTCATATGGGGTGTTGCTCCATTGCTCAGCAACTAAATTCCTCTTAGCACCTGAGGCAGAGGACATGGAGACATCTTTAGTGCTCAGGGCTAACTTGCTCCAATTGAGCCATGACTGCAGGAGGGGAAGAGAGAGAGAGAGAGAGAGAGAGAGAGAGAGAGAGAAAGAAGTGAGAGGGGGAGGGGTGGGTTTAAAGCCAGTAGCTATGGTCACCATCACAGCAGCCTGGCCCATGCAGGTTCGCATTAGATTTAGACAGATAGTAATGAAACAATGCAGCCAAGAACTGGTGGGCCATTACCTTTAATCCTAGCTTGTACTGGTGGGCAAGAAATACACACACTGGGCTCCAAAACCCACTCATTCAGTGCTCACAAAGCTACTGACTTATCCGAGTTTCCTAGAATCAAAGGTTTTTACCTCACCAGATTTATTCACCTCTGTTCCCCATCTCCTTCCTTCTCCCTGAACAAACTCTGCACAAACTCGCTTCTCCTTCAGCACTCCGCCATCTTGGCTGCTCTCCTCTCCTCCACATGGCCTTTTTCTGCTCTCCTCTCTAATGCTAATCTCAGGAACCGAGAGAGAGAGCAAGCTCCTGGTCTGCCCCCATTTTATAGTGTAGAAATCAAAACCTTTAATCCAATATACAAACAAGGAAGTCTCTGATACAAAGTCACTTATCTGAGGCATAATGGGATTCCTCATGAGACTGCACCACCCCACATCATGCAATCAGTCAAGGGTGTGGGGAAAAGCTTAGTCTTAAAACTAAGCCTTAGGCTATAATGACCCAGCCTGCTCTTAGCCTGTCCCCCACACCCAATATAAACTATAAGCGAGCAAACATATATCATATTTACAAACTTTTTGACCAACAGTGGGGAAGCAGATGGGTGCTTCTCCTATGTGCCCTAACTGGGAATCAAACCTGGGACATTCAAATACCGGGTCAATGCTCTACCACTGAGCCAGCTGGCCAGGGCTGGCTCAGTATTTTATTTTCACTATGCTGTTTCACTACACATGGTAACAGGCAGGTCACCACCCACACCGGCCCACAGACTTTGCTTTGAGGATAAAAGCATCTTGTTGGGATGATTTAGGAGATGTTCAAAAGGAATTTAGACTGAAGAAGACATTCCCTTTCCTTCTAACTCCTGCCTAAAATGGGCTTCCTCCCTAGAAAACTCCATGTCTGTGTGTGTGTGTGTGTGTGTGTGTGTGTGTGTGTGTGTGTGTGTGTTTCTAGCACCATCATCTGGTCTCTCTTCCTTCCCTACCCTCGCCTTCCCCATAGCCCAGCACGTTCCTCCACCCTGGTCAGCCCACTCTTGTCAGCACTTCGTCTGCATCCTTGGCCCATTCCTGCAGGCACCACTGTGCCTTTTCTCATCTTCAACACCAAATTGGACCAGATTCTACTTTATGTCCTACAACCTCATGTTTTGGAGAAACAAAACAGTGACATGTTACTTCCTGTAATCAGCTCTTGGAGCCAACTGTGCAGGGCTGGGAAGTAAGAGCAGGAGAAGAAGAGATGGTGAAGGAGGCAGCCTACCCCTTGGTGGAGTCAGCCCTGGATGGGAGCTCTGGGTGGGAACTGTGGATCAGGAGAAAGCCTGGAGGTCAATGGAGACAGACACACAGCAGCCAGAAAGAGCCAGGACAGCCTTCAGGGCTACCAAGAACCCCTCAGCCCCAAATCAAAGAACACAAAGGCCAATCTTCCCTTTCACCTTGAATGTCCTTTCCCCTCGGTTGTGTGGGAGTAATTAAAATAAGTTAGTGGTCAGTAAATGTGATGCCGTGTTGATGGGATAAGTCATTTTGTGCATGCACACATCCAAGGCTACTCAGTTCTAACCACTACTGCCCTGAGAGGCTGCACTAGGGGTTAAAACACCCTGCTTGCCAGCTTTTTGGACACTTGAGCTATTGATGGCTCCAGATCAGAAAGGATGCTTCTTTTTTTCACACCTCACATTTTACAAGCACTCTTGCTATTAAATTCTATTAGAAATGTCAATGAACACTACTCAAATGTCCAACAATAAATGAGTGGTTAAACAAAATGTGATGCACATACACAATGGAATACTCAGCTTTAAAAGAAAGGACATTCTGGCACATGCTTCAACATTGGTGAACCTTAAAGGTGTTATGCCAGACACTGCAAGATAAATACTGTATGATCTCGTGAACATAAGTTCCCTAGAATGAACAAATTGATGGAGACAGAAAGTAGAATAGTGGGTGCCAGGGTCTGGGGGTGGGAGGGGAGGAATGGGGAGTTCTTTTGTTATGGATACAGAGTTTCAATTTGAGAAGGTCAAAAAGTTCTGGAGATGGATGGTGGTGATGTTTGAACAACAATGTGAATGAATGTAATGCCACTGAACTGCACTTTTAAAAATGGTTAAAATGGTACATTTTACACTATGTTCATTTTATAACATAAATATATTTAAATCTTGCAATTAAAAAAAATTGAGGCCCTAGCTGGTTGATTCAACGGTAGAATGTCGGCCCAGCCTGTGGAAGTCCTGGGTTCAATTCTCAGTCAGAGCTCACAGATGAAACAACCATCTGCTTCTCCTCCCCTCCCCCCTTCTCTCTCTTCTCTCTCTCTTCTCCTCCCGCAGCCATGGCTAGATTGGAGCAAGTTGGCCCCAGGCACTGAGGATGGCTCCATGGCCTTGCCTCAGGTGCTAAAATAGCTTGGTTGCTGAGAAACAGAGCAAGCCCCAGATGGGCAGAGCAAGACCTCATAGAAAGCTTGCTGGGTGGATCCTGGTTAGGGCACTAGTAGGAGTCTGTCTCTCTGCCTCCCTGCCTCCTATGTAATAAAAAAAAATGAATGAGAAAATACTGTACATGGTTGTGTGAAGTCAGCTGCTGGTAATGAAGACTTGCTTGGTTAAGGAACACTGAGCACCTGCTGCGGCTCAGGCCACCTGTCTTAGGAGAGGCCAGCACAGCTCTGAGCAGCAGGTACAGTCCCCACCCCCAGGCACTTACTTTCTAGTGAAGGATACAGAAGAAGGTGAATAAACAGGATTGAGCAGTAGTTTCAGACAGCTGTCAGTGCTATGTTCGAAAGGAAAGCCAGGCTCAGAGGGACACAGGTACTGAAAGGGGTGGTTACTTGACTGAGACTGAGGAAAGGCCCCTCTAAAGGGTGACATTTGAGAAGAGACCAAGATGAATTTGGAAGGTGAGTGAGGGCATGTGACCTGGTACAAGGCTCTGGGGGAGGGGGTACCCAGAACTACAACAAGACTCCTGTGACTGGCTCTGAGAGGAAGACTGTGCTCATGGAAGGAGCGAGGGCCAGGTTGTATTGGAGCCTGCGGGCCACAGTGTGCCCCTGGGTGTTGTTCTGAGTGGAATGAGCAGCCCCTGGAGGGCTTTGAGCTCAGAGTTAAGAGGAACTATGTTGACAAGTCTCTTCCTCCTGTGGTTTAAAGTCTCAGCTGCAGGGAGAAGCATAAAGGCAGAAGCCCATTTGAAGCCTGGTGCGGAGTTCAAAGGAGATGTTGGACACTTGGACTTGAGGTGACCCTAGAGACAGCGAGATCTGTTTAGATTGAGACTCTTTTTAAATTTAGAGCCAGAAGAACCTGATGATGAAATAGATGTGAGTTATGAGGGAAGAGAAGAGTCAGATGCACTCTGACAAGCATCCGACGGGAGCAGCCAGTGAATGGTGGTATTATTGTCTGAAATCAGGAGCTTGTGGGAGAGAAGGGATCCATGAGGGGTCATGCTACAATGGAAGCTGATTAGATAGATATCCAAGGAGGGATGACATATTGGGAGTTGGAAACCTGAGTGTGGAGTTGGGGTTGGAGGCTGAAGAGTTCCAGTCACTGCATGGAGTTGATATGAATGACTTAAAGACATAGCAGGGGAGACATTACCTACACAGAGGCTAGAACTCACCTCCCCGCCGGGCTTTGTGGAGCTCAGATGCCATGTTCCTTTCCACATGGTGCCAAACTGAACAGTACTCATATGTCCTTCCCTCTTTTGTGGTGGTTGAAGGGCTGAGGGGCCTTCCAGTGTGGCCCTGACTTGGCTTTGCTGCTCCTCTGTTGCTGGATTCTTCTACTGGTTGCCTCAAACCCAGATATTCTCAACCCAGGCTATACAATACAACCTCCTAGTAAGCTCTGTGTGTGTGTGTGTGTGTGTGTTACACTGACAGAGAGAGGGACAGATAGGGATAGACAGAAAAGGAGAGAGATGAGAAGCATTAATTCTTCATTGCAGCTCCTTAATATCCTTAGTTGTTCATTGATTGCTTTTTCATATGGGCCTTGACTGGGTGACTACAGCAGAGTGAGTAACACCTTGCTGAAGCCTTGAACCTTGGGTTCAAGCTGTTGAGATATGCTCAAACCAGGTGAGCCTGCATTCAAACCGGTGACCTCAGGGTTTTGAACCTGGGTCATCTGCATCCCAGTCTGATGCTCCACCCACTGCACCACTGCCTGATCAGGCACCCAAGCACCTTTTTAAAAATACCACTGGAGTGACATAAGAGAAATAGTGCCATAAGGAGAACTACCGATATCTCTCCCCAAAATTTCAACAAATTCTTCAACCAGTGACAGAAAAGTCTATCCTTGGAGCATCTGGAAGTCCCACACACTGAACACGAAGGTATGATAGAGCAAAAAACTGACTAAAGATATAATTAACCATGTAGGAAATAAGACAGAGAACAGAACACTCCACTTCCTCACTAACCTGAGCAAGGGCTGCTTTCACTTGGACTGAGAGAGAGTGGGGACTGGGAGCTGGAGGGAACCAGGCTGCAGCACAGACGTCCTAGCCGAGGAAAGAGTGTGCCTGCGGCGACTCAGCACATGTGAGCTAATGCCTGCACTGACCCCGGCAAAGGCAGGCGAGCAGCAGCCGCCATTATCCCCTATATCCTGGTCAGCAAGCGCAGATAGTGTGGAAGAGGTTCCTCCTAGCACTCCGGGAGTGGGTGCCTGTGTTCCCGGACAAAGGGGCAAGGTCAGAGGTCTCTGTGTGGGCTGTGACCAGAGTCTCGGTGTGGTCCCTGTACCCCCAGCAGCATGCAGGGAGTGCACAAAAGCGAACTTCCCTATGCCCAAACTTCTCTGGGTGGGTGGGGCATCTCTCCCAGCCATTCAGGCTAACATCCAGGGGAAGAAAAAATACAGAAGCACTAGGCGGAGGGGTATGCAAGCAGCTTGCAGTCTGTCTCTGGAGCAGATCTCAGCCAGGGAAAAGAGAAATACAATATATAAAGAAAGGCCTATTCGATTATCAGATTTCTCAGCAGAAACTCTACAAGCTAGAAGAGAGTGGACCCCAATATTTAAAGTTCTGAAAGAGAGGAACTTCCAGCCAAAAATACTATACCCTTCAAAGCTATCCTTCAAATACGAAGGAGAAATAAAAAAATTCACAGATACAGAAAAGATGAGGGAATTTATCATCAGAAAACCCCCACTCCAGGAAATACTAAAGGGGTTTTCCAACAAGATACAAAGAATAAAACAAAACAAAACCACAAGTAAAAGCTCCACCAAGAACACAATAAAACCAAATTTAAACTGTGACAACAAACACAACAAAAAAAGGAGAGAGGATGGAGATTAACAGTAAGTAGCAAAGGATGATGGAGAGCAGAAGCACTCATAAGATAGTGTATTACAATGAACACGATAGGTATCCTTTTCATTACTTAATGGTAACCACCTCTGAAAAAACCACCACAGAAGCACATGATTTTAAAAAGGTAGTAACAGAGGAAAAAAGTATGGATTACAACCAAACAAAATCAAATGATAGAAAAACAAAAGAGAAGAATCAAACAAGATACAAAACTAACAGAAAGCAATTTATATAATGGCAATAGGGAATCCACAACTGTCAATAATTACACTAAATGTAAATGGATTAAACTCACCAATAAAAAGACACAGAGTAGCAGAATGGATTAAAAAAGAAAATTCAACTGTATGCTGCCTACAAGAAACACATCTAAGCAACAAGGATAAAAACAAATTCAAAGCGAAAGGCTGGAAAACAATACTCCAAGCAAATAACATCCAAAAAAAGGAGGTGTAGCAATACTCATATCTAACAATGCTGACTACAAGACAGAAAAAGTACTCAGAAACAAAAATGATCATTTTATAATGATTAAGGGGACATTGAATCAAGAAGACATAATACTTCTTAATATATATGCACCAAACCAAGGAGCATCAAAATATATAAGACAACTACTGATTGACCTAAAAACAAAAACTGACAAAAATACAATCATACTTGGAGACCTCAATATACTGCTGACAGCTCTAGATCGTTCATCCAAACAGAAAATCAATAAAGATATATTGGCCTTAAATGAAACACTAGAGCAATTGGATATGATAGACATCTACAGGACATTTCATCCCAAAGCGACAGAGTATACATTTTTCTCTAGTGTACATGGAATATTCTCAAGAATTGACCATATGTTGGGCCACAAAAATAACATCAGCAAATTCAGAAAACTGAAATTGTACCAAGCATATTTTCTGATCATAAAGCCTTGAAACTAGAATTCAACTGCAAAAAACAGGGAAAAACCCACAAACATGTGGAAACTAAACTAAACATACCTTTAAAAAATGAGTGGGTCAAATAAGAAATAAATGTAGAGATCAAAAGATATATACAGACTAATGAAAATACAATACGCCATATCAGAATCTCTGGGATGCAGCAAAAGCAGTAATAAGAGGGAGTTCATTCACTTCAGGCCTATATGAACAAACAAGAGAGAGCCCAAGTAAAGCACTTAACTTCACACCTTAAGGAACTAGAAAAAGAAGAACAAAGACAACCGAAAACCAGCCGAAGAAAGGAATAATAAAAATCAGAGCAGAAATAAATGAAATAGAGAACAGAAAAACTATAGAAAAATTTAATAGAACAAGGAGCTGGTTCTCTGGTAAGATAAACAAAATTGACAAACCCTTGGCAAGACCTACCAAGGAAAAAAGAGAAAGGACTTATATAAACAAAATCCAAAATGAAAGAGGAGAAATCACCACAGACATCATAGATATGCAAAGAATTATTGTAGAATACTATGAAAAACTATATGCCACCAAATTCAACAATCTAGAAAAAATGGGTAAATTCTTAAAACAATACAACCTTTCTAGACTGAGTCATGAAGAAGCAGAAAGCCTAAACAGACCAATTAGCAGGGAGGAAATAGAAAAAAACTATTTAAAACCTCCCCAAAAATAAAAGTCCATACCCAGACGGTTATACTAGTGAATTCTATCAAACATTCAAAGAAGACTTGGTTCCTATTCTACTTAAAATCTTCCAAAAAATTGAAGACGCAATACTTTCAAACACATTTTATGAGCCCAACATAACCCTCATACTGAAACCTGGCAAGGATGGCACAAAAAAAGAAAACTACAGACCAATATCTCTAATGAATACAGATGCTAAAATACTAAACAAAATACTAGCAAATCGAATACAACAACATATTAAAAAAATAACACATCATGATCAAGTGGGATTCATCCCAGAATCTCAAGGATGGTTCACATACGTAAAACAGTTAACGTAATACACCATATCAACAAAACAAAGAACAAAACCACATGATCTTATCAATAGATGCAGAAAAGGCATTCGATAAAATACAACACAACTTTATGTTTAAAACACTCAACAAAATGGGTATAGAAGGAAAATATCTCAACATGATAAAGGCCATTTATGATAAACCATCAGCTGACATCATATTAAATGGTATAAAACTGAGGACTTTCCCCCTTAAATCAGGAACAAGACAGGGTTGTTCACTCTCTCCATTCTTGTTTAACATGGTGCTAGAAGTTCTAGCCCGAGCAGTCAGACAAGATAAAGAAATAAAAGGCATCCATATCAGAAAAGAAGAAGTAAAGGTTTCACTCTTTGCAGATGATATGATCCTATACATTGAAAACCCCAGACTCCAAAAAAAGATTACTAGAAACAATAAACCAATACAGTAAGGTCGCAGGATACAAAATTAATATACAAAAGTCCATAGCCTTTTTATATGCCAACAACAAAACATTAGAAAACGAACTAAAAAAAAAATAATCCCCTTCATGATTGCAACAAAAAAAATAAAATACCTAGGAATAAACATAACAAAGAATGTAAAGGACTTATATAATGAAAACTACAAAGCATTGTTAAGGGAAATCGAAAAAGATACAATGAAATGGAAAAATATTTCTTGTTCTTGGATAGGAAGAATAAATATAATCAAAATGACCATATTACCCAAAACAATATACAAATTTAATGCAATTCCCATCAAAATTCCAATGACATTTTTTAAAGAAATGGAACAAAAAATCATCAGATTTATATGGAACTATAAAAAACCCCTAATAGCCAAAGCAAACCTAAGGAAAAAGAACAAAGCTGGGGCATTACAATACCTGACTTCAAACTATATTATAGAGCCAAGACAATCAAAACAACATGGTATTGGCAGAAAAATAGACACTCAGACCAATGGAACAGAATAGAAAGTCCAGAAATAAAACCACATATATATAGTCAAATAATTTTCAATAAAGGGGCCAACAACACACCATGGAGAAAAGAGCCTCTTCAACAAATGGTGCTGGGAAAACTGGAAAACCACATGCAAAAGAATGAAACTCTACTAGAGTTTGGCCCCCTGTACTAAAATTAATTCAAAATGGATCAAAGACCTAAATATAAGACCTGTAACAATAAAATACACAGAAGAAGACATGGGTTCTAAACTCATTGACTGTGGTTTTAAAGAGCATTTTATGAATTTGACTCCAAAAGCAAGAGAAGTGAAGGCAAAGATAAATGAATGGGAATACATCAGACTAAGAAGTTTTTGCTCAGCAAGAGAAACTGACAAAATAAGCAGACAGCCAACTAAATGGGAAATGATATTTTCAAACAACAGCTCAGATAAGGGTCTAATATCCAAAATATACAAAGAACTCATAAAACTCAACAACAAACAAACAAACAATCCAATAAAAAATGGAAAGAGGACAGGAACAGACACTTTTCCCAGGATGAAATACAAATAGCAACAAATATATGAAAAGATGCTCATCTTCATTAGTTATTAGAGAAATGCAAATCAAAACTACAATGAGATACCACTTCACACCTGTTAGATTAGCTATTATCAACAAGACAGGTAATAGCAAGTGTTTTGGAGAGGCTGTGGAGAAAAAGGAACCCTCATTCACTTTTGGTGGGAATGTAAAGTAGTACAACCATTATGGAAGAAAGTATGGTTGTTTCTCAAAAAACTGAAAATAGAACTACCTTATGACTCAGCAATCCCTCTACTGGGAATATACCCCCAATACTCAGAAACATTGATACGTAAAGACACATGTAGCCCCATGTTCATTGCAGCATTGTTCACAGTGGCCAAGGCATGGAAACAACCAAAAAGCCCTTCAATAGAAGACTGGATAAAGAAGATGTGGCACATATACACTATGGAATACTACTCAGCCATAAGAAATGATGACATCGGATCATTTACAACAACATGGATGGATCAGAAAAAACTAAGAACTGCATGATTCCATACATAGTGGGACAAAAAAATGAGACTCAGAGACATGGACAAGAGTGTGGTGGTTATGGGGGGGGGAGAGGGAGGGAGAGTGGGAGGGGTATCAAGAAAACTAGATAGAAGGTGATAGAGGACAATCTGACTTTGGGTGATGGGTATGCAACATAATTGAATGACAAGATAACCTGGACATGTTTTCTTTGAACATATGTACCCTGATTTATTGATGTCACCCCATTGAAATTAATAAAAATTTATAATAAAAAAATACCATTGCCTAGGCCCACTGAGAAGAATTGAAATCTAATCTCTAGGATGGGAATCTTGCATCTAGATATTTTTAGGAAGGTGGTAGTGACATAGTCAAGGTTGAGAATAGAATCCTTTATGTTATTTGGTGCATGTGGATGATGTGTGCATTTGCATGTATCTGCTACAAAGGATCTCTGGCCTCTTTAGAAAGAGAATCTTATAGCTCATCTCCTGTTGTCTAGGTTCTTTGTTTATTGATACCAGACTCATGAGTTTTACCATGATAACAAGACCAAAAGAGAAAAGAATGCCAGATATAACAAGCATTAAAATGTCTTTAAATTTTTTCTCCTTTTTATATTGCATTATAAAAGTAATACTTGGAAAATGTTTTATTTTAAAAATAAGTTCAATCAAAGCTAATAAAGTATGAGACCCCCTTGACCTCTTCTCTTTTCTCCTTTCCAGAGGTAATTGCTCTGTTGATCTGTTGGGTATAATTTTAGCCACTTTTCTATGCATTTGAAAGCATTTAAATATACAGATATAAATGTATTGGGGTTTTTTTTGGATGGAGTGACTGTATTTTCAAAAAGGGGGTTATACTACATATATAACACTGTAATTTGCTTCTTTTTTCACTTTGACAATATTACTAGGAAATTTTTTGATACAGTATGTATTGGTCTGGTCTGTGGTCCCTAGCTACACGTGGCTGAGGTTAAATTAACTTAAAATGAAATGAAATTTAAAATTTAGTTCCTGAGTCTTGTTAGCAGCCATACATCAAGTGTTGAATGGACACAGTGGCTGTCACACTGACAGCACAGGTTAGGACATTCCCTCATGCCAGAAAGTTCCATAGCGCAGCCCTAGTATAGATTGTTTTTAGTTAATGTGTCCTATTCCACAGTATGGATAATGTCAGAGTTAGAGAAAGAAGGATTTAAAAAAAAAAACAAAAAACATTTAGCTAATGGAGAAAAACACTTCAGTGAGCATGCCTTTCATGTGAAAAAGTAGGTCAGTCACAGCGACAGTTCCTCCAAGGGGCGGAAATCAATTTCGTGAGAATCTGAGGTGGCAGCGAGGCATTCTGGGCTCCAGACTTCTCTGCAAATGCTTATTTTACTTTGGTTTAGTTCTGAGATCCCATTGCCACCCTTCTCGTCTCCACTCTTTAGAAATACCTCTCAAATCCTGGTGGTTGTTTGGTTTTTTGTTGTTGTTGTTGTTTTTTTTGTTTTTTTTTTTTGACCTGCCTCAGACTCCCCTCACCAGCTGGGCACTATCCTGACTTCTGCAGCCATCCCATTTTCATATCCGTGGGGTCTAATGCCTCCCTGCTCTCTTGTGCTCTGGGGACGTATTCCACAGGGGTTATTTATTCTGAGGTTAGAGAGTTAATATTCATGAGAGCAGCACATCAAGAGAGCATCAAGGCATGCTCTCCTGTGCCTGGTGCCAGCATTTAACGCCCCCAGGAGGGGACTCCGCTGATGTTACTGCGTGAGTCCCTAGGGTCAGAATTCGTTGGTGTTTTTCTTCATTGAACCTTTTGGCTTCCACTTCATACTGAGAAACAAAAGACACTATGGGCAATGGGAAAGAAAGAAGGCATCAGTGAGATTGGCTTCTAACTCAATATTGAAGCAGTTCCAATAAAAACTCACAAATACTGTGTTGAATATTTTTAGTTAAGTTAATCATGCTTGTTACTTGAATTGCCCTTGTTTATGTCATTCATTCATTCATTCATTCTGTAAATATTAATTGATTGCCCAGCCTGGGCCAGGCCATGGTGAGCAGGACAGAAGCGTTCGTAGCCCATACAGGGTTTCTTAGTGCTGAAGACCAGCCAGCAATCAGGCACATGCTGCATGAGAGCTAATAGTGGTGGGGCCAGGAGAAGCCTAGTGCCTCTCAATATCTGAGAGGGGGATTAACTGAAATGGAGGGCTCTGAATAAACATTTTTCTTGTACCTCTACTTCATGATTAACAAAATCAAGTACAGGGCTCCAAGCTCTCTTTTCCATCTCTGTCCTTTTCAAAGAGAGGAATAGAATGAGGCCTGAGTACCAGTGAAGCAGGATAAGGAAACTGAGGCTTCTTCCTCAGCCCACCACTGCCTCGCAGTTGACCAGCAGTAGGCAGTTTTGTGATTCCTTTTTCTTAACAGATAATTGTGTTGGGTTCATTCAGATCAGGTGCTCTCAACCTGGGGTTACAAATTGACTTAATGGGTCAATATTTGTCTTTGAGCTGTATTCAAACTGCTTTGGTTGTTCCTAAGTGTATTTTCTTGAGAAGGTCATCATATTATTGATGGTGGATGCCTTTGAAGACATGAAGAACTGGAGTTCTAGCTACCTGAGGTGTTTTTAAACAACAAACTCAATTTCTTAAAATATCTTGTCATTTTGCAGCCTGTAGTGGAGTGGTGGCACAGTGTAGAATGCCTGGGCCAGCCTGGAGGTGGGGGCAGAGCCAGGAGGAGTGGGTAGGAGAATCCACAGGACATGACCTACTTGTGGGCTCCAATCCAAACATGCTGAGGACCCTCCTGCGAACACAGCTCCATGAGGACGGTCACCGCCCTATCCATGTGCCCGTGAGGAAGGTCCTGCTTTTTCAAGTATACCTGCTCTGTAAGTCATTGAGTCCTTTCACATATTGTTTTATTCAATCCTCAAGAGAAGGCTCCAGGATCAATATTATATCAATCCTTTTACAGATAAGGAAATTGAGGTTCAGAGAAGTTTAACAACTTCACCAAAATGTAGTTCCTCGATGACTGGGGATATCAATTCAAGTCCATGTAAGGCACTGCCTCTTGACTTTGTCTTCATATGAGACATCCTGGGGAGCATGAGAAGCTCCCAGTGCTGAGGCCAACCCTGGACCAACAAAATCAGAATCTGAGTAGGCAGAACCCAGGCACCAAGCTATGGCACTGCATACACCAAATTCTATATTTTTAACTACAACAGCTCAACTATAATCCCAAGGAACAACTAAAGACAATGGGAAGTTTTCAGCCAATAAGTTTCCAGACAGATTCAAATATAAGGCTGCCAGTTCCCTCGAAACAACAGTACCCTAATGTATACGGTTAACCTCAGACAGAGTGTGCAGTGGGCAGTGCAACACATGGATGCCCTGTCCTCAGGTCAAGGACAGTAAGAATGTTCCTGCCTGAAGCTGCTTCATTGATAAGCACCAGCCCGAGTGCCTTGTTCTCACGGCCAGGGCACCTAGTGAGGACAAACCCTCCCGGGCAAGAGGTGCCACACGAGGGAGTCTTTGCCCACCACCGACAGGGATTGCTTCCCTGAAGTTCGCTGGTTAAAGATCAAGAATAAGTGCCGTTTTGAGAATATTTAGGGGAATAGGAGCCTCCTATGTAACAGTTGTTCTCAGTGGAGGCTGACCCATAGCTGTTGGCTGGGGGCAGGAGCGGGAAGTGGATCAAAAAGATCATTCAAGTCAATTTCCAGCCCAAATGCCCTAGAAATTGCTTGAATGAATTCCAGGTCCATTTATATCATCCCAGAACCCTTTCAGATGCTGTGTCTGTCACCAAAGGAAGTGTTAATTGTCAGATGGCCAAAAAAAAGAGTGGACACACCTGACTGGAAAATCACATAGAAAGGGCTGAGTGGGACACTGTCTGGGGACCTAAGTCTGTCCCCACTGGACGCTCACAGACCGCTCCACGAGGCAGCAAGCCAACATCCAGAACAGTTCATGCCAAGCCTCGGGTCACAGAGCCGCGAGCAGCGCAACAGGGACTTGGCTGAGCTCGGCTGTCTGTGCTACTACACCCTGTGGAGATCCTGGGCCCCAGGAGACAGCAGCAGCCGTGCTGCTCTGGAGCTGCCTGGGACTAAGATAAGCTGCGTGCTGCTGTTGCAGTGGGCCTGGGAGCCAGCCAGCTGTGTGAGCATCCGCCTCTGCCTCTCTTGCAACATCATTGTCACACAATTGGCTTCATTTCATCTTAAATTGCTGGAAGAAAACCCTGCAGAGCTATCTGATCAGGAAAAAGATGAAGCTACATTTCAGAAGTCCAGCTTGATGTTACAGAGAGATGGGTGGTGAAGGCCGTCTGGGGCGTGCCGATGGTTTATCGTCGTAAGCAGACACGACATCTAATACTGATTTTTAGCTGAGTGATTTACAGCTTAGTACCACCTTCTTGAAAACAAAAACCTGCAATCTGCTACTCGGTCAGCTGTAATCTGCCATGACCATACAAATTGCTGCTGCTCAAGTACATGAGGAGAAACACAGACTGTGAGCATCAGGTCAGCCACAGAGTCAGTTGCAGCCATGGGCCCAGCAAGGTGAGGGCAGTGCTCCCAGTTTGTGGAGCAGACACCGAGGCTTAGCTAAGTCACTTGCCAAAGGCCACATAGCTGGTTATGGCACAAGATTCCAAAGCAGGCCTGCCCTGTGCCTTTGTCATCAGCCTCACCAGAGGGACGGCCTGGCAGGGGTGAGCTGAGACCTCCCAGGAGCACATGCTGGGTGTTCCTGGAGTAGAAGGGACAGTGGGCTTGAAGGTCCACTTCTGCAGCAGATAGCAGACTCCCAGGGTCAGCTGGAGTTATCATGAGCTTCCAGGAAGACCAGAAGCCCCCACAGCAGCTGCTCTGACCTCATTCAAGGGCAGAACCTTCTGCACAGAATCCGCCTTCAGGCCACTTAAGCCCACGTGCTAACTGATGACAAAAATGATGGGGTTCCTTCGTCCATTTGCTTTACCACCCTCCCTTTCTTTGACTCTGTTTCAGAGTATGAACTTCAGTAGCCAACACACCAGGGTTTCAGCTCAGGCTCTGCCTCTCACTAGCTGTGTGACCTTGGATAAGTTAAATTGTTTCCACATTCGTGAAATGGATGACGGAGGATGTTAGATGAGATCATTAGAATAAACAAGGCAGCATCACATAGCTGTTGGGTTTTGGTTCCAGAGCTTGGCTCGTTGGTTTTCACCCCAGGTCTGCCAACCACTGGCTGAATGACCTTGGGCAAGTTATTTTTTCTCTCATAACTTCCTGGGGTAGCGTCAAGTGACCCTAAGACCTCAGGAGCAGGGAGCCCCTGTCAATCAGTTGTGAGGTAGACATTTTATGCACATTAACCTCAGTCTGGAGTAACAATGGATGAGCCAGAGGGACTACTCACACCTCCCATCAGAGTTTTTCTCAAGAAGGTGTGTGTTGAGGGGGCTGCTGTTCAATTTCTAAATCAGAAAAGCAACGGAGAACTCCCTCAGCATGATCCAGAAAACACAAGCATCTCTCAGCTCATTTCAAACTAGACTGTGGTCAGGTGCTCCCTGTCCCAGGTGTGTGCAGCGCGGCCCTATCCCCATTGCTCCATGTCCAGTACCTGCTTTGTAAGGCTAAGAGTCTTCCCCTTGGGGGATGGTGAGGCAGGAGAGGTCTGGAGGGTGAGCCACATTTCTCCACTGGCCTTGGCCCTAGCCTGCATGGATCCAGGTACGGGCCACTGCCTCTTACTCCAGCCCTTCAGACAGTGAGTTCCGACAGTCTGTGCTGAGAGAATGAAGTTCTCTGTGCCTGGGTGTGCTCCCGCATCACAGCTCCGGCATGTCCTTGGGAGGGATACTGCTCACTTCCCAGCTGGTGATCTCTGTTTCTGTGATCCCACATTAACAAAAGTCCTGGCAGAGTTTTACGTTCTAAGTCAAGATCATTTTTACTTTTCACCCTTGAGAGCTACTCCCCTCCCCCACCCTGTGTGCTGCCCCAGAGCTGACCCACCCTGACCACAGCAAGGGTTCCCAGGCCCTGGGCTGCTGCTTGGGAAGATCTGGCAGGACTGCCTTGTTAGGAATTTATGATCAGGTCATCCTTTGAGGTTTCTGCTCATTAGATTTATTGCAGCGCCCCTTCTGCATCCATAACCTAGCACGTAACTTCCTCAAGAAGGAACTATGCAGTCAAGCAGTGCAGGGCTTGGTACATGAGCTTCCTCCTTCCATAGTGCTGTCCCTCCACCTTGTGCAAGAGTGATCTCCACAGAGCCCTGCCACCCATCAATGCCTGGTGCTGCTTAAGAGGGAGGGGCCGAGATGAGACTTGTGAGAGGCCTGGGAAAAGGACAGCAGTGCGCGTCCTTCAGTGTGGAAGGGTGAGAGAACTGCCACTGATGGTGTCCGCACGTCCCGCACAATCCTCTAGTACAGCAGTCTCAATCTGTGGGTGGCGACCCCGCCGGGGAAATACATAATGCATATCAGGTATTTACATTCCGAATCATAACTGTAGCAAAATTACAGTTATGAAGTAGCCACCAAAATTATTTTTTGGTTTGGGGTCACCGCAACATGAGGAACTGTATTGCGGGGTCACGGCATTAGGAAGGTTGAGAACCACTGCTCTAGTAATTGAAATTTTCTATAAGGAAGTTGTCCCTTATCCCCATTTATTTCTCCATTATTTTAATGTGGACTCATAGATATTTATTTTATCCTTTATATTATATTCCAATACTTTAATATTTTATCTTGTTCCTCAAGTTGTTCCAATTTGTTCCTTCTGCCTCTCCCCCAAACACTGCTCTCCTCTTCTTCCTCCTCCGTCCCCTATTTCCTTTTCTTCCTCCTTCTCTCTTAATTGTTGGCACCACTAGGAGCTCCGGGCTAACTTTGTATTTGCTGTACCCCAGCCCTCAAACCAACCAGTGCTCTGAGGAGCCCTGTCCCTCTTACGGGAGCCCTGGATGTGCTTGTTTTCACTAGGACATCACTGCTTCTGTGCCCTTTGAACAGACAGCGTTGAAAAATGCGATGTGCAACCGCTTGTAAATAGGTATCTATAGTTACTTCCATAGCGATTTAAAATAAACACGAGTTCAAACTGTGCCTCCCACTCCAGTACAGGGCTACAGATTTCATTCTAGCTTTCTCACTTTTCTTATTTGTGACTTCTTTTTCCAACAGTGAGAAACCTGATTCTAAGTACCTGTACTACTACAGTCACCCCTTCTCTGTAGTAGGTCTGTTCCAGTGGGTGCTGAATACAATAGTACCAAACCCAATATATATGGTTTTTCCTTATACATACATACCTATGGTTTAATACATACTTACCTAGCGGATAATTTATAAATTAAGCATAGTGAGAAACTGACACCCAGCTTCCCCACTGCTCAGCATTTCTGGAGGTTCTTTCAGTGGCAGCGCACACCATGTTTATCTTCTCCCCTGGGAAGGCTTCTTCTCCACGGGACTTATGCTCAGGGCTTACCTACCTCATGGTTCCCAGGCATCCAGAAGTTGCTTCGTTTGCAAGGCTAGGCCAAGCTCTTCCTGAGGAGAGTGAGCAGCACTAAAGGGGGTGCCAGGAGTGACTCTCCCCCCCCCCCCCGGTTCATGAGGAAATGTACTGCTAGGGAGGCAGCAGCCCTGCTGCCACGATAGCCCTCCTCCTACTTGTATGAACCGTTCTGCTTTGCTTTGGGGCGGGTTGTGGAGCAGTGTTAAATCTCATTCAAAATCATGAATGTGCTCCTCCAATCCAAAACATTTAGTACAGACTTCAAATATAATCATATTTTGCCATATTTTTACAATGTTTTAACCCCTTTTTAAAAGCTTAACTCCTCAAATAAAAATCATTTTGTAAAATAAATAGACAAATAATTATTTCACCATTTAGCTATGGAATTGCAGTTAGTTCAAACAAAGATCCTAATGTACAAAGAAGCTGAGATTCTATTTGAGTTGTTACTCTGCCTACTTCTCTAAAAATTATGTGATAGTAATACTTGAATTTGTGGTGTTAGAAAACCCTAAGATTGGTGCATCTTCCCAAGATAACCAGGAGATGGCGCCCATGTTCATGTTGGGAGTCTGCCTCCTGGGAGAAGACTGCTTATAGTCTGAACTGAAAAAAAGAAGGGAGAGAAGTAACCAAGTATTTCATAGGATAGCAGGGTTTTAGGACAACAGTCTCAGGATCCCCTCAACATTTTATTGACTTCTTTTATTTTGGTAGATGGTAAGAATAACAAGAAATGCAAAATAGGAGCAGCAGAAGGTGATGAAAGGAAGTGATATTATTATCTTAGGTGCAGGGGCGGTGCTGGGAGCTCCACGTAAACCACCCCCAGCATCTCCATCAGGCTGTGAGGCAGACACTGGGTGTGCTGAGAGGCTCTGAGAGATTTCACCAGCTGCTCAAGGCTAAGAAGCAGTCACGAAGTCAGAATTCAAACTCAGCTCTGTCCATTCCCTGAAAGATAAGTGTATTTCTCTAAGAATAAAGCATTAGAAGGCCTTCCCAGAATATAATCAGGTAGTCAGTAATGGGACTTTAAAAGAGGTAACAGGAAAATCAATAATCAGTCTAATATTTGTAATAGTATTTCACATCAGATATATTAGAAACAAAATGTCTCAACTCATGAGGAGTTACTGCCTTGTTTAGCAATGAAACCTGACGTAGAATAGAGGAAGAGTAATGTGTGTGGCCAAAAGCAACACAATTTAAATGATAAGTGGATTGGAAATGCTCAGTGTCCCCAAAAAGCTGTGCTGTGCCAATTAAGCACAGACTTCAATGATCCACCACCCTTTAAACTGCTAGGAGTCCTGTGGCCCCCGCTGCAGTGTCCCACTGCTCTGAAGTGACCTCCTTTTGGTTAGTTGTGTGTCTTAAGTCACCAGAGGTTTAGGAATAAATCTGAGGTGAGGTATATTTTACTACTAGTCAGTTGTACCCAAATCTATCAATATTGTTAGGAGCTATAACAAACAGGAAGGATAAAAATATATAGTTACCGAGTGTCCACTTCATGCCTGGCCTTGTTCTAGGCTTTCCCTTGTGTGACCTCATTCTAGGACCCCTTCCCTTGGTGACCTCAAAGGTAGAGAAGGTCATGTCACGTTGGATCCCAGCCGCCAGACTTCCAAGTTGCGCACAAACTACTCAAACTGTAAGAACCCATCTTCTTATCTGTCAGCTGGTATTAGTTATCTGTCTCACTGTGGGTAGTAGTGACTGAATGCGCTAATATTTCAAGGGCAGGATTTATAGGTCTATACTTCTAACAACTATTAGTTATGTAGAATAACCTGGAAGCTAGTTTTTTAATTATATTAAAAAATTCTTTCTTGATGGTGCATTTATGGCACATACTATCATCCTTGTTTTCCATTATGCTTTCCAAAGTGCCCGGGCTAGGTCTCATAGTACACCAGTGAAGTAGGCTGTGCAGGAGATATCCTCATCCTTGTTTTCAAAGTCATGGAAATTGAGTCATAGGGCTAGTGCTTGGCCACTGGACATCTAGGCTCGCATCTTCCAGTCCAATGTCCTTGACTCTTTCCTAACCTGTTACCGTGATCCAGGGCTCTTTTGGGAAAGTGTACATAAAATAAGGTCACACGTTAGAGGTGAAAGGTGACACCGAGGTGGAAGTAAAGACAGAATTGTTCTTGTGACTATTAGATGCTCAACAAACATCTTGAGTGATAGAAACAGCACTGGCTGGGAGGTTTAGCTAACTGGCTTCCAAATGGAATTGAAGTTATTTCAATATATTGTTTTTCTTGATTTCCCCTGCAAGTCATCTCAGGCTGCCCTGGCTCCTTGAGACAAGGTGACTGTTTCCCTCAAGCCAACTCCACACTTCTCGCTTTTCCGGGTTCAGGCAGCCACCCCTTTCTCTCACCCCTTCAGGCCTGGGGTTGCACTACAGACTGAATGTTTGTGTCTTCCCCCCCCCACCCACCCACACACCGAATTCATGTGTTGAAACCTTCTGTCAATGTGATAAATTTGGAGGTGAGGCATTTGGTAAGGTGGTTAGATTATGAACACTCATGAATGGGATGAGTGTTCTTATGAAAAAGACCCCAGAGAGCTTGTTCCTACTTCCGCCATGTGAGGACCCAGCAAAAAGGCAATCATCTATAGACCAGGAAGCAAGTTATCCCAGACACCAAGTCTGCCCACACCTTGACCTTGCACTTCCAGCCTCCAGAACTGTATGAGAAATACATTTCTGTTGTTTATAAGGCAGCCAGTCTGGACTGTTCTGTTAGAGCAGCCCAAGTGCATTAAGACAAGTGGTGAGTGTGGCTGCCACCATGCTTGGGACACCACAGTGTCCTGTGTGTTTTGCTTGCACACAGGACATTGTGAGCAGTTCTTCCTACTCTGAGGCTGCCAGGCTCCTGTTTGGGAATCCTGTCCCATACACTCGGGCTCTGCAATTACCTAACTATGTATTTGACCTAATCATTTAGGTTCTACTGGCCTCCGTTTTCTTATCATCAGATGAGGGGCTTGTGCTATTCTTAGTCAATGCTGTACTGTATAATTACCTGACAAGTTTTTTAACAATTAAGTTCAAATGGGACTTGGGCCTGTGAAAACTCCCTAGTTTTCTAATGTTCAACCAGGTTTAGAAAATCTGCGGGGTACCATCTTTGCCAACATCTTTTGGTCCTTATGTCCACTCAGTGTTCATCTATTGAGCATCCATGTCAGGCACTGTGCTAGGCGTTGGCTCTGTTTAGGATGAGGCTGCAGAGGGAGACAGGTGAAGGAGTTCAGAGCAAGTGTTCTCAAGCTGCTTCACTTTGACTTGTGAATTATTTTGAACTGAAGGAAATTGAGACCCTGTAGGCTCAGGAGAAACTTTCCTTCTCCCTTAAAGAATTTAAATGTGGGGCCTTGAATATAATAAGTGTTATCATTAAAAATAACTCTTTATAATCTGTCTACAGGTCAGGCAAACATCTAATCACTGAACACCTGCTCTTCTCATCACCCTGTGAATGAGCTCTCTCCCCCTGAAGCCCCAAGTGCCGTACCCCGTCCTTAGCTCAGAGTGTCATATACACCCCGTTTTCCCTTTCTGTCTCTGCACCTCTCATGTGGGTGGGGTCCTGACTCTGTCCTGTATGTGGGGTTGCCTACCTATGTATATAACTAAATTTGGTCATTTTCTCTCGTTATCTGTCTCATGTCTCTTTGATTATTAGACCAGCTGAAAGAACCTGGAAGAGTAGAGGACAGTTTCCCCTACCCACCCCTAGAAGGCATATAAATGAGTCATTACATGGCTCCGGGACAGAGGGTGGTAGGAGGGCTTAGAAAGGGCACACTGAAGAGGAGGTGCTTCAGAAAGAAGGGAATACATGAGCCAAGCCTCAGAGAAATCATTGAGAAGGTCCGGGAAATAGGTGTAGACAGAACAGGACTAGCCTGGGGACATGCAGGTAGATACTGAGAAGGTAGTCAGGGCTGCTAGAATGGGGGCTGAGTTGTCTTAGCTGGCAGGGCCTCTGGGTGGGCTGCAGACTCAATGCAGGGGCACCACAACTTCTGGGTTGAGCAGTGAGGTGATCAGAATGGGTTGCGATGTGCAGGAGGCCAGAGAAAGGATTGGCATTATTGAGAAGCCACTGCCAAAGTCTATGTGGGCGACAGTGAGAGCTGGAAGATCAGAACAATAAAAGCATGCCCCCACAGACACAGTGGTGCTAGAAGGACAGGAACTGGCCTGGGAGGGGTTGTGCTGAGTGATAGAAACAGGGCAGTTAATGGCCAACAGATATATGAAAAGATGCTCATCTTCTTTAGCTATTAGAGAAATGCAAATCAAAACGGCAATGAGATACCACCTCACACCTGTTCGATTAGCTGTTATTAGCAAGTCAGGTAATAGCAAATGTTGGAGAGGCTGTGGAGAAAAAGGAACCCTCATACACTGTTGGTGGGAATGTAAAGTAGTACAACCATTATGGAAGAAAGTATGGTGGTTCCTCAAAAAACTGAAAATAGAACTACCTTATGACCCAGCAATTCCTCTACTGGGTATATATCCCCAAAACTCAGAAACATTGATACGTAAAGACACATGCAGCCCCATGTTTATTGCAGCATTGTTCACAGTGGCCAGGACATGGAAACAACCAAAAAGCCCATCAATAGATGACTGGATAAAGAAGATGTGGCACATATACACTATGGAATACTACTCAGCCATAAGAAATGATGACATCGGAACATTTACAGCAAAATGGTGGGATCTTGATAACATGATACGAAGCAAAATAAATCAGAAAAAAACAGGAACTGTATTATTCCATACGTAGGTGGGACATAATAGTGAAACTAAGAGACATTGATAAGAGTGTGGTGGTTACGGGGGGGAGGGGGAATGGGAGAGGGAAAGGGGGAGGGGGAGGGGCACAGAGAGAACAAGATAGAGGGTGACGGAGGACAATCTGACTTTGGGTGGTGGGTATGCAACATAATTGAACGACAAGATAACCTGGACTTGTTATCTTTGAATATATGTATCCTGATTTATTGATGTCACCCCATTAAAAAAATAAAATTATAAAAAAAAAAAAAAAAAAAAGAAAAAAAAAAGAAACAGGGCAGTTTCCAGCTGCAGACAGTGTGGGCACTGGGGTGCTAAGTCAGCAAACACAACCTGAGGGAAACCCCACGTTTAGGAATACTGTGTCCTGTACAGCTCTTCTTCCCTAACTAGTCCCACCACACACAGATCACAGCCTTAAAAACATCCTCTAATTCCAGTCAGATTTGCTGCCTGTAAGTTTTGTTTTCAAGGGACCCTTTTCACTTGTCTTCTCCAACGCGGGGTATGCAGTCTCCTGTGTGAACCCTGCCCAGGCTGGGCTGAATTATGAGAAGGAGGACATTGGCAATGGCCCACACACCCTGACAAATGTCTTCCTTGACCCTGAAGACAAAGGTACAGCTGCAGTGGACGGAACCAATACAGCCACGGAACGGGTCCCAGGGGCTAACCAAGCTCCAAGGGCGAAGGCACAGGCCACCTGCTCTGCTGGCTCTTCCTCCTCCCAACCCGGCTTCCCAGGTATGAATTAAGAAATGACCTCTCCCCAACTCAGTTCCCACCCACCACATGATGAGAAATGTGTCATTGGAACAGTCTTTGTGAGGCTGAGCCAGGACAATTACCTGGACCCCTGCCAGCCAACTGACAAGCAGCCAACTTCAAAGATTGCTCCTTCTGCTCTTATCCAGCTGATGTCAGGGCCCTGATATCTGGATTGGCTTAATGGCCCACTTACTCATTCATTCATTCACTCATCAAATGTTAACTGAGGCCACTTGGGGCAAGGGGAAGTTGACCCTGCAGTAACTCACTAGTCAAAGGCAAAGAAAAGATGTTATCAAACTAGACTTAATCATTGCATGAAAGTGAATTTAAATTATTAACACCTAACATGGAAATAGAAAGCATTTGAGATTTATATTGTTCATTCTGTCTACATAAGTAAGCATTATTATGCCAGAAGACACAGCATTTCAGAGGCTTACTAATCAACAGAGAGATTGATAATTATTACCTAGCCATTAGATCATTAAGCCAAGCTCATTCCCTATTAAGCTCATTTCCTATGATGACACTATTGTTACCGTCATTGTATTAAATCAGAATATATATGCCCAGGAAGTATAAAATATATAACCCAAAGTAGTAAATCAAAAAATCTAAGATAAGGTCCTGGCTGGTTGGCTCAGTGGTAGAGCATCGGCCTGGTGTGTGGAAGTCCCAGGTTCGATTCCTGGCCAGAGCACACAGGAGAAGTGCCCATCTGCTTCTCCCCCCTCCCTCCTATCTCTCTCTCTCTCTCTTCCCCTCCCGCAGCCAAGGCTCCATTAGAGCAAAGTTGGCCCAAGCACTGATGACGGCTCCATGGCCTCTGCCTCAGGTGCTAGAATGGCTCTGGTTGCAATGGAGCAACGCTCCAGATGGGCAGAACATCGCCCCCTGGTGGGTATGCCAGGTGGATACCAGTCAGGCACAGCAAAAGTCTGTCTGTCTGCCTCCTTGTTTCTCACTTCAGAAAAATACAAAAAAAAAATCTAAGATAATATTTTTCCCTGAATTATCTAGACATTTTATGAAGTAGAGACATTTTTTAAACTGGAACATCATTAGAAAATTAATTCAATTCTTTCCTTCACTGTGCACTGTGCTTCGATTCTGCACAGAGAATCTATCTGTGGCAGGAGGACAGAGTGTCCTTGGGTCTTGGAGATTAAGACACTGACAGACATTCAGGAACCAAGAGCTGAAGTGTTCAGGCTTCAGTTGACATCTTTACATACACTATGGTCTTGTTCTCTCCAGCTGGATTTTTTTACTGGGGTGGGATCAGAATTTATTATTATTATTTTTGTATTTTTCTGAAGTTGGAAACGAGGAGGCAGTCAGTCAGACTCACGCATGCGCCCGACCGGGATCCACTCGGCATGCCCACCAGGGTGCGATACTCTGCCCATCTGGGGTGTTGCTCCATTGCAACCAGAACCATTCTAGTACCTGAGGCAGAGGCCACAGAGTCATCCTCAGCACCCGGGCCAACTTTGCTCCAATGGAGCTTCGGCTGTGGGAGGGGAAGAGAGAGACAGAGAGGAAGGAGAGGGGGAGGAGTGGAGAAGCAGATGGACACTTCTCCTGTGTGCCCTGGCCTGGAATCGAACCTAGGACTCCTGCACGCCAGGCCGACACTCTACCACTGAGCCAACCAGCCAGGGCCAGGATCAGAATTTTTAAGGCCCCTCCATACCCTGGATTTATATACCACTCCCCCGATGTCAAATATGGCCCCTATTCTTCAGATCCACCCAGGCGAGAGTTGTGTTTGAAACTGCCAAGGGCCGGACAACACTGTATCATCTCTCTGTGGTTTTAGATTACCCTGACATACCACCTGCCCTGACAATTTCCCTGGAGGGTACAAGAGGGCATTTCAGAGCGAATGGGGATGCTGTCAGTCTTAGGTACCATGCCCAGACAAGTGAGGTTGTGCCTTGACTTTAGCCTTGATTTTGCTACCTGTAAAACAGGCCCACAATAATCACCTGCCCCTTCTGAACAGTGTACACTCACTTTGTGCTAATAAGCTTAAGCACCCAGAAACTCGTGAGTCTCAAGTTTAGGAGTTTCACCAATCAGTGCAGATTCACTTTTGATTTAGAAATTTATTTTTTAAGAGACATTAAGGACATTGTGTAATTTTTTAACATTATTTTAATTAAAATATTTTTATTGTTTAAATTTTTTTCTTGGAATTTTCATGTGTTGAAATAAAACCTTTGAAGACTTTCCATACATGTACACATATGTGTATGTATTTGCTTATTTGTTACTTTTAGTTAGTTAGTTAGTGCATCACACTATGGATCTGATACATGGCACACTGATTATAATCTTACCAGAAAGGCTAATTGTGTCATAATGTTTTAAAGAAGGAGTCAGCAAACATTTAGGATATAGGACTGGATACTAACTAGTTAAGCTTAGTGTGCTTTGTGGTTTTTCTCATCATTACTCACCTTTTTCATTAGCACAAAAGCAGCCAGAGACAAAATGCAAAGAAAGGGTATGGCTACGTTCCAATAAAACTTTATTCATGAACACTGAAATTTGAACTTCATAAAATGTCCAGGTGTTGCAAAGTACCCTTCCTTTGATTTACCCCCAACTCTTTAAAATGTAAAAAACATTTTTGCAAGACATATAAAATTTTTGTTAAATTCAGCTTTTCTAGTTTTCTAGGACAAGAGCGTTCTAGTAAGTGAGTTATCTGTAAAAAATGCCTGGTGTGGAATTTTCTAAAAATTTGCATTTTAGATGACTATTTCCAAAGTTTTAATAAAAGAAACATCTAGTTCTTTCTTTAAACATAATTTAAGATTTTTTTTTTAAGTAGCATTTTTTTCTCACAAGAAAAGTGAATGTTTCATTGAATCTAAAGAATGCTGTTTACTTGTGAATTGGTCCTGCTTACTTAATTCTAGGGTAAACATATTTATCATCCAATTTAAGAGCTGCTTTGGGAGTAAAAGGGGCATTAGGTAAACAGGACACAAGGACATCAATTCAGGCATGTGGCAAACGACCTTGAATTATAGGATTTCAGGAATTGATTTTGTTCCTCAAACTGGGGGCTTTGTACCATCTGGGTCAAGGTGATCTATGGACTTTATTTTAAAATAAACCTCGGAGGCCCCATTCTGACCGACTGCTTCACCATCTCAGCGACGCCGGGCCCAGGAACCGCCTCCAGCGATTGTCCCCACGAGGATCTGTGCCAGCAGCTCAGGAAACGGAACTGACCTAGGGGCCAAGAAGCTGCAGGGTTTCTTCCGGCGACCCTGCTCTGGGCTCACCTTAATCCTTCCCTTCATCTGTATATTTTTGGTGCCTAATTTGCTCCTGTCCCTGAGGGGCTCCTTGCTTATTTTACTATTGATTTTCTGCTCAACTTTTTGAGGTTGCTTCTGCATCTGGAAGCCACCTGTTTCCCTCAAACCCATCTCGGCTTCGTGGCTTCAGGTTTCTGCAAAGGGGTTCTGGTTGCTCAACTCCACGTGCCGCTGCCAGGCAGAGAGCGCAGGGAGGCCACGTGGAGCTGACGCTGAACAGTGTGCCGCAAATCAGAGCAGCATAGCCCGGGTGTGCCCCGTAGGGCGGGGGCATACTTACCCTGACGTCCTCTTTGAATTAGAGAGTAAGCTGTCCAGGGCTAGTGTGCTGTCACAAGAAACAGTGCACTGGGGTTTACTGCGGCAGTAAATGAGTAACTCTTTTATAACATTCCCACCAACAATATTTTAAAGACCTGTAACAAGCTTAAGTTCCCTAGGAAAAACCATTCAGCTGGAATATCACCACGTCATGATGACCCTTCTTTATCAATGAGGAGTAACTACATTAGGTGGGTTTTTTGTTTGTTTGTTTCAAGAGGAAAAAAAGATGCAGTTACTGTACTTGTTTTGTTACACCAGAGGGCAGAATTGATTTTCCTTTGGCTTTTTTTATTTTTTATTTTATTGATTGATTTTAGAGAGACAGAGAGAGGAAGGGAAAGAGAGAGAGATGCATTCATTTGTTGTCCCACTTAGTTGTGCTTTTATTGGTTGCTTCCCCATCCAGGGTTCAAACCTGCAACGTTGGCATTTCCAGATGATACTCTAACTAACTCAACCAACTGGCCAGGGCCTTTCCTTTGGCTTTTAAAAAACAGATTTACCCAAAGAACTGCTGCCTGTTTTATAATCACAGACTATTAGGAGTTGGACCACATCAGATAGATATAATTGGGTAACACCTTTGCACTCTAAAATTACTTGACCCTAAACCTTTTCTTCAAGAAATAGAATGCCAGTGCCTGACCAGGCAGTGGTGCAGTGGAGAGAGCGTTGGACTGGGATGCTGAGGACCCAGGTTCGAGACCCTGAGGTCGCCAGCTTGAGTTCGGGCTCAACTGGTTTGAGCAAAAGCTCACCAGCTTGGACCTAGGGTCACTGGCTCGAGCAAGGGGTTACTAGGTCTGCTGAAGGCCCACGGTCAAGGCACATATGAGAAAGCAATCAATGAACAACTAAGGTGTCACAACGAAAAACTGATGATTGATGCTTCTCACCTCTCTACATTCATGTCTGTCTGTCCCTATCTATCCCTCTCTCTGACTTTCTCTCTGTCCCTGTAAAAAAAATAAAAATAATATATATAAAAAAGAAATAGAATGCCAGAATTCTAAAGGCTGTGACTTGGCTAGTTCATACTTATTTTGTCAAAGGACTGTATTTAAATGACATTTGAAGTTACTTTCAAATTAACACAAATTCTCATTTGGTTTAAAATTTTTTATATACAACTATACAATGTATTGTCCTATTATTCCAATAGTTTATAGAACTTCAACTATACAGTTCCCCAAGTGAATGTATGTTTACTATTCTTACAAATTATAAGGAACTAATTTGCACTTATGCCTTCTTTTGTGTATTATTTATCTTATGTTCATTTTATTTTTCCCTATTAAACAAAGAGAGCAATTCCTTTTTAAGAACTACTATAATGAACATTCAATCCACCAGCTATAATAAAATAGACCGTACCGTCTCTCTAGTTGTAGCTATAACTAACTATTCAGCAGACACAAATGTACTACCATACATTTTTCAAAATCTGGCCCTAGATTCCAAAAGTATAATTCTAACCAAACTTTGGGACTCTGAAATGTCTTAGTTCATATGTCAGATGTCACTGATACTTGTGGACTTGTCTTAGCACCGTGCTCCATATAAACTTCTGGAGCTAGAGCTGAACTTTGCCATCCTGATTTCCTGGGCACGCAGACACCCAGCAGCGTGGGGCTAGATGAATGAATGTGTGAACGGGCAGGTAAGAAGAGGGGTTACCAATTGCTGCACCATCCATTCCCAAAATGCTTACATTTCATTTCACAGATTTAACAGTTCCGTTCTTATTTATCCCACATCCTAGATAAGATGATTTAAACCCTGAGCACTTGTCAGGCACATATTCAGAATTCAATAAATATGGATGGCTTTCGGTCTCCTTTTTAGGCTATAACTAAAGCCCTGAAAACACTGGAGCTGAGAAGATATAAAATAGTAGTATATCTCTACATCACTGAAAAAACAATAGAAAATCTGATTTCACCAAAACTGAAACTAATTTGGTTGAAATAAGACCAAAATATACTCAAGGGACAGCTTCCTCTAACTGCACTAGCATAAAATTTGTTCATTTTTCCAATGCAGGTTCTTCACTTTCAGTGAAGAAATAGATTTTTTTAAGAGGTAAGAAGAGGAATGAAGCCAGAAGGGAGGGGTAAGGGAAGGATTCATTTGTTGTTCCCCTCAGTCATATATTCATTCATTGGTTGCTTCCCATATGTGCCCTGATGGGAATCGAACTCACAACATTATTGTTTCCGGACTTCGCTCTTAAACCGAATGAGCTAACTGGCCAGGGCCCTAGTGGGTCAAATAAGTTTGCAAATATGATATATATATGTTTGCTCGCTTATAGTTTGTGTTGGATGTGGGGTCAGGCTGTAAGCAGGTAAGATCCTTATAGACTAAGGCTTAGTTTTAAGACTAAGCCTTTCCCACCCTTTTAATACTAAGATCTTCTCAACACTAAGCTTTTCCCCACACCCTTGACTGTTGCATGATGTGGGGTGGTGCACTCTTATGAGGAATCCCATTTAATGCCTCAGATAAGTGACTTTGTATCAGAGACTTCCTTGTTTGTATATTGGATTAAAGACTTTAATTCCTACACTATAAAATAAGAGAGGCCTGGGCGCGCTCTCTCTCTCTCTCTCTCTCTTTCTCAGTTCCTGAAATTAGCATTGCAGAGGAGAGGCAGCCAAGATGGCGGAGTGCTGAAGGAGAAGCCAGTTTGTGCAGAGTTTGTGCAGAAGGAGAAGCCAGTTTGTGCAGAAGGAGATGGGGAACAGAGGTGAACAAGACTGATGAAGTAGAAACCTTTGATCCTAGGAAACTCGGATAAGTCAGTGGCTTTGGGAGCCCTGAATGGAAAGGGAAGTGTTTTCCCACTGTGTGTATTTTTCGCCTTCCAGGTGCGAGCTAGGATTAAAGCTAATGGCCCAATAGTTCTTGGCTCCGTTGTTTCATTATTGTCTGTCCGAATCAAATGTGAACCTGCATGGGCCAGGCGGCTGTGTTGGTGTCCATGGCTACTGGTTTTACAGCCCTTTTTTTAATGTTTATTGATTTTAGAGAGAAAAGAAGGGAGAAGTGAGAGAGAGAAAGAGAGAGAGAGAGACAGGAACCTCGATCTGTTCCTGCATGTGCCCTGACCAGGGATCAAACCAGCAACCTCTGTGCTTTGGGAAGATGCTCCACCAAATCAAGCTGTCCTGCCAGGGCAAGAAGCAGACTTCTATTTAAAGACAAACTGAAGTTTAGTGGTGCCATATGGTTCAAATGCTTGACATCTTCCAGTAAGTAATATTGTTTGACTTGTTAATTTTTTCTGTGATATTTAAACTAATACATTCTTTGCATTTGATTAATTTTAAGAGCCAGTCACTTAGCAGGAAAAAAATTATAGCTATAGAAGAAAGGGAGCCAAAAGTCTGAGATGCAAAAGGCTAAATTGGGCCCCTTTTCATTCTATTTTCACATATTAATTTAACAGAGAGTGTAGTGTATATGAGTAACGGCCAACCTTTATTAGTTCTTACTGTGAGCCAAGCATTATTCTAAATGCTTTGTCTATATATTAAGTATCTCATTTAATTTTTATAAAACTTTATGAAAAAAATATTACTTTTAGTCCCACTGTGCAAAAAGAGGGCCAATAGTTGTGGGTTGAGTTGAATTATCTTTAATCGCTCATGGCATACACATGCAGACTGGTCGGTTATAACACCATGAAGCTATAACACCTTCTCTGGCAAAGAAGACCAAACTGCTTTTTCTGGGGAGTGATCACAGCTTTCCCAGAGAAACTACACTTACCAGGTCATCACAGGAGGAGCAGAAAGGTCAGTAGGAGGCACAGCAACAAAGAAGAGACAGCTATAAGAGCTACTGGCCTACGGACCAGCTGGTTGGTTATGTATGGCTTGAGGTAGGGAGTAAAGGGTCTGTCTCCTGGGCTGAGCTAAGAGCTTGGAATGAATCTTATGGAGGGGAGCAGAGTTTGTTACCCTAAAATATGTCTTTAGGGGATATTAATTATTTTAAGCTGGTTATTTTTAAGAAACAAAAGACTCAGAAGAAACCTTTGACCCTCCCATAACTGCATAAAGGCATTTAGATAGAGAACCTGCTTTAGGAAGGAGATATCATCCCAGATAACTATAGCTTAATATGAGTTAAATGTGATAGCCTAGGAGGAGCCTAGAAAGGCCCATTTGATCAAAGTCTGTCTGTGTCCTGTTGTTAAAAATGTTTACTAAACATCTGCTTCTCCATCTCCAGGTGAATTGCCCTTGTTCCCATTCAAGTCCAAGCTCAACCCTCCACTTTCTCCTTAGCTCAAGAAGGTATATAAGCCTCACTGCCCACCTGTCCTGGGCCCCATATTCTTATGGAGCCTCTATATGTACCTTGAAATAACATTTCATTAATCTGTCTCATGTTAATTTCAGTATTAGACAAGCCAGAAGAATTTTAAAAGGTGGGAGAAAAATTTTTTTCTCTCCCACAAAAAAACCTGGCTTTTTTTTTTTTTCTTAATTCAGAGAAGTAACTCAGGTAGGTGACAAAGTTTATCAGGGTGGAGATGAACTGCGGTGGAGGGAAAATCCTGGGGTCTCCCTGGCAGGGGGTGGGGAAGCAAATGAGAAGACATGTGGGTGTGAACCTGTTTATTGGTTGGGTGACCCCTGTGAGCTTTTACTCCCGCAGGGGTGACCTGGGGATGACCAAGCCAGACTCCTCAGTTTGTTGGGAAGATTGAGTGTGCAGAGTACTTGTTCAGGGCCACATATAAAGGAGACGCCCATCAGTGTTAAACCTGTCCTCCCACCGACCCTTCCCAACCTGCCTCCATCCTGCCCAGCCCCTCTCACCCAGGGCAATAATAATAACTGAAAGAAGTGGCCTTCCTGAAGATGCAGACAGACTGCTCTCTCTGCCACCTGCTCTCGGGAAGCCTCTCAGCACCCTGTGACAATTATTGTCACCCTTCATCCCTGAGGATGCCAGCTGGGGAGTCAGGAGAGTCAGTCACCAAACCAGCTGCCACAAGGTGTCATGCAGAGGACTAGGATTCAGAGCCGGGTCGCTCGTCTCATTCTGTCTGCACACTTGCCATCTACACAAGCATGCTTCACACTTCCGAGCAGCCCTCATTGCAGAGAGGGTTCTGAATCCCTTCCTCTGCATCTGCCTGCTCGGGGCAGATGAACACTGAAAGACAAGAGGTCAGTGGCTGCCACTCTTGTACCAGGCACATGGGTTAGCGGAGCTGCTCTGCTCGGCCTGCTCACACTGGCCTGGTCACTGCCAGCAGCAGTCCCTGGGGACAGCCTCGGCTCCCACGGCATGCTGCAGAAGGCAGGGGTCAGTTAGAGAAGGCAGCATGCCAGAGGCCCCAAATCCTGGCTGTGGGCCCCGGGCACACGCTCCACATGCTTCTAGTCCTCAGCTGGCCAAGACCTTGAGCATCTGCCAATGTCTATAGTGAGAGCCCGGGAGACGGGGCTGGTGCTGCCTATGGAGCCCAAGATGCTCGGAGAGAAAGCCAGACCTCAGACAGGCCTGAAAACAAACAAAAGAGTCTCTATTGGAATTGTCTTGTCACATTACTGTCTAGAAATCAGAGGTAACACACCAAGGAGACTTTCAGTCTGATGCTAGAAAATAGGTGTGCATCTGTGTTTTGCAGGAAAACAAGCAAATCTGTGTCCCATTGCTACCAACTTGTCCCGTCTGAGTGTGTCCCCGTTTCCACCCCACCAGGGCCTTGTGTTTCACTAGTTCACTTGATAAATCAATTCATTCTATGGTGACAACTCATTAATGTGTGTAAATCTCTCTGCCATCATTCAATTTGTCCTATTTCTCTTATCAAATTTTAATGACGATAGGCCTAACTGCCTTAAGCCAGAGGAGGTTCAGCTGGGGGTGTCAGGCTGAGGGCACTTGGTGTAGGAACAAGAAGGTTGTTACACTCCCTCTGGGAAAAGCACATGTATCAATCCATGAGTGCTGACTCCATAGCCCAGGAGGTTGGGTGAGGGACACTGACTCCTCACCTCCTGGGAAGTGGTTTCTGCCCCCTCCTAAGCTTTGCCCTGCTCTTTCATTTAAACAAGATTGGCTACAGATTATACAGCAACACTCCCACCCCATGAAATTCTGGTTCAAATTCTTTTTTTTTTTTTTTTACAGGATATGTTGAAAAGGTATTTTTTTTTATTTTATTAAATTTAATGCAGTGACATTGATAAATCAAGGTACATATGTTGAGAAAAAATATCTCTAGATTATTTTGACATTTGATTGTGCTGTATACCCCTCCCCCAAAGTTAAATTGTCTTCTGTCATCTTTTATCTGGTTTTCTTTGTGCCCCTCCCCTCCCCTAACCCCTCTCTCCTTCTTCACCCCCTACCCCCTACCCCAACCTCCCGCCCCTGTTGCCATCACATTCTTGTTCATGTCTCTGAGTCTCATTTTTATGTCCCTTCTATGTATGGATTCATCTTAGTTTTTTTTTTTTTTTCTGATTTACTTATTTCACTCCGTATAATGTTGTCAAGGTCCATCCATGTTATTGTAAATGATCCGATGTCATCATTTCTTATGGCTGAGTAGTATTCCATAGTATATATGTACCAAAGCTTTTTAATCCACTCGACCTCTGACGGACACTTGGGCTGTTTCCAGATCTTCGCTATTGTGAACAATGCTGCCACAAACATGTGGGTGCATTTCTCCTTTCCGAGCCGTTCTATGGTGTCCTTGGGGTATATTCCTAAAAGTGGGATAGCTGGGTCAAAAGGCAGTTCGATTTTCAGATTTTTGAGGAATCTCCATACTGTTTTCCACAGTGGCTGCACCAGTCTGCATTCCCACCAGCAGTGCAGGAGGGTTCCCTTTTCTCCACATCCTCGCCAGCACTTATTCTGTGTTGTTTTGTTGATAAGTGCCATTCTGACTGGTGTGAGGTGATATCTCATTGTGGTTTTAATTTGCATTTCTCTAATGATTAGTGATGTTGAGCATTTTTTCATATGCCTATTGGCCATCTGTATGTCCTCTTTGGAGAAGTGTCTATTCATCTCTTTTGCCCATTTTTGGATTGGGTTGTTTGTCTTCCTGGTGTTGAGTTTTACAAGTTCTTTATAAATTTTGGTTATTAACCCCTTATCAGACGTATTGTCAAATATATTCTCCCATTGTGTAGTTTGTCTTTTTATTCTGTTCTTGTTGTCTTTAGCTGTGCAAAAGCTTTTTAGTTTGATATAGTCCCATTTGTTTATCCTGTCTTTTATTTCACTTCCCCGTGGAGATAAATCAGCAAATATATTGCTCTGAGAGATGTCGGAGAGCTTACTGCCTATGTTTTCTTCTAAGATGCTTATGGTTGCACGGCCTACATTTAAGTCTTTTATCCATTTTGAGTTTATTTTTGTGAGTGGTGTAAGCTGGTGATCTAGTTTCATTTTTTTGCAGGTAGCTGTCCAATTTTCCCAACACCATTTGTTAAAGAAGCTGTCTTTACTCCATTGTATTTCCTTACCTCCTTTGTCAAATATCAGTTGTCCATAGAACTGTGGGTTTATTTCTGGGTTCTCTGTTCTGTTCCATTGATCTATATGCCTGTTCTTATGCCAGTACCAGGCTGTTTTGAGTACAATATATATCAAGATTATAACTTGATATCAGGAAGTGTGATACCTCCCACTTTATTCTTCTTTTTTAAGATTGCTGAGGCTATTCGTGTCCTCTTTTGGTTCCATATAAATTTTTGGAATATGTGTTCTATATCTTTGAAGTATGTCATTGGTATTTTAATTGGTATTGCATTGAATTTATAGATTGCTTTGGGTAATATAGACATTTTAATGATGTTTATTCTTCCTAACCATGAGCACGGTATATGCTTCCACTTGTTTGTATCTTCCTTGATTTCTTTTATCAATGCTTTGTAATTTTCCGAGTACAAGTCTTTAGTCTCCTTGGTTAAGTTTACTCCTAGGTACTTTATTTTTTGGGTTGTAATTGTGAAGGGGATTGTTTCCTTAATTTCTCTTTCTGACTGTTCATTGTTGGTGTATAAAAATGCTTCTGATTTCTGAGTATTGATTTTATATCCTGCCACTTTGCTGAATTTATTTATCAGGTCCAGTAGTTTTTTGACTGAGACTTTAGGGTTTTCTATATACAATATCATATCATCTGCAAATAATGATAGTTTTACTTCTTTTTTTCCAACTTGAATGCCTTTTATTTCTTCTTCTTGTCTGATTGCTGTGGCTAGGACTTCCAGGACTATGTTAAATAAGAGTGGTGAAAGGGGGCACCCCTGCCTTGTTCCTGATCTTAAGGGGATTGCTTTTAATTTTTGCCCATTGAGTATGATGTTGGCTGTGGGTTTCTCATAGATGGCTTTTATCATGTTGACGTATCTTCCCTGTATTCCCACTTTGCTGAGAGTTTGATCGTGAATGGGTGCTGGATTTTATCAAATGCTTTTTCTGCATCTATTGAAATTATCATATGGTTTTTCTCCTTCTTTTTGTTTATGTGATGAATCACATTGATTGATTTATGAATATTGTACCAGCCTTGCCTCCCCAGAATAAATCCCACTTGATCATGGTGTATGATTTTTTCCATATATTGTTGGATCCGGTTTGTTAATATTTTGTTGAGGATTTTAGCATCTATATTCATCAGAGATATTGGCCTATAATTTTCTTTCTTTGTGTTGTCTTTGCCTGGTTTTGGAATCAGAATTATGCTCGCCTCATAAAAGGAGCTTGGAAGTCTTCCTTCCTCTTGAATTTTTTGAAATAGTTTGAGAAGGATAGGAGTTAGTTCTTCTTTGAATATTTGGTAGAATTCCGTTGTGAAGCCATCGGGCCCCGGACTTTTCTTTGTTGGGAGTTTTTTGATAACTGTTTTGAACTCATTTGGTGTAATCGGTCTGTTTAGGTTTTCTGATTCTTCCAGATTGATTTTTGGAAGATTGTATGTTTCAAGGAATTTGTCCATTTCATCTAGGTTGTCTAGTTTTTTGGCATACAGTTCTTCATAGTATTTTCTTACAATATTTTGTATTTCTGTTGTGTCAGTTGTTATTTCTCCTCTCTCATTTCTAATTTTATTTATTTGAGTCCTCTCTCTCTTTTTCTTGGTGAGTCTACTTAAAGGTTCATCAATCTTGTTTACCTTTTCAAAGAACCAGCTCCTAGTTTCATTGATCCTCTGTATTGTTTCTTTAGCCTCTATGTCATTTATTTCTGCTCTGATCTTTATTATTTCCTTCCTTCTACTACATTTGGGCTTTACTTGCTGTTCTTTTTCTAATTCTTTTAGATGCAGGGTTAAGTTGTTTATTTGAGCTTTTTCTAGCTTCTGAAAGTGTGCCTGTAGTGCTATGAACTTCCCTCTCAGCACTGCTTTCGCTGTGTCCCATAAATTTTGAGTTGTTGTATGCTCATTGTCATTCGTTTCTAGGAATTTTTTAATTTCTTCTTTGATCTCATTCTTAATCCATTCATTAATTAGCACCCTGCTATTTAGTTTCCATGTGTTTGAGAATTTTTGAGCTTTTCTGCTGTGATTCATTTCTAGTTTCATGCCGTTGTGATCGGAGAAAGTGCTTGATATGATTTCAGTCTTCTTAAATTTGTTGAGAGCACTTTTGTGCCCTAACATGTGGTCTATCCTAGAGAATATACCATGAGCGCTTGAAAAGAATGTATATTCTGCTGCTTTAGGGTGAAAGGATCTGAAGATATCTATTAAATCGAGTTGATCTATTGTTTCCAATAAGTCTGCTGTTTCTTTGTTAATTTTCTTTCTTGAGGATTTATCTAGTGATGTTAGTGGGGTATTGAAATCCCCTACTATTATAGTATTGCTGTTGATCTCACCCTTTAAATCCATCAAAGTCTGTTTTATATATTTGGTGCTCCTATATTAGGTGCATAGATATTTATAATAGTTATATCTTCCTGTTGGATTACTCCCTTTATCATTATGTAGTGGCCTTCTTTATCTCTTACTATATCCTTTGTTTTAAAGTCCAATTTGTCTGATATAAGTATTGCTACCCCAGCTTTTTTTTCATTTCCGTTTGCATGAAATGTTTTTTTCCATCCTTTTACCTTCAATCTATGTGTGTCTTTTGTTCTAAGGTGTGTCTCTTGTAGACAGCATATGTATGGGTCCTGTTTTCTTATCCACGCAGCTACCCTATGTCTTTTGATTGGATCATTTAATCCATTTACATTTAAGGTTATTATTGATATGTAGTTGTTTATTGTCATTTTCTTCTTTAAAGGTGTATTCCTTTTTTTGCTATATTCTTTTCCAACTTTGATCTGTTTACAACAGGCCCCTTAACATTTCTTGCAGCGTTGGTTTGGTTGTAATGAATTCCTTGAGTTGTTTTTTGTCTGGGAAGCTTTTTATTTCTCCTTCGATTTTAAACGATAGCCTTGCTGGATAAAGTAGTCTTGGTTGTAGGTTCTTGTTCTGCATTACTTTGAATATTTCTTGCCATTCCCTTCTGGCTTCAAGTGTTTCTGTTGAGAAGTTGGATGTCATCCTTATGGGGGCTCCTTTGTAGGTGATAACTTTTTTTTCTCTTGCAGCTTTTAATATTTTCTCTTTATCGCTTAGCTTTGGTATTTTAATTATGATGTGTCTTGGTGTAGGTTTCTTTGGGTTTCTCTTTAATGGAGTTCTCTGTGCTTCTTGGACTTGTAAGAGTTTCTCTTGCATTAATTTAGGGAAGTTTTGAGTTATGATATGATTGAACAAAGTCTCTATCCCTTGTTCTTTTTCTTCTTCTTCAGGAACCCCTATGATGCGGATGTTATTTCTCTTCATGTTGTCACAGAGCTCTCTAAGTGTTTCCTCTGACTTTTTGAGTCTCTTTTCTCTTTTCTTCTCTGCTTTCATGCCTTCATTCCAGTTGTCCTCCAACTCGCTGATTCGATCCTCTGCTGTATCCATCCTGTTTTAATTCCTTCCATTGTGGTCTTCATTTCTGATATTGTATTTGTCATCTCTGACTGATTCTTTTTTAATATTTCAATATCCTTTTTTATACTTGCTATTTCTTTATTTAGGTTTTCAAACTGCCCCTCCATTGTTGTTCTAAGATCCCTAAGCATCCTTACAATCATTATTTTGAACTCCGCATCTGGAAGTTTGATTATTTCCATATCACTCAGCTCATCTCTCAAGGGTGTCTCTTGTGGTTTCATTTGGGTTGCACTCCTTTGTCTTCTCATAATGGTGTTTTATTTGTAGAGTTGCTTGAGTCTAGGCTTGGTGTTTTCTGCCTCCTGTTTTCAGTTGTGTTATTTCTAGGTCTTCTTGGATTGGTATCAGCTATTATTTGTAATCCACTTTCGGATTTGGGCAGCTTTGAAGTCTTGATTTGTTTGTTTTCTTAACAGGTGATAGTCTTGTTAACTGATCTCAGCAGGGGGCTTCCTTGAAACTGTAACCAGGAATGCTGTGGGTGTAACCTGAGATGCTGAAGGTCTGTTCCACCAACTAATCTCACTGGGGGCAGGGTTTTTTCTCAGCTTCAGTAGGGGGAGGTGTATCTCAGATCTCCATGGAGACCTGAGTTACTGCCCCTCCTCCCCACTTCTTGTTTTCAGCTGTGTCTTGTTGCGCTGATTGGAGCTGGATAGATGTCCGGAGATCTCTGATCCGGAAGCACTTCAGCTCTGTTTTGTGAAAGGTTCAGTCCCTCCCCCAGCTATGGCCGCCTCCAGCACGAATGAGTCAGCTTTTTTATTTCGTTTCTTGCATACCTTAGCCCCTCACAGTCTGTCCCTCTCCTTGTCCTTTCCACTTGGGAGATAAGCTGGTCTTTTCAACCCACCTTGCTCCCTGGTCACCAGGTAAGTGGCTGTGAACAGTAGTTTCTGCTCTTTATCCTCTGTGAAATCCTCTCTGGGCTCTCAGCCTCACCCCCCCCCCTTGCCGTTCCTGTAAGCAGAGGAGATTCAGGCACTCCTTACCAGGTTTATTGTGGCTTCCTCTTTGCTCCTTGGTTTTTGAGAGCTGTTCTTGCAGTTCAGTGTTGGTTTTTCATGCTGATTTTTCCTAAGTTGATTTGTATTCCAGTTTGGTGTTGAGAGCTGGGCGTCTGTGTGTCCGCCTACTCCGCTGCCATCTTCAAAAGCCCCCAAAAAGGTATTGAATGCTGTAAATTCTGTGCCGGTCACTCTCCGTCCCTGGGCCTCACTGGGCATCAACTTCCTCGTGGAAAAATGAGGCGGATGGCAATCAGTTATAATCCTTCCACCAGTGGTTCTCCTGGTTCAAATTCTGGGCTCAGCCCAGGTCTGCCCCTAACAGAGACGCCCCCGAGCTGACAGGGTATGCTCAAGGTGGGCCGGCTCAGAGTGCTACACGGATGGGCCACCAGCTCTGCCTGAAGCAAGTCTTCCTTTGAAGTCAGTCTGAAACAATGAGTAGCAGCTTTTCTGGATGGAAAAACAATTTTCTAAGTGTATTTGTTAGTGTGTGTGCACACTCACATGTACATGCTGGTGGGGCTGTAATAAATAAATAACATTTAATGTGCAATAAGATTAGTCGTAAATGGCCCCAAAACTCAATGGCTTACAACAGCAAGAATCCATTTCTCACTTCTGGCCCAAGGGTCAGCTGGGGCTTTCCTGGGTTTGGCTGGAGCTAGCTCCAGACTGTGGATAAGGTTCAGCTGTGCTCCCCACATGTCTGGGTTTGGGGACCAGCAGTTACTCAGGGCATGTTCTCCTCACAAGAGATGGGAAAAGCACGGAGGGATGAGTGAAAACCTGCAGTGCCTCTTCCGACCGTGGTCCAGAACTGGCACACTGTCTTTCTCCACATTTCCTTGACAGCAAGTTCTATGTCCAGGTCCACCATCAGTAGGCAATGACCACACAAGGGAGGGAAGGAAAGGACTGTGAGCAAATAATACAGTGGGCTTTGTGGCCACACTGTAATGACAGAGAGGTTTGAGGAGCAGGGCAGGTGTTCAGAGGTGTGTTTGGGAGCAGGGGAAGGGGGAGAGGAGATTTCAGGTGTTCAGAGGTATGTTTGGGAGCAGGGGAAGGGGGAGAGGAGATGACAGGTGTTCAGAGGTGTGTTTGGGAGCAGGAAAATAGGGAGAGGAAGCAGCAGGTGACAAGTTTGAAGAAAGAGGCTGGAGCTGGTTAGCAAAGAGCTTGGCATATTTATTAGGTAGCACGGCTTCTCTCCTATAGGCAGTAGAATACATTCTGGGCTGTGGACCTGCTTAGACTGTTGGTCCCACTACCCCCACTGCTGGTATTGCCTGGGATCATGCAGAAGCATGTGGACTTAAATGGAAACTGCCACTTGCTGCCAGGGACAGGGCAGAAGAGTTTAGGGACTCATTGCCAATGTCACCCTGGATATGCATGAGTCAACACGTACACTTTGTTCTTGACCAGGTTGCCAACTACAGTTGAGTCCTTTGATAGCTAAAGGAGAAAATCCTTAAAACACAGGACTCATGGTATAAAAATAAATGGTTAGTTAGGAAGGAACTGAGGGGAAAACCTGAAATACTTAGATTTGAACATAGTGCCACTAATTACCAATTATCGCTAAACTCAAGACTCTGTTCCCATTTCTATTAACTCCCATACTTCACATAATTTGTAAGAGTCAAATGAAGTAATACATGCAAAACTTGTAAATCATGATGCAAATATAAGCTATTATATCCTCTGGTAGTTGGAGGAAAGAAAAGCACCACACACTAGACTTCCTGGTGGGCCCGGTGCTGGCAGGGACGGGTGTGCTGTCAGAGGAAATGTCCCTTCCAAATGCCTATCACAGATCAAGAGAGGCATGAGAGTGCCAGTCTTCTTTATCAAACAGAGCAAATCTCTAAGAGAAAGCACCAGAGACTGACCAGGTGTCCAACAAAGGGTGTGCTGATAAAATTGACGAGACAGCCTCCACCCCTGCCGGGTCACTGCAACAGCAGGACCCACTGCCGTGAATTCACCCAAATGCGCCCTCTGGACTCAGATGAAACTGAATGTTTACTCTTTTGTGCACTGAAGAAATGAGTGAGAATGAAAGGCCTCAAACCACTTTGGCAGAGAATCCAGGAAAGGGGAAATGAAGAAAGACAGAAAGGAGTGACTGGAGACAACTCAGTGCCTTAGAAATGCAAAAAATTTATGGAGGTGCTGCTTTCTACTGAAAATAATCCCTGGAAATGAGACTCCCTGAAGTGGAGGTTGTCTGCTTCGGACCTGACAACAGTCAGAGCCCTAGGAGCAGGCACAATGGTTGCCGCTGGGAGAGGACTTGATTCTGGACCTATTAGTGAGAAGCAGTCCTGAAGCTGCTTAATGCTGAGAACAGACAGAGGCCAGAGGCCAACTCTGTCAGCTGGGTTTTGTTGCCAGGTTTGTACCTGTTCATGAAGTCCCAGGGGTGGCAGGGGCAGAGGGACCTCAGCAAGCATGCCTTTGGAAAATGAAGGCGTCATCTCAAGGAAACCAGCCTTGAAGAACTCCTAATGTGCTCATGGCCAGTTAACTATGTGAGATACAGGTTGCTGAAATTACTGAACAAAAGTGAGAAAGTGGTTTTCTAGTGTTTGTGTTTTGATGGCTTAATTAACATATTATTAGGCTTAACATATTATTAGGGGAGCTAATACACACTAAAAAAGGCCTAGATCGATTTCTCTTACATTATCAGTAAAGTGGGTCTTTGCTGAGCAGTAAAGTTCTCTATGTTTAGCAGGGTCTGGATGGAGCACAATGACCATGATAAATGGTCTTGCTTTTTGTAAGGTCCAAAGGAATAGATATTTATCTTTGACTGATTTCCATAAGATGACTTGGCATAAAAAGTTAATTTATGTGTTTACATTTGATAAAATGAGTTGTATGTAAAAAGTAACAGAATGAGGGAAAGTTGCCAAGGTCTTCACTTAGTTCAGGCAAAATCTCTACAGATTCACATTCTCTAGAGTTTAGATCAAATTCTGCATGTCACACTAATGGGGTCAAAGAGCAAAACATAGCCATTCAGTTGCTGAGAGGATGGCTGGGTCAAGCAGCCATGGCTCTGCAGAAAGTATGGCAACCCAGATCCTAGAACATGTCAGTGAGAATACAGCCTTGTTCTTTCACAGGGGAAAGTTTCTTACGATAGGGCATTGTATGTATATGCACCCTAGAAAGTGAAAGGGGGAAGGGGAGTGCATGCCACAGAATAAAGACAAGGGAATGAGGGCTGGGAAGCAAGAATTTAAAGACAGGTGAAAATCATAATAATGTTGAAAATTTTCCATGGCCAGAAGAGACTTAATGAGGGTCCTTTTACTTGAGCAGTAGGGAACTTGGAAGAGGGTAGGTCTCAGTGGCCATTTGTTTTTTTCTCTTTTCTTTCCTTTTTCCTTCTCTACACTTCTTATGCTGCTCTCCCTCTCAGGATTTTGTTTTCTCTTATACCAAATCCTCCTATAAAATGGCTCATGGCAAAATTACTAAAATAGGCCAAGGCATGATATTTTACTTTTCATACCTACATTAAATAGCCAGGAAATTTTTCTCCTCATCTCAAAACTTAAGTCTTATAATAGTTGGAAACATCTCCCAAATGCAAACATGGGGACAGTAACATCTTATTTTTAACCTTTTCAGACTTGTGTCTTTAATTACTGAATATGATAATCCCACACAATGACCTCCATGGTCCATCATTATGGTTCATCCTAAGGCTCTGACTGTAAATAATGGGAGCGGGCTCATGAGGCTCTATTCCAGGAGGGTTCGGCTGCTTGGGGTGGACAATGATGACTCCTTTGCTCAAGGAGAAACATGTGACCCCTGGACACTTGAGAGGGGAAATGGTGCCTTTAACAACCTGTCTACTTCCATTTTAGCAATTTAAATTACTAAAATTAAAGATGATTAAACATATAGATGGTTAAAAATAATGGTATGGTAGATTGTTTTTTTTCCCCATGGGTAGTACCCATTCTTGTTCTTTCTTTTCTCCTTCCTTCCTTCCTTCCTTCCTTCCTTCCTTCCTTCCTTCCTTCCTTCCTTCCTCCCTCCCTCCCTCCCTCCCTCTCTCTTTTCTTTCTTTCTTTCTTTTCTTTCTTTCTTTCTTTCTTTTTATTTCTTTCTAATTCTGAGCCCTCAGATTCTTCACAATCTTCCTTAATTTCCCTATAACTGTAAGAGAATGGAGATGACAGCTTATAAAAGACTTCACATATTATTAGATCACGGGATCCCTTATACCAGTGGTTCTCAAAGTGTGCACCAGGGTGCACTGGTGTGCCCTAGAAGATTTCCAGGAGTGCTCTATAGCAGTGGTCCCCAACTCCCGGGCCGCGGACTGGTAGCGGTCTGTGGGCCATTTGGTACCGGTCAGCAGAGAAAGAATAAATAACTTACATTATTTCTGTTTTATTTATATTTAAGTCTGAATGATGTTTTATTTTTAAAAAATGACCAGATTCCCTCTGTTACATCCGTCTAAGATTCACTCTTGACGCTTGTCTCAATCACATGATACATTTATCCGTCCCACCCTAAAGACCGGTTTGTGAAAATATTTTCTTACATTAAACCGGTCCATGGCCCAAAAAAGGTTGGAGACCACTGCTCTATAGTATTCCAGAGAAATATGTGCCTGTTGGGGGCCAAAAACCTAACAGGGTTTTTGGAGTTTAGATTTTTGGGGGACAGAGGTATGGGGAATTGGCTGTAGCTGAAAGTCTGCCCACCCACCCCCCCACCTCATTTGCCTGATTAGGTTGCAAAAGGCTGTTAAGCTGTGGTGCTGGATTGTTTACACTACCTTCTGTGTTCCCCAGAAAGACTAGAGGCAAGTTTCTTCTATCCTTTGTTTGGTGTAAAGTTAAGATGATATGTATGATGGGGATTTTGAATTGATGATTAAACATAAGGAATTCTCTCTTGAAGCCTTTTGGATTTTTATAAAAGAAGAATATGTGGCAATATCTAAAAAAGCTTTGAACATTTTACTACAATTTTCAACATCCTATTTATGTGAATTAGGATTTTCTACCTTCAACACAAGAGTAAAAAGAGAGGAATTCTTCAATGTATTGACAAGGAAATGAGTTTGCCTTTCAAATATATGTCCAAACATTGAAGAAATCGCTAGGACACATTAGGCTCATGTTTCTCATAAACACAAAAATGAAAAAACTTAACACATTTGTGCTGGGACCTGCCGAATTTACTAAATTTTACTAAAAATATATCTATATATATAAAAAGATAACTTTTTGTCATTTTTAAATTTTTTAACCCTTCTTTTTTATGAATTCTAAAAAGCATAACAAAAAATATAATAAAAATGTTTTTTAATGTCAGAATAAATTTAATCTTGTATTTATTTCATTTAATTACCGTAAAAACACACTTGGACTTTATATATTTTTTTAATATTTGACTTAATTATTATAACATATTTCTCAAAAATTTATATATATAGTGTGCCTACAATTATTTGTAGGATTTTAAATGTACCCTGACTTCAAAAAGTTTGAGAACCACTGCCTTATACTATGAAAATGTCCCTTATTTCAAAGAAAGTGAACGAACCCAGAAATTTTCAATATTTCATCTGGGTCAAGAAGCAGAAGAAGTGCTATTGTAACTGAATTCTGATTCAATAAGGACTGATGTGACAGACCAAATGCTCCCATATTATTCATCTCAATATCATATTAGCTTTGTAGTAACTATGTTATTAAACCAAATCTCAGATGAAGAAACTCAGAGGAGTGGACATGCTCCAGGTCACCCAGCTAGTTACTGGCCTATCAGGATACCTTGCAAGTTCAGGCCTCTTCCTACTGTCCCAACAATCTTCTTTGGACAATTCAGCAAAGGGTTTTACTGTGTTCCCGCATTCCATGTGCTCCCCTCCTGTTTCCATTTCAGAACCCTGGAGAGTATAGAATTTGACAGGAAAATTGCCTCTGCAGGATGGGAGCTATTCTCAGTGCTGCTCTGTTGGTCAAGCTGACATTGGCAAGAAGGTTCATATGCTCCTATTTTCCTGTGTTGGAGCAATAAAGGAGGACACTACTTTGAGATGCTCTCATTTGGGTCCTTGAGAACCCACTTAAATTAGTTATTTTCTATGTGTTCTTCATATAATACTTTTAAATATCTTTCTGCTGTGCAACACTATTTTATATAAAAAATATATACGGAATATGAGATGTTATTTAGTATGACAATCTCATTGATGATTTTGCTTTAAGTTATAATCAGCCTGATCTGTGGTGGTACAGTGGATAAAGCATTGACCTGAAATGCTGAGTTTGCTGCTTCAAAACTCCAGGTTTGCTTGGTCAACGTACATATGAGACACAACTACTATAAGTTGATGCTTCTTATTCCTATCCCCCCCCTTCTCTCTAAAGTCAATAATTAAAAAAAAGTTATAGAACCTGGCCAGTTGGCTCAGTGGTAGAGCATCGGCCTGGCGTGTGGATGTCTCAGGTTTGATTCCCGATCTGGCACACAGGAGAAGAGCCCATCTGCTTCTCCACCCTTCCCCTCTCCTTTCTCTCTATCTTTCTCTCCCCCTTCCACAGCCAAGACTCCATTGGAGCAAAGTTGGCCCGGGCACTGAGAATGGCTTCATGGCCTCTGCCTCAGGCGCTAGAATGACTCCAGTTGCAACAGAGCAACACCCCAGGTGGACAGGGCATTGTCCCATAGTAAGCATGTGGGGTGGATTCTGGTTGGGCACACGCAGGAGTCTGTCTCTCTGTCTCCCCACTTCTCACTTCAGAAAAAAATACAAAAATAAAAGTTATAATCAATATGCTTTCTTCCCCTTTCTTATGTATTAAATCTCTAGAAGAAACAGAACCTTTCACGTTATGATCTCTGATATCACAATGGGACATTAAACTACCTTATTTGAATTTGAGGATGTGTATTACTTGACTGGGGGAAGGGATGGACAGAAGTGAAACATAAGTTATATAGTTTTGAGATAAATTCTCAAAAATATTATTCCTCAGGAAGAAAGCTTGATATGTGCATATATGTGTGTGTAAGAGAGGGAGAGAGCGAGAGATCTAAAATGGAAGTTGGAAGAGAATTCTGGAGCTTGTGCAACCTGTTGACAAAAATTTTACATTGAACCACATAAAATTCCCAATTTTTATATGAGTCAAAATTCCTGGTCAAGGCACACACCAGGTCTGCTTCTCCACCCCTCCCACTCTCACTTCTCAGTCTCTCTCTCTTCCCCTCCTGCAGCCATGGCTTCATTGGAGCAAGTTGGCCACGGGCGCTGAGGATGGCTCCATGGCCTCTGCTTCAGGCATTAAGAAGAGCTTGGTTGGTGGGCAATGGAGCAGCATCCCAGATGGGCAAAGCATTGGCCCCTAGTGGGCTTGCCAGGTGGATTCTAGTCAGGGCACATGTGAGAGTCTGTCTCTGCTTCCCCTCTTCTCACTGAATAATAAAAAAAAATGTTCTTAAAAAAAAGAAATGTGATGAAGGAAGAACACTGTGCCCAAGAGGGTCAAGTAGACAACAGTGCCTTTGAAAACACACACACACACTCACACGTCCTGCACGTCCTGGATAACAGGTATCTGGGGCCCTAGAGTTTATACATTGTGTAAACCTTGTCTCAAGATTTCCTCACTCCAGTGAAGGGCCTGACTTTGTGTGTTGAATGTCAGGGATAGGGTAGTTCAGACAAAAGGGCAAGTGAAATGTGACAGGGCAGAAGCCAGAGTGCAGGCCCTTCTCCTCACACCCCCATGGCCACAAGCATGGTGGTAGTGGAGAATGTCATGCTGGAGAAAAGGCCACAGAAAGTTCTACATCCTGGGCTCCAGCTCCCCAGCTGATTCCAAATCAGATGGTTCTACAGAGATGGATCCAAACTGCTAGTTAGATCCTAACTGTCCTTCCTGAGAATTAAACTGGAGAGTACTTCAAACTGAGCACAAATCGTACAGACAGACAGCCTCAGACTTGTTCAAAATATCTTCCCCAGGATCCTTCATTAAGCAGCAGGCTGCCCTTTCCAAGAATGTGTTTATCAAAAAGGCTTCTGGAAACTTTGCTTTCTCTAGAACTCTGTTAACATGCAACTTGAGATAACCACACATGCCTGTATTTGGACAGCAGAGGTTGACTATTTATAATAATAACAGCTAAGGCCATCGCCTCCCCTCTGGGGCCTGTCCTGCCAGCAAGGGCAGTACACATTCATTTGCCCCTGCAGACAGGGTGAGAGGTTTGTTGTTGTTGCAGGAGCTGCAGAATAAGTCATCCACTGATTATAACTGTGAGCCCATCCCCAGAAGTGTGGGCCTTTAGATTCTCTTGAGTAAAAATGGATTTTCTAGAAAGAAACAGTCTAATCCTTCCTGAGAGGTAGCAATTCTACCCTCCAGGGGCATTGAGCCATGCAAATTTCTGAGGCTTTCAAGAGCTTTCTACCCCTAAAGGCAACGGGAAGTGATGAGGCTGATTGTACTGTGGGTGCTGGCAGAACCCAAGAGGACAATAAAGGTGATGCTATATTGAAACTTAAAAACTTCAAAATACGGCATCAGTTGTGTTTAATTTTTTAGTGCAAGAAAGGGAATCTTCCCTTCACTGAAACAGAAGGAGGAAGCAGGCACTGTGCTGTCCTTTGGCAGGGGATCACTAGCCATTTACAATTCAGGAACTCTGATCTCAGTTCTGGGGCAATAGATGATCAAACCTGAGTTTGTGGAATAGTGCAAGAGAAGGTAGTATCACCTGGTAATTCAAAAATACAAAGCAACCAAAAGCTGTGTAGGTTTGTTCTTCTCCTACTGGTATTGCCCAAAGTGCCAGCACTGTGCCTAAGATGAGATTTTGTTCCACACTTCGCTTCTATGAGGACAGAGTAAGAGCCTTGAAAAGTGTCTAACCTCCACGCAGGCGCTGGTGGGTCATGCTGCATGAGACCGTGGTCTGAAGGTGGTTTAAAAGTTGTTCAGCACCTCTGAAGTTCCTTCAGCAAAGCAACTGAGTGAGGACTCAGAGTCCAGCTGCTTGGGAGGCCCAGGAGTATATATCTGGGAGGGTAGCACTGGAGGTAACAGGCAACAAAACCTGCTTCTTGTCATAGGGAAGAGTTTAACCATCATAACAATGAAAACTGAATCTGAAATAGAAGCGTGTGTTGTATCAACAGACTCTCTGAGAAGCTGGTCAAGAAACAAGTTTCTGAGTGAGGAATCAGTTACAACCATAGTTCTATTGCTAGCCCTTCTTTTGAAGTCACTGTTTGTAATCCCATTTTAGAATCCTTGAGAGAGCCTTTCATTATACTCTGGAGGCTAGATAGTGTTCCAGAACATGGGTTTTGGGGCAAAATTAGGGTTGAATGCCAGTTCTGTCACTTCCAACTTCTGTGACATTAAGCAGTTTACTTCACCTCCCTGAGACGGTTTACTTGTCTGAAAAAATAATCACAAAATTTTAAAAATTAAACAAGATAATATATGTAAAGAGTTTATCTCATCAGTGCTGGGCATACAATAGATGATTCTTCCTCTAGTCCTACATGCTATATGGGGATAAGCCTTCCAATCCAGGCCTTCCCCGCACCCTCAGTCTCATCCTCTCCTCTCCCATTTCCTTCTCAAACTTCTTTTCCACAATGATAAGCATCATGCTTTCTTGCAAGATAAACTCTGGCCATAGAAACTAAAATGTCTTATAAAGCTCAACCAGGCACACTTATTTTTAATAGCGTTTTTAAAGTCTACTGTGAGAAATACATTATGAAATAGAAGTTATGATTCATAATATGCTTTTTAAATGTAGTACCAAACATTTAAAACTTTATTAAGATTGAATTAAAATGAATCCAAAATGGAATTTTGTTTTCTTTTTCAAAGGTACTTTTGGCATATATAGAATGAGGAATAGTTAATTGTGCTATGAGGAGTAAAGGGGGTTTTACTCAGGGTTCTGGAACCTTAAAGTTTTTAAATGTGTAGTCAAAGATTTAAGAAAACTTAAGAAAAATCTCTAACATGAAAGGCAGACCAGCAAACAGGCAAACCAGTTTATAAGAAATAAAGAAAAAAAATAAGACACTTTTTAAAATAACTGAAATTAATATGTTGAGGGATAAGGGAAGATATTGTATTTGTGGGGGAAAAAAACAGCATTAAGTAAAAAATGGAGCACTCAAAGACCAAATCAGAACTCTAAAAAATTAACTTATGATGGCAAAACAAATAATTAATTAGAAGGGTTGGAAGTTAAAATTTTAATAAAGCTCATAAAAATAATAAAAAGACAAAAGGAGGAAAAATAAGAAATAAAACCCCAAAATATTAGTGAATCCATTCAAAATAATAGGTGTTCCAGAAAGAGCAAAGAAAGAAAATGAAACAGAGAAAATAATCAAAGAAATAATACAAGAAAATTTACCAGAACTGAAGGAAAAACATTTTAAGACTGAAAGAACCCTAAATGGTTTAAACCAAGACTGTAAACTTTCAGAACCCTGGAGACAAAGAGAAATCCCAAACATATCCAGAAAGAAAAAAGCAAAATCAACCAGGTAATATTCAATGGATGCAAATGAGACTGAAATTGCATTTCTCAAAAGAAAACTGGAACTTTGAAGAAATTGGAGAAATAGCTTCCAAATCCTGAGAAAAAAATACTTTCATGTTAGAATCTCATACCCAGTCGAAGAGTTTACTGCATATGCACTCTTTATCAAGAAGCTATGTGAGAAATATGTTCCACCAAAATGAGTAAGTGTTCTAAGAAAGAAAAAGGTATGGGCTCTACAGATAAAAAGATTCAAAAGGAAAACAAAACAACAACAACAAAAAAATGGCCCTGACCAGTTGGCTCAGTGGATAGAGCATCAGCCCGGCCTATGAATGTCTCAGGTTTGATCTCCTATCAGGGCACACATGAGAAGCAACCATCTGCTTCTCTTCTCCTCCCTCCCCCCTTCTCTCTTTCTTCCCCTCCCACAGCTAGTGGTTGTATTAGTTCAAGCTTCAGCCCCAGGCACTGAAAATAGCTCAATTGGTCCAAGTGCATCAACCTCAGGCACTAAAAATAGCTTAATTGATCTGAGCATCAGTCCCAGATGGAGGTTACCAGGTGGATCTCGGTTGGGGCACATGCAGGAGTATGTCTCTCTATCTCCCCCTGTCTCACTTAAAAAAAAATTCCCATGCAGGAAAGAGGAAAAAGAATTCTCAAGATGAAAATGAGGGGAAATTCTTCTGTAGCTAGAATGTCATCAATGCACATTGGAGCAGATGACAGGGGCTACAAGATGTTGAGTAATCAGTGGAGTAATTAAGAAAAACTGGATCCCTTCACTGGGTAAAGGCTCAGAGTAGATGACCTCTAATATATCTTCCAATTTAAGGAGTGCTCAAATAATGATGATTTCAGCTCTATTAATGTTAGAGTCTCAGAAGTGTTTCTTGACAGCTATTGGCATCTAAATCCTTATTGTTCTCAGGCAGATGAATAGAAGGGGATCAGGTAAAGGAGGAAAATTTTACTTCAAGGGAATACTCACTTTTGCCAATAGCTCTGAGTTAGTTCTCAAATGTCCTAGAACAAGAGCAATGAATTCTCAGATAATTAAAGCAAAATCACGAAGATGGCATGGGTAACAAATGCAACATGAAATAGAGCAGAAGGAAGAAGTAAGAAAGCTCCTCTAGATCAAACTTTCCATATACTGAGGTACTCACCATTTCTACCTACCATTACCATCACATCAGGATCCATAGAACAGAAAGAATTGGTGAGAAGAGATCAAGGAAAGTATGGGTGAGAGCGTTGCCACATTGCATGACTTATTAACCTCATAGTCATGGGAATGATGCCCTCTGGTCTTGAGCAGTAGAAAATCTGCCCTGCAGGTCCTACTGAGTGATCCCAGTGGTGATCCTAGTGAGACCTGAATGCTGGCCAGATAAGGGCTTCTGTTTTACTTGCTCAGAAATGAAGAGGCACAGATCAATATTAGAGTTCCCTCAAAAAACAACAGCAATGGCAACAAACGAACTTTAAAACACATTCAACTTTAAGATCCCTTACTTGCTAGAGTGTTCTGTTATATTGGACCTATCCTAATCTTAAGACTGGTTGTACATGCAGACCCAGTGTAGGTACACACCTGTATCATTTTTCTGAGTAAATATCTAATTTGATGTGCCTCTGTCTTCCAGATGTTAGACAATGAGTGGGACACCTGATGGCTGTGTTTTATTGTCCCTTGTCCATTGGTTCTATCAGGAGGAGAGCAAGTAAAGTTAAAAGGGAGACGGATAATAGGCAGTAGTTTGGGACATCAAAGGACAGAGGCACTGACAGCTGAAAGGAGGTGGTGAGTGTGTAGCAGGGGTAAGTGTAGACTTCTCACATCTGTCTATTTTTATACAAGCATTTAGCTGCCTGTGTCATTGAGCTTTGAAATGATCAGTGGCCAGAGTTCCCAAAGCTTATTTTAAGAGACTTCACTTCAGTGACTGATACCAAGAACATGAAAATTTTGCCAAATGGCTTAACAGAAAGGGAGTCTGTAGCAGCTTTTATAATCAGAAAAGCAGAAATATTGCCTCATTACAAGTGTTTAGATCTCAAGTGTTTAGTGAGAAGATCATCAGAGAGAAAGAGAGCCCCAGGAGCAGGCTTCTTATATCCTGTAATAAATTTTCACCTCTCCACTTCTTCCCCAATATGGGTTAAGCATCTCTTGTTTTTATTTTCTTGTTATTTTATAAACTTTTCTTTATAAGTGGTGTCTCTTTTGGGGGCAAAGGATTTATATTTATAAGAAGAAATGAAGGCAGAAGGAAGAACCTTGCCTTCCCTTTAACCCCCTGTTGAAAGGTGACAAGAGAGGAAACAGCTGATGAGTTCTGGAGACTCAAGGAGTGTGGCAATAATTTGATCAGCATAATTAAGAGGACACTGGATTCTCCTCCTGGAATAGGCCACTCACCAAAATGTTCTTCTTATTCATTAATAATTTCTCATGTTCCATGAACTTCTAATCACAAAATTGAGTTTGCCAGGTTCACTTTAGACTTGGAAACAAGATATACTTCTTATTAAAGCACAAATGAAGCACGAGGTGCCAATTCACTATCTTTACATCAAATGCTGACTTTTAAGTGTTCTACCCGATCAAGGTCTCTCAGATATTAACTTCTGGTGCAGTAAATGTTGAGGGCTTGAGGAGTGATTCATGTCCAACATTGGAGAAAAACCAATGGGCAAATTTCATAAAACCAGGAGACTGGACAGTTTAGTTTTTCTCTCGTCCTCCACATATCATATCAAGCAGATCCTTGGGCTGAAGTGAGGAATAATGTCGTCCTGGCAGGTGGCCTCATAGGTGCTGAACACTGAGGCGAAGGATGAACCTCATACCCTGCCAGATGGTCTCAGACCACAGCCTAAGGAAACACTCAGACCATGGAAGGGTTTGCTACCCCACACAAAACTTAAATGACTCAAACTGAATACTTAGAAAGAAAAGGGAAAACAAAACAGGATTTGGATAACTGTGGTTAGAAAAATAACTTCAAGATTATTTGGCCTGTGTGTTTAAAATACTCTGAGGGCCTAAAGAATGCAGTTGATTCCAGGAAGATGGATATAAACATGCATTCCTTTAGAATACCCAATTACCAAGTTTTCATTTGTTTTCTTAGAACAAATAGTATCTGAAGAGAGGTCATTCTCTTTCAGGCAGGAGATCAAAGAAGTGCTTTGAGGTCACAGTCAGAAAAGATAAGTAAGGGAGTAGAAGAACATCTAATAGTCATTATACCAGTGGTTCTCAAAGTGTGCGCCAGGGTGCACTGGTGCGCCTTAGATTTCTAGGTGCGCCCTATGGTATTCCAGAGAAATATGTGCTTGTTGGGGACAAAAAACCAACAGGGTTTTTGGAGTTTAGATTTTTGGGGGACAGAGGTGTGGGGAATTGGTTGTAAGCTGACAGTCTGCCCAACCTCCCACCTCACTTGCCTGATTAGGTTGCAAAAGACCATTAAACTGTGGTGCTGGATTGTTTACATTAACCCTCATATTCCCTGGAAAGACTAGAGGCAAGTTTCTTCTATCCTTTGTTTGGTGTAAAGTTAAGATGATATGTATGGTGGGGGCTTTCTGCACTTGGTAAAATTCTTGGGTTGCCTTGGAAACATGATCAAAATCTCATTGATTTGCTAATGGCCCACTTTGCCCTATAAAGCAAGATAAGGTTTTGGGGCATGCTTTGTTCTTTCCAGCAGCAATTACAGGGCCCTTCCGACCCTGTATTTTCTTAATTCTTCACCATTCCCACTCGGGACCTAGAATTACTAGCTGTGCTGGTTCGTGGCATATGCCCAGGTAGAAAAGTAAATATAGTTACTGTATTACACCTTTTCATTATGGAAATACCACTCTTTTAGTTAACACATCATTATTATATTTATTATTAACACATCATTATATTATTTTTAGATAAATACACCCAAATAAAATAGACAGATTTCTCAAAAAGAAGCATGATATTGAAGAATCCAGATCTGGAAGTGAGCAAAAGTTAAGTGTAAATAAAATAGGACTTGAAGGCTGGCGGGCAGAATTTAATTTATAGCATTTTCCATACACTGAACAATTCAATTGGATTAGAAACCCATTCACGGAAGCTTCAAGTGATTTTGGTTTAACATTAACAGAAGAAGAAGAACTGGCAGCTATATCCACTGATCGTGGATTGATGATTAAACATAAGGAATTGTCTCTTGAAGTCTTCTGGATTTCTATAAAAGAAGAATATGTGGCAATATCTAAAAAAGTTTTGAACACTTTATTATAATTTTCAACATTCTATTTATGTGAATTAGGATTTTCTACCCTCAACACAATTAAGAGTAAAAATAGAGGAATTCTTCAATGTATTGACAAGGAAATGAAAGTTTGCCTTTCAAATATATGCCCAAACATTGAAGAAATCTCTAGGACACATCAGGCTCATGTTTCTCATAAACACAAAATGAAAAACCTTAACACATTTGTGCCAGAACCTGCTGAATTTACTAAATCTTACTAAGAATGTATCTATATATATATAAAAGATAACTTTTTGTCACTTTTTAATTTTTTAACCCCTCTTTTTTACAAATTCTAAAAAGCATAACAAAAAATGTAACATAAAAATGTTTTTTAATGTCAGAATAAATTTAATTTTGTCATATTTATTTTGTTTAATTACCATAAAAGCACACTTGGACTTTATATTTTTTTCTTTAATATTTGACTTAATTATTATAACATATTTCTTAGAAATTTGTATATAGTGCACCTACAATTATTTGTAGGATTTTAAATGCACCCCAACTTCAAAAAAATGCACCCTGCTGCATCAGACTTACATTTTAGCACATTCTAATTTTAAGCCAGCAGGAGGCAGGCTTATGAATGAATAGTCTACTGAAGAAGCGTTCACAGGGATCTCACAAGGTATCAGCCCCACAGTGAAATGCAGGCACCTCACAAAGGATCTGGATGGTCGTGGAAGTCAATCAAGCTAATCAAGGTGTAATAGGGAGTGGTGGTGACCAGGTAAATTGGCAATTGCCTGTCTAAAAGATCAGCCCCTTTTGCTGCTAATGTCTTCAAGAATTCTCAAAGAAGGTCCACTGTGAACAGATCTGCTATTTCAAGAGGGACTAAATCTACAATTTTATGTCAAATCTCATAAGGTTGGCTAGACATTTTAAAAAATAACATTATTCAGCCTGACCAGGCAGTGGCTCAGTGGATAGAGCGTCAGACTGGGATGCGGAAGACCCAGGTTCGAGACCCCGAGGTCGCCAGCTTGAGCGTGGGCTCATCTGGTTTGAGCAAAAATTCACCAGCTTGGACCCAAGGTCGCTGGCTCAAGCAAGGGGTTACTTGGTCTGCTGAAGGCCTGCGGTCAAGGCACATATGAGAAAGCAATCAATGAACAACTAAGGTGTCGCAATGCGCAATGAAAAACTAATGATTGATGCTTCTCATCTCTCCGTTCCTGTCTGTCTGTCCCTGTATATCCCTCACTCTGACTCTCTCTCTGTCTCTGTAAAAAAATAAAATAAAATAAATAAAAATAATTTTAAAAAATAGCATTATTTGAAGGCAAAGATAAATAAATGGGACTACATCAGAATTAAAAGTTTTTGCTCAGCAAGAGAAACTGATATCAAAATAAACAGACAGCCAACTATATGGGAACTGATATTTTCAAACGACAGCTCAGATAAGGGCCTAATATCCAAAATTTACAAAGAACTCATAAAACTCAACAACAAACAAACAAACAATCCAATAAAAAAATGGGAAGAGGACATGAACAGACACTTCTCCCAGGAAGAGATACAAATGGCCAACAGATATATGAAAAGATGCTCAGCTTCATTAGTTATTAGAGAAATGCAAATCAAAACTACAATGAGATACCACCTCACTCCTGTTAGATTAGCTATTATCAACAAGACGGGTAATAGCAAATGTTGGAGAGGCTGTGGAGAAAAAGGAACCCTCATTCACTGTTGGTGGGACTGTAAAGTAGTACAACCATTATGGAGGAAAGTATGGTGGTTCCTCAAAAAACTGCAAATAGAACTACCTTATGACCCAGCAATCCCTCTACTGGGTATATACCCCAAAACCTCAGAAACATTGATACGTGGAGACACATGTAGCCCCATGTTCATTGCAGCACTGTTCACAGTGGCCAAGGCATGGAAACAACCAAAAAGCCCTTCAATAGAAGACTGGATAAAGAAGATGTGGCACATATACACTATGGAATACTACTCAGCCATAAGAAATGATGACATCAGATCATTTACAGCAAAATGGTGGGATCTTGATAACATTATAAGGAGTGAAATAAGCAAATCAGAAAAAAACAAGAACTACATGATTCCATACATTGGTGGAACATAAAAATGAGACTAAGAGACATGGTCAAGAGTGTGGTGGTTACCAAGGGTGGGGGGGGGAGGGAGGACATGGGAGGGAGGGAGGGAGGGAGAGAGTTAGGGGGAGGGGGAGGGGCACAGAGAACTAGATGGAGGGTTACGGAGGACAATCTGACTTTGGGCGAGGGGTTTGCAACATAATTTGATGACAAAATAATCTAGACATGTTTTCTTTGAATATATGTACCCTGATTTATTAATGTCATCCCATTACCATTAATAAAAATTTATTAAAAAAAAATAGCATTATTCAGACTAAAAATAGAGTATGCTGTCTGGATTCTGTCTATGGACCTGTGCTTTACAATTTCTGACTTATAAAAATAATCTAGGCCCTGGCTGGTTGGCTCAGCAGTAGAATGTCGTCCTGGCGTGTGGAGATCCCAGGTTTGATTCCCAGCCAGGGCACACAAGAGAAGTGCTCATCTGCTTCTCCACCCTTCCCCCTCTTTTTCCTCTCTGTCTCTCTCTTCTCCTCCCGCAGCCAAGACTCCACAGGAGCAAAGTTGGCCTGGGCATTGAGGATGGCTCCATGGCCTCTGCTTCAGGCACTAAAATGGCTCCAATTGCAGCGAACCAATGCCCCAGAGGGACTGAGCATTGTTCCCCTAGTGGGTATGCCTGGTGGATCCTGGTCAGACGCATTGGGAGTCTGTCTGTCTGCCTCCCCCCACTTCTCAGTTTGGAAAAATACAAAATAATCATCATCGTCATCATCATCACCATCATCTACAACTGGCCCTGGCTGGTTAGCTCAGTCAGTTTCAGTGTTGTCCCAAAATGCCAGGGTTGTGGGTTTAATCTCTGGTCAGGGCACATATGGGGAGCAACCAATAAGTGCACAACTAAGTGGAACAACAAATGAGTGCTTCTCTCTGTCAACATATGAATGCTTCTTTCTCTTTCTCTCTCTTTCCCCATCTCTGTCTCTCTAAAATCAATCAGTCAATAATAATAAAAAAAAATCTACAACCTGTAACTTCGTAAGACAAGATATATATCCAATAAATGACATAAAAAATACAATTATAGCCTAACCAGTGGTGGCACAGTGGATAGAGCATCAACCTAGAATGCTGAGGTCACCAGTTCAAAACATCAAGGTCACTGGCTAAAGCACAGGTTCCCTGGCTTGAGTGCAGGCTCATCAGCCTGAGTGCGTGATCATGGACACAATCCCAAAGGTTGCCAGTTTGAGCCCAAGGGTTGCTGGCTTGAAAGCCCAGGTCGCTGGCTTGAGCCCAAAGGTCACTGCCTTGAGCAAGGAGTCACAGGCACAGCTTGAGCCTGAGGTCCAATTCCCAGTCAAAGCACATACAATAAGAAATCAATGCACAACTAAAGTGAAGCAACTAAGAGTTCATGCTTCTCAGCTTCTCACTCTCTGTCCCTCCCTCTCTCCCCTCCTGTTTCTTTCTATCTCAAAAAATAAAAAAAATTGCAATTATAGCTTGTTGACTGTAATGCTGGTGGCCAAGGCCAGGCAGGTTCACATTGGATTTGGGCAGACGGTAGAGGAACTGCTGAGCTGGAAAGTGTTGAGCCTTCCCATTTATTAGATTCTTGCAACGGTGGATGAGCAGTCAGGAGAAAACCTCTTCTCTTGATGGCAGTTGAGTAATCAGGAAAATGACCCCTTGTAGTGGTGGGCAAGGGATCCACCAAATGGCCCCTCACAGTGATGGGCAAGCAATCCACGCCTCATGATGGCAGGTCAATGATCTGCCCTGAGGGAAAGTACCTGTAGCCTTATGTAGGCCACACACACGTGATTCTGCCACGTGCTCACACACCAATCATGCAAAGTGCAAGTAAAAGAGCCTGACAGAGCTGTTCTCTCTACATTTCATCCAAGTAGGGCTGCTTGCCTCACATTTTATGCAACAGGTTTCTTCCGTGATGGTCCCTGTGCAAGGCATGAGGTACATCACGTAAACAGAAACAGTACAGACCACAGCAACAGAATTCAAAGGCACAGCTATACCAAAAATGACAGTAATTACAAAGGTGTCCTTCATAGTGATGTCTCCCCCAGCACCCATGGAATAACACACTTCCACCTTAGGCGGCCTGGTGCCATTTGCTCAGGGAGTTAACTGAAGGCCCACTTCTAGCCCCCTACCCCATTGTGCCAACAAGGCCACCCATTGTAGGTGGAGAGCCTGTACAGTCCAGGGCCATGTCCAATGAAGAAAGTGTCCTTGGTGCGTCCACCAGTGGTGATGATCACCATTAGAAAAAAAAAAAAAACACCAAGTACCAGGTTCTGGGATTCAAACTCAAGCTTTAGACACTGTTGTCGAAAATCCAGGGATGCATGGATTTCTTCTCTAATTGACTTGGAAAATATTTGTGGTTAGAAGAAAGTGACTCACCTGTACCTTACCCAGTGATCTCCATTAAGGATTTGCCTAACTGAAAAGAAATGAAATTTCAACATTGCTAATAAATCTGAGGGTAGGTTTCTACTGGGCTAACCATTGACATTGTAGCAGTGTTGATACCAGCTGTCATTTATTATGTGCCCACTACTCTGAGACCCACACTCTCCAAGGAAGGGCCTCAGATCAGCTTCACCAACATCACCAGAGAGCCGGTTAGAAATACAGAAACTCAGGACCCACACCAGACCTCTTGGGTCAGAATATGCTTTTTTGCAAGATCACCACCAGGTGAGTAATGTGTTAAGTAAACTTTTAGTAACAGTGGTCTAGATTCATTTCAATTCTCATAAGCACTCTATGAGGGAGATATCATCTCCATTTAATAGCTGTGAAAGCTGTTCTCATGTCTTTCTCTTTGACAGACTATCCATCTATATGTGACTAGCAGTAGTGGAGACAGACCTTGCACCAAGGTTTGCCTGATACCTGAGCTGATGCACAGAACCATGACATTACTCTTCCTACTGGCTCCTACTTTCAGTGTCTGGCTGAAGCCTGACATCATAAAAGTCCATTGTCATTCAATATTCAATAAAATTATTAAGGTTTCTTTGCATATATATTTGAATTGTGATATGGGCTGAATTGCATCCTCCCCAAATTCGTAAGTTAAAATCCAGATTTAAGTCTCAGTATCTCAAAGTGACAGTAAAGATAAGGTCTTTGAAGAAATGATTAAATTAAATGAGGTCATTAGAGTGGCCCCTAATCCAATATGACTGGAGTTTTTACAAGAAATTAGGTGTTGTGGGCTGAATTTTTGTGTCTCCTCAAAAAGTCATACATAGTAGATGACTAAGAGTAGATAGGGCCATGGATATAGAGCCCTCATGAACGGGATTGGTGCCCTTAAGAGAGTCATAAGAGAGCTTGCTTCTGTCTCTCTATTCTGTCCACTGTGTGAGGGTACAAGGAGAATTTGGGTGTCTGAAATCCAGAAGAAGAAGGTTCTTTTTTTGCCAGTAATTTAAATAAAATTTTTTAAGTTTCACAGTTATGCATTCAGGTTATGCCTATTTTAATTTATAAAGTAAATGAATATGCATTAAAAAACCAAAAACAGAGAGATTTAACTTTGTGGTGGGCATTCCCTCACTTCTGGCTGCCCTTTCTGTTGGCAATCCAATTGCCTTTGTGGGAATTATGGAATCTCAGGACAAATCTCCCAGGACATCTATTGTGTAAGACCCTCTTTGACTTAAATTTGCCAGACAGTTTCTTTTGCTTTTAGCCAAGAATTCTAACTGTTGACATTAAAAACAAGGAAAAGGAGTAAACAAATAGTGGTCAGGATATCAGATATATTCAATAACTGCTAAACCTGGAAATATATATTTTATATTCCAGAGTAATACAATGGGAAAGGAACTTCACACTCAGGTACATTCTATTTAGGCACCAAATTATCTTCTTTTGAACAATAACATATTCTTTAGCTTCTAGAAGAGGACTCTTACCAGAATTCAACCATGCTGGCACCCTGATTTCAGACTTCCAGCCTCCAGAACTGTGGGAAATAATTTTCTGTCTTTATCGAGTTTTTGACGCTTTGTTATGGCAGCCCAAACTGAGATATTAGGACAAAGTAACACACAGAGGAAAGGCTATGTGAAGACACAGGGAAGAGATATTTATTTATATACCAAGGAAAGACCTGTCAGAAGAAATTAACTCTGCCAACACCTTAATCTTGGACATCTAGCCTCCAAAATTGTAAGGAAATTAATTTCTTTTAAGCCACTGAATCTGTGGTACTTTGTATGGCAGCCCTCATAAACTAAGGTTATATTTATTCCATATTGCCCAAGTTTACTGCTTTTAATTTGCATAAGTGATTTAGATCTGGTGATCTATACAGAAAAACTTCAAGCAAAGTGCTATTCTGTCATGCTTACTGTAATTATATATCCAGATATAGACACACAAATGGATTAATAAATTAATCCACTCAAATTTTAGTGCTTGAAAATCAAAAGATACCTGCATGATTGCATCTTAAATACAATGAACTTTTACCTGATTGACCTTCTTGGCTTTTCTTATGTCATCTAGACTTAAAATAAAATAGTTGATCTGAAAGCAAATAAGGATAGACAGGAAAAAAGTATGACTGTGGGGAATGGGTACCCCAAGGTATTCAGGACTTCAAACTGACCTTTATATAGTAAGTCACCTGTACTAAGCATGGTATGTTCCATTATCTCAAGACTCTTACAATAATTGAAGAAGTTAAAATTTGAGTGGTTAGCTTAAACAATTTTAAAACTCGATTAATGACAACAGAAAAGGGCTACAATGGATCCCCAAAGGACATTTAGTCTGGTCCCTGGGTTCTCTATGCACATGGTACAGACTTGATGTAATTAAAACTGGCATTTAGACCTATTTGCAACTAAATGAACAATGCTGGTTCTTTATAGACCAGCAGCAGTATATGTAATGTTCTGAATAGTCACAGGAGTTTAGTGGAACAAGTGCCTTGTGTGTTTTTTTATTTAAAATTATTACACTTAATTTCAGGGGCAAAACTGGAGCACATACCTTCCAGATCAAGGGCAGAAAAAGAGCTGGCTTGGTTCCCTTGATGCACCATATACCCCTCCAACTTCACCTGTCATTCAAGTCGCTCAAGGTCAGCAAAACAGAACTTGGCCCCATTTTGTTGTCTAGGGTACCTCCCAGGTTACTTTGTCTCTTTACATGATAATGCCAGGGATATGGCAGAGTGCTCTCACAGGTGGGGAATGCTCTTTGTTTTTAAGAAGTTGGGAAGAATAAGGGCTTGATAGGGAAGTGGTGGGTTCTATTATAGCTAAGCCACAGTTCCGTATAGTCCCTGTACTTCTGTATTTTCTCATACTGATTCCTCATAGTGCAGTAAAGGAGTTGTCTACCCTCATATTGACAGACTGGGAGAGTGCCTGAACAAGAGAGGATCTTATTTCTTAGGCTACTGCTGAGAGAGAGCACCACTTGATCTTGAGAGTCAGTAACCAATGAAGCAAACTCCATCAAAATGTGCCTGGTGTTCAGGTTACCTATGAAGTTTCTCAGAAGCCAATTCTTTAATTTTCCATTGACATGATAGAGAGAAAGAAGCATTAACTCGTTGTTTCACTTGGTTGTTCCATTTAGTTGTGCACTCACTGATTGCTTCTCATATGTACCCATATGAGGGGGCAAAAAATGTGACCTCTGGTGCACCGAGACAACATTTTATCCATTGAGCAACCAGGCCAGAGCCAGAAGCCAATTCTAATTCAGGTATATGAATCAGTAGCTAAGCCATGGTTGAGTCAATATATAGTTTTCTCTTCCTAATTGTTTTTAATCTCTATTCTATTTTTATCTATCATCTAAGTTTTGCTTGCAATTTTTAATTGTTTATAAAATACATTCATCAGTTCAGTGACTTAAACTAGAAAATTTCTTAGAAACCTAGGTTAAACTGCCACCTCATTTGAAGCACATCCTGAGTTGTGCTTCTTTAAACAGACACAAGTAGGAATATATTTCACAACCATTAGGATAACCATTACCAAAACAAACAAACAACCCAGAAAATAACAGTGTTGACAAGGATGTGGAGAAATTGAAACCCTTGTGCACTGCTGGTGTCTATGTAAAATGGTATGGAAGTTCTTCCAAAAATTAAACATCAAATTACCACATGATCTAGCAATTCCACTTTGGGCATATATCCAAAAGAAGAAATTCAAACAGACCTTTTTGGACCCATATTCTAAGTGAAATAAGCCAGCCACAGAAGACAAGCCCTGTATGATTCCACTTATATGAGGTTCCAAGATTAGTCAAATTCATAGAAACAGAATGTAAAATGGTGGGTGCCTGTTGTGACCTGTGTGACAAGTATATTCCAGGGTCTCGAGCGGGAATGGTATGAAATGAAATGAAAATAGACAAAGAACTAAAGACATATAAAAGATGGGTTTCAGGAGGAAGCCACAGCTTCTTGCCAGCAGTAAAATTATCACCCTGACTGAGCAGCAAAAACATGGCTGCCGCTCTAGCTGCATTCTTCTTTATTATTCTGGGCAAGGTGTAAATTAGCAATTCAATGATGTTTCCAAGGCAACCCAAGAACTCCACCACGTGTAGAAAACCTCCCACCAATACTTAACATACACAACCTTATACAAAGAAGTAACTTTCTTCCAGTCCTTCCAGGGAACATGGGAGGCAGGACGAGTACTGAAGCACAGCCCCTTGCAACTCAATCAGGCAGGTGAGGTGGGGGATTGGGCAGACCGTCAGTTTACAGCCAGCTCCCAGCACCCCCGTCCACCAGACATCCAAACTCCAAAAATCCTGTTGATATTTTGGTCCCCAACAGGTGTCAGGCACTTGGGGGAGAGGAAGTGGGGAGCTGGTACCCAATGGGCACAGAGTGTCTGCTTGGGGAAATGAACAGGTTCTGGAGATGAATGGTGGTGATGACTGCATGACATTGTGAAAGTACTTAGTGCCACTGACCTGCACATTCAGAAGTGGTGAACATGGGAATTTTACCACAATTTTTAAAAAGGGACAGGAGGGAAACAGATGGGATTCTTCTTTTCTTTTCTTTTCTTTTTTGTTTTTTTATTTATTTTTATTGATCCTTCTGGGTTCATTGGTACCCAGATGTCTGCGTGGCTCTCTTTCAGGGCCAGGGGCGGTAGCCCAGATACCAGTGAAAAGTACATATTTTTCTAAAAGTGCTCTTTACCTCAATCTAGCAAATGAAACAGAGCAATATATCTTTTCTTTCAGTTACTTAAAAATAGAGAAGTAAGTCAGGCCAATGTTCTTGATAGCTTGGTTTACTTTCCATCTCACGAATTCCTTCCTGTTCTGGGAAAAAGTAAGGAACATTTTGCATGCATTTCCAGGTTTTTCAAGCCTGAGGAATGTGATTGATGATGTGATTGATGACCAGAATTTAAACTGCCAACAAGTTCTTAGAAAAGGTATGTTTTTAAACTAAACGCTGCCCAGTCTTTTCCTCAGGCTCTCTGTTGCTCAACTGTATCTAAGTTTAACTGTTCAGAACCTTAAGACTGGCACAGCCTGGCCCTGGGTCTCCTGCTGGGCCGGGCCAGCACTTCAGCACCATACTCCTTAGTGCACAGAACATCTGGGCCGACTCGGCCCAGTGTGTTCTTTCTTAAAAATGAAAATCTCAGGACCATGTCAATGGACTTCAAGTCAGGCTTTCCATCTCAGGGCTTTGGAAAAAGAATTTGATGACCAAATATTTTATGTGGTTTGTGGTCCAGATCTTACCCACATGCGAGAAGAGCTATTTTCGCCTCATTTTATTGACTCAAGTGGAACGCTGGAAGGCGAACCTAAGCAGGCCCAGGGCACCAGAGGCTTCTGGACCGTGGAGGTGCCTTCGGCAGCATGGCCAAAAATGAACAGTGAACAGAATTTTTTAGTCACCTCTTTTCTGTTTGATTCTTAAATTGGGAGTTCAAAAGAGCTTCTAACATGAGCTGAAGCAGAGGGCCACACGGGAAGGAAAATGGCCGGCTCCGGCCATGGAACACCAGGCAAGGCCGATTCTGCTGGCCCACTTGGTTCGCGCCAGCCCAGGCCAATAGTGAGGGGTGCTGGAGGTACCCGGTGGGTGGTAGGCAGGTCGGACACCTGCTCTCCCTCTCACCTGTGCAGACATGGCTGAACTCAGACTCTTGATTTTATTAAAGTGGCATGTTAGAGCACCCCTATGATTGGGCCAGTCACTGAAACTGTCATTGTAAGTGACAGTAAACTGTCATTAAGAGCCTGCCTTTCAGTCTCCAAGCTTGATTTGTATGACCTATGAAATGGGACTACAGATGCTGCCAGGCCCATGAATTATTGGAGAGAATGAGGAAATGGAGGTAAACACAGCACAGAAGCCGATATATGACAGTGGTGTGGTTTCCACTGCTGTGGGCAATGGACAGCCCATCTGTCTGTCAGTCTGCAGGGTGATAGAGTCCCTGTTGTACACCCAGTACTCTGGGAAGTGCTGACAGGCACATCCCTAAAAGATAGGAGGTCCCAGACTATATACAGACTAAGGAAAGAAAAAGATGTCATTTTATTACATCTTGTTACAGTGTGTCTTGATGAGGTGTGTCAGAATGAGAAAACAGCTGGTCTTTAAGGAAGCCGTAGATTTTGAGCTGCATCTTGAAGAGCAGGTAGGATTTGGAGAAGTGCTTTTGAGTGAGCACGTAAGCCCTGCCTGTCCTCCAACCACAGGCTCACATCCCACATCTAGACGTGTCAAAATTACCTTCACATACAGACAAATGGCATCCTCTTTAAGGGTGGAGACCCCAACTTAGGAGGTGAGAACCGTGAGGTCCCGAAAAAAATGAGGTCATGGCTTGATGGCGGGCTGCCTATGGGGCATGCACATAGGAAGGGGGATGGTCTGGCCACTGGTCCTTTTCCATCTCATTAATTTGTTTCCAGATGATGCTCGAAAAGTGTTATCTTCTTCCTTCTGTTCTTTGTTTTGCTTGCTCAACATGTCAAAGAATGCAGGTTATATAAAATCTTTATCAAAGAAGGTGACCATTTCTCCTTTTGCTGCCTGTCCTCGTGTATGGGGTTTGTCCCCTCACGGCACTCAGTTTTCCATTGGATGGCACTGTTTTCCCCTCTCTGGGAAATGTAGGTTGACACACTTAAATCAGAGCATGGTGGAAAGCAGGCGGCTGAGCACATGAACAGCTATGCCACACAGGGGTCAGGCAAGAAGCAGATGGCAGTTGAAAGAGGGTGATTTGCGGCAAGTTTTATAAAAGGATGTCCACAGGGAAGATGCGGCTCCTCAGGGCCAGTGACAAGGGAAAGTGTTTACCACCAAGGACTTGGGGGGGGGGGGTGAGGGATGAAGTGGTCACCAGATCCCATAGTTGTACAGAAAGCCACCTGACAGGCACTGTGGTTTTCGACCAAGAAATAATGAACGACAACAGCAACCAAGCAAGGAGAGATCTGGGGAAACAAATCAAGACCGCAACTTCACTCCCTCTTGTCTCCTGCCAGGGCTCCCCGTTGGCCAAACCCAGCAGACAGCTAAGTCATGCAGTTCACTGATTCGGCCCATGCCAGCCAGCCTCTGGGACACAGACCAGACCAGAGACTGGGGGCAGTGGTCTGGGAAGGGAGAAAGAAAATATTCAGCACAGTAAGTTTTTACTGTCATCATTCCATAAACATGGCATGGGTTTTCAATTTTTACACATATTAAAACTTGCTTCAAGTAGTATTATTGTGAAATAGAATTCAGTATTTAAATGGGTCCACCTTCTACTTCCAGTAAAGAACAAATGATATGTTCCTGAAATTCTTTAATTATCCTTGATTGTCTTTTTTTTTTTTATTCAGTGAGAGGAGGAGAGGCAGAGACAGATTCCTGCATGTGCCCTGACCAGGACCCACCCAGCATGCCCACTAGGGGGCAATGCTCTGCCCATCTGGGGCATTGCTTCATTGCTCAGCAACCAAGCTCTTTTTAGCACCTGAGGCAGAGGCCATGGAGTCATCCTTAATACCTGGGGCCAACTTGCTCCAATTGAGCCATGGCTACAGGAAGGAAAGAGAGAGGGAGAGGGAGAGAGAGAGAGAGAGAGAGAGAGAGAGAAGCAAGAGGGGAGGGTTGGAGAAGCAGATGGTCATCTCTTCTGTGTGCCCTGACCAGAAATCAAACCTGGGACCTCCATATGCCAGGCTGAATGCTCTACCACTGAGCCACCTGGTGAGCCAACTGGCCAGGGCCAATTGACTTTCATGAGAATGTGTATAATGATAATGCTTTATGCATACTTTAAAATAAGTTTATATTACATAAATAATAAATATTTGTTGTTAAAGAAAGGAAATTATGGAAAATTATTAAGAAAATAATAATAATTACTTGTGATCTCAGCATCCAAAGATGATCTTTTGAACACTTTGATGAATATCATATCAGTTTCTTTTCTGTGCACATGTGTAGTTGTTTTTATGTGGAAACAGTGGGGTTGTGCTCCTTATCCATTTTTATATCCAGCTTTTTTCCCTTACAGTGACTGATAAGCCTATTCTGTGTCACTGGTTACATGTTCCCTATATTGTGGATGTATAATAATTTAGATATCTCCTATTATTGGTTATTTAAAGTGTTTCCAATTTTTTACTATTATAATTACACTGCAATGAAAGCATGTCCAATTTGAAAAATATGTATCTGATTTCTTCTACTCACTGCCTAAGCTCTCTAAAGCAGAAAAGGGTGGCAGGGTTTACATGCATCTTCACAATAGGCAAAGTATGCAAACCTCTGCCACTTAATCATAGATTATGGCCACACTATTGTCACATACACATTAAAATGGGTGTCCTCCCAAACCCTTCTAGAATCTTTCTTTTCAGTGGTCCTCAAGGGGGACACTGAATGAGCAAGAGGGACATTGGAAGGGCTGTGTCCACCTGCAGGCCCTTAGAGGCAGTGTTGTGTGGTGTGTCACTGGCTCCCCACTGCCCAACAGCAAGTGGGTCATTGGCCTGGAAGACTTTGGACACATCAGGCTCTATATTTCCATTCCCTGTCTGTGCCAAATGATCTTATCACTTTTAAAAGTAGGGCTGCTGGGAAAAAAGGCTGGTTTCTGCATGCACGTCCCACAGCCAGGATGGAGCACACCTTATGAAATATTTGAGTCTTCCTCTGTCATCAGCCTTGCAGACTCCCTGGTCCAGCCATTGCTCATCAGTCTCTCGGCTTCTGTTTAAGAAGGTTGTTCTCTTAACAAAGATTTAGATGTAAATTATGTTTGCTGAAAGGAGAGAAGAAGAGGACTCCAAGAACCGTTAATACGAAGATTTTTTTTCTGCTGAATGTTGTCTGGCATAAAATTATCTGGAATCCATCCTCTCTCCCAAAAGAATTGTAGAAATATAAGGGGGTGGGGGAGAAAGCATTAGATTGGAGAAATTTTGCAAATTCAGCCTGAAGAAAGGGAACAATGCCAACAGGACCATAGAGGGAATTTAAGAAAATAGCAATAAGAAAGTTAGCACTAGCTCACGTGCAGAGTACGGAAAGCAGGCCTGGCATCCCAGAAGTGCTTGGGGTCACATTAAATCCTTTGGTAAACACAGCATGCCTATTTGTGCCACGCACCATGCTGGGTGTGAGGGCCGCACATACAAGCCACAAACCCTGTTTTCTGGTCCTGAGGGTCTAGTCAGCATAGGGTCTCTCCCATGATATAAATGAGGAAATGTTAGAGAGGCCACAGCAATTTTGTCCAGTGTTCAGTAGGGGCCCAAATGAGGGTGTGAGGGGTCATGTTCATGTAGACTGGATGGGCCAAGCCCTCCCCCAGAGGATGATCCTCCATCCTATCCTTGAAAGAATGGTGATAGCAGTGATGGTGACAAGAACTGGCGATTCTTTTCTGAGCACTCGCAGGTGCTGCCACTCTGCTCATCCTGGCCAGGGTTCAGTGAGGAAGCTCCTGCCCACGGTACACATTGAAGACGGTGCTCCCCCATGGGCTCCTGAAAGGGCAAGGTGAGCACCTGAGACTGAGTACCTCCTTCACTGCCTAGGCTCCCAGCTAAGTTATAAAAAAGCCAGTTGATTGACACCAGCTTACCTGAGGACTCAGTGTTCATAAAAAGGTGGATTAGACCTGGCTTCACTTCCTCCAAAATGAGGCTATTGATGACATCTTTACTAGACAGTCAAGGGGTGCTGGGGTCCTGGGTGTCTTCCAGGCACGAGGAAAAAAATCAATCACAGTGATATGGGGGAGAGCAGAGCAAGTTCTGTAAAGGGCAGCTGGCTCTGGCCCAGAGGCAGTAACCCTGAGGCTCACAACCCAAATCACACCTGCACGTGGTTTACTAGTGACGCATTTTTTAAAAAGTTAGGCCACTATTGAAAATGAGTTTTCACGTAACATTCGGGATTTCCACTCTCTGGGAAAATGTGTGTCCCCACAGAAAGATCCAGAATGAAAAGGGACTGCCCGCTCTGCTGCCCCCTACCGCGCCTCCCCAGCCGAGGCTGGGCCCTTCCTCAACAGCACCTGCATGGTCTTATCCCAAGAAATGGGGTTCCACTTCTGACAAAAGTGGGGAGATGGCTTACAGTTGCCTGCTTGGCAAGGCAGGTGGGAAAGTCTGCTGGGGCTGATCAAAGAGGGTTCCGAGTCCAGGTCAGGGTGTAGGCCTCATCTCTGAAGGAACCAAGAACCATTTGCAGGCTTTAAGCAAAGGAGTGATGGGCACAACGGGCAGCTCTCAGGAGTGGGTGGGTGATTGGACCTACCTTTCCATCACCGGATGTTCAGGGCTTTCTGCTGTATTAGTCTATGTGGCACCTTGGGTACCCAGCATCCAGCCCCGCTGGGAAAGAGCAAGACACTTCTCTCCTCTCAATCCCCAGAACCCCTTCTCCTTGTTCTCAGCTGATCACCCTGACTCTTATGTCCCTGAGGAAGGAAAAGCCATCCGTGAAAAAAACATCTCATCTCCACCACCTAATCTCCCCATCTACCTGCACCTTGACCCTGGTCATGAGGGAGAGATCCCGCTCACCTACAAGGCCAGCTTTCCTCTGGCCTGACGGTCGCATTCCCTCTCCTACTCCAGGACTTCACCTCTGCATCTTCCTTTTCCCTCTTGTATCATCTTGTTTTTCCTTCCTACATTCTGTTCTTCTCATCAGCACACAGACCGTCATATCTTCAGCCTTAAGTATAAGAACAAGTAAACTAACAACAAAAAGTCACCTCCAGTTATTTCTCTATATTTCCGCTCCCCTTGTCAGCAGAGCTCCTCTAAAGGGTTGACTCGCTTATTGTCTTCCCTTCCTCACTTGCAAGCCCAGTCAGACGTTCATCACTTCCTTTCCCCTCAGACCCCTTTCTCAGATCACAGTGACCTCCATTTTCCAGCTTCATACCTGCAGCACTTGACTAATCTCTCACCTGGAGAGACTTCCATTGCTCGGCCTTCAGGGTACCACACTTCCCTGGTTTCCCTTCTCGACCCTGTCATTCCATCCCCAGGTGCACGCCACCTCTGCAATATGATGTGGTGACAATCGTCCCTTCTTATCTTGGGGGATATGTCCCAAGAACCCCAGGAGATGCCCAAAACTACAGCAGTACTGAACCCTATATATGCTATGTTTTTTTCTGTCCAGACATACTTTTTCACTTTAAGGGAGCACTTCACAGCTTTGTTTTGGTATATCCAAATTGCTAATTAATCTTGATCTTTCTGGCCATTTTAAAATAAAATACAGATTTACTTGAACATAGCACTGTGATACCAAGACAGTCGATTTGATAACTGAGACTAAGTGACTGACCGACCAGGAGCCACAGAGATGGAGGACAAATGGATGCTATGGAGCGGGATGGTGCAAGGTTTCATCACATTACTCAGAATGGTATGTAATTTAACACTTATAGATCATTAATTTCTGGAATTTTCTGTTCACTGGTTTTAAATCACAGTTGACTACAGAATGCAAAGCCACAGGTAAGAGATGACTGGGGGTTTTGTCTCTTTGAGCCCCATGCAGCAGTGATGGTGGTGGGGTGCCCATCTGAGCTGTTTTCTTCTCTATCCTGAGCATCCAGACCAGTGCCTGGCACTTAGGAAAGCATTGCTGAAAAAGAACAAGTAAATGGGTCGTCCTTTGTGCAATGCCCAGCAAAGCTCCGAGTTACGTCTGAGTGAGCAGTTCCTAATATATTCATTTCTAAGGCTGCTGTGACAAAGTACCACAACTTTGCTTAAAGCAACATAAACCTGTTGTCTCACAGTTTTTGGAAATCAGAAACCTAAAATCAAGATGGCAGAGGGTCATAAAACTATAGGGGAGAAACTTTTCTTGCTTCTTCCATGGTCTGGTGACTCCTGGCATTCCTTGGCCTACTGAAAGCACAACTCCAATCTTTGCCTCCTCTGCTTTCTTCTTGCATCTCTCTGTGTCCAGATCTCTCTCCTTCCTCTTCACTTGATCTTAGCCAAAAGGCTGAGAAGTCACATTCTCCTTCCTCTTGTAAAGACACCAGTCATTGAATTTAGGACTCACCCTAAATCTAGGATCTCAAAATCCTTAGCTAATTGCATTGCCAAGACCCTATTTCCAAATAAAGCTGCATTCTGAAGTTTCTAGAAAACATGACTTTTTTGAGGGGCAACCCTCAACCCACTACAGTAAATTTAGCTCCCCTTTGATATTTAGATTGTTTAAATACCAACTACTGGAAACCCACCTATTGGGTTGCAGCTATTTTTTTTAATTCTTTGAGTGTTTTTATAAAGAAAACATTCTTAAATTGATGAGGCTAATAGTAGTATGGCATTATTGATCTAAAACTCAAACATAAAAATTGATATTTTAAATTTTTTTCTTATATATGATTATTAATTTTTACCTTGAGCTCCCATTCTACCTAATGGAGAAGATCAGGCTAATCAGTTCAGTCTTCTCAGTAATCTCAGATTGAGATATGTTGAGTTCTAATTCCCACCCCCACCCTCAGAATTCTCATTTCTGTTTGCAGCCAGAGCCCTGGCTGGCTCTGTGAGCAGGGCTCTGGGTTCTTCTTTGTACTCTTGGTATATCCCTCAGGACTGAGCATACAGACCCCCAGACCTGATGGCAGTCTGCTCCATGCCACAGACTTGGCAAGGATTCTACCCAGAATCTAATGTCCTTGTGTCTGCTCCAGCTATGCTCCTCTCTGCTCCCTCCTTCACTTTATCCAGGTCTGGGAGGTGGATGGCCAGTGTGAACAGGAGACAGACTAGTTCTGCCTCACAGGTAAAGGTGTGTCTCCCTGGGGAGCACTAGTGTGTGAATGGTAATGGTGGTGGTGGCAGTAGCGGGGGTGTTCCAGTTGAAGCAAGACTCCTTTACTTGTCATTTGTTAGCATTCTGTTTTATTCTGAATGGTTTTCTGTTATTTGACTTTATTGCTTTCATGATAAAAGTTTTGTTTTCTATGAAGAAAATGTTAGCCAAATGTTAAAGGGGAAAAAAATAGTATCCAAAACAGAATACTGTATAGTATGATGCCAGTATACTTTATATATCCAGTTCTTACAGATGTTAGAAGAAAGACTGAGCCCTGGCCGGTTTGCTCAGTGGTAGAGCATCAGCTTGGTGTGTGGATGTTCTAGCTTCGATTCCTGGTCAGAAAAGCAATCATCTGCTTCTCCACCACTTCCCCTTTCCTTTCTCTCTCTCTCTCCCTCTCCCTCTCTCTGTCTCTCTCTCTCTCCCTCTTCCTCCTCCTCCTCCTCCTCCTGCAGCCATGGCTCAGTTGGAGCAAGTTGGCCCCGGACACTGAGGATGGTGCCATGGCCCTGCCTCAGATGTTAAAATAGCTCGGTTGCCAAGCAACAGAGCAACCACCCTAAATGGGCAGAGCACTGACCCATAGTGGTCTTGCCAGGGTGGATCCCAGCCAGGGTGCATGCAGGAGTCTGTTTCTTTGTCTCCCCACTTCTCACTTAAGAAAACTTAAAAAAAGAAAAGAAAAAGAAAAGAAAGACTGAAAAAAAAATAAGTAACACTGTTAATCATGGCTAATCCCAGATGGTAAGAATACTAGTAATTTTAATTTATAATTTTAGTAGACAACATTTTTATAATCATAAAAATGTTTTTACCTTAAGGGTTGCTACCAGAATTCTTCTCAGGAAGAAAACTAAAATTTCAGTATATGGTATTTTAGAAAACGCCATCCTAGCTCCTGAGAGATGGATGAGAGCCTCAGGCGTTGTGTGTGCAGACCTCTGGGCAGTGCAGGGAAATACTCTACTGCCTCCCTGAGCTGCGATGTCTGCTCATGTGTCAAGGCCAACCTGGTCAGAGACAGGCCCAAACTCTGAATGTGCTTTTCCATAAACTACTTTTCTACCAAATTCTTAAAACAATATGGTTCCTACTGTGGTCTTCAGATCTCTGTAAGAGCATGAACAGCCCTCACTGAAAGGATGGATGTCACGGAAGGTCTTCGTGAGCTGTAGGGAAGATGTCAACATGTGATTTGAGACTGATGTCTGGGTGTATATATAGCTGTGGCAGTTGGGCAGGAAATGTTAGCTGTAGCTTGAGCCACAAGGAAAACTCAGTTTGAGGCCTGGACTGTCCCCTTTCATCCAAGGAGCTTCCAGAAGACCTGATAAGTTCTCATGCTATGTACGGCTGCAGTCGACTAGGAGTCCCTGTCAGTGGGCCTGCATGGTTCAATCAATTCAGATCAGGTGGGCTATAAAATCAAGGCTGTCTACACAGAAAGTGGCTAGGCAGGTGCCAAGATGGCAATGGAACATGTTAGGGTCAGTAACTTTCTGTCCCTGTTTCTGTGTCCTTTTGGTAACTTCTCAGAATGAATTCACTATCAAGTCACAGCCTCTACAACCTTCCAGAGTGGGTCTAAGCATTGTAATTTTGTGTGCCACCAGCAGCCAGGCGGGTGCATGAATGTGTGAATCAGACTGCTTAAGGCAATAGGAGACAGTAGGAAGACCTAAGGTGAATGTATAGAACCACAGAAGCCATGTGCTGTGGGGCTCAGCCCTCTAGCTACTGTCAGACAACCCTGGAGGAGAATCCAAGGCCAGTCTGGTCTGATCAAGTCAGATTATAGTGCCACTGGAAAATCATGCCAAGATTGGAGACATGGGCCACAACAGCCTGGTCAAGGGTTCCAGAAAAAACCTTAAGAGGTATGTTAGTTCCACAAAATCAGGTTACATTCATCAGCCTTTTTGTTTGCTCTTCCCCCTCTTTCCCCTCCCTCATACATTTTTCTTTGCAATTTAAGCAAAAGAGACCTTGAGTTTCTTGCTTCTGGAATGTTACTGAAAACAGCTTACTCAAAAAAGCTTACTTTCCATAAATACGCTCATTTATAAATGAAAAAGCATGATAACTGAGAAGCTGCAGACATTTCTGATTAGTTTTTGTTTGTTTGGCTTTCTTAGGGACAGATCATCCAATGCATACATTCTTTTCAGATCTGCAAGTTAGTTTCTATGTCTTGAGGATTCCTAAAGCCGAAGGATCGCAGTCAAAGATCCTAACAGAGCCCACTGACAGAGGTAAGAGGGAAGGTTATTTTTCACATACAGGACATGGAATGAATGACACTCTTCTGTTTGGTTAAGCCTAAACATGTCAAAACAAAGGATTAAAGCAGAAAAAATTACTTATCATGATACCTTCACAACAGAAAACAAATTTTCTTTTTAAAAACTCAGATGAATTTTTATTTAACACCTGTAACAATATGATAGCAATAGAAATAAATACCAGTATAGTGAGTTGGAATGCTATTACAATAACTTAATAGGAAAGCAATTAATAATTTTTTCCAACATCACAATGATTTTAACTAGCAATGTATGAAAAAAATTAAGTCACCTCCAAGTGTATTCTACTAAGGAACTCAAATGTTCAGAAAAGCTTATGTGCATAATAAATAGTGTATATTAATTAAAAATGCACTGACTATTGGTTTAAGAACCTGGGTCCCAAGTCAAAATATGCTGCAATTCACTACAACCAAGAGAAATAGGTGAGGGTATAGGCGATTTTTAAATAAGAATATTTTTATGAATGTATAAGCCATCAAAAGATTCACACTACACAACTAATTCTTTGCCCAAATATTTCTCTATTTCAAACATATCAGGATAATAAAAGCCTAGTAGAGAAAAACTCCCATGACTGGCTTCTCTGACAGGTACATAATCCCTTTGGATTCAATAAATCCCTAAAAATCTGGGCAAAGAACAGACAATTGGGAAATATAAAACCAACTTTTCATAATTCTTAGCAGGTTTCCTATCACACATTATTTTAGAATGTCTTTGTCAAAATTAAGAATAGAACTACCATATGACCCAGCAATCCCTCTACTGTTTATCTACCCCCCAAATTCGCAAACATTGATATGTAAAGACACATGCAGCCCCATGATCATCACAGCATTGTTCACAGTGGTCAAGACATGCAAACAACCAAAAAGCCCTTCAATAGATGACTGGATAAAGAAGATGTGGCACATATACACTATGGAACACTACTCAGCCATAAGAAATGATGACATATTGTCATTTATGACAACGTAGATGAATCTTGATAACATTATACTGAGTGAAATAAGTAAATCAGAAAAAGCTGAGAACTATGATTTCACACATAGGTGGGATATAAAATTGAGACTCGTGGACATAGATAAAATTGAAGTAGTTATCAGGGGATAAGGGTGTGGGGGAGGTAGTAGGGGAAAAGGAGTGAAGAGGCACAAATATATAGTGACAGAAAATGATTTGACTTTGGTTGATGGGTGCACAATATAATCAACAGTTCAAGTGCTATAGAAATGTTTACCTGAAATCCATGTACTCTTATTGATCAATGTCATCCATTAAATTTAATTTCCTAAGTAAAATTTATTTAAAAAGAATGCCTTTGTCCAGAGATCTCAAGTTTATAACAATTTAAAAATTATTTTCTGTGTATTTTTATAGTTGTGTAGCTACATAGTATATTACTGTGTGGCAGATACTTATGCTAAGGGCTTGATGATCATTGTCATATTGAATCCTTTCAATATTTTTACAACAGTTATTATTCATCTCATTTCATGAGTGAGGAAAAAAGAGGCTTGAGAGAGGTTATAAAGTGGTATTCTAAAATTCAAACTGTTCTGCCTAATCCCAAAACCCCACTATTGCTTTCCAGGCTATCATCTTCATTTCAGTAGGAAAATCAGCATCAGAGAGGTTTAAGTTCTATTCAACTGTATTTTTTCCACTTTTAACTAGCAGTGTGTGATCTTGAGCAAGTTATATAATCCTTTAGGATCTCATTCCCAATGCCCCCTGCCGCCCTCATGACATGAGTATGCTGGTTTCGATGATTTTTTTACCTTCTTGCAAGTTCTGATCTCTAAGATCCCATTGAAGTATTTCTAATAATTAAGAATTACTGTATTTTTTTGAGCTACCTTTTTACTAAACATGAGAAAACAAATTTTGATTCCTTGCTCAAAGCCCTCTCTGATTCCTGTCCAAAACAGAATAGTTATTTGGGTGCCCTTTGCCTCATGATTTTTTATGACACAATCATGATGATGGAAAACAGAGCAAATGTGCACTTTAAGAATGTTTGTGTTGCCCTAACCGGTTGGCTCAATGGTAATGTGTTGGCCCATTGTGTGGAAGTCCCCAGTTTGATTTCAAGTCAGAGCATGCAGAAGAAGCACCCATCTGCATCCCTACCCCCCCGTCTCACTTCTCATTTCTATCTCTGTCTTCTCCTCTTTCAGCCAAGGTTCACTTGGAGTGAGTTGTCCCCGGCACTGAGGACGGTTCCATGGCCTTCACCTCAGGTGCTAGAATGGCTCTAGTACAAGGGAGAAAGGGCCTCAGGGGGGCAGAGCATCACCCCCATGCAGGCTTGCTGAGTGGATTCTCACCAGAGTGCATGCAAGAGTCTGTCTCTGCCTGCCCTCTTCTCTCTCTAAAAAAAAAAAAGTAAGAAATTTTGTGTCATAATAGATAGCAATCACCTGTTAAATAGCTGCTGCCTTTCTTTTTCCTTTTTCTTCCTGAGACTGTACAAAACCTGTGTGTAAGGTAATAGGTCTCTGTTTGAAAGGTTCTTTACTTTGTCTCTTGGACAATTTCCTTTGACATCAGCCCAATCTCCTTGCCAAGTTAACTCTTGGGAAATTTAGTGGCATTTTTATAAGCCATTTTATTTTGTGGATCTCTTTTATATCAATCAGGAAGAGATAACTCTGATCCCACTTCCTCCTGGTTGAACATCTCTCATTTGCTCCGTGGCTTTCTCCTCTCCCCATCTTCTCCTCTAGCACTTTACTTCCTTCCTTCTCCTTGACCCTTACTTTGCACTCCTCCGCACCTCCCTCTTAGACCTTAGGGCCTCAGCTTCCCACCTGAGGGGGGAGTCCAGCCTGAAGTGATCGCTAACCTCTCTTCACCCTTTGCCTCTGCAATTGTGTCCATTCTTTGTTAGTTCTTCATTCCTCTGTTAAAATATCTTCACTATCGTACCAGCAAACCATCAAAGAATCAGTTTGTGCCAGGGTCACTTTTTCTGTGTCTGGAGAATTTTTCTGGTGAGTTAATGTTGCTCTAAAGCCTTCCATGTCCTCATAAATTACAAGGAACCAGGGCTATGAAGTGAATTAGAGGATCAGGCCTCTTGTTTTATGTATGTAAAAGCTCATTTCAACGAGAGGTTCACACACATGGTAACATCTTGACTTTGTCAAATGTCATCAATTATTTTTCAACTATTTTAGTTCAGCAAAACCAAATCTCTCCCTTGTTGGACTTTTTAGCTCATGTGCACTTGAGGTGAAATATCATTCCTATGTTTCTATCACATTTGCACTTAATACAGTATTTCTTAATGTCTAAGAACACTTTTAGAGAGGTTAATAGCCTCTTTTAAAAGGCCTTCTTCTTCCCAGGCTCTCAAACAGGAAATTGTATTTTACTAAAGGGTAAACAAATGTTATCATTCCCAAAGTTCAAGTATGGCATCATATCCAAGCATTCAACATATTTAAAGTTGCCAGGACTGAGAAATACCAATTTTTAATTGTTACCAATCTGATAGAAAAAAAATGACATCTCAATTTTGTTTCTATTTGTCTTTCTTTTACTGCTAGTGAGGTCGGCACATTTCAATAGAGTGATTAACTTCTTTTCTTGATGCTGCTAGATCAGCAATTTTCAGCTTTTTTCATCCCATGACACATGTGAACTACTAAAATTATGTGGCACACCCCCAAAAAATATTTTTTGCTAATATGACAAGAAAAATAGGTATAATTTTGATTCATTCACACCAGAAAATTATTATTGTGTTACCTTTCATCATTTTTTTTAATTTGACAGTATAAGGGAAAAGAGGTCAGTGCTCCTGATTAAATAATCAGGTATTACATGTTTTAACAATTTTTGGCCCTGGTCATTTGGCTTAGTGGTAAGGCACTGGCCTGGCGTGTGGATGCAGTGGGTTCAACTCCTGGTCAGGACACAAAGGAGAGGCGACCATCTGCCTTTTCATCCCACCTCCTTCCCCTTCTCTCTTTCTCTCTCACTCTATCTCTGTTTTTTTCCTGCAGTCATGGCTTGATTGGTTTGAGCGAGTTGACCCTGGATGCTGAGGATGACTCTGTGGCCTCTGCCTCAGGCACTAAAAAATGGCTCAATTGGCCCTGGCCGGTTTGCTCAGCGGTAGAGCGTCGGCCTAGCGTGCGGAGGACCCGGGTTCGATTCCCGGCCAGGGCACACAGGAGAAGCGCCCATTTGCTTCTCCACCCCTCTGCCGCGCTTTCCTCTCTGTCTCTCTCTTCCCCTCCCACAGCCAAGACTCCATTGGAGCAAAGATGGCCCGGGCGCTGGGGATGGCTCTGTGGCCTCTGCCTCAGGCGCTAGAGTGGCTCTGGTCGCAACATGGCGACGCCCAGGATGGGCAGAGCATCGCCCCCTGGTGGGCAGAGCATCGCCCCTGGTGGGCGTGCCGGGTGGATCCCGGTCGGGCGCATGCGGGAGTCTGTCTGACTATCTCTCCCTGTTTCCAGCTTCAGAAAAATGAAAAAAAAAAAAAATGGCTCAATTGCTGAGCAATGGAGCAACTGCCCCAGATGGGCAAGAGCATCGCCCCTTAGTGGGCTTGCCAGGTGGATCCCAGTTGGGGCACATGTGTCTCTGTCTCTGCCTCCCCTCCTCTCATTAAAATAAAAAAATAAATAAAAATAATAAAAATTAAAAAATTCTTGTGGCAACCAGTTGAAAATTGCTGTGCTAGATAAATTACCAGCTTTATGTACTTAACCAACTCTCCTATTGGATTGTTTACCTTGGCATGTTAGCTTATATAAACTATATTAGAGATGTTAATACTCTGACATATATATTATAAATTTTTCCTCCAGTTCGTGTTTGCCTTTTGACCTTTGTACATAATTTTTTTGTCCTTTAATATGGCTCAATTCAATGTTTTTTCATGTTTTCAGTTTTTCATGTCCTTCCTTACGTTAAGATTATGAAAATGCTTTGGGCAAGTTTCAGCATATGACAATTAGTTGGACGTTCAGCTTCCAAACTCAGAAATTCTGTGTTTTACTTGGTAACTTAACACCACCCTACCCCTGTCTCCTGAACCAGTATCCACTCCCAACCCTAAATTCTCTTCATAGTGCTACAGGGTAATCATAAACCTCTCCCTCTCACCATAGTTATAGAAGCTGTCCATCAGCACTTGGCCAGGCCAGCGCCAGGGCTTGGGTTACCAATTGGTTGCAAGGAGGGACTTAGACATAATCACAGGAAACAAACATTAGTTATCACAGCAACAACTGTTGTAGATGTGCTCCAAAGAGTTCTTCCCCACTAGCGTCCACTTATCTTGAATCGTGTACATACATTGAGCTCAAGCTTATGTCAGTGATAGCAATCTGAAAAGTTAGTTCCTCCTGCAACGAGCAGCTTCAAGTTTTAATCTGCTAGTGGTTTTTGTTTGTTTTTTTCTTGATGATTTTATATACATGGGATGAATTTCCAAACTGTATTAGGCCCAAACTTTTAATTTTACTATGCAAAGCTAAAGAGTAGCTGAAGATAAAACAAGGTGATTGAAAGTCAATTAGGGTGCAGAAATGAGTCACTAAAAATGACCTTCATCTGGAAATTTCTCAGAATATGTCAGAAATAAAAGGAATTTTTAAGGTAATGAGAAGCGACTGTGAGAAATGAATAATGAGGGTTATGTGTATAACATAGCATCTCTCACTTAAAAGGCAACCTGTAAGGATTTGTTGAATGATTAATATATGAATGAATGTATGCCTGAATGAATAAACAAAACTCTCAAAGCACATTATTTGTGGATAGAATAAGGCTAAGTTAGATACCTGTGGCTGGTCATGATAAAATACCAAGGAAGGATTCTGTTGTCTAGTTGTTTCTTCTTCTTCTTCTTCTTCTTCTTCTTCTTCTTCTTCTTCTTCTTCTTCTTCTTCTTCTTCTTCTTCCTCCTCCTCCTCCTCCTCCTCCTCCTCCTCTTCTTCTTCTTCTTCTTCTTCTTCTTATCTTCTTCCTCCTCCTCCTCTTCCTCCTCCTCCTTTTTTTTTTTTTTTTGTATTTTTCTGAAGTAAGAAGCAGGGAGGCAGAGAGACAGACTCCCACACGTGCCCGACCGGAATCAACCTGGCAAGCCCACTAAGGGGCAATGCTCTGCCCATCTGGGGCATTGCTCAATTGCAACTGGAGCCATTCTAGCACCTGAGGTGAGGCCATGGAGCTGTCCTCAGCGCCCGGGCCAACTTTGCTTCAGTGGAGCCTTGGCTGCAGGAAGGAAAGAGAGAGATAGAGAGAAAGGAGAAGGGAAGGGTGGAGAAGCAGATGGGCGCTTCTCCTATGTGCCCTGACTGAGAATTGAACCTGGGACTTCAACACGCTGGGCTGATGCTCCACCACTGATCCAACTGGCCAGAGCTAGTTTTTCTTAATAAAGGGTTTAGTGCTTTTGAGGCTGAGTTTGGAAGTGGAGGCAAAGATTGATCTGAGCAGCTTGTTAAAAATAAACATTGCCTTGCTTCCTCCAGATACAGTGGTATGTATGGTTCCACCTTCCTGTCTTGGGTTCATTTAGAGGTGTTTTTTAATTTTTATTTAATTTATTGGGGTGACATTGGTAAATAAAATTTTATAGGTTTCAGGTGCACAAATCTACAATACATCATCTTCGTATTGCACTGTTTGTTCAGCATCCCAAGTCAAATCCCTCTATCACTAGCTATCCTTCTCCCCACCCTTCTCCACCTTCCCACATCCCCTCTTTTCCTCCACACTGTTGTCTGTGGCGATAAGATTTTTTCTTTACTTAATCCCTTCACCTTCATCCCCTCTGACAGCTGTCAGTCAGTTCTCTGTATCTCAGTCTGTTTCTGTTTTGTTTGTTAGTTTATTTTGTTCATTAGATTGATACAGTTTCTATCCTTATTGATGTTAGAGAGAGAGGAAGGAGGAGAAAGAGACAGAGAGAGGAAAAAGAAAATATCAATTTGTTGTTCCATTTATTTATGCATTCGTTGGTTGATTTTTGTATGTGCTCTGATGGGGGTCAGACCCACAACTTTGGTTTATCAGAACGATGCTCTAACTGACTACCCTGTCAGGGCTTTAAGTAACACTTAATTCTTTGGTGATATAGCAACCCACAACCTGGCACGAAAGCTCATGCTTTGTTATTATGCTAATTCCTCCCAGGTTACTCCACAGCCTACCAAGCAAACACTAGCCACTCTATCTGTTGCTCCACCCCTGCTGCAATCATCCTTATTTGCTTACTGGTCACCTCATCTTGACGCAGTACAAGGAGCAATAGAGCAAGCAAGAAGCCTGTGTGCTCAGGAAGTCTTGGAGGCTGAACACCTGTTGTATCTCTGACTCATGTGACTGATAATGCTTTGAATTAATTAGATGTTCATGAGTCCACTTTGTGGCCCTTGGTGCACGGAAGGAAGCACTGGGAACAGTGACACTCCCGGACCTCTTCTGCTGGCCCTACCTGACAGGTTCCCGCATCAGGCTTAGTGAAACCCTCTGCGGCCAGCAGCACTCTTGGCTATCTTACTGACCAATACACGTTCCTCTGAATTCATTTTAGCATGTTTCATTACCACTAACTAAATTAAATATTCTTTCTCCTTTAACACATTTTTTCTAATTAGTATCTATTAAACAGATTAATTAAATGAGTAGCTGTTGTATCTATACTCCAATTGTCATGTCCTTTTCACTGTTATCCTAGTAGTTTCAGCTCTCCTGTGTTCTACCTGTCACAGCACCCTCTTCCCTGATTTGAGAAACATGTAGCTAGTTTCTTCTACAAAGTCCTAATTCTCTCCTGGTCTAGAAGGAGTTCACTTAAACAGGAAAAGTAAATTAGTTTGATTCAGACACATTTTTAGTTCACTTATCCAGACATTTGTATATAATGAAACTTTAATTTCATTGTATACAATGAAGTCCACTAGAAACCATTTAGGGGGTCTAAAAAGGAAATTAGTGCCCTGGCTAGGTGGCTCAGTTAATAGAGCATTCCCCGCCCCCCGGCTTACCAAGGTTGTGGGTTTGATCCCTGGTCGGGGCACATACAAGAAATAATCAATGAATGTACAGCTAAATGAAACATCTAAATGGAACACCAACTTGACGCTTTTCTCTCTGTCTGTCTGTCTGTCTGTCTCTCTCTCTCCTTTTCCCTCCCTCGATCTCTTGCTCTCTCCCTTCCTCTCTCTTACTCTCAAATCAATGGGGAAAATTTTTTCTTAAGGTAAGAAAAATAGAATCTACTTCAAGTAATTTTAACAAAACAATTAAGTGCAAAAACTGGCTACACGGGTGCTGGAGGTGGGAGGCAGAGTTATGGGGCCTAAAGCTGGGGTCACCTAACAGATGCTGGAACTATGGCAAGAGCCATAGCTGCTGCCTGAGATGCTGCACACCTTGCCCAACGTATCTGTTCCATCTGGCTGTTTCTGAGTTGTATTCTTCAAAACAAACAAACAGCCCTGGCCAGACAGCGCAGTTGTTAGAGCATCACTCGAAAGCTCAGAGGTTGCCAGTTTGAACCTGGGTCAGGAAACATATAGGAAGAGATTGATGTTCCAAACTCTTTCTCTTCTTCTCTCGCTGAAATCAATAAATAAAAATATTTTTTAAAATATAAGAAATAGCCCTGGCCGGTTGGCTCAGCGGTAGAGCGTCGGCCTGGCGTGCGGGGGACCCGGGTTCGATTCCCGGCCAGGGCACATAGGAGAAGCGCCCATTTGCTTCTCCCCCCCTCCCCCCCCTCCTTCCTCTCTGTCTCTCTCTTCCCCTCCCGCAGCCAAGGCTCCATTGGAGCAAAGATGGCCCTGGCGCTGGGGATGGCTCCTTGGCCTCTGCCCCAGGCGCTAGAGTGGCTCTGGTCATGGCAGAGCAATGCCCCGTAGGGGCAGAGCATCACCCCCTGGTGGGCAGAGCGTCGCCCCTGGTGGGCATCCCGGGTGGATCCCGGTCGGCCACATGCAGGAGTCTGTCTGACTGTCTCTCCCCGTTTCCAGCTTCAGAAAAATACAAAAAAAATAAAAATAAAATAAAATATAAGAAATATATTTAAAACAAATAAACAAAATACAAGTAAATGTAAGCAAATGATAGAACCTAAGAAGGGGGTGATGGGAAGCTCTGATTATAGCCAGTTAGAAGATAAAACAGACCCAGGCTAGCAGTTAGCATCTGAAGTGGGGGCTAGCCCTTCACCTGTGGATCTGATGCTAACTCCAGGTAGATAGTGTCAGACGTGAACTGAATTGCAGGTCACCCCATTGGTGTCTTAAGAGAACTGGACACCAATTGTTTGGTATGAGGAAGAAAACATACACTTGGTGTCAGAAGTAAAGTATTGAGAGAGTACAAAGAAAAAAAGGTTTGTTCCCTTTAGCCAGGCACAAAAGAACAAATGCTGTATGATTCCACTTATATAAGGTCCTAGAGTAGTCAAGTTCACTGAGACAGAAAGTAGGATTGTGTTTGTGAGGCTAAGAGGAAGGACTGGGCAGGTACTGGGAGGAGGCAGAACAGCCTTCCCCTAGTTGTGCTACTTTGGCATGTGGATTATATTGAGCTGAAGGCAATTGAAACCCTGCAGGCTCAGGGAAAACTTCTGTTCCTCTCTCAAAGGAAGAATTTAAATTAGAAGAATTTAAATTAGGGATCTTGCCCATGATAGGAGTTATTACCAGAGATCAGATCTCTTTTCCGATCTGCATACAGGGCAGAACAAACTTCTAATTACTGAGCATCTATCTGCTCTTCTAACCCTCCTGAAATGACCTTTCTTCCCTCTGAAGCCCCCAGGCATCTTACCTCATCCCCAGCTTAGGATGCCACATGCACCTACTTTGAACTTTCTGTCTCTGAACCTCTCATGTGTGTGAGGTCTCTGACTCTCTCGTGTACATGGGGTATCCATATGTACATATGTAATTAAATTTGGCTACTTTTCTCTTGTTAGTCTGTCTCATGTCAGTTAGACCAGCCAAAAGAACCTAGAAGAGTAGAGGAAAGTTTCTTCTCCCCCCATAACTCTTTAATAGGTACGACCCACAACTTTTTAATAGGTCCAAAGTTTCAGTTCAAAAAGATGAAAAGTCCTGGAGATAGATGGTGGTAATGGTTGTGCAACAATGTGAATATATTTAATGCCACTATACTATTCACTTAAAATGGTTAAAGTGGTAAATTTTGTTATGTGTAGTTTGCCACAATAACAAATTTAAAATTTTAAAAATATATTTATCCTGTGGTTTTCCTTATGAACTTGTATCCATAAGTCTGGGTATTTGGGACATTTTAAATTATTGTATTTTTGTGAGTAGAATCATAGAGCTGTGCTTTGAATGATGCATAAAACAATCTTACCTTACAATCAGTTGGATAGTTTGGTCTTTTGCAATAAGGAGACACTACATTGTACTACATTGAATTCTAAGGGAGGTAATACTTCTTAGGTTTGTCTAGACTGGGATAGCTTGATGGACTTCAGCCAAGAGAAGAGAAACTCAGTCTCTTACTGTCAGGGCCATCAGAGCAGAATCAATAAACACTTTAGTCACCTGACAAAGGAGTGAGCAATGCACCTCACCTGGTAATGCAAGGAATAGGAGATGATCCTCTCTGTCGTCATGCTCTTCAGTTTCAATGGCTATGAATAGAAAAGCGAGCAGAATTGAAGAGTAGACTTACTGAGTCGGGGAGGAGCACCTACCTGCTAAAGAGCAAGTTGGCTGAGGATCTGCTGTCTCATCCAGCTGAATTTTCTGGCTTGTCATTAGTCTGGCTATAGCATGTCAGCTCCTAAGGATAGCAACAAGAACTCAAGAAAGCAGGAAGTTTCAAGCAACATGGGCAGCCTCCTGCTCTTGGAAGGCTCTCTCTCTCTCTCTCTCTCTCTTTCTCTCTCTCTCTCGGAACAAGCTGGATTTGCCTTCAGATCCTCAGACTCCTGCAGCTTGTGGGTCTTCTCACCTCCACCTTCCTAAGAGGAATAAACCAATGAAGAGGAGAGTTGCTGTATAATAATGACATCGAGCATTTATCCTATGCAGAGAAGTGCCATTTAAGAACATGATTCTGCAGTTTGCAGACAGGTTGTTAACGTTCGCGCTCTCCCGTGTGTGAGCTGCCCTCTCCCCTCCAGGGTGTTGCATAGCCTAAAAGTTCAATAAGGGGCAGGTATTGTGATTAGAGCATGCATGTATCTCAGTCTAGAAGCACAGGGACACAGGAAACATTGCTTTATTTCCCTTACAATAACATCATTAGGATTCTGGGCAGCCACTCCACCAGCATGGTAGGAAATACCCCTTTCCCTGCATCAGAGTTTGGATGTGCCCCCCACATGGGCGCCAGATAGTGCCAGCATCTAAGGCAAACAACTGGCTGCATGGTGGCAGCAGCACAGAGGTCCCCACCCACTGCAGAATCCACACCACCCCTTTTCATTCCCAGCCCCACTGGGTGAAGGGTGGGGTGGAGCATTGGATTCGTTCTCTCTCTCTAACTGCTTCAGAAGATACTTGGGCTTTCCCCACTGAGTCAGACAGGGTCCAGGCAAGAAAGAGATGCCACACCCAGCCTAAGTAAATGGAGGACAGATTTCACAAAGGAACTATTGACAAAGGCGAGGGCAGCAATTAGGAAAATCAGTGAGGGACAGTACAGGACCTTGGATCTGGCCAATGTGAAAAGTCATTCCATGCGTAGCCCTTCGGGTCAAGGAGAAGTAACCTTTACCAGCACGGGGAGAGCAGCTGGAAGGGCACTCTGGCCTTCCCTAGAGAGATAAGCTACTGGCAGCAGCCCTGTGGGGAGGAGCTAAGCACCTAAGGACCAGATCTCACTCTCTGGTCATCTGGGTCTCCTGCTGGTTCCTTCCACTGAGCAACCCAACCAAAAAGCCAGGGAACAAAGGAGCCCTTTGGTGCTCATTTACATCAGGCCACCTGGGCAGGGAGAAGCAGTTGGGGGAGGAAGAGTAAACCGAAGGTCCCTCAGGCCCTTCCAACTCCAGGAATGCTAGCATCACCTCTCTGAGGAGGGTTAGGCCTCTCCACTGGTCCCACCACAAAGTAATTATAAATGGTTCTGGAATTACAGGCTTGCCTACCTAAGTACAACCCATTAATTAACTCCAGCACAGACAGGACATATCTGGGAGTGGCTAGGAACTAAGGGCTAGGAAGGCACAATCCCTCCAAATTCTCCCACAGATTCTAATTTAGGCTTGACATATCACTGTTTGAAGTTTCATCCCTTTGATTGGATATTTTGATCCCTACTGGGGTACAAAATAGCTTTAGGCGGAGATTCCCTAGCTGTTATCAATAGTAGAATTGGTGAGGGTGAAGATCGTAGGAGCAGATGTGCTCGGGATTAAGAGGAAAACCAGAGCGCATAGTGTCTGGGGCACAGAGAATGACACGTGTCCTGGCGTGCCGTGCTGGTGCTTTTGCTATGTATTTTTAGCATGTGACTTGCAGCAAAGTGATATGTTGGATCCAGGGATCTTGACTGAGGAAAATTTAGCTCAGTCCTGGGCATTCTCATGCTTTCTTCCTGCAAGTGTGAAACCTAAACTAGTTTAGTACAAGCCAAGTTCAAAACAGAAGAGATGCCTGGATTCTATCACACCAACACAAGGTCATGCTATTTTCCAGGTTGAAACTTTCCAGAGCTGTTCACAGACATATTTACATTATTGGACATTTATGCAACTGTTCTTGCCTGTTTATTGTTCTAGGAAGTGCAGAAGGAATGTTTATGTAAAGATTTCAGTAAATGGAGTAGCTAGACCACAAAGGACATTCATCTGAAAACCGGGTCATGACAGCAAATGCTGGACTTGTCCTGAAGGCTTCTGTGGAAAGGCACTCCGTAAGTAGCACACTTCATAAACCAGCCTCCCCATGCTCCTGTGACATAGGCGGGTTCTGCACTGAGGACTTCCCAGAGGCAGTTAGGGCTATGCCTTGCTGTGCTTGGCCTGCCAGAGTTGATGCTGTCCCATGCCTCTCCTCTCTAAAATGCTGTTCTCTCCAGGCTTCTGGCCTCAGCACTCTCATGCTGTCTGCTGTACTCCTCTGGCTCCCTAGCCAGCTCATCTTCCCCTGCCACAGAACTATGAAGCCAGCCAGGAAAGTGTGTCTGGGTTGGTAGAGACTCGCTGACTTCAGCTAGGGACAGGTGCATTAGCCCCAGTGCTTTCCCACCTGACTTCATTCTGGAAGCGGTCAGGTTAGGTGTGCCTTGCTGGTGACACAGAAGCACACGCTCCCTGAGCCAGGCTCTGCAGCAGGGCACAGTGTAGCACTCAGGTGGCTGGAGAGGCACCCCATTCCACTTACAAAACTCGCCTCCAACAGGATCCAGAAGTGCAGAACCCAATTTACAGAAAGATGAAGGCTATCCATCCCTGAGCAGGGAGCGATGATGACAACATTCACACAGAAAGAAGACTGTGGTAGCCCAGCATCTACAGTGACTGGGAGAGAAAGATACACCAGGTTCAAGGTGAGAGGCTCAGGGTCTCCTGTTGTGACTGCAGCACATGACGGACCGTAAGCACATGACAGACCGTAAGCACATGACGGACCGTAAGCACATGACAGACCGTAAGCACATGACAGACCGTAAGCACCTTGAGGTGAGGTTTCTTTTGGTTTATTCAAGGCCCAGGGACCAGGATCTAGCCATAGTGCTGGACAATGGAAGAAGTTTAATAAAAATTTATTGAAAAAAGTACAGTACTGATTAATGAACAAGGAGATTTTATGAACCCCTGCGTGCAATCCCTGCGAGCACAGGGCTAGAGAGCCGTGGTGCTGGTGCTGGCGTCCTTGCCCAGCCTGGGGTGTCTTTGCCCAGCATGGAAGCCGGGAATGAACACCTGGGGCTCAGGGGCCAGCTGGGAGTCTCCATACCTCCCTATCCTGTGCTGACTAGTTTCTGGTTTCTACTGGGGACTCAAAGCATATTTGTTGAATAGAATCAAGGTGTGTGTTCCAGACCAACATGTCCTTCAGTTTTGATCTCCAAGTTTTTGAAAACTGGACTGAGAAACACCTGTCAGCCTCTTGCTCTGTGATAGTGCGGAAGAGAGACAAGAATTATGTCCACATTTAGTCTCCTGCCCACACACCCAGTCCTGACCGCAGCCCAGAATCCTGGTACACAGCTCCCAAAGCAGCCGCTCCTTCCCTCATGGGCCTGCTCCAGGGTGGAGGTCAGCAGGCAAAGGGCACAGTCTGTCACATGTACAGACCCGCCCCTCACAAACACTCTGCAGCTGCCTGCCCTGGGAAGGGTTGGGGGAGTCCACACAGGAAACGGGACCACACCCGGATGCTTCTGAGCGCTGTTCCAGGCTACTGCACTCTTACGCCAGACCTTACAGAGGTTGCCTGTTGTGTGGAACCCCAGTTCCTTGCCCAGGCCCAACGTCCTCCAAGAAGAGCCCCCATTCAGCCTTTCTCTGCACTTACTTTCCCTTGTTCAGGGAAACCCCAACCCCATGCACAGGGGCCAATGTGAGACCGGAGTCACCCCTTCTCATCAGCTATCCGCAGGCCACACACCTGTGAGGAAGATGACTGAACCAGTGGGCTGTTAAGCAGGCTTGAGGGGAACCATCCAAGAAGGGCATTGTTGCCAAAAGTTTCAAAGAACAGCCCAGAAAGTGGTTCAGCCTCAGCCTCCAGGCTCTGGCCCTGAATGCTCTCCTGTGACAGTAGCTCAAACCACAAGGCTTTGAAATCCATACCTTAGAGCTGGTCCTATTCTTGGAGAAGGCACCCAATCCTCACCCTGCATGTGGAAGATTGATGTTAAAGGATTGGGGGCCCTTCTGTGGTGGCAACCCCAGAGGCCCACTGGGAGGGACCCCCTCTTCCAATTACACAACCCATGCAAGTGCTCCCTACCAGATAGTCAGGTTTAGGGGTGATTACTTAAGTCAAAAACAATAGACAAGAAGACACCTTCAGAACATACATATCCTTTAAATAAGTGCCTTTGTTATGTTCTAGTCACAGCATGCTTGGGCTGTTAGGTCAGATTAAGGTGACCTGGGGCTATGGCTATATTCTGTTACCCTTATTACATAAATTTTCTTATTTTCTTCCTCCTTTTTCACTTGAGGGTGTTTTTTATTTCTTTATTGGTATTTTTCACTCTCTCCTTGATTGACTTTGGCCTTGACATTGCCACTTCATATTGTTGGTATTGGCTTAAAAAAAAGCTGCTGACCTCTACATAGGTCTTCCAAAGACTGGGGAGACCCTAAGAAATTCTGTAATCTTAAAATAAATTTGGGCTCATTAGTTTGGAAACAGAGAAAGCTCTCTTCTGATTCTCAGAAACTTAGATTTTAAAAGAAATTAATGTTCTTATATAAAACAATATTGTAAATAATTTAGAAATTACATATAGCCAAAGAAGAAAATAATATCAGCCAAAATTCTATCATCAAGCCATAACCACAGTTGCACATATCCTTTCAAGGTATCTTTATGGGGGTAGTGTGCACAGTAACTTATCATATATACACCATTTTCTCCTAAAAGTGACCTACTTTTTTATTACCAGTATATGACAGTATTGTCTCTGTGTTATTAAATATTATTCTAGGACATTTCTAAGGTTACAGTGTTTCCTTTGTCACTGTACAGTTCTTCATTTAACCAGTTTCTGTTGTTCTCCATTTAGATTGTTTCCAACTTTGCCCAATCATTAAGTGTGGCAAGAAAGTTTCTTTTAACTACATTTCTGCCCACATCCATGATTTTTTCCTCAGAATAAATTCCCAGCCCTGGGACCGCCATGCTAATGCAGACAGCTGTTGGCAAACAGTCCTCTAGAGAGCTTGGCCCTGGCTGTCCTCATCACACCTCCAGCCATAGAGGATATCATAATAATAAATAAAAAATTGAAGGATGGTCACAAACTGTTGCTCCCCCAAATTAGTCTTCTCTCTCCTCTTTCAGCGTATGGTTGACAAACTCTCTGGTAAGATTTCTTTGTTTTAATTCTATAAAGAAAATGATTTGTGGCTCAAGAAACCATCGCAAGCATTCACTAGAGGAGAAGATGGGGGAGAGAGGACTTCCTGTAATGCATTCCACTCAGTTTCCCGTGGACCCAGCATTTATTAAACCACTCCCTTGGCCTTCCCTAGAATCTTCTTTGCCCAAGCAAACTCCTCAGAAGGAAGCTGGGGGAGAGGGAAGCATGCTCTTCCCAAGAGGCAGCACCCACAGAGGTGCTGTGTGCCTGGGGGCTGGGCTCCTCCTGCTTTGCTGCCTCCCTGTCATCTGAGGACCTGTCATGCAGGTGCCACTTGTCTGACATTGTGGATCCCTTCCTGGTGCTGTGACTGTTCCCCTTTGGTTGCTCTCTGGATGGCTGGAGTATGTCCTTGAGGCAGGCAGGCCACATGTGAGTGGGGCCCCTTCCCATCCAGATACCTTACAAGGCAGGCAGGCTCGAGGGGCTGGGTCCTTATCTCCGGCACTGCAGGTGTGCCTTATTTATAACCCTGTTGGCAAGAGTGAAAAGCTGGCTGGCAGTTGGGTAATCCAGCTGCACACACAGTTGGGTAATCCAACAGAGTGGGTAGCCCTGTGCTGCCGCTGTCTGCTCTGGTTGGGCTGGGGGGCAGAAGACGAGACAGGTAAGGTCACAGTTTCCTCTTCCCCACCCTTCTCCCCTGCTGTCTGTCCTTCCTTCCCTGTGTCTGCATGGCCTTAGACACCAGCTGTGCAGGCTTTGTGCCCTGGGAGGGAGCTCTCTGGCACTGTGCACTTGCAGACCCCAGCTGTGACCCGGGTGGCCCTGGCAGCTGCCACCAACAGCAGCACTTCTGCTCCTCCATCTGCAGGGAAAGATCAGAACCTGCCCTTCCCAGAGCTGCAGCAGGTGCCCAGAGGCACATAAAGAATGTGGGAGAGCCCTGGTCCATCTTACTCTCTCTGAGAGGGAATCAGAATTTACACTGAGTTTTGGACACCACAAAGCTTTTTCTTTCAATGAGAACAGAAAAGGAAAAAAATTTAAGCACAAACATTGAATGGAGAAAACCACAGTGATCTTGAGCTTATTTTCCCTGGCAGGATTTCCGGAGAGCCTGGGGTAAAAAGGAAAATTCCTGATGAGTCCAATTATGCTGGGAAGTATGTATGTTTATACAAGATGACTTGTTACCTTGTTATGGCTGATGGCTCAAAAGTACAGATAGCTGTTGTGTGCTTTGAAAAGGAAACCGTTAATATTTTACTAACTTCAGAAAATATGTGAAACGCACAGTACTCAGTAATACTTGGGCCAATGGAGTAAATAATGTTAATATTGATTGAATGATATATATATATATATATATGACAATAGGCATCATATCCATATCAACATCTGCTAGCCAGACTCCATGCAAGGCACTTTATCAAGTTCAATCTAAAAAACAAAACAAAACAAAAAAATGGTCACATATCTGCTCTGTATAAGTCTGTTGTTGTTTTATTTGTTCCTTGAGGGACGTTATTTCAATTTTGTCTTAGTGCTAGGTTTATAACAAGATGTGCTGTAATCAAGTCTATTACATTTTGAGATTCATCGTATCCTACAAAAGTGTTTAATGAACTGGCCATCTAATCCAGTATTTTTCAATCACCAGTCTGTGGACCGGTGCCATTCCACCAGAAATTTTTTCTGATCCGTGAAAGTTAACCACCCTGATGTTATATGAACATTATAGACCCAAGGATCTTAGTTGAATTTGCTTATGCTCAGGGTAATTTCTACTTTAGTGGTCCCCAAAATAATTCTCCTCTTTTACACTAGTCCCCAAGTGTAAAAACATTGACTTAATCAACTGAAATGATTATATTTTGGAGGCTTTTTCTAATATTAAGAAAATATCTTGGCCCTGGTTGGGTAGCTCAGTGGTAGAGTGTCGGCCTGGTGTGTGAATGTCCTGGATTCGATTCCCAGTCAGGGCACACAGGAGAAGCGACCATCTGCTTCTCCCTCCCTCTCTTCCCTCTTTCCCCTCCTGCAGCCATGGTTCAACTGGTTTGAGTGAGTTGGCCTTGAGTGCTGAGAATGGCTCCATGGCCTTTGCCTCAGGCACTAAAAAGTGGCTCCATTGCTGAGCAATGGAGCAACAGCCCCAAGTGGGCAGAGCATCATCCCCTAGTGAGCTTTCCAGGTGGATCCTGGTCAGAGCACATGTGGGAGTCTGTCTCTCTGCCTACCTTTCTCTCACTAAAAAATAAATTAAAAGAAAATATTTTAGTGTGTTAATATTCCATTAACAATTGCATACTTCCCCATAGAGGGTGCCATGCTGCTCACCCACCACCTGCCTTTGAGCATGGTCTTCACTTTCAGACTCCAACGTGTTGTTCAGTGCTTCCCGAGCTCTCCATGGATTTTAGGGCTGGGAGGCCAGGCCCCACAGGACCTCTCCCTCAGTCCCACAGTGCTTAACCCAGGTACCCGCATACTTCCTAGTGGTCTCTAAAATATTTCATATTTAAAATAGACAGCCAAGAAACTCTAAGTTTAAATTGTCCTCTCTCCACTGCTAAAAAAAAAGAAAAGAAGGAAGAAAGGAAGGAAGGAAGGAAGGAAGGAAGGAAGGAAGGAAGGAAGGAAGGAAGGAAGGAAGGAAGGAAGGAAAGAGGGAGGGAGGGAGGGAGGGAGGGAGGGAGGGAGGAAGGAAGGAAGGAAGGAAGGAAGGAAGGAAGGAAGGAAGGAAGGAAGGAAGGAAGGAAGGAGGGAAGGAAGGAAGGGAGGGAGAAAATTCGACTGAGTAAATTTTAAAGATATAATTAGCTTTATTCCACAATTCATGAGTCAGCCTCCAGTCTTACAGATAGAAAGGTCTTCAAGGAGCTGTGCAAAACAAAAGACTTAGGCAGAAGACAGCAGGAGCAACTAAGTTTTACTAGGCAAGAAGTAGGATGATTATTACAAGGTCACTTTCCTTTAGGGGATGGCAGGAAATTCATCAAGCAGATTGCCTCACTAGTGCTGGTCAAGTGATTCTTGATTGATTGGTTTTAGATTCCACTCTTTTTTTTTTTCTTTTTTATTCAGTGAGAGGAGGGAAGGCAGAGACAGACTCTCTTATGCACCCCGACCCGGATACACCCAGCAAGCCCACTAGGGACCAATGCTGTGCCCATCTGGGGTGTTGCTCTGTTGATAAGCAACCATGCTCTTCTTAGAGCTGGAGGCAGAGGCCATGGAGCCATCCTTAGTGCCTAAGGCCAACTCTCTCCAATTGAGCCATGGCTACAGGAGGGAAGGCGAAGAGAGAGAGAGAGAGAGAGAGAGAGAGAGAGAGAGAGAGAGAGAGAAGTGAAAGGGGGAGGGGTGGAGAAGCAGATGGGCACTTCTCCTGTGTGTCCTGACCAGAAATCAAACCTTGGACTTCCACACGTAGGCTGATACTCTACCACTGAGCCAACTGGCCAGGGCCAGATACCACTTCTAAGAGAGGTGAAGCTGTAAATAAGTCTCAGTTTGATGGCATGGGGCTCAGCATTAGCAATTTCATTCAAGGCCTGTTGTTTTGTTTTTAATACCACCAAAGAAAGAGGTGAAATTATATTCATAATGTTTGTGTCTTCTATTCCAAGAGATCCTTGATTGTAAGACCAACCATTAATTTAATATTAGCTTTTAAAAGGGGAAGGGGAATCCCACTATGCTTCACATTGATGTATTTTAAGATAAATCCAAAAAAAAAATAAATGAAAGGGGAAATATAAATTATAATTAAGGAATGTATATATGTATATATTGATACGATCACATTATTTGGTTATCTACTTTTTGTCCAATTTATAGTCAATGTAATTTTACTATGTAAACTCTAATTCATTGAAAATTGGTTATGTCTATATGGCATTATGACTTCTTCCATTTAGCCAGAATACTAAAATATTCTTAACAGTCAGATAAATGGGAACTAAAAAGCATAAACTGAGATTTAAATAATTTTTATCAGACAATAACTTGTTTTGAAGTATAATCTGCTCATTTCTACACTATTAATGCTACTTACTGAACAGTGAGAAAGTTCAACCATATATTGCCTTGATCTGTATGCCCCACAAAGCTCGTTTTACTGATTTTTAAAAAAGATTTCATTTATTGATATTACAGAGGGAAGGGTGGGAATGAGAATTCTCAACTCATAGTTGCTTCACTTCAGTTGTTTATTGACTGCTTGTTGTATGTGCCCTGACCGGGCAAGCCAAGGGTTTCGAATCTTTGACTTCAGCATTCAATACTCTATCCACTCCGCCACCACAGGCCAGGCACTTATTTTATTTTATTTTATTTTATTTTTTGTATTTTTCTGAAGTTGGAAACAGGAAGGCAGTCAGACAGACTCCTGCATGCGCCCGACCAGGATCCACCCAGCATGCCCACCAGGGGGCAATGCTCTGCCCATCTGGGGCACTGCTCTGTTGCAACCATTCTAGCACCTGAGGCAGAGGCCACAGAGTCATCCTCAGCGCCCGGGCCAACTTTGCTCCAATGGAGCCTTGGCTGCGGGAGGGGAAGAGAGAGACAGAGAGGAAGGAGAGGGGGAGGGGTGGAGAAGCAGATGGGCACCTCTCCTGTGTGCCCTGGCCGGGAATCGAACCCAGGACTCGTGCACGCCAGGCCGACGCTCTACCACTGAGCCAACTGGCCAGGGCCTTATTTTCTTCATTACCATTGATTTTTCAGCCTTTCATTACTTAGACTCCAGGGCCAGCCCTATGTTTATTCACTAATTTCTAACACTGTGAAGTAGACATTAAGGAAAGAGTTGGCATAATGTGACTGGATAACTGTCCCTGAAACTCATGGTCATGCCATGTCCCTGTCATCCAGGAGCCAGCCTAAGCCTTCCCCCAGGGTTCCAACCTGGAGGGACTGAATCTTTTCACATGCTTTCCACACTGATGACTTCTGACTCATCTCCAAATGTGGGGAGGATACATGTGTATATTTAGGGGAAGCCTGGTGCCACTCAAGATGAGGACTGACATAGGTCAACTGGCACAGATTTGGGAGTCCAGGACCTTGCTGAACTGTGGATCCCTTATCCTCCCGAAATTGTAGTCTATTCCCAACTTCCAGATCCCCCAATTCCCCGGACCCTGGAACTGCCTTCAGGCTCTTTCCCATCCTGGGAGCTTGGAACCATCATAGCGTGACTTGGATGCCTGCCAAGCACCACCTCCTGTGACTGACACATGGCTTCATTGCCCAGTCCCTTCACCCCTGGTGCATTAAGCTACCCTGCTGCTTCCCCAGTGTCACAGCCCCAGTCATCTGAATGCCTCATTAGAGCACCCTGAGCAAGGTCACCCAGCCTGTTCTGGTGCCTCTCGGGTGTTTTAGGGATCTTCCTTGCCTGCTGCATTACCAGGGACACCCTGGTCCCAGGAGGGCTCTGGATGCTACTCTGCACCTTCTCCCCGGGTACCTCCCCACCACAAACAGCATGGTCCCCAAACACGGCTTTCCTTCCCAGTTTGCAACCTATTTTTCATTAAATGTCTTCGGGTTCTTGAAAGTGAATATTATATGTGAGGATAAAGGAAGACTGACTATTTTTAAACTTAGCTCAACAAAAAGAAGTGATTTGCAGAGTTAACTGTGACTCTTTGACATCCTATGAAATGCAGGGCACCAGAAAATGAATTGTCCTGTTTAGTATCATATAAAATCCAAATTGGAGATCCAAGCTCCCTGTACTACAAGCAAGGGAAAGAAGATGTACTAAATTAAACACCAAAAGCTGTACTGTGTACTGAGTAGTATAGTGGGCAAGAAACTAGAACCAGTCAAATTTCACATAGCCTCTTAGTGACTGGGAAGCAGAATAATGACTTCCCAAAGCTGTTCACATCCTCATCCTGTAGATTTTGTGAAAGGACTTTGCACATGTGATTAAACTCAGGGTCTTGAGTTAAGGAGATTATCCTGGATATCCGTGTGAGTCCCATATAATCACCTTGCCCCTCCCATGGGAATGAGGAGGCAAAGAGGGTAGAGAGAGACCTGAAGATGTCGTACTCGGGCTTTGAAGGTGAAGGAAAGAGTCATGAACCAAAGAACACAGGAGGCCTCGAGAAGCTGAAAAAGGCAAAAAACAAACCCTTCCCTGGAGCCTCCAGAAGGACCTAGCCCTGTCGACACTCACTTTAGCCCAGTGAAATCCATTTCAGATTTTGACCTTCAGAACCGTAAGATAAGTTTGTGTTGCTTTCAGACAACAGGTTGGGCAATTTATTACAGCAGCAATGAGAAACTAATTTGACAACTTTATCTCTTTAGTTAAGTTACTTCTCTGGATTTTACTTTGGTACCTCGTCTGTAATTTGGGAATAATAGTGCTCATGTCATATGGTTGTGTGGAGATGGGCTACAGGAAGCAAGGCAAATGCACAAGACACTGTGGCACCTGGTGTGTGCTCCTCAGTCAGTGGTAGTTGCTATCATTATTACTGTTATGTTGAATCCTTACAATGCCTTCAAAGGTTCTTGCTATTATCCTCACTTTAAAGATGAGGCTCTGGGAAGGTGAACTCTTGCCTGGGCACGATGTATGTGCCAAGGCTGGGATCCGAGCCCTAGCAGCCTGGCTCCCAGCTTCCGCTTTTCTCCCTCAACAAGATGTAAGTGTAGTACAAGTTTTTGCCATAAGAATTAGGTTGTGGACAGGGGAGCACTAGACTTGGATCCTTATATGTCACATCTAGAGTTGGATTTAACAGCAGGCACACTGGGACCCTTCACTGGGCCCTTAGGGACCCAATATTTTCTGTGCCTGGGGCCTCAACCAACCTTAATCTGCCTCTGGTCACATCCTACTTGTGATGGATGATGATATATGAATTCCAGTGAAAAGAGTTTTTGAGAATTTGAGCCTCCATGTTTCAACAGGCACTTGTTCAGGACCTTGTCTGCGGCACTCACTGGTGTAGGTCTGAAGGATGTCTCAGTGAGCAAAACCGAGTCTGCCTTAATCGGAGCTCACATGTTATTGAGGGAGAGACAAACACTGATGCATGTGTAACCATGAGTATGTGTATGTGTAAGGTGAGTGCTTTGAATAGAAGTACGGTAAATCAGGGTAAGGAACTAGACAGTGTCATTTAGCTGGGATATTGAGGGGTGGCTCTCAGATGTGGTATGAATGAAGGAGGGGAGCAGGGCGTGTGATTTTCTTGAGGGAGTGCCTGGCTGATACCAGCAAGTGGAAGGCCCTGGGCAGTTGGGGAAGGGCAGTTTGACTGGAACATCCCAGTGGAGAGGGAGAGAGAGGGGAGGGGAGGGGAGGGGAGGGGAGGGGAGGGGAGGGGAGGGGAGGGGTGGGGAGGGGAGGAGAGGGGAGGAGAGGGGAGGAGAGGGGAGGAGAGGGGAGGAGAGGGGAGGAGAGGAGAGGAGAGGAGAGGAGAGGAGAGGAGAGGAGAGGAGAGGAGAGGAGAGGAGAGGAGAGGAGAGGAGAGGAGAGGAGAGGAGAGGAGAGGGGATCATCCCCGGGCCTGGGTCCGTTCAGGCTCTGTAGGTTGTGTAGCATTAAGATCGTACTTTGACTTGGGAAGTCATTGGAAAGTTCTGAGCAGGTGAGAGACACAATCTAATTTGTTACAAATATGATACCAATTTTAAAAAGAGACTTGTGGTTCAGTTGAGCTCATGTTAGCTCCTGCCTGAGGCTGGCAGAGGTTTGTGCAGCTTCCCAGGAAACAGTGAAGTGCTGTATACAAAAGTAGAGAAACAGCTCAGGGCGGGGTGCCAGGATCCCGCCAGAGCTAATACCCCACCAGACTGGAGGTTTTGCTACTGCTGCTGCTTAATCATGGTGGCAGAAGGCTCAATAATTCTTCACTTCTAATTTCATTATTTAAGTGATGTTAAACTTGGTCACTGTGAATTTCGAAGCCTCCTACTTCTTGAGAACTCTTTTGATTAGAATATCCTCACTCTGCCCTCCTTGCTGCCCCCAGAATGTTTTCATCTGAGAGTATTTTAGACATGGAACTGTGGCTGTGGATATTTCTTCCCTCACCTGGTGTGATTGCTCATGCTGGTTAATTTGAGCGCCAACAAATTTGCAACTGTTGATGGGATTTTTGCATTTTCAGTTTGCAGCAGTAGAGAGAGAGGTGCCTAAAAGGAGTTTGTCTCATGCACTTTCAAAAATCTCTTCACTTTCTTTTTTTGTTTGTTTATACTGATTTTTTTTAAGAGAGAGAGAAACATTGATCTTTTGTTCCACTTATTTATGCCTTCACTGTTCGATTCTTGTGTGCGCCTTGATCGGGAATGTAACTTGCAATCTTGGCATATCAGGACAACACTAGAACCAGCTGAGCGACCGGCCAGATCATCTCTTCTCTTTCTTTACATTGCATACACATTACAAATTTTTCACTGAATCTAACTGACTTGAAAGTCTCTTTGACCTCTGTCTTTTGCTTTAGGAATTAGAAGGTCATAATATTTGTTCCATAATTCAGTGTAATTAAAGTTGGAGTTTTGAAATAAGGAGGCTAGCTTCTCTCACCTGTTATTTTATTGTTGTTTACTAAATTAAATTTAAAGATAGCAAAATGGTGCTATTTTCTAGTAATTAATTGAGAGATTCTGAAAAAAATTGGAGAGATATGTAAAAGGAAACTGACACTGTTTAGAATTTATTCAGCATTTCTAAACTCTTTCCTGCCCCCAACCAAACACACACATTCACACACACATTATTATCAAATATTAGTATTTATTGCCCAATAAAAATCCCACTTAAAACATTCTTATGGTAATTAATTATGTCCTTGTGCTGTGCATCACCAGATAGTGAACTTCAAACCTGTTCTGAGCCAGTATTACAGCAGGATCTGAACTAGCAACAAGGGGAATGTCTGGCTCCTGCCTTTGGATCTTAATACTCTTTCTGCCTGGATGGATTCAACACAGCAGATGTTTACAGGCAGCTGCGGTGTGCCAAGCACAGTGCTGGCTCTCTGAGGTGTGATTAAGGAGTTGGACACTCTTCCCTTGTTCTCAAGAAGGTGCTAGAAACATAGGGTGGGTTAAAAACCCTCACTGATTTTTAAGGTGAGATCCTGTCTCCACAGTCTCTGGTTGGATGCCTGTCAGTGCTGGAACTGCACTGCTCCCCACCGACTGGCTCGGAGCCGCTCTACTCCTCAGCACCTCGGTGTCCTTATGCATGAACAAGGACACCAGAGCAGGCCTCACAGAGCTGTCATGTGTTTACACACAAGCATGTGCATGTGTGCACACGGTATGCACTCAAACGCCAGCTGCTAGGAACTCTTTAACTCAGAGCTTCATTTTATTTTAAATTCAAATTAGTACTAGTTCTAATTTTTTACAGCAAAGGTTCAATATTCCTGTAGAATTATTACTCACTATTCTCACAGCATTGTGTATACCATTCAAACTACATTGTTCATTGCAACGGCTTTAACATTGCTCTCATGTTATTCTAATACCAAATGCTCGAGAGGTGCGTGGGAGTGAGCGAGCTGCCCTTGGCCCTGTGGAGATCCAGGCAAAAGAAGAAGGGAACCTGCAGATATGGGTTCCAGCAGCTGATCCCCAGATCTGGCAGCAGCCCCCACCAGGGAGGGCGCTTTCACACACAGCCTCACGTGTAGCGCTGGAAAATATCTCATGCAATAATTCTTATCCTTACAATGTGAGATATATTCTGTTCTCTCTTATTCTGTTTTTCTATTCTAGTTTATTTTATTTTATTGGTTAAAAATATATATATGAGTCTCAATTCACTAAGTGGATTTATTCCTGGCTCACAAAGAACTATGAAACTTGCCCAAGTCTGAAAAACTTGCATTTAGGATAAACTCAGGCTGGAGGAAACCTCTTGTGAACTCATGATTTCTCTGTGAACGTGTGGAGTGACAGCAGAGAAGAAAGGCACCTCAATATAGGAAAACTCTTTCAAAAGAAAATCAAGCTACAAGGTGAGGCCTTGAAACTCTCAAATACCAATAGCCTCTTGAAGAAACATTTTATCTTACACAATGACCCGTGTAAGAGGGGTCACATCCCTTATGGACCTTATAAGAAATTGTACTCCTTATCTTCCTTGTGAAAGGAATAAACATGAGGTTGTGGGAAGCTTATGGGGGTGAATAATCCCTCTAAATGTTTAAATTTCCAGCCAAGGCAGCTCCACAAGGGGCTTTAATGAAAGAAGGAGGTTTCCCCAGCGGGGGACCCAGAACCTGCCCATTTCTACCTGTTGACCCAGTACAATCCTTCTCAGAGTGCCCCAGTTTGTACTATAAATTCTACAGTCACCCTAAGTATGGATAATTGAGGAAAATACATCTATGGCACACAGCTGTGTCATTATTTATTATTATTATTATTATTATTATTATTATTACTTTGCCACAAAAACGTACAGCCCATATGTTTGTTTTCTTCTATTCCAAATGAGAGGAGGAGAGGTAGAGAGACAGACTCCCGCACATGCCCCAATTGGGATCCACCCAGCAACTCTGATTTGGGGCCAATGCTCTGCCCATCTGGGGCCATGCTCGCAACTGAGCTATTTTTAGTGTCAGAGGCAAAGGCTCCACAGAACCATCCTCAGCTCCTGGGGATGCTCGAAGGGGGAGAGGGAAGAGTGGAGAATCAGATAATCACTTCTCCTGTGTGCCCTGACCAGGAATTGAAGCTGGGCTTACACTCTACCACTGATCCAACCAGCCAGGGCCACTAAATTTTCAACCCTGAGACAAACCATAAAAGTTTTTATTGCAAAATTCCATGCAAATATAAAACATTCTAATTATTGGCAGTAATTATAAAAACTGTCAATAACCAACCAGAATGGTCAGCTTCTTAAAAATAGTAGCTAAAATTTACTGAATAATCTCTACCAGGCGTCCCCAAACTACGGCCCACGGGCCGCAATTTGGCCCACTAAGGCCATTTATCCAGCTCCCGCCGCACTTCCAGAAGGGGCAACTCTCTCATTGGTGGTCAGTGAGAGGAGCACTGTATGTGGGAGCCCTCCAATGGTCTGAGGGACAGTGAACTGGCCCCCTGTGTAAAAAGTTTGGGGACCCCTGCTACCCAGGAACTATGTATTAGCTCACTTAATGCTCACAAACACACTACAAATACTATTAGTATTATTATTCCTGGTTTCAGATAAGGAAACAGTTTTGGAACAGTATTATCTGCTGCAGAAATTGCAACCAAGTTAGAGATATGGTCTGGCCCCAAATCAGAGTTGCTGGGTGGATCCCAATTGGGGCATGTGCGGGAGTCTGTCTCTCTACCTCTCCTCCTCTCATTTGGAATAGAAGAAAACAAACATATGGGCTGTACGTTTTTGTGGCAAAGTAATAATAATAATAATAATAATAAATAATGACACAGCTGTGTGCCATAGATGTATTTTCCTCAATTATCCATACTTAGGGTGACTGTAGAATTTATAGTACAAACTGGGGCACTCTGAGAAGGATTGTACTGGGTCAACAGGTAGAAATGGGCAGGTTCTGGGTCCCTCGCTGGGGAAACCTCCTTCTTTCATTAAAGCCCCTTGTGGAGCTGCCTTGGCTGGAAATTTAAACATTTAGAGGGATTATTCACCCCCATAAGCTTCCCACAACCTCATGTTTATTCCTTTCACAAGGAAGATAAGGAGTACAATTTCTTATAAGGTCCATAAGGGATGTGACCCCTCTTACACGGGTCATTGTGTAAGATAAAATGTTTCTTCAAGAGGCTATTGGTATTTGAGAGTTTCAAGGCCTCACCTTGTAGCTTGATTTTCTTTTGAAAGAGTTTTCCTATATTGAGGTGCCTTTCTTCTCTGCTGTCACTCCACACGTTCACAGAGAAATCATGAGTTCACAAGAGGTTTCCTCCAGCCTGAGTTTATCCTAAATGCAAGTTTTTCAGACTTGGGCAAGTTTCATAGTTTCATAGTTCTGTGTGAGCCAGGAAATAAATCCACTTAGTGAATTGAGACTCATATATATATATATATATATATATATTTTTTTTTTTTTTTTTTTTAACCAATAAAATAAAATAAACTAGAATAGAAAAACAGAATAAGAGAGAACAGAATATATCTCACATTGTAAGGATAAGAATTATTGCATGAGATATTTTCCAGCACTACACGTGAGGCTGTGTGTGAAAGCGCCCTCCCTGGTGGGGGCTGCTGCCAGATCTGGGGATCAGCTGCTGGAACCCATATCTGCAGGTTCCCTTCTTCTTTTGTCTGGATCTCCACAGGGCCAAGGGCAGCTCGCTCACTCCCACGCACCTCTCGAGCATTTGTGTCTCTCTGTAGCCTCATTTGATCCTTTGGCTTGAGCCAGTGGAATGTTTTTCTACTTGATCTCTTCTATAAACATGAGTCTTGGCCCTGGCTGGTTGGCTCAGTGGTAAGGTGTTCTGGGCATAGAAGTCCCAGGTTCGATTCCCGGTCAGGGCACACAGAAGAAGTGCCTATCTACTTCATCATCCTTCCCCCTTCCCCCCTCTCCTTTCTCTGTCTCTCTCTTCCCCTACCGCAGCCAAGGCTCCACTGGAGCAAAGTTGGCCCGGGCACTGAGGACGGCTCCATGGCCTCCACCTCAGGCACTAGAATGGCTCTGGTTGCAATGGAGCAACGCTCCCTAGTGGGCATGCTCGGATGCCTGTGGGAGTCTGTCTCTCTGTCTCCCCATTTTTCACTTCAGAAAAATACAAAATAACAACAACAACAATAATAATAATAATAAATATATATAAACATGCATCTTCATGGGAAAAGGAAAAAGGAACAAAACAAAACAATGGCACCTGTGCCATTCACCAAACAGTGAAAGGGTCCTGTGAGCAGAGCTCTGAGAAGCTGCAAAATAAGTGGGTAATTTTTAGGAACTCCACACTTCTCTGCATACCTGCCACCCAGCACTGTTTGTGCCCAAGTGTGGAAATGCAGATTGTTTGTGTGCCCCAATTCTCCTCCCTTCTTTGCTACAAAATAGGTAAAACATCTCACAGCCTGAGCGCCTAGCCCTTCCTCATCATATTAGGATCTCTGTCCTCCTTGCAGCCTCTCCCTGTAATTTGTACAAGAGCTGAGAGTGGTTAACTGGTTATCCCTACATCAAAGGCTGCCTTTTATGACCCTTGGATAGGGAAAGGGAGAAGATGGGCCCCTAGTGCTGAGTAGAAGAGAACCACCCTAGGCAGGATGTCTGGAAGGAGAGATAAAGCTAACTGCATAGGTATTTTAATAGACAAGCTGTTTCCATTTTTTGCCATGTGTTTTTTATTCTGTTTTAGTTACTTTTGACTTGAATTATGGAGCTCTGCCTCCTGGTAAACTTAGAAGCAATTGCTTTTCTACATCAAAAATGCACACTGAGACTTTGGGTGGGGCTGAGACAAAGCACATTGCCTTTCAGGAGGCTGGGTATTTTTCTCTCCCTCTTCCTTATGGAGTACAGAACCTGTTTCCAAGAGCCCAGTGTCCCTTGACAAATGCAGAAGGCAACACATTGTATCCATTGTGGATAGGCATCCCCAGTGGATGATGAAATGGTATGGCTGTTATGCTGTCAAAAAGGAAGCAGACACCTTTCTTTTTTAATTTTTTTTTTAGTTTTTTTAAGTGAGAAGTAGGGAGGCAGAGAGACAGACTCCCACATGTGCCCCGACCAGGTATCTACCTGACAAACCCCTACCAGGTGATGCTCTGTGCATCTGGGGCTGCCATTCCATTGCTCTGCAATCGAGCTATTTTAGCGCCTGAGGCAAGGCCATGGCCCCATCTTCAGTGCCCAAGGCCAATGGCTGAGGGAAGAGAAGAGAGAGAGGAAGAGAAGTGGGAGAGGGGTGGAGAAGCAGATAGTCAGGAAACAGACACCTTTCAACCAGACAGGCAAGACGCAAAGATAAAGTCTTCCTGCTCCAGCAATGTGGTGGACTCATCTGAGTGTTCAAGCAAGTACTTCCTCTCTTTGTATCACTTCTTTTGGATATACACATACCCAGAGTAGGGTATACTTTCTATAGTTGAACGCTGACCAGATTTTATTGGGCTCTTATGTTTACCCAGCTGGCTGCCTCCCTGCTGGTCACACTGGACTTTAAGCTCTGGAAGGGATGGGCTGAAGTTCCTTCAGAATCCTTTATAAATTCTTTATTCTAAAGATTAGGATTTTGGGTGAGTAGAGGAAAAGAATTCTAACTAAAACCAGGAATAAAAGACAAGGGCTGTGAAGGGGAGCTTGAAAATAATTAATGAGAAAGAACTATTGTACATTATACTTTGTTTTCTCCAAGTTTGCTCTAAACTTGACAGCATTCACCTCTGATAATACTTTTTCTAAAGTTATAATCTGTTTTTATTTTTAAAAGTTACACTTAAAATTTAAACAAAGATAATACTAGGAAATTACATTAATACCCTTTAATTTTGTCTACAGTTTAAAATACAGTGGGTGTCAGTCAGCCTTAATTTTAAGATCAGTTTTATTAACTGAGATAAGAATGAATGAGTCTAATTACCTCAAGTGATGATGGTAGGTCACATGCACCCACAGAGGCCTATTTGGAATTCCTTCATGTTGGCTCATATTACTACTCCCCTCCCTTAAATTTCATGAGGATTTAGTTCAGGGCCAAGATGATGAACATTTTGTAAATGATGAAATGGAACTTGAAATCTTAAAATTAAAAACATTTTATGTACTAGATCTCTGATCTTCTACCTGAGGTTTGTTTAATAGGCAGTGTATTGCTTCCTAAAATAGCATATTTCTATCACACAACTTTTCTACATTCTTGTAGCTATCCCTGCTACCAGCCACAGTGTTAACTTCCTTCTGGTAGAACACTTGTTCCACTGCTCCTCGAGGTTCCGGTTCGTCTGCATGTCTTTCCGCCTGTGTGGACCCTCTGGCAATCAGTACAACAGAAACACAAGCTCATACGAGATGTGCATACCACATGCCTCCTCTGGTTGTGCGAGAAATCCTGCCCGTCTGAGTAAGATGATACAAAATGTTGGTTTGGACACCACCAACAAACAGCAGCATAATATATGATACATTTTCCAGAGATTGGCATTCAGAATAGACTTCAAAAGGCATTGCCCTAAGAAACTGGGCGGGTGGTTTACTGACTTTCTGAGAATCTCTAGTAGAGACGCTCAGTGAAAGCAGGCCGTGGCCCCTGACCTGGACACATGCAGATAAACCTTCCCCTTACTCCTCTCCACCTGCCAGGAGACCAGCCTAGATCCCCCCCCCCCCCCAGACATACGGAAGAGAAAATAATTTATTTTGCAGCTATTTGGGATTATTTTTCTCATCAGGGCATATGCTCAGTATCATCACAAGTATGAAAAGAGGCAGACAGGCGGGCTTCTAGAAGGAGCCGCCAGCAAGGTAGCCTGGGCTGCAGACGCCCCAGGTCTTCTTGGCTGGCAAGCTGCTGCTTTTGGGAAGCAGAGAAAAGTCCCGGGTTCCAGCCTCTTGTCCATACTCCACTCTGGATCCTGCCTCCCAAATCACAGCCTTTGCTTCCAGTTTTGCCAGGGTAGATGGTAATTTCAGGGTCCCAGTCCCAGCAGAATAACCAGGCCAGTGTTCCTGGTTCTCCTTGCCCTCTGGAATGGCCTGTGGTTCTAGGTTACTGTGCAGCAGGCAGGAGGCGTGCTATTCTCTTGGTGCAGGTATAGGGAAGGCTGGGCCAGGTTGCAGCTTGTTACTGAGAGTAGCATGTGCCCTTCTGCTCAGACCCACAGGCAGCTCTGGGACTCCAGCACAGGCAGGGAGAACTTGCGATGGCTCCAGCATGGATTTTATGTCCCGTCTGCATTTTTCTTCTGGCACCAGAAGACGTTTAAACAATAATATCATGTTATTTACTACGCATCATACTCAGAGCTCTCCATAACAGACTGAAAGTTATCTTTCGTTAATCCTAAGCACAATTACAGCACAATTCCCAACTCTATTTAAAAATGTAAATTTTACCATTAACTTTGAGGTTGATCTACTAAGCTGGTAAACCCTCTGTGCTTCCCCTGGTTTGCTGTCTGGCTGGACTTATAATGTCATGGCCTCTCTTGAAATGGCTGAAGCTATGTGAGAGGTGAAGTCATGGGGAGACTGCAGCGGTAACCTTAGCTTATCCACTCAAACCATCCCTGACTTTCAGGTGAATGGTACCCAGCACCTTGTTTGACCCCATAAATTAACTAGCCAGGTACCAGCTTCTCGCATAGTTCCCAAAAGGAAGCTCCCTTTCCTTCCTCCCACCTCACCTTCCCTTCCCCACTTCTCCAATGTCTCTGCCGCCAGTGTCCTCTCTCAACCACCTCTCACTCTCCCTGGGGCATGCTTCCCAGCAGGCCCCGGGGCTCTTTCTCTGTGACCAAAGCCTTGTTGCACTTGGAGATCTCCCATTCCTGGGCCACCAGCACCCTCAGACTCTCCAGCACGATCCTCCAGGTGCTCCCTGCTCCCCTGGAGGCCACAGGCTCTCCCCAGTCCCCCTTCACCACTGCTGTTACCCCCGGTACCATGTAGTATGTGGCATGCCTCTAAAACTACCTCTCCTCTGAGAGTTTCAGACAAAAGGGAAGAAATAAATCTTCCAAAACCCTGAGTCTAAATCCACACCCATCTCACCTTTCTTTACAAAAAAAAAAAAAAAAAAAAAAAAAAAAAAAAAAAGCCTCCATATCAGCACTCAAAAGAAAAAAAAGAAAGAAAGAATTTACTGTAATAGTTGTAAGGAATGATTATTCCTCTAAACTCCTTGTTCCAGAATCAGGGATGTCAAGTTTATCTTGATTGACTATCAGCCCAATTCATTCCACTCCAACAAGGAGCTACTGCTGTCCTCTGTTTGTGTATGCCCCTTGCATACAAACAAGGGAGACTCATCCAAAATGGCAGAATGCTCACTGCAAACCCAACTAGCTGTGTGACCTGACCAGGTGGTGGCACAGTGGATAGAGCATCAGCCTGGATGCAGAGGATCCAGGTTTGAAACCCCAAGGTCAATGGCTTGAGAGTGGGCGCACCCGCTTGAGCGTGGTGTCACTGGCTTGAATGTGGGATCATAGACATGAGCCCATGGTTGCTGGCTTAAGCCCAAAGGTTGCTGGTTTGAGTATAGGGTCACTGGCTCAGCTGGAGCCCCCCCCCCCCACAATCAGGGCACATATGAAAAAGCAATCAATGAACAACTAAGGTGCCACAACAAAGAATTGATGTTTGTTATCTCTTTCCCTTCTTGTCTGTCCCTGTCTCTCTCTCTCTCTCTCTCTCTCTCTCTCTCTCTCTGTCTCCATCTCTCTCGCTAAAAGCAAGCAAACAAACAAAAAAGTAACGAAAAAGCACAACTAGGTATGTGAAGTTTTACTCTTCGTAAGCGAAAGTGCTGGTTCCATATGGCTTGGGAAGTGTTCTAAGATTGCCTGCCGATGGTCAAAATTAAGTCAAAATTAAGATCCGTGGCTTAGAAAGCCCCACAATCGTCTCTGTCAGTGTGGATGCCACAGTCAAGTTTACCAATCTGCTCTTCCTTTGGGAATGTTTATATATCAACAATCTGAGTGAATGAAGGAAATAGACCAGTTTTTCTTTCTGAGAGATTTCATCTTGAAACAGGCATGGTTGGAGGTAGATGAGCAGCATTCTTAGTGGTTGAATGAGGCCCAGGTGGATGGGGAGAGTGGAGCAAGAGCAGGCCAGAAGAAGCAGCCATCAACTCATAAAGACTTAGACTCTTGGAGATAGAAGCACTATCCCAAGAACTTCCTGAGATGTGAAGGACCCAGGTTCAAAAACCCGAGGTCACCGGCTTGAGCATGGGCTCATCTGGCTTGAGCAGGGGCTCACCAGCTTGAGCGTGGGGTTGCTGGCTTGAGCATGGAATAATACACATGACCCCATGGTTGCTGGCCTGAGCTCAAAGGTCGCTGGCTTGAAGCCCAAGGTCTCTGGCTTGATAAACGAGCCACTTGTTCTGGCTGTAGCCCCCCCCCCTCAAGGCACATGTGAGAAAGCAATCACTGAACAGCTAAGGAGCTGTAATAAAGAATTGATGCTTCTCATCTCTCTCCCTTCCTGTCTGTCCCTATCTGTCCCTCTCTCTGACTCTCTGTCTCCGTCCAAAAAAAAAGAATGACTTGAGAAAAATTAAATAATTTGAAATAGCCCTTTAAGGTAAGAAGAGAGGTGATACATCCTTGTGTCACAAGTGAGATAGTGGGGACACACAAAGATTAAGGGTGTTTGTTACCAGGGCAACACACAGGGGATCTGGCCTGAGCTTAACCCCTCTGTCTTAGAGACTGGCCCCTTGGCTCTTCCTACCTAGGCTGCACCAGTGGATTTTCTGTGAATGATCCTGATCAAAGCAGAAATAGTACAAAAAGACTTTGGTGGCAGAAAAGAAAAAGCTTACAATTTTAAAGTTGCAGTAAGTATTGACTTAAAAAGTTCGTTCACTAAGCATATCTGGATTTCAGTGTGGTTTAAAATCAACATTCTGAGAAACAGGTGAGGCATGAAAAGCTCTCTCATTTCAAGATGCCAGAAGAACTGTTGGAGGCCACAAGTAAAAGAGCTTCAGGTAACTGTCTCTTCTAATTTTCTAATTGAAAAAAAAAAAAAAAAAGAATGTGGAGGGAAGAAAGAATTTCAGGTATTCCAAAGAAGCAAACATGGTTCATTCAAAATAAGATTCTGACAGGTTTTCACAAACCTTAGTCACACCTCTTTTAACTGGAATAGCTACTAAAGAAGAAAAACTGCTGGAAGCAGAGAAGTGAATGGATTACCACAAAAAAGGACTGAAATCAGAAACAAAAGATTAAAAATTAGAAGCAAATTTTTCTGGGTCTACATCAGTGGTCCCCAGCCTTTTTTGGGCCATGGACTGCTTTAATGTCAGAAAATATTTTCATGGTCTGGCCTTTAGGGTGGGATGGATAAATGTATCACGTGACCGAGACAAGCGTCAAGAGTGAGTCTTTGACGGATATAACAGAGGGAATCTGGTCATTTTAAAAAAATAAAACATTGCTCAGACTTAAATATAAATAAAATGGAAATAATGTAAGTTATTTATTCTTTCTCTGCGGACCGGTACCAAATGGCCCACGGACTGGTACCGGTCCGCGGCCCGGGGGTTGGGGACCACTGGACTACATTATCGTTTTCATTTGAAACCATCCAGCATCATTTCCTGACCCACAACTGACCACAACCGCTGTGTGAATGGTTTCATTTTAGTGGGCATTAAGCCACCAAGGGAAACTTTTTTAATGAGTTATCAAAGCCACATGGAAACTTGTATCTAATGCTCCAAATAAGATTAAACAATGATGGCAAATTCAGACTCACAGAATTGTTTGTGGATTTGGCTCAGTCAGACATACTTTTCAGACTTTAAACACTGACTCTTTGCATTCATTAATCAGTTTGTGAAAAAAAGAGAGCAAATGAGATAGGGAAACTTTTCATCTTAAAGGAAGAGCCGAGCATTTTCTCTCCTGACCAGAGCCCGGTAAAGGGGGAGGGAAGGAAAGAGTTTGCCTTTAGTAGAAGGCTGAGCTTTTCCTGAAGTCTAGTAGGCAAGGGAACCATGTCGGGTCCTACTAGAATGTAACTGTGACAAGACCAAGCATCGGCACAGGCAGATAAATGACCATCCTGCCCGTGGGGTCCTCTTCCATAGCACATGCTTCATTCAGGAAAACAGCGCATTTAGAAGAGTGAGTCCAGGTGTTTGAGCCACCACACTGGGATCTGGCACTGTGTCAGGAGAAAGCTCCCAAAGTCCTGCCTCCTGATCCCATTCCCCTCCAGGCAGCATGGGGAGAATTCACCCTTTGACCACGAGCTTTATGATCTAAGACACTCACTCACCTTCCAACCTTTTGAGGCAATTAAGAGTGATTACCTCTGAACCAAAGGCAAATCATCCACTAGTTTTTTGTCCCAGGTTTGAGTAGAAGGAACTGCCTGTGAGAAATCCCTTCTTAAATGGGATAAAAGTGCTCTAACAATCTTTACTGAAGTGGTCAGTTAGAGTAACTAAGGTAGGGAGGTCTGACCCGCACCCCATATCCAGCAGTTTCACTTTCTTCCTGGTGAGGGTGACATCTCCTAGTGCTGGTGGTGCGGGTCCTGGCCACCCACCTGCCGGCCCACCTGGCTACCCACTACCTGGTCTGCAGTCCTTGCCCGCTCCTAGAAGCTCTGCCTTCCTCTTGGGCCTCTCAAGGAAGAGAAATAAAAGTTTCAGCATTTGTATCACTGGGATACAGACTGGAGCTTTTTGCCTTGTAAATGTTTTACCTGACAGAGTAAGTAATGCTTGCAATTGGATTTAGAGCTCCTGAGCCTGTTCTATGTTTAGTCTATCTCTGTTCCCTCACTCTCCCCCCATAGAAACTGACATGTCCTAGGTCTCAGGTAAATTTACTGAGTCCAGACTTGAACTCTCTAGAGTGTATTTTACCCAGAAGCACTGTCAGTCATCAGAATTACCTGCAGGGTTTGCTGAAACACAGAGGTGGACCCACGAATGTTTATTTGTAAGAAGTTTCCTCGTGGTCCTGCTGCCGCTGGTCCCAGGCCACACTTTCAGAACCACAGAGTCTGCCTTATCTTCCCTCCCTTCTTAGCTTTGCCTCTCCCAGAAACCTCTGCAAGAGAGAAAGAAGTTAGGGCCATGTTGGCTGCTGAAAGAATTACAGTACTGAAATAAACAAGAGAAGAACTTGAATAACCTATCAGACTTGCCACTTAATTTGTTTCCCAGAAGATAAAATTTCTGAATTATTTCCTTCCATGAATTAGCCTTTTATCTATATTTTCCTTCTGATGAAAATTAAGTGTGTTTACTTTTTTAATATTGAAATATATATAACTGATATGACATTATATTAGTTTCAGGTATCTAATATCACGATTTAATACTTGTATACATTACAAAGTAATCGCCACCTTAATCTAGTTAACATCCACCACCACACAGTTACAATTTTTTTTTTCTTATGATGAGAATTTTTAGGATTTACTCTCCTAGCAACTTTCAAATACACAGTACAGTATCAGCTATAGTCACCACGCTATACATTACATCCCCAGGGCTTATTTACCTTATAACTGGAAGTTTGTCCCTTTTACAAACCTTCATGTTTCCTTCTTATTCTGGATTCATCTGCCCTTTACTGTCAAATAACTGAGAGCCTGCTATGTGCCAAGGACTGTACTAAAGCAATTAAGTGGTTCGTGTGAGTTATATAAAAAGATCTTCCCAACAATTTTGCAATGTATATGGTATTAGCTCACTTTATATATGAGCAAACAGAGGGCTTTGTGGCTGCCCCAGGCCACAGAGCTGGTCCTACGTAATAAATGGCCTCAAATCCAGGCCTGATTCCAGAGATCAAGCTGTATTGCTTCAGATTGTGCTGTATCTTCTATAATATTCTATCTGTTATACTGTAATCAATTTACAAAATGAGGGATTTGTTACATTTTAAATAACTTTTCTGCAATCCATTCATTATCTGTGTTTATTAAGCACATACTATATGCCATGCACTACACTTAGGTCTGAGGAATGCAATGGTAAACAAGATAGAACTTTTAAAAATACATTTTACCAGAATGGTTTATAAAATTTTATTTTTAAAATAGTTTTTTCTTTGATTAAAATTGTTCAGAAAAGTACATATGTCATTAATCCCAGAATTACATTCCTCCTTTTCCACTTCTGGCAAACCTGCTATTGACTTTCTATAAATTCAAGCTAACAAACTTGTTTCATATTTTTCTTAAAGAAGGAGCATGTGTTAATGTTTTATTTTTTTGAATGGATAATACGTTTATATAAATTTAAAAGAAATAAAGGATACATAGTAAAAATTAATCTAGCTTTCACTCAATGACCCCAGCCCCCCTCCCCCAGGCAACCACATTAAATGCACATACCTCCCCTTCTTTGTGTATCAGCACAAACAGCTGTTGCTCTCTGCAAAGTGTTCTCTTATCTTTTTGTTGATATATCTTGAAGATCAGGTCAAATCAGTCGATGTAGCTACCTAACTCTTTTTAAAAGATTCCAGAGAAATAATTTTAAAATTATTCATTTGATATTTAACTTGGCCCTGTTGATGAACATATAACATGGTCCAATATTTTACTATTACTAACAATTCTATACTAACTCTTCTATGTATATAAGTTTACATATGAGCAAGTTAATCTGTAAGATAATTCCTTATAAGGAGAAATGTTGGGTTAAGGGCAAATTGCATGTGTATTTATAATTTTTAAAGTGTTCATTATGGAAATTTTCAAGCCTTACAAAAGGAGTTGAACTGCTGGATTAGTATAATGAACTGAGCTTCAATGGTTACAATTAATCTATTGTTGATACTAACATATAGATACATACCTCTCTATATATATACTGTGTGCATATATATTTATGTATATATACATATATATATGTATATATATATATCCTACCCATCTTCTGCAAACTCAAATTATTCTGAAACAACCTCAGACATAATGTTACTTCATTGATAAATATCTTGGTACTACTTCTAAGAAGTAAGGGCTTTAAAAATGCATGTGTGTAACTTCATTATCACACCTAAAGTAAATTAATAAATAATTAATTTTGATTGCTTGATTTTAGAGAGAAAGAGAAAAGGAGGAAGATAAAGGAAAGGAGAGATTGGAGAGGGAGGGAGGGAGAGAGAGTGAGAGAGATTCATTTGTTGTTCCACTTAGTTGTGCATTTGCTGGTTGCTTCCTGTATATGCCCTGACCAGGGATTAAACCCACAACCTAGGCATTTTAAGAAGACACTCTAATAAACTGAGCTAACATGCCAGAGCCTATAAATTTATATTTTCAAAAGTCTGTTCTTTGATACACAACCTAACATAGGTCCATCCATTCACTGCAGTTGGTTAAGGCTTTTCTTAATTTTTTGGTTTCCTTCTCCATCTTCCTCCTTTTTTTTTCTTTCTTTTGTGACATTATTGTAGAAACTGGATAAATATGCTCCCAGAGTCTGGATTGTGTTAATTACATCATCATAAGGTTATTTAATATGCTTGTCTTTCTTTTAGGTCAAAGGTGAAATACAAAATTAAATTGCATTATTTCTTAAAATAATAATAAAGAAAATACAACATATCAGAATCTGTATAGCACAGTTAAAGCTGTTACTAGAAGATTTATATCTCTATCAATAAAATAGAAAATTAAAACAAATGAAATAAAAATACAACTGAGAAGAGTAGATAAAATAAAGTTAGCTAAAAGAAAGAAGATAAATGCAGAAAATAATGTTTCAATAATTTTTAAACTTGTTTTTTAGACTCATCATCTGAGTATTAGGTGGTCATTTTGTAATTTGCAACTATATAAACAACAACAAATCTAGATGTTGTCAGAGAGAAAGGCTTTTCTATACAAACTTAGTTCTGAATTTCAAGATACTGGCCTGCCTTGACTGTCAGTGGGAATTTAAGTCAGAAAACCATAATTCCCTTCTTGGTGAGAAGGTGGGGGTTTCTGGGAAGAATGGGAGAGGGAAGACTGGATTCCATACATCCAGCTCTGTTTGGGTTTATGTCTTAGTCCTCAGGAAAGCACTGGAGTGGCTGATGGCATTAGGGGCATTTCATATCCTGTAAGATACTTGCATGGCTTTGCTACCTAATAGACACCCGTTCAAATCCCAGTGGGCATAATTGTTGATCAGGAGACTGTGAACAAATTCGTCTGATATAGTCCTCACCATAAAATCTTTTGCCTTAAAGGTGTAGAATTAAATAAAATAGCACATAGAGCTAGTAGTGCTCAGTATGTGGAAGCTAATATGCTGGCTCTCAAGTTCTGTAACTGCATGATGGAGACAGATGGGGAGCCTCCATCTGTCTCCAGACATTGACTGTCAGTAGTGTCAGTCAATGTACTCAGACATTGACTGTATGAAGTATCTCCAGACATTGACTGTCAGTCAACCACAAGAGAACAAATAGTCCTTCTTTCTCTGAGGTCCACTGAAGGTTAAACACAAAGTGTCTGCCCACAGTATTTCTACTATGCCTTCAAGATCCATCAGCTCATCTTGCACCTGTACCTGCACACGGAGGCTAGCCACGTAGTTAACAAACGTTCCTTTCTGGGTGCTCCCTTTCCCTGGACCCCCTCCCGCAAAGCTGACTGGTGCCATCCATCGCTACGATGTGTCCTTCATGCAGGGGGTTTTAAGTGTGGGAAGCATTCTCTCCACCTCAGTTTTGTTTGTCTCTAGAGAGGACAACAGAATCTAAACAGCCTTCTTGCCCCTGGAGTGCTGAGCATTGAACCTTCTCCTGTCCCCTCTGTAGCGGTACAAAGAACTGGCATTATCAATTCTTTTGAGCCATCTGCTGTGTTCTTTCCAGCAAGTCTGAAGAGTAAGGCGGAAAATAGTCCACAGTGCAAATACATCTCGGGCGAATGCCTCCTGACTTCGGAAAGCCTGGTAAATGGCCCGGTTCCTCTCGCTCGCTGCACCTTCTCAGACTTCGGTCTGCCCCTGGTCCAGGGAACCCGGGAAATTTCTGCGACTCCGCCATGATCCCAAACTCGTCCCCGGGAGCCACCACCCGGGTGAAGCCCCACAGCACACCGAGGGAACGAAAGAAGAGTCCAAACCTAACAAAGAGCCGGGATCCGTACGTGCCGCAGTCCCGGGCGGTGGCGCGGTGAACAAGAGGGGGAGGGTATTTGCCCCGACGCCCCCACACTTGTTGCCAGCGCGCGGAGCCCAAGCTGTAGGCGCGGCGGAGGCGTGCGTCTGTCTCCTTATATGGTCAAATGACACGCGGAGTTCGCCGGGGTGGGAGGGTGCGTTCCATCCGGCGTGCGCTGCACCGGGCCGGCTGCGGAACCGCATCCTAGAGCCGCCGCCGCCGCCGCCGCCGCCGCCGCCGCCGCCGCCGCCGCCGCCAACCGGGACCTCTCTCCCGCCCGGTTTCGGAGCGCTTGCCCACCACGCGGTGAGTGCTACACCATCCGGCCACCTGGAGGGAAATAGGGCTCCGCTCGCATGGTTTGGGAAATGGGAGGCCAAGACGTGGGAGAGACCCGGAGAGAGAGGCGCAAAGCCGTAATGAATACCCTGGGATAGGGGAGCCGAGCAGTGAGGGGGACCCGGCCCGGGAAGAGGGGTAAGCCGAGCAATGGGAGAGACCCGGGGAGAGAGGGGAGCCTAGCGGTGGGGGAGACCCGGGGAGAGAGGGGAGCCTAGCGGTGGGGGAGACCCGGGGAGAGAGGGGAGCCTAGCGGTGGGGGAGACCCGGGGAGAGAGGGGAGCCTAGCGGTGGGGGAGACCCGGGGAGAGAGGGGAGCCTAGCGGTGGGGGAGATCCGGGGAGAGAGGGGGGAGCCGAGCAAGGTGGAGGCCCCGGGTGAGAGGGGAGCTGAGCGATAGGGGAGACCCGGAGAGAAAGGGGGGAGCCGAGCAAGGTGGAGGCCCGGGGAGAGAGGGGAGCCGAGCGGTGGGGGAGAGTAGGGGAGAAGGAAGCTGAATCGTGGTGAGGAAGCCTGGGAGGTATATTGTAGACCCAAGGGACCGCTGCCCCATCCTCGGAGAAGCAGTCCGCTTCCAAGTGTCCAACCCAGATGGGTGTCACCACTGGGGGGGCGAGCCTGGGGCGGAGGCTGACTGAGGGTCCCAGCATGGAGAGGTGACTGACTGTTCCCCAAGCTCGAAGTCCTTGACTTTGGCCCCTATCTGCCTGTGCAGGGTGTCTGCACCTTACCGTTTAGTAGAAAGAAGTGAATCTTTTGGTGTGGCCTCCCGCATTAATTCGTGTGGAAATTAACAAACAACCACCAGGTTTAACAAAATGGGCTAACGAAAAAAAAATTCTCATCTTAAGTTGCACTTGTGTGATTTGTTAGCCTACCTGAAATTGCTGACAGAAACTGTTCAGTGTTCTTTCCTATTTTAAATAAAGGACAATCATATTTACTTCCAAATCCCAATTTGGCTTTCCATTCCAAGGAGAACTGCCCTCCATGGCCGCTGCTCCCTTGTATTTATCTTGGGAGAGGTATCAGTTTGGGTTTATAATCAGGAGAACTATTCAAAACACAAGGCCAAACCCTCCTGGCACCTTTGTCACTGCCTTCGCTTACCCGCGTTTTGAAGTGATATGTTAGAAGGAGGAGGCTTTGCTCTTCTGAAGGGGATTTAGACCAAAAAACATTTGAGGTAAATGTTAGACATAGGAACTTCTGGTTGGCAATTAACTTCCATAAAACCAAAGTCAATACAGAATATTTCATTGTGCATTTATAGAAAATGTTTTTCACCGTGCTTTTCAGGTTTAGCTCACCCTGAATTTTTAGGGGTTATCAATTCAGATACAGAATTGGGTTTCCACAATATCTGTCATGCTCTAAAATGATTTTACACAGCGGTGTGTTAATAAGGGCTATATTGGCTTCCTGGGGCCCCTGCCCTGTTCTAGGCACTCATGTTCACAATCTCATTTACTCCCCACATACATGCCAGAAGGCAGGTGGGATGGATGGGCTGGTGGATGTGCATGCACTGGAGCTAGGCTGCCTGAGTTCATGTCCCTGTCTCTTAGCCATGAGTTGTGCAACCTTATTCAAGTCACCAAATCGCTTTCTGCCTCAGTTTCCACAACTGGAAAACAGAGGACAGTGACTTGGCTTGCAGGATTGTTACCAAGCCTACACATCATAAGCAGTGTATACATACATATTTAATGGTATCATCATTTTTACAGATAAACTGAAGCACAAAGTAACATTTGCTTAAGGTTTCCCAGCTTTGAAATGCTGGTCCGGAGATGTGACCCCAGAGAGCTTAACTCAGGAGCCTGAGTTCTAACCACTAAACTATTGAGGCACACTGGAATATTTCACTGAGGTTGCATACTTTGACTCAAGATTACTTGTTGAATCACATCCAGTATTGAAAGAAATCTTAACTTGCAGACAAAAATGCCTGGTAGGATATTGAAAAAAAATTAGACGGAGCTCAGGAGGCCTGGCTTCTACTTCTGTGTGGCACTAAGGTTACCCAGCCTTTGGTACTCAAGCTGCTTCCCTTGTCAGTAGGGGGGCTGGAGCAGGAAAATTTCTGACTCAGATGCCACGGGATACAAAGTTCTATGCACTTGGGTGAACAAGAGATATTGGGTACTTCCTGTGTCATTTTATTATGAGAATTTAACAAAGTCCATTTATCACATGGAATTACACCAAGAGACTATTCCTTCCAGATAACTACCTTGAACAAAATGCTTGGACTCTTCTCAAGTGACTGAAAACCTTCTCTTCTGGGAGACCAAGCTGGCAATGTGGTTTTGGGGTGAGTTAAATGCATTAGGTCTGTTGTCCTAAATTGTGGATTTGGACTTTAGGCTTTGTGATTTTATGTCAGCTTGAGGGGGGCCATGGGGTGCCCAGATATAGATGTTTTTTCTGGGTGTGTCTGCGTTTGATCAGCATTTGAATCAGTAGACTGAGAAAAGCCCTTCTCATTGTCAAGGGGCCTGATCCAATCAACTGAAGACCTGAATGTAACATTAAGGCTAAGCAAGCAGGAACCGGACCTGCCTGCCCGCCTCGCTGGGACAGTGGTCCTTTCCAGCCTTTGGTCTTAGGCTGGAACATCAGTTCTTCTTGGATCTTGAGCCTGCTAGCTTTTGAACTAGAACTGACACTATTGGTATTCCTGGTCCTCAGGCTTTCAGACTTCTTTAAGTATCAATTCTTTTGTTGGTTCTGTTTCTCTGGAGAATTCTGACTAATGCAGCTCCCCAGTAACTTTGCTTAAAAATTCTTCTTACCAGCTCTCAGACTCACTTCTGTAAGATTCCATCACTTTTGCCATTGGTGTCTTGATTTTCCTTTGGCTGTAAAATGTGGTTGTCTTCTTAGGGATTTAAGGAGAGATTTGGGGCAGCATTCAGTCTCTCCATCATGAGTCCAGTTCTCATGGGTAATTCTCACACCTGGCCTGAACCTAGACATCACATATTTTCACAGTCATTCTCAGCCTTTGTAATCCATACCTTTGCTGCCCTGGTTTAGTTTGGGATTTAAAGATCTCCTTTAGGCTTATGATACAAAGGGAGGCAAGTGATGTCTGTGCCGACAGCTGCCCTGTTTCTATGGGTAAATAAAATTTATGCCAAAGGTCATCTTGAAGTCTGTAATTTTTAGGTTTTCGGTCAAAAAGAAAATAGAACTCTCTGTGTTTGCTGATACAACTTTTGGAACAAGTAAGACTCACTCCATACACGGAGTAGCAGGAAAGGTGCCAGCAGTCCTGAGAGAAGCTGACAGGTGTGTTGAGTAGATGCCATGAAGTGGAAGAGCTGGAGAACAAAGAGGCCAGTTTTTCATGAAAACTGGGAGTTGCCCAAGGATAAGGCCAAGCAGGGGTCATAGTAAGTGGAAGGCCATGTAGACAGAGCAGGGCATAAACAACCAGCTGCTTCTGGAATTGGAGGAGACTGGTGAGAGCATGGGTTCACCCAGGAAGGCAGTGGTAGGGCTGTAACGTAGGGTTGCCCCCTAACCCCCAAAACTGAGGTGATTTATAAAGCTGAGGCAGTTCGCCCTTCTGACCTTCAAAACCATGCTTGTCTGGCATGGACTGAACCTACATGTTTTGATAGTAACTTACAAGATAGTATCTTTAAGGTGATTTATATTCCTTGGTGCTAGAACTGGACTAGAAGTCTTTCAGAAATTGTATGTTTTATCTCATTATCCCAGTACCTAAGGTAGTACTTGGAAAATAGTGGTTATTTTAGACATTCTTATTGACTGAATTAAAAGTCCCTAGGATATCAAAACAGGTATCACTATTCTTATATTTGTGGACTTACTTAAGGTCAGACATTTAACATTGATCATTTCCTCATTTCTTTTCATTATTCTATATTCAAGCGTTGATTTGGAAGACAGCAGTTTACCTATTTAAGTATTGTCTCCATGCAAAATATTTCTTTATCAGAGTCAAATCAAGATTTTTTTGAAAGTTACCCTTTTACATATCAAATTATAATAGCATCCCTGACTTCTGCTCATAAATGTGCTCAGTGAAAGTTCATTCAATTGATCCATACATATATCATATTGCTGTAGGCATAGTCAATCTTATACCTTACTAACAATCTAAAAATCAATTTCAAGAGATTTCTAGGCACCTTATTATATATTTAAAAACAGCAACATCTCTTGAACTGGTTTCACTCTCCCTTTCACTAGAATTTTTATGTAAGAGTTCAGCGAGACTAATGAAGAGCGTTGGGGGTGAGGATCTTTGCTTGTACACTGTGTCTGAGCAGAAGTCCCAGGGCCTTTTGTTAATACCACAAGCCTTTGCATGTTCTTTGCAGACATGCTTGGAAGTGTTTCCTCGCTGGCTTTTGCTTCTTGACACAACCAGTCCACATCTTGAACCGTGCAGCTGTGTGTTCACAGGGGTTTAGAGTTCAAACAAAACAAGAAAGGTTCTCTCTGCGGTGGAAGCAGCATTTATCTGGAAGGGGAAGAGGCCAGTGATGGAAGAGAAAGAATGAAGCTAAGGATCTACATTAGAAAGTTCAGTAGCAGTCGACTGGTTTGAACACATTGGCCAGGGCACTGAAGATGGCTCCATGGAGCCTCTGTCTCAGATGCTAAGAATAGCTTGGTTGTGATTATGGCCCTAGATGGGCAGAGCATCGGCCTGAGATGGGGGTCACTGGATGGATCCCAGTCAGGGCACAGGGAGGAGTCTGACTGTCTCCCCTCCTCTCACTTGCAAAAGAAGAAAAAGAAAGAAAGAAGAATGAATGAATGAATGAAGGAAAGGAGGAAGGAAGGAAGGAAGGAAGGAAGGAAGGAAGGAAGGAAGGAAGGAAGGAAGGAAGGAAGAAAGAAAAGTTTAATGTCATCAAATTCCAAAGCACATTACACTGGTTTGTTATGTATTGTTCTCATAAGGCATTTCTCGTTTTCATTCATGTTTGTCCTCTGGGATGTTTGTATTCATTCACTCCTCTCCTCATTTGTTCATTCGTTCTATGAGTACTTATGAAACACCTGACATGATGTTTGTCACCTGAGGGTGAGGCCACAGCATGCATAGTGTGTTCCTTCACGGCGCTTATTGTGGTGCGCAGGCAATCCCACTCTGTCGAGCAATGTCATGAAAGCGTTGCATTTTTAAAAATATGTCTAAAAAGAGCCCAGATGAGACAGACTTATTTTTCTTAATTCTCTCTAAAAATCTCTGGTTGATTGTTGATAAGCAATGAAATTTCCTAGCTGGGCCCCTGGTGGTGTTTATAGATGGCCACGGCTTTGTCAGGACTGACTTCCTGAAATTTCTTGTGTTGGGGGAAGAGTTTGGGATCATTTGCAGGTTTCTCTTTAGGAATTGGCTGTAAGAGGAGTCTCCTAAATCACACTTGATCTAGAAAAACACCTGGGTTTGGAGGGGGAGGAAGGAAATGTCATCTTTGGGGTCAGAGCAAAGTAGGTGGCTGAATAAAGAAAGCATTGGAAAGGCTTGACTGAGTCTTCTTTTGCAAATCTGGCCATGTTACATCAAGGTGGCCCGACGGGTCTCACATGTGGGAAGGATGGGGCAACAAGCTCCTGAAATTAGGAGGCCTGGGCCAGCATGCCCAGAGAGGCCGTCTACCACCTGGCCTTCCATGGATTCTCAAGAACTCTTTCTGGTCAAAACAAATGGATGTGCTTGACCAGGCAGTGGCGCAGTGGATAGAGCGTCAGACTGGGACTCAGAGGGCCCAGGTTTAAGACACTGAGGTTGCCGGCTTGAGTGCGGGCTTATATGATTTGAGCAAGGCTCACCATCTTGAGCCCAAGGTCGCTGGCTTGAGCAAGGGGTCACTCACTCTGCTGTAGCCCCCTGGTCAAGGCACATATGAGAAAACAATCAATAAACAACTAAGGCACCTCAATGAAGAATTGATACTTCTCATCTCTCCCTTCCTGTCTGTCTGTCCCTATTTGTCCTCTGTCTCTCTCATCAAAAACAAACAAACAAAAACACAAATGGACGTGTACCCTAGCTCTGTGTCCTCACTTCTCTTTTATCTTCTTACCACCTCTCTCTACTTTCCTTTCCTGCCTTTTTATGTCCTTTCTCCCTTTTTCTTCACTTTTCTCATCTCTTCCTAGCTCTGACACTTTCCTTTTCAAACTTTCACAGTTTTTGAATCTGAAAAGATAAAAATGACTCACATTTAAAACCTATAGACATTTAAATAGTAATTATTCCTCAGGAGGTGAGCCTAGTTCTCTTTGCTCTACTGCTCCGTGAACCTTTATTCTGGCCTCTGCCTGCACGCCTGGATGACGGAGACTCTGAGCTCAGAGCATGTCCAGGCCGCTGCCCCTGAGACTCGCCTCTCCCAGTGCAGTTACCTTGGCCTGGAGCCATGCTTGTTCCCTAAGATCCAGCTTTTTCAAATATCCTGGCTGTGCAGAGCCTGGGGCAGGGGTGGGGATTGTGACACCTGAGAGTGATGTAGTGCTGGTAGGAGGTGAGCAATCCAGGACACTAATTTGCACTTGACTCAGTGAAATTACAGGTCAGCAGTCACACTCCTGTTTGCCTGTCTCCTTGCATGCTGTTGCCTATTCCTGTCAGCATCTCTGTGCGCCAGGCGATGGACAGGGATTACATACATGTAACCCGTCAGGAGGGATACCGAGGGTCAGAGAGGCCAGCAATTATACACAATTAGGTTAAAACAGCCCTTCTGGAACCACGATGTCCTATTTTTATTTGAAGAAACAATTCAAAAGTGGACTTTGACACCCTGAAAACATTTCTAAAGTCATGCTCCTCAGTCTTGTCTCCTCCAACCTTACATAGCAATGTTGGGCTTCTACACAGTGACCTTTCAGTGAGGCCTCTTGTGACCCCTCCACATTTGCTGCAGGCTTCTTGGAGCTAACATGCTAAAACCTACTGCCCACAGGCACATCCATGTTCATAATCCAGGCCACAGGCCCTCCTTTCCTGCGCCGTGGACCGTCTCTTCAGCTTCATCTCTGCTAGTCCTGGAGTGATCTCACTCACTCCCATCTTCCTGGAGTGCACACGCACCCTTCCCTGTTTGTTATCTCCATGCCTTGCTCACTCTGTCCCTTGGCCTGTAGTGTCAGCTGGCTCACCTTTCCCAACACAGGTAACATTTCCTGAAGGAGAGCTGCCCTGCCCCACCCCCCTGAGCTGTGGCTCTGGGGTCCTCCCCTGACTGTGCATTGTACCCTGGCATCTCTCCATCACTGTCTCAAACAGGGAGCCTTATAATAGATCTGCTTTTCTCACTAGACTACAGGTTCCTTTGGGGGAGGGTGTCTTTGTCCCCTTTGTATCTCGAGCACTTTGCATCACTTCTTATAGTTTCAGTTCAAATCATGCTTCTTGAATGAATGAATAATTGGGTGCTTTATGAGATTTAAAAATGGAAAGTTACAAGGGGCTTCTAATGGAGGGCTGTAGATACATTTTTCCGTTAACAATAAGCTTAAGATTGATAGTGTAACTTGTAACTTTAAATATGTAAAAGAATATTTGACTTGGTAGCATTTGATTAAAAGAACTGATTTAAAACACTTTTGTGACAGAAGGGAAGCTCTTAGTTTTCTCATTAGCTTATGGGCTACTTATGTTTGACTCTCAGGGTTAGTGCTTCATAGAATTCTTCGGATGTGTGTAAGAGGACCTTCTCAGATAAAGTGTATCCTGCCCTGTTCCTAATTAATGGTGGTGCTCACCTTACACCTAACCTGTTGCTTTAAGCAGAACTGTTCTATCATTGAAATCATAGTAACTTCTTAGAGAAGATAATGAGCCAAGGGGGAGAGAGGGCCACCATTATCAGAAAAGAATCTATAAAAAGGGGACCTGAACCGCTGGCCCAAGTGCCTCATCCCAGTTGGACCTTCTGAGCAGGTCGTAACTTCAATGTTCCTGCTGGGAGTCAGAATCAGTGATGATGATGCTGTCTCAGGATAGCCTCAGTCACACTTTGAGCAGACATAGATTCCTTTTTGTGCTCAGAGTTGACTCCTTTCAAGTTTGACTGTCTTGTTCCTGTGCAATTGGAGAAGGTCAGCAAACACACCCCACATGTAGGAGCATCATGGCCATTATTAGCTTAGAGTAGAGAAGGTTCACCCCACTCACTGGCTTGAGCTCTTGGACATGGTGCTCTAGAGAAAATTTCAGTCTGTAGACTTTTTCTTTTCCCCAGCAGGGCCTGTGCTTGTCTCAATGCACATGGAACCAACTTGTGGTTTAGATCAGGAGGTTGTTTTTTGTTGTTGTTGTTGTTTTAATTTAGATGGCTAACTTATTTATATGAAAACTCCTGTGAATCCTCTTTTCTTCATTAATATTTGCAAAAACTCATGTGAATCCTCTTTTTTCATTAATATTCCTAAGCTCCAGTTTTTCTATCCATAAAATTAGTTAGTTATAGAAAATCTTGGGAGTTGCTTCGAGCTTTAAAATTCTACAATTTATTGTTTTGTCTCCTTTTGTTTTTGTTTCAGATTCTAAAGTCATTATTTTTATATTTGTGCGAACAGAATGATCTATAACATAAATGGCAGCCTTTATTGGAAAAATATATATATGTTGGAAAGACAATGTTCAGTGTGATGAAATAAATGATAGCCACTTTCAAGGCCAATAACTGAAGAATTACAGGAAAGCATGAGTCTTCTGCCATCGCAGCTGCTGTGACCTGCAGTAGCTTCAGTGCAAAGGATATTTATACACTGGGTCTCAGAATAACAATTCAAATGGTGAAGAGCTTCATCTTGTGATAATGTTATCACAAGACTGTCCATACAGTGTCTTCTTTAACATCAGGAAAAGTGATTGAGAACGCTGGCTCTTGCCACATGTGTCCAGCTGCATGTTTAATTCTCTTGGAAAAAAAATTGTTTTTAAGCGTGGAAATAACCGAGTCTGGATGTTTGAATAATGTTCATTTCTTTGTTTACGGTCGTCAAGACCTTGTATATACAAAAGTACAAAATTAATAAACACTATCAAATTTGCTGTTATCATAAACTGGGCAACAATATTTTATTTACATCATAGGGTATTATTCTGGAATTTCACCCTTAAATGGTCTGAAGTAACAGGAAATTGAACCAAGTTCATGAAACATTGCTCAGAGTTACACTGTCAGCCAGTTTACATAGTTAGCAATTTATAAAATGTTTTACTTCTCACAAATTAAATATTGCCACTTGAGAATATATTCCTGAAGAATACTCTGTATTTCTGATGGCCCGGAGGTGTTTCTCCACACCAGGGTTTCCACAGTGAACTCTTTCTCTGTGCCAAGTGTGTATATGGCAACTGTGCGTGAGGATGCGGTGAAGGAAAGCCTCCTCTGCCCCCCCCCCCCCCCCCGTCCTCTTCTGCTCATGCTGTTCTTGGAAGCCAGCCTTTCCCTCAGTCCTGCTCTCTGGTAGCTGGGCAGTGGAAGGATGACCTTTTCATCTGGGAAAAATGACTAGCCCAAGGAACGTTTGGCACTTTTTCTTGTGCAAAGGCAGGTTGTGCTTCCCAGTACAATGTCAAGGTCAAAGGTAATGCTCACTTGGCATCTGATTTCAGGTTAACCAACTCCAAAACCATCTCTGTGCCACTGCGGCATCTTACAATTCACATTTACGAACCCATAATGGGGAGCCCATGGGAACTCTTTTCAAAGAAGTGAACATATTGCTTGAATTCCCTCCTTTCTGTTCTGGGGCAGGGCGAACGGAAGATGAAGGGCACTGTTATACATTTGAAACACACGTAAGGGCTGATGCAGACTCTTATATCCAAACCTGAGGTAGCTTTTTCTGACACAGCCAACAACAGTTGGGACTCTTCAAGTTATGGAATGTATTCAAACATCAAACTACCTCCAGCTAAAGTTTTTAAAACATTTTGAAATTTAGGACCATTTCAAGGGAGAGTTTCAATTCTTCACCCAGAGGAGTGAGCCCCCCTCCTTTGGTCAGGGATGACACTGATGGCCAGCAGTTGATGCCTGAGCATGCACGGCATGTGCGGTGTGCTCACTGGAACATGTGTTTTCTCTTCTTTTTGATAGGCTGTTGAAAAGCTGGGTGTCACAATGACTGAGCGCTTTGACTGCCACCATTGCAAAGAATCTCTCTTTGGCAAGAAGTACATCCTGAGGGAGGAGAGCCCCTACTGCGTGGCCTGCTTTGAGGCCCTCTATGCCAGCATGTGCGAGGAATGCAGGAAGCCCATTGGCTGCAATTGCAAGGTACTGGGCCTCCCCTGGGCAGTGCGCATGACTCCTGGACCCCTCTCCCCCACTCCCAAGAACAAGGCATTCTGCATGGTTGTGCTGAAGTCCTGATCTCATCACCTCTTGAAATGCTATCTCTTGGAAATGCCACTCTGATGGGCTCAGACTTTTCCAGAAGTCTTTTATTTTCTTTAATATTTTTTTTTCCTTGTGGGCGATACAGAGAGAGTCAGACAGAGAGACAGATAGGGACAGGCAGACAGGAAGGGAGAGAGATGAGAAACATCAATTCTTCATTGCAGCACATTAGTTGTTCATTGATTGATTTTTCATATGTGCCTTGCTACAGCAGACCGAGTGATCCCTTGCTCAAGCCCGTGACCTTGGGCTCAAGCTAGTGAGCTTTGCTCAAACCAGATGAGCTCGCGCTCAAGCTGGTGACCTCCGGGTCTCGAACCTGGGTCCTCCATGTCCCAGTCCGACGCTCTATCCACTGTACCACCACCTGGTCAGGCCCTTCCAGAAGTCTTTTCGAGCCTCTTCCCTCCACTCGTTTGGTCTCTGCCCACAACTGATTCTGTAGCACTTGGATAAGGGCTTTCCTAAGACTTTTTTTGTGCGTCCTAAGTTCCTTTCTTACATCCTTGTTGTCTGTTGTCTGTGTCCTCATCTCTCAACCGCCTCAGCTCCCAGTGCTGCTCTTTCTTGAGGGCAGTGCTCTCTTACTCCTCTTGGCCTCCTACTGACTCACAGGAGCAGGTGCTGCTCAGTAAATATTTGCTGAATGAATAGGCACATGAGTGAGCTGGAGCTGATTCCCAGGTAGATGGTTAGTTAAAAGCAGGAAGTTCATTGGGATATGAGGAGCTCTTTTCTCTTTAGTGTCAGAAGGTCAGGATTTGTGTTGTTTTATTTTCAAGAGGAAAGACACGCAACCTAGGAATTCTCAGCTCTCCTGCTGTGGATGACACAGCAGGTTCAACTAAGACCACCGACCGACCCTTTGTGCCGACGACTGGGGCAGAGTGTTGGGGACCCAGGCTTGTACTTCTCAGCATACTTGAGTGGTCAAACTGGACCACTGAAGGACACCCCTGGGGTTCATCTATGTCTCTGAGACTTCTGATATCTTCACCAGAAAGACGGCTGCTGAAATACTCGTGACAAACACGTAAGTGATTGTCCTTCTGAGAGCCACAGATTTGGTACAAAATGAGTTCACTTTGAAATTTCTAAAGGAATTCCCAGAGTAATGAACTTTAAGGCAATTTATGGTATTTTACTGTTTTCCGCTCTCATTCTTTTATACTCTTGGGGTTTTGTCCCTCTCTTCTGTTGATATAAATATCAGCACATAAGTGCGGACTGATTGAGTTGGGCTGTGTGCATAGGGACAATGCTAACACTCCCAGTGCATGTTGCTTGTATTTCTTTATGTTACCACATCATTCCTTCCTAGGAAAGGCAGTAAGCTGGGGTTGCCCCCACTGTTTCTGTCGCTAGGTATTTAGTGACAAGTGAGGAATGATTTCCATCTTGTGTGAAAAGAGGCCAAAAGATGTGCAACACAGGCCGCTAGAGGCCAAGCTGGGCTGTGTGTCTTTTGGCTTCAGGACAGGAATGGCATGCCTAGTGTCAAAGAAATGAAACTCAGAGGTTGTCCTATATAAACTTGGAAAGGTGCAGCAGTCTGGCCATCATGAACAAAGCATAGCTGATCTTGCTAGTCTAGAAGTTGAATACCTTTTTAGCTGTAGCTTTTCTGAGGATGTCTCCCCGTACCTAATGGACATTCTTAGTCCTTTCCGTTTATTGACTAGGTTGAGCCTAAGAGTTCAGATGCTAAACTGCCCAAACCTGGTTCTCTGGCTCACTAGCTGTGTGAACTGGACCTTCTGCTTGGCCTCCTGTGTCTGTCTTTACATTTCTAAACTGGAGGTAAGAGAAGGGTGCCCACTTCATAGTGTATTAAAGTATGTAGTAGCTACAAGGCCCTGTGTGTAAATGGCAGCTGATGGCTTCACTCTAAACTCAAAACTTCCACTTTCCTTCCAACTACTTTCCCTGTTGTTTACAAAACACGTTCTCTCCACACACTGCTCAGAAGCTTTGCCCTTTCTCTTTTATCAGTTTTCATTATAAAAACCATCAGTGAAAATGTATGGTTTGAGTAAGAACTACTAAGCAGAAAAAAATTATTATTTTGTAAAAGCTTTACTTGGAAAAGAGGGAGGTGCAAGGTTCCGCTATTATTCTGACAAAGAACAACTCTAGTTTAAAGGAAATATTTTGGATATTTGGGGCTAGTCATCCTTGACTGGTGACTAATGTAAAAACAAAACAAAAATCACCATTTTCTCCATTATGATTTAGTGGAAAGACCCTTAAACCTTGATACCTTTCAGCACATGCTTTATGAGCAAACTCAAGAATTCTCCAAATGGGGCCAAAATCAACATGACTAGTATAAAGTCAGGAGTTAATCATGCTGAACTTTCCAACCCAGATGAACGGTTTACTATAAGTGGAGTTACACCTGGTGCTTGTCTACATTTTGGAAGAAAAAGAGATGCTGGCTTGAAGTTAGATCTCGCTGTTTGATGCTTTTGAATATTTTGAATAGTTTTCTTGACTTTCCAAATTAATTATGTAGTTGACTTTGTGGAGGAAGCAATGGTCAAAAAAAATGTTTGTTACTTCAGTAAAGTTAAAGGTAGTGCACTCAAGGCCCTGGCTGGTTGGCTCAGTGGTAGAGTGTCAGCCCGACGTGTGGAAGTCCCGGGTTCGATTCCTGGCCAGGGCACACAGGAGAAGCGCCCATCAGCTTCTCCACTCTCCCCCCTCTCCTTCCTCTCTGTCTCTCTATTCCCCTCTGGCAGCCAAGGCTCCATTGGAGCAAAGTTTGTCCGGGTGCTGAGGATGGCTCTGGTTGCAATGGAGCAACACCCCAGATGGGCTGAACATCGCCCCCTGGTGGGCTTGCTGGGTGGATACCTGTCGGGCACATGCGGGAGTCTGTCTTTCTACCGCCCCGCCCCACCCCCAACCACTTCTCATTTTGGAAAAAATACAAAAAAACAAAACAAAAACGCACTCAAGAGAGCAACTGAGCTGGTAGATGTTGTGGCCATTCTCTTCTTTGAAAATAGCATAGGTATCATGGGCCTCAATTCTCCATCTGAAGGATGTGGGTATGTGTATCATTTTAAAATACTGGCAAGCCTATGGGAATCAGACTAATCTTATCGGTATTGACCGCTTTTTACCTGTTATTGTAGTTTGATGACACGTGTTTGAACATCAGTTCTATGCAGTGACACTTACATTCTTTTCTTCTGTTTAGTTACTTTGAGTAAATGCTGAAATCTCAAGGGGTAAAAACCATTTATTTTTTGTGGCCGGTGGATTACTTGAGAATAGGTAATACAAATAAAATTTCATCATCTTCCCACACTATACTGTTCCTATAAATAGCAACAAATATTTTTTTAGCCTGATTATAGATTTTTTTTTATGGATGGGTTTATCTACCTATGTTCTTGGGTTTCAAAAATTCAAAAAGTTAAAGAAATGATAGTCTGGCCAGTAGTTCCAGATATGGCTATAGGTAGTGTGCATTTATCAATCAGTGATTTTAATAAACTTTGGCCATATATACTCAGCCCAGACTTTTAATTTTCCATGTCTGTGTGAGCAGGGTTATGGAGTCAGAGAGGCCAACAGACCATCCATGTGCCCTAGAAGGTTCTGGGAAGAGAAAGAAATAACGAATGAAAATCCTTCTATGAATCTAAAACTAGCATTCAGGGAAGTTTGCAATAGTTGTCATAAAAGTTACCACACACTGAGTGTAAAGCCAGTAGTTGCAGCCACCATCACAGTTGCCTGGCTCATGCAGATTTGCATTGGATTCGGACAGTCGGTAATGAAACAACAGAGCCAAGAATTGGTGGGCCATTAGCTTTAATCCTAGCTTGCACTTGGCAGGCAAGAAATACATACAGTGGGAAAACACTTCCCTTTCCATTCAGGGCTCCCAAAGCCACTGACTTATCCGAGTATTCCTAGAATCAAAGGTTTCTACCTCACTAGCCTTAGTCACCTCTGTTCCCCATCTCCTTCTCTCTGCACAAACTAGCTTCTCCTTCAGCACTCCACCATCTAGGCTGCCTCTCCTATGCAATGCTGATTTCAGGAACCAAGAGAGAGAGCCCCTGGTCTCCCTTATTTTACAGTGTAGAAATTAAAGCCTTTAAGCCAGTACACAAATAAGGAAGTCTCTGATACAAAACCACTTATCTGAGGCATAAATGGAATTCCTTATAAGAGTGCACCACCCCACATCATGCAACAGTCAAGGGTGTGGGGAAAAACTTAGTTTTGAGAAGATCTTAGTATTAAAGGGTGGGAAAGGCTTAGGCTTAAAACTAAGCCTTAGACTATAAGGACCCTGCCTGCTTACAGCCTGTCTTCCACACCCAATGCAAACTATAAGCGAGCAAACATGTGCATCATAATTGCAAACTTATTTGACCCCCACTGATTGATGGATTTGTTCCAGACACTGGGAAAATGCACTAGTTGCATAATCTAAACTTCTCGTAACATTCCATAGAGAGGGACATTTTCATTCCATTTTATGGAGAAGCCACTGAGGCTGAGAGAGGTGGGGTATCTTACTGGACTCTAGGGTTAGGAGACACTTGAGTTAGAATTAAAACCCAGATGGGGTGGTGCCTGACCCACGCACTGTACTGTCTACCCCACAGATGTTGTCTGTGTGACGCACAGGGCAGACGCAGGCTGGATGAGTGGCCAGTCCTGTAAGTCAGAGCTGCCTGCCTTGCCTCTGTCAGTGGACGGTTCCTGGCTTTGTCCTGGTGTAGCAGGAAGTGACCTAATGGAGGATAGACATTCAGATAACTTTATTAGAGGAAAAAAGAATTTATTAAAAGCTGGCAAAGCACACGAGGCTGGTAGCTCCAAATACACATGCTCCCCAAAGTTGATTTTCTTATAGGTTATATACCTTTTACAGGATACAGGTTTTCATGCAAGGGGCTTGTGATTCCTTTGTTTATAGGTATACATCACTCTCATGGCTCCAGGATGGGAGGGTGAGTTTGGATGGGATCAGAGAATAAGTGTTGGAATTTTTAAATTAAAGTATGTAAACATTGTTTTTTAAAAGCTTTTAAGAAAAGAAAAGGGGAAGGGGTTTTCAATAAGTTCTGTCTTCTTTGGTCTGTGTAGCAAGTGGCCCCAGTCACCCTTTCAAAGAACTATAGGAAATAGTTAATCCATAACTGGCTGACTCAGTTGCCCCTGCAGCCTCCCTTCCTTGCATTCTTCTTGTTTCTTCCTCCTCAGCAAGGAAGGGTCGGGGGCCGGACTTCTCCTTCCTGACTGGGGCCCTTCAGATGGCAGTGACTTGTTGTAGAAATGGTACTCAGTTTGTTTCTAGAACACTCTTTCCAACTTCCTAGCTAATTAAATGGGAAACATTGAATTGATGATCAAATTGGCACAAGTCTACCCATCAAACTGTAAAAGTTTCTCATTTAACATTTGGAAAGTTTTAAATGGACAGAAAATTTCTGAGGGCTATTGGCAGAAAGCTGTCAGGGGGATGAAGCAGAAGACTAAGGTTATCACACATCCAGGTTAATCCTAGATGTATCTGTCACACATACTGTTAGAAGACTTCTGATGTAGGCTTGGGGCCTAGGGTCTGACTGAGAGAACTGTTCCTTCTTCACCTCAGCAGGACACAGGCCTATCCTCTGGCCTCTCTGGGCTGTTCTGGGAAAAGCAACTATTTCAGATACATTCTCAGTCCATCCTGTCATCCTGACTCCTTGTATTTGTTGAGGTGAATTTTAATGCTTAATGAGTGAATCAGTGTAAAGCCAGTAGCCACAGCCACCATCACAGTTGCCTGGCCCATGCAGGTTTGCATTGGATTCGGATAGATGGTAATGAAACAATGAAGCCAAGAACTGGTGGGCCATTAGCTTTAATCCTAGCTTGCACCCAGCAGGCAAGAAATACACACAGTGGGAAAACACTTTCCTTTCCATTCAGGGCTCCCAAAGCTACTGACTTATCCAAGTTTTCTAGAATCAAAGGTCTCTACCTCACCAGCCTTAGTCACCTCTGTTCCCCATCTCCTTCTCTCTGCACAAACTCTGCACAAACTGGCTTCTCCTTCAACACTCCATCATTTTGGCTGCTTCTCCTCTCCTCCATGTGGCCTTTCTCTGCTCTCTTCTCTAATGCGAATCTCAGGAACCAAGAGAGAATCTCCTGGTCTGCCCCATTTTATAGTGTAGAAATCAAAACTTTTAATCCAATATACAAACAAGGAAGTCTGATACAAAGTCATATCTTAGGCATAATTGGGTTCCTCATGAGAGTGCACCACCTACATTATGCAGTCAGTCAAGGGTGTGGGGAAAAGCTTAGTCTTAAAACTAAGCCTTAGGCTATAACTACCCGGCCTACTTACAGCCTGTCCCCCACACCCAATGCAAACTATAAGCAAGCAAACATATATATCATATTTACAAATTTATTTGACCAACAATCAGCTGTTTAGATTTTCTTGTAAATTGTCCACAGAGTTTGTAATGAGAACTAAGATATGTATATTTATCCAGATAATCTCTTATAAGAGAAAATATCTGAAGAGAATTGAGAAGAGCAGGATCCCCAGAATTGGGAACAAAGATGACCATATGGGTAATATAAAGATCTCTCAGTCCATGAAACCAAAGGGTCACCTGCAAGGCATGCCCACCAAGGGACACAGTATTCAGCGGTGACATTACATCCACAAGATGAGCCTTGAGCCAGACTTGCCACCTACAAGCCTTGGTTCCCATGTCTGAAAACAGGGTTGCCTATCTCAGGGTAGTCAACTGCACTGGCACAGATGGAACAGTGCTCCACAGAGGAAGCACCACTCGTCATTGTTTTCAAGGGTTTAAAAGAATATGCTTTTACGGCTGATACTGAGAACCCATTTATCAGGTAGATCCTGTGCCCACGAGGAGTGTTTGTTTTGAGGTACCAGCAGCTGAACATCTGCTGGCTCAGGAGGAACTGTGTACAGGGGTGCAGGAGGAGTGCGGAGGATGTGTACGGAGGAGGAGGTCAGTGGAGGAGGTGAGCATAGGAGATGTGAGTGGAGGAGATGAGTAGAGGAAAAGGCATGTGGAGAAGGAGGTGAGCAGAGGAGGTGAGTGGTGGAGGAGGTGAGCAGAGGAGGAGGTGTGTGGAGGAGGAGGCGAGTGGAGGAGGTGAGTAGAGGAAAAGGCATGTGGTGGAGGAGCTGAGCAGAGGAGGAGGTGAGTGGGGGAGGAGATGAGTGGAGGAGGAGGTGAGTAGTGGAGAAGGAGGCGAGTGGAGGAGGAGGTGAGTAGTGGAGAAGGAGGCGAGTGGAGGAGGAGGTGAGTAGTGGAGGAGGAGGCGTGGAGGAGGTGAGTAGGGAGGCAGTGTGTAGAGGAGGAGGTGAGGAGAAGAGTGTAGAGGAGAAGTTGTGCGGAGTTATGCAGAAGAGAAGGGGGAGCCAGCACCTGGCCAGCTCCAGTCTAGAATCGCCCTGTTGCCCAGGGCAGCCTGCAGTGAGCTGAAGGGCGAGGGTGCCCCCCGGACACTCATTCCACCCCACAGCTCAGCTGAGTCCCCTGAAACCCTTGTTTGGGGCCAGGCTGCAAGCACTTCATGTATTAAAAATGTTTCTGAAATGGAAAAATACAAAATCTGGCAGGAAGCATGGGGCCTAATCTTACATTGTTTATCAACATTTTACTACAATTTATGACATTTCTGTGAGCACAGATAAGCCTTGATATTTTTTCTGGGATATATAAAAGATTCTTTTTCTTTTTTTTCTTCCCTCTCTCTCTAGAAGACTTTAAAACCAAGATATTTTTAGAACATTTTAAAGTTCTGGAAAGTCTGTCAGAGAATCTGTGGTTTCTAACCGTGGGCCTATGGCATCTGAGTGGTGTCTGTGGCCCTCACTCTGGGCTCACGAGGCATGTTCCCACAGCAGGGCTGACAAGGGAACGGGCTGCCCGCTGCTGAGATCCCAAAGGAAAGTGGCCGCGCCCACCTAAGAGGGAAGGGCCTTTGAGTCTTGACAGACATGTCCACAGAGTGTGACCTCAGGGCGGCTCAGTCGCAGGAGGGTGCAGTCACCCTCGCTTCTTGGCCTGCCTGTGTTATTTCCCGTCCCCTCGTGGCTTGGGGACCCTGTACCTGGAATCCTGCCACCCCGGGACCAGGGGACAGGGATGTGTTGGCCAGGGCCCCCACCTGCCCTAGGAAAACAGCTGGCAGTCTTCAGTACCTTCCTCTGGCCATAAGGCTTTTCTCTCTTCCTTCATCTTGTAGACTTTCCTAAGAAGTGGGTCCAGGAGGAAGCTATGACATGAATGTATTCACTCAGACTTTCTAATGAAAGTCTAAGAAAGAGATCCCCAGAGAAACCTGAGAGTGTAATTAGTCACAGAAGGGCTTTCATAGACAGTTTGGAAGGAGGCATCTGACATCTCTCCTCACAGCCTGAGGGGGTGACTTCCAGTCACTTTGTCACTTTGGGCTGGGTGGCTTCATGAGCAGGTGATATCTGGGCTAGGCCTCACAGCTGAGGGGGGTTTGTCTGTTGAAGGAGAGGAGGGGGAAGAGCCTTCTAAGGCAAGGGCGAGCCTGGGCAAGGGCGTGGAGGGCTAAAGGGGCACTACAGCAGAGGATGAGGCTGGGCAGGCATGTTGAGACCAGCTTGTAAAGATGCTGCTGTGCTTGGCAAAGACTGAGAAAAATATGCACCTGGTTCTGTCCAGTCATTGAAGGCTGAATGCTGTAGAAAACGTAGTTCATGGGCTGTTAGCATTGTTATGTTGAATTTGCTCACCTGTAAAATAAGAATAAAACCTTATATCATAGGGTATTGTATAGCTCAAAGTAAGTAAGAAGGGAGTGAGAAAAAGAATTTTAGATTTAAAGGGCTGAGGAGATGAAAAACACTATACTAAAGTACAGTGGTAGTTATTAGCATAGGAGATTTAAGGTGCAGGAAATGCTAATCCATGTGACTGTCTCCATGAGTACGTGTAATTTCAGCCAGTGAGGCTTTGAGGCAACTATTTTCATCATTAGCTATGATCTGAATAAAAGCTAATATTGAAGAACCCTGGCTGGCTAGTTCAGTCAGTAGAGCATCACCCTGCTACACCAAGGTTGTGGGTTCGATATCCAGGCATAGCACATATGAGAGTCAACCAGTATATGCATAAATAAGTGAAACAACAAATTGATGTTTTTCTCTCTCTCACTTCCTCTCTCTACAATCAATCAATCAATAAATTTTCTGAAATATAATACTAATGTTAATTTAATTACAATAAACTAAGTTATATACTCTTGGTGTATCTGCTTTACCATATAAGTCTTATATGTTAAAATGCTTTACATGTATTAACTCATTAATTTATTCAGTCTTTGCAGTCACTGGTAACTATTATTATTACTACTCTACAGAGAAGAAATATGAGACAGAGAGGTTAAATATCTTGCCCATAGTTCCCATAGTCATGTATCTCTTAGTTAGGATTTGAATCTAGAGCCTTGAGTTCAAGGATGAAATATGTCAGGTGTTTTAGACACCTGTCCCAGCATCCAGAGTGGTCTGCATGCAGCCCAAGAAGCAGACCACTCTTTGCAGCTAGAACAGAGGGCTAGGCCAATTATATTCCCACCGAGGACCCAGCACTAACAGCGATGCAAACCTGTTTAAAGACTATGTTTATTTATTGTACACCATGAAATTTAACAGCATAGTGATAAGTTGATAATTACTTTTAGGGAAAATATTTTATCAAAAGGTTTTCAAACATCCTTGAATGAACAGGTCAGGAACTATTTTATGTTAAAGCAGAAAGATGTGTGAGCATGCGTGTGCAAGAGAAAGAGGTAGACCGAGAGAGAAATTGTGCAGGTGAGTTATGCCGGCCCCAAGAACAATGCCTAGATAGCTCAACCCTGGCGACTGAGAAGGTGTCTTGGAAACACAAACGATGAGGCAAGAAGCACATACAGGTCCCCACTCTCCACCAGCCTCTCAGGCTGACATGGCGGTGCCAGGGCTGCTCCACACTTGGAGTTAGTAAGTCAGGTCATTTCAAGAAAGGGAGCAGCTTGACTGGATACCGAGAGAGCAGAAGTGACGGCAGGAGGCATGGCCTTTAGAAGGTCCGGAAGTTTTGCATTGATGCTTGCGGTCTCGTAAGGACTTGTCAATAGTGCCCAAATTTAGAGGGACACTTCCTAGTGTCAAACGTCTATGTCAGCACACCAGCCTTAGAGGGTTGCTGTTGTGTTTTCATGCCAGAAATGTTGACTGTTGGGAAGTGGACTTCTGCAGTGCTTCTGAATGACATGAACATTTTAAAATTAGCTTTATCATAACTGTTCAGTCACATTTATCACTCCGCTGCTCTTTTCTCATCTGGGGACTCACTAACCAGGACAGAGACTGTGATGACATCTGGTGGCTTTGCTCTTACGATGTCCTCTGTGGAGGTTCCTCCCTCAACTTTTCTTAAAGTCAGCCCCAACGGTGAAATGTCCTTAACCTTGTGTTTCCTTTCCTTCTCTTTCCACTAACAATTTGGAGCCCCTGAGTGGGTGATGCCGACTCCAGGGCGACTCTCGACCATCTTGCAGGAGGCAAGCCTCAGACCTTCCCTTGTCCCCTCGCCAGACCTCTGGGCTTCTTGTCGAAGCAGGGAGAGGTTCATGGAATGCAGGGATTCGTGGAACACAGAAAAGGTTTTGCAACTTTTGCACAAGAGCAAACCTTTATGGGGTGACTGGTTTGCCCAGAGGGAACCCAGCTAACATCTGAAAAAGTGGTTTTTACCTGCCACATAAGAATCAAAACTTATTTCTTAATTTCTTTTAAGTTGTGATAAAATGCATGTAATAGAAAATATGCCATCTTCTCCATTTTGGAGTGTATAGTTCGGTAGTGTTAAGTACATTCACATTGTTGGGCAGCAGGTCTCCAGAACTGCTCATCTTCTAAATGTGAAACTTTACACATTAAACAACCACTCTTCATTCCCTCCTCCCCCAGCCCCTGGCAGCCACCATTCTGCCTTCTGTCTCAGTGAATTTGGCTGCTCTGGGAGCTCATGGAAGTGTCTGACTTTGGTGAAGGGTCAGCCGTGCTGCAGCATGTCAGAATTTCCTTTCTTTCCCTAGTGATAGTCCAGTGGACATGTATCCATTCTGTTTATCCATTTGCCTGTCAATGGGCACCGGGGTGGGCTCTGCCTCTTGGTTATTGTGAATAATGATGCTGTGAGCAGGAGGCCCATGTACCTGCTTTCCATTCTTGTGGGCATGCATCCAGAGCGGGATTGCTGGATTGTATGGTAATTCCAGTTTCAATTTTTTGAGGAACCGCCATACTGTTTTTCATCCCAAAAAAATTTTAAATGTATTTATTCCACAGTCAGCTTGATGATGACAGTGACAGCTTGATCAAAAACTCCAGCTCTTCTTAGATGAAGCTATTGCTGTTCCTACTGGACAAGGCTTTAATGGTGTCTTCCACTTCATTTTAAGTCTTAACCAAGACAATGCTAACTTGCATTCATCTGGCTATAAAATTGGGCATTTTTTCTGATTTTTTTTTCCTCAACTGATATACACAGCTCTCATGAATGTACAGTTTCTGAAAGCAAAGAGTCTACCAGGATTTTACCTGATATGTCCACTGGAAATAGCCTTTGAATCAGAAGGACTTGAGCTTGAACCCTGGCTTGGTGACGTGCCGACAGTATGACTGTGGGCAGGTAACTGACCTGTGAGTTGCGGTGATGATATTTACCTGGCAGGGCCACACAGCGTGGCTTTCGTAATGTGGTCACAGTGATCATTCCTGGCATCCTAGGAAGAGAAAAATAATGACTTCTTTTGGAAGGAGGGATGTATACAAAATATGGGCTTTGAAGTTTGTAAGAGATTGTGTATCTAGTCATTAACACAAATTAACGCAGTTTCGACCTTATTTCATTTGTCAAATTAGTAATCTCTCCCCAAATTTCTGAAAATACTTGAGGCTAGAAATTCAAGAGACCAGACAACCCTCTGCCCCCAGGCCACACACCCCTAGGTTTGGGTTCACAAGGATGGAGAGAGATGGGCATTTTAGTGTGCTGTTGCAAGGGTCCTGAGAGACAGCGCCAGCCTGACACCCAGGGTTGTTGGGGCTCGGGGAGCACCAGCGTACGGAAATGAGCCCATTGAATCCCACACGGAGAAAACCCCATGCTTATCTCACCTGCACTCCTTATCATATTGCATCGCTGTGACGCTACTCCCAGAGGTCCTGAAACGCAGGCTTCTCTGACAGAAGCCATGGAGGGGGGCATACAAGCCATGCCCCTCACTCACAGTTACCCAGATGTGTTTATGGGATTCAACAATGATGTATATTTTTAATTCCCTGGATTAAAACAATGTGCAAAGATATCACCAATTCAGACAACTTTAGTTTGGCTCAGGGTTCTGGGAAAACCTACACAATCTATGTTTCAAGCAAAAGAGAACTGTTTGTTCTAGTTGGGGTTCTGAGTTGAGTTGGTGTTTTAGATCTTTCTAATCAAGTCCAGGATGTGTGTCTTCACGTCCTACACTCAGCATCACTCTAACCCGACTTGGGTTTCGGTAACAGAGACATCTGGAGGAGGATGCTCTGGACGTGGGTGGCAGGAGCAGCCTGGTGTTCAGGGCATCCGAGAGCTGGAGCCAGCCCAGGAAGCCCTGCGGTGCCCTAAAGTCCTATTTCCGTCTCATTAGTAAATGGATGATAGTTCTAGATCAGAGCTGGAAATACAAGGAACAACAGAAAAATAATCTCGTTTAAGATGAAACTAGATATAAATAGGTCATTTTAATTTCATATTGGTACTTTCAAATGCCATATGCCATTTTAACAAGTGTGAGAAGATTTCTTAGTAGTTTTCAGGCAAGATCAAGGGCAGCACAGAGTCTGCAGTTTTCTCTCCTGGGTTCATCTCTCTTTTTCACCTTTTGCTAAAAGACACAGGTTCTGTCTTCTCAATTCCTGTCCTGTCTGTTCCCTAGTTGCTCTTCCCACAGACCAGACCACCGGCCCCTTGTTCTCTGCAGGGACCATCTGCCAGCCTCCACCTCTGCTTTCTCTTCCCCATTTCCCTGTCCTTGCACAGCTGTCTTACACAATCAGAGCAGGTCACTCTCCCCTGCTCTTAGGATACATTTGACTGCAGTCAGATCCTAAAAGGCCTCCTTGTCTAGCCTGGGAGGAACTCCCCCATCATGCCCTGGCCTGTCCCTGGAGCCCAAAACTCAGCACCACCAAACACTCCCTCTTGCCCCTCGTTCATGCACATGCTTTTGTCTGCCCGGAATTCCCTCTCCAACCCCCTGCCCAGCTCACTGTCTTCTGTGGGACTTCCACACTCAGCTGGTGGTACTTCTATGTGGAGTCACCTGACCCACTCTGCACCAGTTAAACCAGGACCCTGCGCTAAGGTTTGCTCTCCCACATCCCCCTCCACCCTAAGCTGCTCTCTCCTGCTGGTTATCACAATGATCCTCCTGTCATGGTTGGTCTTGCCAAGCTCCCTCATGGTCCCAGAACTCCTGCAGGTCCGAAGAACTGCTTGTCACATGAGAAGCGTTGATGACTTTCATGTTTTATGTCTCTCTTATAGTTGATACGTAACAGCAGTTGTTTTCCAAAGCATGTCTCTCTTTCTCTCTGTCTCTCTCTCAGACACACACACACACACACACACACACACACACACTCACACACACACACACACACACACGTATGTAAATGGTTGCTCCAAAATGCGGTGAAAGAAAAAAGCAGCCTAACTTACTCACTTCGGCACCAGGTGAAGTGTCGCGGTGACAGTGAACTGCTCGGAGACCAGATGACATGCTCTGAGGGGCTGAGAGGAGGTCACAGCCCCAGTCAGCAGACTGGAGGACTGAAGCCCTGTCCCCAGCCTTACTCACATATTTATTAGCAAGTACAAATAACTCAAGGAGCAGAAAGAAGAAGTTCTCAGAGGGTGACGTAAAAGAAGATGAACATGCTGACTCCTGATCTGTGTTCTAAGAGCCTAGACACTGCTTGTTACTGAATCTTATCCTGCTGTTTTGCTGTTTCCAGGACACACTGGTTCCAACATGGGGTCAAAGAGGCCCCCGGACTCTTGTCCACTCAGGGCTTTCACCCTAGGACACCTGTCTGTCTCTAATTGTCATCCTAACTCTGCATGTCTCCATAGCATATTCCTATGGTGAAAGTCATAGTTCAGATGCCCATGGGCCTCGGGCCCCCTTCACCCGTTTGCCTCAGATGTTTGCAACAAGCCCCTCTACAGTGATCAGACAGAGCAGCTCTGCGCCCCTCCCTCCTCTGACTGTCTTATGTGGTCTGGGTCCACAGGACTTGTCCTATAAGGACCGGCACTGGCACGAGGCCTGTTTCCACTGCTCCCGGTGCAAGAACTCACTGGTGGACAAGCCCTTTGCCGCCAAGGAGGACCAGCTGCTCTGCACGGACTGCTACTCCCATGAGTACTCATCCAAGTGCCAGGAATGCAAGAAGACCATCATGCCAGGTCAGGAGTGTCCCCTTCTCCCTTGTGACACCACCAAGCACACTTTCCCTTCCTTCCCTTCTCCTTGCTGAGTCTGTACTCATGTGGTCATTTCAGCAAATGGGCCCGTGTCCTCCTGGTGCTGGGCATAGGGCGAGAGCTAGGTGTTCATAGAGTCCTCTCCACTCCTCCTGTGTAGAACTTACATTCTGGCCAGATGGACTCTACCTTCTGATCAACCTGGATTGACAGCAGCTGGGTCATATGCCAAGAACAGCAATAGGTGACTTGTCTATTGAAGGAGGGAGGATGCAACTGTGTCCCTCGTTTAGGAGGAAGGCAGTTTTTATTTATTTATTTATTTATTTATTTATTTATTTATTTATTTGCAAGAGAGAGGAATGTTTCATTAAAAAAATAGAGAACAATATATACAAAATTTAAAAAATATATCTTGTTAGACCCATAGAAATGAGGGTAAGGAGAGTGACCCCTGAGAAAAGGGCTGAAGATTTAGACCCTGGCCAATGGAGAGAAAGGTACAGATGTTGCTGTGGCTGGTTCATTGGCCATTACAGCCAGTGACACCCTCTGCACAGCCAGAGAGTGTGACTGGAAGGTTGACTCGCCAGGTTTAGCCAATAAGAATATAGAACTCCGAGTTAAATCTGAATTTCAGCTCGGTTTTTAGTATGTGTTCCATGTGGGTCCTTTAATCTGGCATCTGTCCCAGAGAGCTTTATGAAACCAGGAGGGAGCTCTGTCCTGCAGACAAACATCTTCAGGACATGAGGCTTTGCAGACTGCAAAGGGCGAAGTAGCAACGGGAGCCCAGTCAGATGGCTGCTGGGGTACAGATGGCCTGCCCTGAGGAATAGAGGACTTAGGGGTGTAGCCTGATATGAGGCCTGAGGGCTCTGAGGCTCTCTCAGGAGGACACTGACAGAGCTACTGTGGAATCAGGTCAACAGTGAACCCTCAGGTTGCTCAGGAACATCTCTCCATCCTTGAGACTGCTTCTTAGTAGGAAACCTTGCTTTAGTGCTAGGAAGGTTTAGATTTTAGGTCATAGTAAGAGAATCTAACTCATAGTAATAATATTGTGTGGAATAGTCTGATGAAGTATGTGTGAAGTTAAAAAAAAGTTGGTCTAGACCAGTGTTTCCCAACCTTTTTTGTGCCATGCCCCACCTTAACCTTTCTAAAATGTTTATGTCCCCCCCTATGTAACATACATAATTTTTAACATTAAAAAATTGATTTGTTCACTTAATAAACATAAATGATAGGTTCTAGGAAGAAATCACTATGAAATTGTTAACAAAACACAGTAAGTAAAATTTCAAAACATATAATGAAAAACAGAAATTTAAATTCCAAATAATTTTAATACAGATTTTTCTATATTAATTTATTATTTTAATTTAGTGTGATCCTTGTGCTTGATGCTTGCTGCACAGAGATTGTATATTAGGTTCCAATTTGGTTAGCTTTAGTCTCAAGTCTCCATGTTGTGTTACATCCAGCCGATTTCTGTTTTTTACCAGTAAATCATTTACAGCACTAAATCCACATTCAGCTAAAAATGAAGATGGAAACGATAGCAATAGTTTTCTTGCACATTCGGTTGAATTTGGGTATTTCATTTCTGTTTCCTCACAAAGCCATGCCATCGCTCCTTTGATATTAAATAAAGCTTTAACTGACTCATCATTTTGCAATTCTGCGAGTTCTTCTTGATACAGCATATTTGATATATCAGACAAATCCACGAACATTGGCTGCATCATCCATGTTGGGAAATCAATTTGTTTTAAATCAGAAACTCTTTCTTTTAAATCAGCCGATAGAATATTCAAATGATTGACAATAACAAGTAAAGCGGTATCAGTTACTTCACATTTTTGGAGCCAATGAAACTGTTTAAAGTTTTTATTGTTAATATGTTTCTGACATAACTCAATATTGGTAATGAAACCAAATTTCTTTGCTTTTGCATCGACAAGACTTTTATTTGTTCCTTGAAGTTGCTTATTTAATATATTTAGTTTTTCAAAGATATCAGCTAAATAACTCACAAATGCTTTACCATCTATTGTTAACAAATACTTCATTTCAGGTTTGTCGCTTAAAAAATCACTAAGAGTATCAACCAGTCCCATAAATCTTTTCAAACAGTTTCCTTTAGATAGCCATCTTACTTCAGTATGAAGTAAAAGTCTCACATGGTCTTCATTTTGTTCTTCACAAAATAGCTTGAAAAGATGCTCACATTTGGCACTAGCTTTAAAAGCATTAACACACTTTATTACTGTATGTAATACTTCATTCAGAACAGGTGAGATGTTTTTAGCTACCAAGTTTTCCCTATGAATAACACAATGCACAAGAATCATTTCTGGATTCGCATCTTTCATCAATTTTAAGCAGCCATTTTTCTTGCCCATCATATTGGGAGCACCATCTGCAGTACAAGATGTTATATTTTTCATTGGTATATCATTGACATCTAAGTAGTTTTTTAGCTTATTATATATATCTTTGGAGGTAGTGGTGCTTTCTAATCTTTTACAGAACAACATTTCTTCAGCAAAATGTCCTTTATCAATATATCTTACATAAGTTATCAATACTGCCTCACTGTCTCTCAAAGTTGATTCATCCATTTGCAAGGAAAATTTTCTTGTTTTCAGCTTTCAATAAGTTGTTTTTCAATATCCTCACTCATTTCATCTATTCTTCTGCTAACAGTATTGTTACTGAGTGGCATAGCTTTTACAACTTTGTCATCTTTTTCAAGAACCGTTTTAAGAAATGCTGATATTGAAGGTTTTATTAAATTCTCTCCTATAGTGTGATTTTCTCCAGTTTTAGCGATGAATAAAGAAATTTGATAACTAGCCTCAAGAACACGATTATTAGTTGAAGTATGAGCAGTAAATAGAGACTTTAATGTTGTTCTTTTTTCAAAATTTTTCTTTAAAGTTTTAAAGTAACTCAAATCTGAATTAATACGAGCACTATGTTTTGCCTTCAAATGCGACCTCGTTTCATTGATTTGTTGGTCAAGCATTGCTGGCATAAAAGACAAAAAGGAATCCGCTCATCGTGAACAGCAGGTATGAACCCAAATTTTAAATATTCCTCTGAATATTGATGAGTTTTTTTCTTGCTTGCACCACTCATTTTACTATGGGCTATAAGAAATAAAAATAAGATCAATTAAAAACTAATATTAAAATATGTGTTAAAATATATTCAATGTGACATAGAGTAAACGTATACTAAAAATTCATATTTATTTAAATGCATATAACACATTTATTACACTACCACCGCAAATCAAAAGGTATCTATATTTTTTCCACTTGACAAAATTTTCTGGAAAGTTATGCTTTTAAAATTAAAATTGTCATGCATGCACTATTATAGCCCCAATAATATTTATAAAATATTAGTGCTTTCTAGCCTCGATGCAAGAAGTACTTAATAAAGAGTTTAATATTGATAAAAATAAAATCAAATACTTACCAATTATATCTATACTATATATATGTATATTTATTAAATCAACTAGCTTTTACAACAGTTTTGACTGACACTTATTTCAAATTAACACCAACTGAATGATGTGAAACACTACAGAAGTTGTGATGGGCCAGTTAGGTGAGAATAACTTTGTTGTTTAGCGAGTTTTTAAAACGTCCGGGGTTCCCCGTGGCAGACGGCACGCTCCGCGGGGAACCCAGGACGAAGTCTACTTGACGACGCCAATCACCCAGTTGATATTTTGGTCTCATCAAACGAAATTATACTTAATAATTATTTACCGCAATTATTTAAGAATTGCATTTTTTGTTAAATTTGGCACCGATATCTAGCATTGCATTTAAATGGCCCGGGGCGAAAGAGTTAAAGTCGTGTCGAGTCCATTTTCAAATTGCCCCCCTTAACTATCGAATTGCCCCCCTGTGGGGCGTGGGCCTCACGTTGGGAAACACTGGTCTAGACTGACATATGCTGGTGCAGTGGATAAAGTATTGACCTGGAATGCTGAGGTCACCAGTTCAAAACCCCAGGCTTGCCTGGTCAAGGCACATATGGGAGTTGATGCTTCCTGCTCCTCCCCCTCTTCTCTTTCTTTCTTTTTCTCCTCTCTGAAATGAATAAATAAAATCTTTTTTAAAAATTTAAAAATAAAGTTGGTCTAAAGAGTAAATTAATCTTGTAATTCTGATTTAAAGTACAGTTGAGTAAGTGATTTAGGATTGAGATTTTAAACTGAAAGTTTCTTAATTGATAAAGTGTTTTGACATTTGAGATATCTTGTGATTTTCCATATTTATCATTTAAATTTAGTTAAACAGCAATTACTTTCAGTTTGTTAGTTGAGGTAGTTTAAAGGGATAGAAAATATATTAAAATTTCTAAAGTAGTTTAATGGAGTTCAGCTTGCTACATTAATAAGCAGAACCAAACACAAAGGCCCCTTAAAAGTGATTTATTTTTTAATTTATTGGGATGACATGGGTTGCCTAATCATAGAAGTTTCAAGTATACAACTCAATTTAACCCCATCTACGCACTACTACATCACGCCCCCTCCCAGCAAAGTCTTTCTGCCCATCTTCCTCCACTCTGCCCCTCCTCCAACCTACCGTCCTCCCCTCTCCCTCTGGCTATTGCTACCCTGCTGTCTGTATATATGTGTTATGTATATATGTTTTAGGTAATCCTTTCACCTTCTTTGATCCACTCTACTCTTCCCCTTCCCTCTGACAGCTCTCCTTCTGGTCCCTGTGACCCTGCCTCTGTTTCTATTTTGTCCTCAGTTGATTGTATTCATTAGATTCCACATATAAGTGAGATCATATGTTAATCGTCTTTCTCTGACTGGCTTATTTCACTCAGCACAATAATCTCCAGGTCCATCCATGCTGTTTCCAAAGGTAAGATTTCCTTCCTTTTTATGGCCACATAGTATTCCATTGTGTAAATGTACCACAGCTTTTTGTCTGCTCATCCAATGATGGACATTTGGGTGGTTTTGAGATCTTGGCTATTGTAAACAATGCTGCAATGAACATAGGGGTGCATTTCTTCTTTTAAATTAGTGTTTTGAGATCCTCAGGATATATTCTTAGAAGTGGGATAGTTGGATCATAAGGCAGATCCATTTTTAATTTTTTGAGGAATCTCCATACTGTTTTCCACAGTGGCTGCACAAGTCTGCATTCCCACCAGCAGTGTGGGAGGGTTCCCTTTTCTCCACAACCTCGCCAGCACTCTTGTTTGTTGATTTATTGATGATAGCCATTCTGACAGATATGAGGTGATATCTCATTGGTTTTTTTAAATTTGTATCTCTGTAATGATTAGTGATGTTGAATATTTTTCTACATATATATTCTCTTTGGAGAAGTGTCTGTTCATGTCCTTTGCTCATTTTTAAATTGGATTGTTTGTCTTCCTGGTGTTGAGTTTTATATCTTAAAAGTAATTTTTAAAATTCAGGCCCTGGCCTAAAAAATAAATAAATAGAACAACAAATGGATGTTTCTCTCCCTCCCCCTCACTAAAATAAATAAATAACTTTTAAAAATTAATTAAATTCACTATACTCATGAATGCAATAATAGGTGTCATATGAACCTAAGCTGAGGTTTTGACTGTTGTGTCAATACAGCAAATGCTAATTTTTATAAACTAAGGTGGTCTGCTGAGTAGTCATACTTCATACAGTAGTTGGAGTCACGTTTATATGGAGAGAGTTGATTACAGAGGTAATTTAGAGTTAGACTCTCAGCTCTTTAGTGCAAGACTGACTGCCAGGCTCTGGATTTTTTCATTTATTTTTAGTTTGCTTTGTTTTGACAATGAGGATACTGAAATATTCCGAGAAGGAGACTGACATGTGGGAAGTATTATTTTAGGAAGGTCTATTGGATAAATCATTTCTAAAAAGTGCAGGGCCATAATTAGGTCTTCAGTCAAATGGTTTCTATTGCTGCTACATTTGTCTGGTCAATACATCTTAAAAATAACTGCGACATACTATCACAAGGAATAAACAGCCAGAGTGACATCCCCATAGCCCTGCTGGAGCCACTGTGGCGGCTTCCAGTGGTGGAAAATATAGGCAGAAAGGCGTCTACAAAATCACGTTAACACTGCACATGTTGGAACTGGGGGCCCCAAATGTGGTTATGGTGGGAATGCAAACTAAAGCCCATGTAAAAGCAGGGTGACCTGCCATCCTGTCCTATGGGGAGTCATGGGCAGAGACACAGCAGTCATAGTACAATAAGAACCACAGAATTAATTGCAAAACAGAGTAACTCTTTACTAGGTTTTCATGACCAGAGCCCAAGGAAGGTTCCCTGGGTGACTGAAAGCAAACTCCTCCAGTCCTCATTCTGTCCCCATCCTCCAGATCCCACATTCAGTTGTCCCTCCATCAGGGTGGACTCCCTGCCTAGTCCTGCCTTCTTCATCCCCTCTGTGCGCCTTCTGGATCTGTTTGTCTGCACTTCCTCAGCGATGCTCTGCCCTTTTGCAAGAAAGCCCTGTGGGCCCCTCTGCTTCTCTGGTTCCTTCCCTTCCTTCCCTTACCTGGAGAACTGGGTCCAGCTAGGAGTCTTTCTCAGGCCCAAGGGAGGAAGTCCCAGGCCATCCAGGTCACACTGGAGCTCCTGGGGCAGGTGGAAGGTGCACAGGCCATTATAGCACTTGCAGCGGTGACCACTGAGCCCATGGGGGAAGGTGAGGTCTTTAAGAGGCAGCTCATGGTGCATTTGGTGACAGGGCACCGTGCAGGTGTTGAAGAATGTCCCAGCTCGGGCACTTTGAGAACCTTGTTAAATTACACAACACAGAATTGTAAAAGCTCTGACAATTTTAAGCTAAAATGACCTTCAGGTTCATCTGTCTCCGCTCACCAGTGAAGAAACCAGAGGCTGTGAATGGCCACCCCGGGAGATAGTGGGGCTGAGCAGCATCAGGACCCAGCCACAGACAGGCGGGCAGGGAACTTGTGGGTCTGGATGTCACTCACTTCCTTCCACTGTGGCAAAGGTGGTTATTCTGGAGGTGGAGAAGCGGGGGACACACAAAGTAGACCGCTGCAGTGCTGGGCATGCACACCTAGCTAGTGGGGGTGCAGAGCAGTGCTGGGTCACCTCCAGTGACAGCCTGGAACCCACGCCTGTGCCACAGCATCAGGAGCCCACTGTCCTCACCATGCTCATCAGTAGCTGTGTGACATCGGCTGCTTACAGCTGTTTAGACCTTGGTTTCTCCCCTACACCCCAAGCCTCCATCAGTCTGAGTTACTTTGAATTCAGAACAGTAGGGCAGATGTGGCGTTCCGAGGGTTATTTCCTACCCGGCAGGAGCACATCTCCTCAGTGACTCAGCCCCTCTTCCACTGACTGTGCTAATGCCTCTCCAACTTTGCCCCTGTCTTTGCTGAGTGGGGACCCCCACTGGAGATTTGTCACTCCCACCGCAGAGTCCGTCCTAGGTTCTCCCTTGCTGTGGCGCTCTGTCCCTTTCTCTCCTCCTCAGGGAAAGGTTAGAAACCAACCGAGCTGGGTCATCTGGGAGCTGGGTCATCTGGTCATCTAGTCTCCTGTTTTATGGTTCTCACTTCTCAGTGGTCAATTCCCTCACTAAGACTTCGTTTTCCTTTCTGACGAGGTGGGAGAAGAAGACCCAAGTCTCAGAAGTTTTTCTACAGTGATTTTCAGAAATTATTTTACAGTCTCAGTCCAGGCCCAATCAAGATATTAACCCTTAGCACCAACCATGACATAAAAAGCGAGCATGTTTCTGGGAACTGGAACTTCTCTCTAGAGTGAGAGAATTGGCTCACACAGCTGGGGTCTGGCAAGTCCCAAGACTGCAGGGTGGCTGTGCAGACTGGAGACTCAGGTCAGAGTTGATACTTCAGCCTTGAGTCTGAATCTCTTAGCTGTAAACTCAGGATGGGTCTTTCTCTTGCAGTCTTGAGAAGAATTCCTTCTACTTGAGGAAACCTTGGGCTTTGCTCTTAAGGCCTTCAACTGATTAGATGAAGCCCACCCACACCTGGAGAGTCATCTGCTTTATTCAAAGTCTACTCAGTTAATCACATCTCTAAAGTACCTTGACAGCAATATTAGATTGGTGTACAGTCAAACAGTTGGGCATCAAAGCCGGACAAATTGACACATAAAATTAACCATCACACATTCCATTTCTCTTGGTGTTTACTGGGAAGAAAAAAAACAATCATGATCAGACAACACATAAGAATCGAACATTAACTTGTACACAATCTCTTCTGTGAAGGAAAGGGAAGGTCAGGACATCTCGCGTGCTATTGTCTGTGGTTTCAGAAAACAATGTGGCTTCAGCTCCACAGCCTGGCAGATGTTTGCTTCATACTCAGGAGGCACCACATGGGGCCCAGCTCCCAGATGCTGTCACCCACTAAGGACAGCTCCAGGAGTGAACTTGGGCGAGGAGAAGGGATGGAGGATGTGTGGGCTGCTTTAGACAGGGCGGTCCAGGGTGTGACACTTCCGTTTGGATCTTAGTGAGGAGAAGGTATTGTCTGTGTGAAGACATTGGGCAGAGTCAGCTAAGGACATGAAACTGTGAGCAAGACTTGGGCCCTGTCTTCCAGGAGTGTGCCTTGGGGAGACTGACCTGCAGACCACAGGCATGTCCAGCTGTTGCTGCTCTGACAGGAGCGGACCAGGGTATATGGGGAAAAAAGATGCAGCTTCCCAGAGCTAGGACGTAATTCCAAGATCCAGAAGCAAAACATTAAATAACATCACTGGCATTTTAGATGAAGATAGACACAAGTATATAACAGAATAGGCCGTGAAACTTCCCTAAATTTTTTGAGATTGCCAAGACATTTCATGATGCTGGTGGACTGAATCAAGGGAGGGCTCAGACCATTCCCTTGGAATACCTGTTCCGCACTCTCAGTGATGTGCATCTCCCTGTGCTCTGTTGTTGGAGAGTTTTTAGATGGGAATGTTGGAGAAGCTTTTGTAAAACTTTCTCTGATGGACAAATGTGCCAAGGGCAACAGAGTCAGGAAAGGGATGCTCGAGGTGACACATTTGAGCAGTCTTGAAAGATGAACTCAATTTCAGCTCACAGATAAATCAGAAAAGGCCGAGTGCAGGAAAAGCCTGGGTTGTGTAAATACAGAAAAACAAGAGGATCATCATAGTGCTTGCTTCCTTGCTTCTGTCTGATTTTTAAGTGCTACCACCAAATCAAGATAAACAGCAGGGCAGAGTATCCGTGTGCTTTTGAAGTTACCACATTTTCCCATGTATAAGACACACTTTAATTTTGGGGCCCAAAATTTGAAAAGAAATGTATTACATAAAATTATTGAACTCAAGTTTTATTCACCATAAAATTCATACAACTCCTCATCACTGTCAAAACTCCCATCTATCAGCTTGTCCTCATTTGTGTCTGATGACGAATCACTGTCTTCATATATTGCCTCATCTGCAGTTCCATCTATGGCATTTGAAATGCCACACTTTTTAAGTGACTTGACAATGATCTCAATCTTGATATGATCCCAGGATCTTTTCACCCAGGTACAAACTTCTCCTATAGTTGGTTCCTTCACTCTTCCTGCTGGTGTCGAATTGTTCCCAGAAGACTTCATCCATTGGTTTCATTCATCTCTCATGGCAACTTTGAAGGGTTTGTTAATACTGACATCAAGTGATTGGAGCTGGGATATTAAGCCTCTAGGTATGATGGCAAGTTTTGTTTTTTGCTCTGCAGCAGTTTTCTTTGTGTTTTTTGTTATGTGTGCCCTGAACTGATCAAGCACTGATAGGGCAGGTTTGGATAAGAGCCCACGTGATCTTCTCTAAACTTTCTCAAACCAGATCTTCATCCCATCCTGATCCATTCAACCCTTGTCATGAACGTGGACAATCACTTCTCTAGGAATGTCTTCTTCTGGCATTGTTTTGTGTTTGAAAATCAGCATAGGAGGCAGCTTGGTTCCATCAGCACAACAAGCTAGAACAACTGTATCATGGCTCTTTTCATGTCCACTTGTCTTCACAGTTACAGTTTTCACCCCCTTCTTATCAACAGTTCTGTTACTTGGGACATCAGATTGAAGGGGGACTTTGTCCACACTTGCAATCTGTTCCAATTCAAACTGATGTGTCTTCTGACATTGAATGACAAAATGATGAAATTCAAGGACCTTCTGCTCATAGCTTCCAGGCATCTTTTGGACAAGTATGGTGCGTGTACGCATGCTTAGTCCATTCTGTTTCATGAACCTGAAGCACCAGTTGTGTCCTTTGAAATCAGTAACTTCTTTTTCATCAGCAATTCTTCTTGCCCATCTTTGTGGGCACAAGAATTTCAATTGCCCTTTGCTCTTCAATCCGTCTCTTCAATCCCCTCTCTAAATCAGGCCATTTTGCTGACCTGCCTACATGGACTTCTTCTGCCGTGGTTTTCAGTAGGGTTTCTTCTTCCCGTAGCCAGTCTCAGATTGATTTCTCAGTTGGAGGAGAACCAAACTTACGTTCAGCAGCACAATTTCTATTCACTTTTGCAAACTGGATCACTTTTAACTTGAATTCAGTACTGTACGAAAATCTTTTCTGAGCCATTTCTGGGCAGAACATGGCCAAACGTAACCTTCTGTAATATACTGGTAACAAGTTCGAAACAATGAGCGCAAAGACAACAAATGCGAAAAAGCGGGAAATGCAAGTAAAAAAAATCTACAACCACTGTATAAGATGCATCCAGTTTCTAAACCCCAAATTTTTTAAAAATAGGGTGCATCTTATCCATGGGAAAAATACTGTAAATAGATAGGACAAGAGGCATATTCTAAGTGCAAAAGTCACCTGGGCTTGCACCCACCACAGTTCTCATTGATAAAATGCTGAGACCTTGTTTGCAGAGGCTTCTTGCCGAAGCACCAAGGCCTCTGAGCAGACTCACATGGTCACTAATACCTCAACAAGTTTCTGGTTTCTAGCTGGCTTATTTGAATCAGAAAAAGACACTCCTGTCTTCTTGGGGAGTTGGTCTCAAGTGCAGATACTGTTAGAGTTAGAAGAAGGAACTTTGCTGCCACCTGCTGGCCATGTGTACAATACTTTTGAGGGTCTGTAAATTGCATCTCTCAGATGTTTGCCTGCCACCCAGTTTGGGCTGGAATTGCCCAGTGGATTCCCTACAAAGGACAGTACAGTTTCCTGAGCGCTATTGTTGATATAAGACTTATTTTAGAAGATACCAAGAATGCACTTATATGATCTTGCTTAGGGTCTCTATGCTCGTTGATCAGAGAGAAGGTCAGAGAGTAAAGGAACAAATGACAAAGGTATATGTAGGGAAATAAACCCCCAGAGACCAAAGTGAATCAATCTAGAATTTACATTAAAATCCTTCCACCATTTTTACCTGAAATTAAACTGCTTACTATAATTGTCCTCATTTCAGGGTTCATCACCCTGTGAGTGAATTCCATAGGCTTTGGTCACTATGTTCTACTCCCCCCCCAAAGAATTCCCTGGGTTTTTTATTACCTTATGGGAGATGATACCCAAATGGCTGATCTTTGAAGTACAGGAAGCTGAGAGAATGACTCAAAAATGGCATCTAGTACCTTGATCGCATAATGATTCTCAACGCATATTCTATTATTTGAGTCATGCACATCTCACCAACTTGCCCACCAGCTGAGACACAGCCCTTACTTAGGCCATTGCATTACAGGACTGTAAGGCCCTGACTTGTGCTGCCTGTGCCATCTCCTGAGCGCTGCCCCTGGCTCCAGAGCAGGCAGTCTCCCTCTCAGCAGGACTGTTCTTGCTCCTTGACCCCCAGTTGGCATCACTCTACAGTAACCATCCTTTATGTGAGCCCAGGGGCTGGCAAAATTTTTCCATAAAGAACCAGATAAATATTTCGGGCTTTGTAGACCACATGGGCTCTGTCACAACTCAACCCTGCCGTGGCAGAGTGACAGCAGCTGTGGAGGACTGTGGTAAGGGGAGGGGGCTGGGAAGACTCAGTCACCAGCAGGTGGCAGTCTGGACCCACCCCCTAGCTGTGTGTAGGGTGCCGCAAATCTTCTTTTCCATATACCTGTCTTGAACCATGTTTTTCAATAAATACACTTTTTTTTTTTTTTTTGGTGAAATATGGGAAACATTAATCAACAAGTATTGCGCATCTGCTATGAGTCAAGCTTGGTGGTGGGGGTGGGGCGAGCAAGAAAGCCCTTCAGTTCTCTGTCTGAATCGCCTTGAAGAAGTAAACGTCTCACATGATAACAGTTCCTCTAATGGACATGTGGTGTTAGAACAGCCGAGCATTATGGGGCAGGATTTTAATGGCAGCACCTTAAAGCACAGGGTCCATCCTACTTGGTTTGCCCCATGGCCTCATGAAGTGAGCGATGGAGAGGCACCTCGTTGAATTTGGCTGGACACCGTGTTCCTTCACACCTTAGCCATTTCCATTCCACTGAGAAGCAGGGGGCTGTTTACGAACAGGGTTCTGTGCTCCAAAATTCACATTCGGTAAAGATTAGTCTAGCTCTGCCAGGTTTCTCTTTATGTTTTGCAATGCCAAGAGAGACAGTTTTGTTTTCATGTCATGTGGATAAATATATTTTGAGTGTGTGCAGATGTTCTAGGAGCTGGGTGTCTAATAATGAACCATCAGAACAAGTCCCTGCTGTATACACCATAGAAATGATTCCCAATTATAGGCAAGCCTTCGGAAGCTAAAAGGACTACTTCCTGTGGTCACAAAACTAGATGGTGACAGGTTGTCAGTGCAGACTGTGGGGACCCCTGCCGGCCACCTCACAGCACCACTGTGCTCTTGGCTTTCACACAGGTACCCGCAAGATGGAATACAAGGGCAGCAGCTGGCACGAGACCTGCTTCGTCTGCCACCGCTGTCAACAGCCCATTGGAACCAAGAGCTTCATCCCTAAGGACAACCAGAATTTTTGTGTGCCCTGCTATGAGAAACAGTATGCCTTGCAGTGTGTCCAGTGCAAAAAGGTATCTGATTCTGCCCCAGGCCTTACACACTTGAGCCAGTTTGGCTCTTTCTGAGAGATGCCAGCTGTGAGCCTTGAACAGGTGAAAGTTATGCCCCTCGCACCTGCATCCCATAATTCTGATGTTGTTCTGCACATCGGGTCCATCAGTCACGCAAGCACAGTTGTGATTTGAGATTTAAAAAGTCCTTTATCCCTTCCTTCTTTTGGACCATTTCCAAACATTTCTCATTTATGACTTGATGTTAAGGAGAACTTATTATTCCAAAGCTATCTTTATTATACTGCTCTCCTTGAAGCCAGAACCCAAGGCTAAACTTAGTGAGAGGGAGGGAGGAGAGGAAGGAGGGAGGGAAAAGTAAGGGGAGAAGGCTCACCCCTCGGGTAGGGGCAGAGTATGAATGACTTATCCAGTGGGCGGCGTGCTGTGTCTATCATGGCTGTTAGGTTAGAGATAGAAAAGGAACCCTGCACCTGTGAGAAGCCTCTCCCTCCTGCCAGCCCTGCCGTCAGTGCCCTCCAGGGTGTACTTGTTTGCTGCAGTGTTCTCTTATACACACTGGCTTGACACTGTGGACTGGGTTGAGTTATGCCCTTCATCGTTGGCCTTGCCCTGGGCAGTGCCAGTTGTAGAACTTGGTGCAGACTGTTTGGCTGCTGCCCTTTCTTGACTGCACTGTGACACCATGTCACCAGCGGGGCAGGACAGCTAGGCTGGAGTGCCCTGCCTGCCTGTGCCTCTTCAGAGGGCAGAGTATTACCCTTTTTCTTTAGCCTTTCTGTTTCTTCCCCTCATTTCCACTTTTTACTACTATTTTGAATTCTGTTTCTCCATTTTCCCTTTTGTGTTGTGCTATTTATGTACTATTTACCCTCTGTCCTTGGATGGCAGCTCACTCCTATGTTTATGTTGGGAATCTTCTCTGCTCTTTATTTTTCTCATTGAGATCCAAGGAGAGTTCACGTCAGCTGTTCTCCATCCTCTGCCACCCCTCCCCCACTCATTGTCCTATTCCATTGTGGAAATGCAGGCACACCTCCTGTGTGCCCATCAGCACATACGCCAGCATTCATGTCAGGTGCGCCTATCCCTCCCACCCTGATAGGCACTCCGGGGCCCGAGGGTACAATGGGGGAAAGGACAGACCCAGTCTGGGTGGAAATGTACTCTGATGTCAAACTTTCAAGGACTATGTGAAGTCATCTGAGGAGTGGGGGACCATGGCGGTGTTTAGGGAGTATTCTCTAAGACAGCTTCACCTGTGCTGAGACATTGACGTTTGCTGAGTGATGCTGGGGAGGAGAGGGCACATGGAATCTCAGTAGAGTGAGGGCCAGGGAGTGTACTCCAGACAAAGGGAACATCTTACACATAAACACCTTCTGTAGCCATGCCAATATATTTTGCATAAATTCTGTTCCTTAGAGGAATGCTTACAGGATGATTATTAACGGCTTATAGTTTAACGAAAAGAATACTGGCTAAAAGGAAGTCCTGAACTCTAGCTCCTCCTTTGTGAGTTCTCAGGCAAGTCAATTTCTATGGGTCTCAGTTTACTCATCTGCAAAATGGAAATAAAATCTGTCTTTATGTAAGGACTGTTATACTTTATGTAAGGACTAAAGGAGGCACTGGGTCCTACAGCAGTGTTAAAATACACTGCCAGACAGTGCTAAGGGGGGTGTTTCCTTCCACTCCCCCATCCACTCTGTCAAGCTCAGACCCGCCAGCTCCAGAGATACCTTACTCAGTTCTATCCTCCATCCATCTTTTAATAGACTATGAAAAGCAACAATATAAAAAGGAAAATAGTAGATCAAACTGAGGTATTAATGGCCAGTTCTGGTCTATCTGGCTTCTTGCAAAGGTTCTAGACCAGGGGTAGTCAACCTTTTTATATACCTACTGCCCACTTTTATATCCCTGTCAGTAGTAAAATTTTTTAACCACCCACTGGTTCCACAGTAATGGTGATTTATAAAGTAGGGAAGTAACTTTACTTTATAAAATTTATAAAACAGAGTTACAGCAAGGTAAAGCATATAATAATAATTACTTACCAAGTACTTTATGTCGGATTTTTGCTAAGTTTGGCAGAATAAATCTTTATAAAACAACTTACTATAGTTAAATCTATCTTTTTATTTATACTTTGGTTGCTCTGCTACCGCCTACCATGAAAGCTGGAACGCCCCCTAGTGGGCGGTAGGGACAGGTTGAACACCACTGCTCTAGACTGGAAGACATATGAGGAGGAAGGCTTTGGGCTTGTTTCCCTGCCGCCTTCTGTGCAGCGGCAGCAGGCACTGGTCTGAGGGGCGCGTCACCTCTTCCACAATGAACAGACCCAGTTGTGCAGGGATCTGTCTGCTTGATGCAGGCTCTGGCCCCCCTCCCAGCACTGCCTCTGCCCATGAGGCAGCACGCTGCTGCCTATGACATGGCACTCAAGTCCCAGCATCCCTCTGTGGGGCTGAGAGCAGATGTCCTAGTACCTGAGTCCCAAGCAGGAAAGCCTGGGTCTGCAGCAGTTGGAGGGGTGAGCCAAGGTGACTGTGATGTCTGTGAAGCAGTTTCTTAGTGACTTTTACACAGAACGGGATGCTTTCTGGATGCAGATCTTGCATCATCTCGTGGCAACGACTGAGGCTAAGGAAGTGTGCGAAGAACAGAGGCCACTGTGCCTCAGGAAACTGACCCTTGCCCTCTTGCCTCCTCCAGCCCATCACCACAGGAGGGGTCACTTACCGGGAGCAGCCCTGGCACAAGGAGTGCTTTGTGTGCACAGCCTGCAAGAAGCCACTGTCTGGGCAGCGCTTCACGTCCCGAGATGAGTTCGCCTACTGCTTGAGCTGCTTCTGCGACCTGTATGCCAAGAAGTGTGCTGGGTGCACCCACCCCATCAGTGGTGAGTGTCTCAGGGACCCCCAGGGTGTACAGCCTCTGCTCTTCTTCATGGAGCCATCTGAAGGTTGAACCTGGTGCATGATTTTAGTGTTTACTGACACACACATGCACCTGGGCAATATTGTGGGTTCAATTCCAGACCCCCACATTGAAGTGAGTCCTACTCTTTTGCTGGTGGAGGGTCTTGCCTTAGATTTGTTAAAAACCCAACAGAGTGTGGTAATGCAAATCGCAGAAATGAGGTGTGCCCGTGTACCTACTGTCTGGGCCTCAGGACGGTTCTATCTGGCTCTCCTCCTGTTACAGTGGACACGTCCACAGGCAACACTTCCTCTTTACCTCACCTGGTCTCTGAAGACCCTGTGAACGGCCTGTTCTCAAGACTTTATTACTTCTGCATTTGGTTCTCTTCTCTCCAGAGCTGCGATCTAGAGCATGTGACAAGCACATAAGCACAGACAATGTTCAGGCTCAGTGGGTACACCGGGTTCTGAGGATGCTCCACAGCAGCCTGGAGACTTTTCCACCACAAGGCCATGGCTGGAGGAGGGCACAGGGCATGTTGTGGGTAGTGCCCTTTCATGTCCCACAAAGGGCTGGGCAAAGTAAGAGCCCCAAATCTGGCTGGCACACTAGGCATCGAACTAAACTATGAAACATGCTGAAAAATTGAGTGTGGGGAGCAGACTAGTCTTGTTAAGTGTTCACCCTGTATTGCCACACAGGGGATGACTAGGCTGGGAGGGAAGAGTGGGAGGTTCCATGACACAGGCTTCCCAACTCCGTGACATTCAGCTGATCCCTGTCAGGGGCAGATGGCAGACACATGCAGTATAAACACAGGGACGGGGCCTGGCTAAACGGCATTCCTGTGCAGCTTCACCATCCACACTCTCCCTGCGCTTGTTTGACTTTCCTTTTCCTCAGGCCTAGAACCAGGTTCACCTAACTCAGCTCACTCACTGGATATAGAAAGTCCCGGGTCCCTAAAATAATTCTCTCTTCTCATGTGTAATCTAAAGCTCATGTTCCCACATGAAATTATAAAGAGAAGCATAGCATCTAAATTTTTCAATGTTAAGATATCCAGTGACAGCCATTTATGTACAGATTTCCCTTGGCAGCACTTAGAAGGAAAAATGAAGTCTACTGCCCTAATGTATTAATCTTTAATGCTCTTCTATAGTAACTTCTGTATAAGTAAATGTTGTAAAATTAAGCTTTATAAAGCAATATAAGCTACATAAAAGCACTTTAAATGTAAAGTCTCAGGTATGTGTGTTAAATTGTAGCACTGTAAAAAAACCAAAACACTAGAAATCTAAACAGAATGAAAACTTGACTCCAAAGGAGGAGAGTTAATTGTCTGAAACACAGATATTAATGCTTAGAAACCTACCGAGAAATTTTAAAATTGCAACAAATATGTACTTCTAGCTAGATTCCTAAACAATTCTATGAGGTTGTAAGTCTAGATTAAATTTCTAATATATCCTGGCCCTGGCTGGTTAGCTTAGTCAGTAAGAACGTTGTCCCGAAATGCCAGTGTTGCAGGTTCCACCCCTAGTCAGGGCACATACGCAGAGCAGCCAATGAGTGCACAACTAAGTGGAACAACAAGTGAATGCTTCTCTCTCTCTCTCTCTTCCTTTCTCTGTCTTAAATCAATTTAAAAAAAGCACACACGCCCTGGCTGGTTGGCTCAGTGGTAGATCGTCGGCCTGGCGTGCAGAAGTCCTGGGTTTGATTTCCGGCCAGGGCACACAGGAGAAGCGCCCATCTGCTTCTCCACCCCTCCCCCTCTCCTTCCTCTCTGTCTCTCTCTTCCCCTCCCGCAGCCGAGGCTCCATTGGAGCGGGGATGGCCCGGGCGCTGGGGATGGCTCCTTGGCCTCTGCCCCAGGCGCTAGAGTGGCTCTGGTCGCAACAGAGTGATGCCCCAGAGGGGCAGAGCATCGCCCCCTGGTGGGCAGAGCATTGCCCCTGGTGGGCGTGCCGGGTGGATCCCGGTTGGGCGCATGCGGGAGTCTGTCTGTCTCTCTCCGTTTCCAGCTTCAGAAAAATACAAAAAAAAAAAAAAAAAAAAAAAGCACACACAAAAAACCAAAACCACTTCTAGTAGATCCTTACTTAGTACTTTTTTTAAATAGAATTTAAATGATTTTTGTAACTAAATTTGAAATAATACTTTCCAACTTTCTGTGCAGAGATGCTTAATTCAGTGTTCATATTTGCCAATTTGCTTACTACCAATATTTATTTGTAACTCCAATACCAAACTCATAGCACTTCCATGGTCACTGGCAGACGACCCACAAAGTAGGGTGAGAATTGGAGTCCCCAGACATGGATGTTTGCCGGTCAAGGTGGAGAAGGTGACACTCTGCCTTCTTGTTCCAGCTTATATTGGAAATAGGGGTCCTTTTCCTGACCTGTTCAGTGCCATGTTTTTTGCATTTCTGGTGCTTTCTGTTGGCATTTTTGCTGTTTTTAAGTGCTTCCCCCCCACTCCCGCATGGGTAGTGCTGAAGTGTTGTCTGCTCCTGAGCCCAGGAAGGCTGTGAGGCACCTTATGTATGAGCTTCCTTCAGGCTTGAGTTGTGTCACTGTTGGCTGTAAGTTCATTGTTAATGAGTCAACAATACGTATTAAATAAGGTGTCTTTGAAAAGAAATAAACATAATGTAGGGTTCTGTATTGATGGTGGAAATAGTATAAGCCGAGGCTTATAGGAACCTAAAAAACCCTGTGCTTCTCTTAGGAGCAGGGGTTCAGTATGTGCTAATTCAGTGATCACAGTGACTTTATAGAACAACTATCTCAAGTGATGAGAATTAACTGCACATCCATCTTGCCCTTAGGAGAATTTGTTCCCCGTGGCTATCTTTGGATCTCTCACCTATCACTTGCTCCCTCTGCTGTCATTTTAAGGCAATAGTGGAGCTTAGAAAAATAGGCTTTCCACCTGGGAAAACGCTCACACACTAACATTCTTTTAAATCCTCTCCTGCCAGTGCACCTCCTTGCCCCAGAGCCACAACATAGCAGGACCTATCCAAGGAAGGAGAAAGGAGAAACATGGAATGGTAGAAGTGCTGGGGCTTCCTAGCTGCCCCTTGGCTTCTCAGTTAACTCAAGAGTGCTGAAAAGAAAAAGAAGTATAAGCATACCGTGGAGATATTGCGGGTTTGGTCTAGACCAGCGGTTCTCAACCTGTGGGTCGCGACCCCGGTGGGGGTCGAATAACCAAAACACAGGGGTCGCCTAAAGCCATCAGAAAATAGACCACCACAGTAAAGCAGGTATCATGATAAAAGAAGTTGTAATCCTTTTGCTGGTGGAGGGCCTTGCCTTCACATCTGTGAAACTCAGTAAAGGGCAGTAAAACAAGGTCTGCCTGTGTCTTCCAGCTGTTCTAAAGCCCTTACCCCTAAGTCAAGTTAAAGTGTTGCTTAAACCACTGCCCTTCAAACTTGGCTGCATATTCAAAATACCTGGGGAGCTTTAAAAATGACTACCTGGGTAAGATTTAACTGGCCATGACCTGGAAGTCTTAAAAGCAGAAAAGTTTGAAACCCACTGGCCTAAATCACTAGTTTGGTTCTGCCTCAGAGATAGGGCCTGGGCTTTGTTGGTCTTCCATAGCCCTTATGAGTCTAGGATTAGAGGTAATCAAATAACAAAATGGTTATTTAGTGTAACTCTTATTCTTTTACTTTTACTTTTACTTTTTTTTTTTTTAGCAAGAGAGTGAATGGGAGCGACAGGAAGGAAGAGATGAGAAGTATAAACTCATAGTTGCGGCACCTTAATTGTTCATTGATTGCTTCTCATATGTGCCTTGCTTGACCAGGGGGCTCCAGCAGAGCCAGTGACCCCTTGCCTAAGCCAATGACCTTGGGTTTCAAGCCAGTGAACACTGACATGATCCCACATTCAAGCCGGTGACCCTGCATTCAAGCTGGTGACCTCAGGCCTTTGAACTTGCACCTCAGCTTCCCAGGTTGACACTCTATCCACTGTGCAACCACGGGTTAGACAGCTTAACTCTTCTATTAAAACTGTAAGATATTTAGGAAAAGAGTTGAAAATTGTTGCTAGCATAGCAGAGGTGCTGTGGCATTGGAAAGAGAACTTGCATTGCAGGACAAATTGAAGTCCCAATCCTGTCACTACCTAGCTGAGGGGGATAAGCTCTGAGGCCTCAGGTCTCCCTCATGTAAAAAGGTTTAATGCCTAACATCAGCCTCATCAATTAAGGTACAAAAGCAAAACTGTTCAATGAATTACAGACTTCTCATGGTAGGCTGAGATCTCAAACTATCAGAAATGGAGTAATCAGAGTGGTTGTTTTTAATATGGTAGATTGAACCTTTATTTCTGGAAAGAACTCTTTGTAATTAGAATTCATTGATCTAAATTTCATCAAAATTGATTGCAACTTTAAGATAATTATGAATTTGATTTCACTTTATTTCAGAGGGCTCAGTGGCAGTACACACAACTATACTGTAATAAGCAGTCCATGTGCCAGAAACATTGGATGAGAACTGGTCATCAAACAAGAGTCAGACACTCTAATTGAAATGTGTTCCTTTTCATTGTTTAAAATATAAGAGTTTTCTCTATAGCCCACGTCTTCATAAGCTGCTCTCACCTCTTAGTGCCTCCTTCCACCAGTCTCACTGCACCTCCTACCCAGCTCCCACCACCTTAGCTCTGTGCTCTGCAGCTTGTCTCATGACAGCCCCTCACACACACAGATCATTTCTTCTGTGAGGTCTTTCCTGACCATTCCAGAGAAAGTTAACATTTTTCTCTTCAAAATCCCTTTTAGCACTTGATTCATTAAATCGAGACGGGAAATTAGCTCCTCGTCTCAGTGAGTTTCATTCTGGTGGGAAACTAATGTACACAATATGCTCTTTATAATTATACTGTTATCATACAGCTTAGGAGCCAGTGTATGCATGTTCCTGCACTCCTCAAGGCTCTGCATGATGTCTGATGTTCACATGGATCCCAATACCCAGCAATCACACTCTGAACTGGGTCAAACCAGAATCCCTTTTCCAGTCCTGGTACTGAGTCTGACTGGTGAAACACCCTTCCTCTTTTCACCAGTGTCACTTTTTCTCTGTCACTAGGAATTGGCGGCACCAAGTACATCTCCTTCGAGGAGCGGCAGTGGCATAACGACTGCTTTAACTGCAAGAAGTGCTCCCTGTCCCTGGTGGGCCGAGGCTTCCTCACAGAGAGGGATGACATCCTGTGCCCCGACTGTGGGAAAGACATCTGAGTCAACACAAACACTGCGACGCACACGGGCATACAGACTGTCCTCCTCAGCCAGGCAGCCCTGTGTCTGGCGTGCACCAGCCACACTGAGACTTCCCCTGCTTCTCAGTGGTATTCCCGTCGGTTCACACCCTTTCATTCTTTGTACTAGTTCAGCCCCAGGGAAGGAGGAAACCTCCATGGAAACTTAAGGTGGGAAGATGGTTTTGATCAAGCAAGACAAATCCAAGTGCCAAAATCCTTTTAAATATCTTTATAAATGTATCTTTCACTGTGTACTCAATATTTAAGTGCAATTAACATGTCACGGACTTGCAAGCTTTCCAAACTACATAAGGTAATGAAGAGTTTGTATTTACAACTGTAACCTTCTGTAAGGTCTACAGCAGGCGTCCCCAAACTACGGCCTGCGGGCCGCATGCCGGCCCCCTGAGGCCATTTATCCCCCCCCCCCCCCCCGCAATTCCAGAAGGGGCACCTCTTTCACTGGGCGGGGGTCAGTGAGAGGAGCACTGTATGTGGCGGCCCTCCAATGGTCTGAGGGACAGTGAACTGGCCCCCTGTGTAAAATGTTTGGGGACCCCTGGTCTACAGCAAGGTTATATGGCTTACAGTAGAGTTATCCAGGTGCAGGGTGTAAAGTAATGATTACACATGAAGGTTCTAAGTACAAACAACACTTTATTGCACGTTCCATGAGTCACTGTCTGATGTGTGAGCTCTGGTGGGCTAGGTCAATGTGGACTAAACTGTATGACACCTTTTACTTAAAAGCCTTCAGTTAGCACCATGGCCTCTTCCTTGCTCCCTTCTCTTTGTTTCCCGCCCCCAAACTCTCTTTCTCTGCATGTGACATAGTTACACAAACCCCAGATATGAGCCGTGACAATGGAGGCAGTTCAGGGTCCCTCAGAGCTCCAAGCTCTCCCATAGTCGAGGATCTTGCACTGACCTGCCTTCTCTCCCAGAAAGTGAAGGATTGCAAAAGGACATGAGCACCTTGAGGCCAGAGATGATATCTTGTTCATCTGGACATTCTCAACACCTATGCAATTTAGGGCACACTGGGAGCCTCTCAGTATTTCTGAAAAGAAAGAGAAAAAAGAGAGATCACTGCCATGTGATAACACTCTATACTTTGCCTAGAAAGTATAGATCTAGCATCGTTAGTTATTTTGCCAACTTCTACTTCCTAATATAATAATAAAAGTATTCTTGCAAATGTGCTTTTTAAAATAAATATATCAGAATCCTAAAAAAACAAACAAAAGTAATATCTTTCCAAATGTTATTTTGGAATATCTTACCTATTCCTTATAAAACCACAGACACACTAGACATATTCAATCTTAAATTACCCAACTTGCCAAAAACAGTAAAGATCTTGGCGGCGAGCAATTTAGAGGGGACCAGTAACAAAAGGGCAGACCAGAGGTTCAACAGAGAAAACCAGGAAAAGAAAAGCCCTTGGGGTGACCCTCACCCCTGGGAGCCTGAAGATGACAAGCATGGACTGGGTTGCTACCATGCAGGAGCAATCAGAGAGATGTGGAGCCTACTTGAAAGCACTCTCCAAGTTGTATACAGCAGTGGTCCCCAGTGATCCCCGGGCCACGGACCGGTACCAGTCCACAGAGAAACAATAAATAACCTACATTATTTCCATTTTACTTATATTTAAGTCTGAACGATGTTTTATTTTTAAAAAATGACCAGATTCCCTCTGTTACATCGTCTAAGACTCACTCTTGACGCTTGTCTCGGTCACGTGATACATTTATCTATCCCACCCTAAAGGCCGGTCCGTGAAAATATTTTCTGACATTAAACCGGTCCATGGACCAAAAACAGTTGGGGACCACTGGTATACAGGAGTCCTATTTGCTGAAAGAGCTTAGGCAGAATCTCCAACCTGGCTGAGTACATATTATGAACATGTTCAAAGACCTAAGGAAACCATGTTTAAAGGATAAAAGGAACATATAACAATCATCAATCAGCATGAGAACACCAATAAACAGGTGAACATTAAAACAGTCAAATGTAAATTGTGGAGTCTAAAAGTACAATAACCAAAATGATAAATTCACAAAAGGAATGTGAGCTAGGAGGAGAAAAAAAATCAGTGAATTTGAAGATGAAACAACTAGCACAAAAGTTGAGAAACAGAAAAATAAAAAGAATCAAGAATGAGCAGAGCCTCAGAGAAATGTGATCCAACATTACGTACACCACCATGCCAGGAGAGGAGAGAGGGACAGGGAAAAGAGTTTTCAGAATTCATGGCTGAGACTATGGAAGATGGCGATGGTATAGGCGGACGTACCAACTTCTAACTCCCAGAACCAAAGTGGATTACAACTTAATTTTAAGAACCATCATCTGGAAAAACCAACTTTGAACTAAACTAAGAGTTCTTTAACCAAGGAACACTGAAGAAGCCACACTGAGACTAGGAAAAGAGGAAACGTAGAGAGGGCTGCCCAGCTCCCCGGAGTGAACGGCAGCCCAGAGAGACTCATGTGGCAGGAAGAGAGTTTAGCAGAGAGGAGAGGGTCCTGAGCCCCAGGAACAAAGCCTCAGCCTACAGCCCCAGAGCCTAGAAGAGGCGTATGGACAGTATTTAGCTGCAAAACAAGTCAGGATACTGTTTGTGAGAAAGAGACAGTTTTCTTAGACCCAGGATTCTTCTTAAAGGGACCATGCAGAAAACCTCTTTCACAACCACTCACCCAGGGCTCCGGGGGACAGGAAGAGAGAAGAGGATCTAAGTAGCAGGAAGAGAGTGTAATCTATGAGGCACAGGGAGAAATACTTTGAGGGATAGCCACCCTAACCCCTGGGACGAGTCACTCCCTAAATCTGCAGTGAATATTTCCCCTGGAAACAGCAATACCAGCAAAGGCAAGCAGGACGTCAGCCAAACAAGCTCTCCCGCAGCACTCAGAGCAGAGTTGCTTAGAAGGAGGGAGCTTTCAGAACTGCAGTATGGAGTGTTAGGGTCTGAGCTGCAGTACCCGCACCCACATGCTGAGGGCTTGCTGGAGGGCAGGAGGTGGCAGGACACAGAAGCGTGGTTCCATCGGCGGGGGCAGAAGCCGGGCCCGTCACGCCTGAGGCCCATCGTGAGCTCAGTCTAGCCCAGCGGTTCTCAACCTGTGGGTCGCGACCCCAGTGGGGGTCACCTAAAGCCATCGGAAAATAAAATATATATTTCCGATGGCTTTAGGCGACCCCTGTGTTTTGGTCGTTCGACCCCCGCCAGGGTCGTGACCCACAGGTTGAGAACTGCTGGTCTCGCCCCACGGGAATGGAGAGGACACTCGAAAGCGGTCCAGCCAGGCTGCGGGCGGCCTGCAACCCCACCTGCAGGGGAAGGGCAGGAGCCTGGGAACGGGCGGAGATACACTGCTGAGCAAGGGTGCACACAGCCTTGTCTGACCTGCGGAGCCGAGGCTTGTGGCCCTATGCGTGAGCCGGCTCCACCTGGAGGGCAGGGAGAAAGCCCAGAAAAAGGCAGAGACCCACAGCTGAGCAAGGTGCTCACCCTGCCCTTGGTGCAGAGGACCGTGGCCTTTGCGCGGTGTACAACCCCACCCATGGGGGCGGAGCGAAGGCTGAAGACAGGCTGAGGCTTGTAGAGCCGGGCACTTGAACACAGCCCCTCCCGTGCAGGAGAGGCAGAAAGCAGAGAGATAGCAGCAGCAGGCCAGTGCTGGCAACGCCCATACCTGAATGCCCTAGGCAGTGGCAGAAGGGGGTGACCAGATTGCAGACAGACCACACATAGGGAACACAGAGGCAACACCCATTGCACTCCAGTGGCCAAACCCTTCTTATACACAGACAAAATGGGCAGGCAGAGAAATGCAACTCAAATGAAAAGAGAAATCCCAAGAGAAGGACCGGAATGAGTCAGATATAAACAAATTACCAGATGCAGAGTTTAAAATGATTATTAGGATGTTCAAAGAGCTTAAAACAGGGGTCTCCAAACTACGGCCTGCAGTTCGTATGCAACTCCCCTGAGGCCATTTATCAGGCCCCTGCTGCACTTCTGGAAGGGGCACGTCTTTCACTGGTGGTCAGTGAGAGGAGCACAGGATGCAGATCCTGTGCTCCTGGAGTACTGTATGTGGCAGCGCTGCAAAGTGCAGTGTCACTCACGTACAGTACTACTTCCAGGGATGTGGGACACATGCATCACGGCTCCGGAAGCACATTATATCATTTGTTACAGCTAGCAGTGACAAGTATGGAACTGGACACTGACCATTTCATTAGCCAAAAGCAGGCCCATAGTTCCCATTGAAATACTGGTCAATTTGTTGATTTAAATTTACTTGTTCTTTATTTTAAATATTGGATTTGTTCCCATTTTGTTTTTTTACTTTAAAATATGTGCAGTGTGCATAGGGACTTGTTCATAGTTTTTTTTATAGTCTGGCCCTCCAACGGTCTGAGGGACAGTAAACTGGCCCCCTGTGTAAAAAATTTGGAAATCACTGGCTTAGAACAACAATAGATGGTCATTACGAACACCTAAATAAAGAGATAGCAAATATAAAAAAGGAAATGGAAATAATAAAAAAGAATCAGTCAGAAATGATAAATACAATATCAGAATTGAAGACCACAACGGAAGGATGGATGAAGCTGAGGATTGACTCAGCGAGTTAGAGGAAAGATAAACAAAGGCATGGAAGCAGAGCAGAAAAAAGAAAAGAGACTCAAAAAGTCTGAGGAAAATCTAAGAGAGCTCTGTGACAACATGAAAAGAAATCACATCCGTATCATAGGGGTTCCTGAAGAAGAAGAAAAAGAACAAAGGATAGAACCTTTGTTCAATCAAATCATAGCTGAAAACATCCCTAAATTGAGGCAGGAAAAAGTCTCATAGGTTCAAGAAGCACAGAGAACTCCATTAAAGAGAAATGCATCATAATTAAAATATCAAAGCTAGGCGATAAAAAGAAAATATTAAAAGCTGCTAGAGAAAAAAAGGCTATCACCTACAAAGGAGCCCCCAGAAGGATGATATCCAACTTTTTTTTTTTTTTTTCTGAAGCTGGAAACGGGGAGAGACAGTCAAACAGACTCCCGCATGCGCCCGACTGGGATCCACCCGGCACGCCCACCAGGGGCGATGCTCTGCCCACCAGGGGGCGATGCTCTGCCCCTCCGGGGCATCGCTCTGCCGCGACCAGAGCCAGTCTAGTGCCTGGGGCAGAGGCCAAGGAGCCATCCCCAGCGCCCGGGCCATCTTTGCTCCAATGGAGCCTTGGCTGCGGGAGGGGAAGAGAGAGACAGAGAGGAAGGAGGGGGGGGTGGAGAAGCAAATGGGCGCTTCTCCTATGTGCCCTGGCCGGGAATCGAGCCCAAGTCCCCCGCACGCCAGGCCGACACTCTACCGCTGAGCCAACCGGCCAGGGCTATATCCGACTTTTCAACAGAAACACTTGGGACCAGAAGGAAACGACAAGAAATATTCAAAATAATGCAGAACAAGAACCTACAACCAAGACTACTTAATTCAGTAAGACTATCATTTAAAATTGAAGGAGAAATAAAAAGCTTCCCAGACAAAAAAAACACTCAAGGAATTCACTACAACCAAACCAAGGCTGCAAGAAATGGTTAGGGGCCTGTTGTAAACAGATCAAAGGAGAAAAAGAATATAACAAAAGAGGAATACAGCTTTAAAGAATAAAATGGCAATAAACAACTACATATCAATAATAAACTTACATGTAAATGGATTAAATGATCCAATCAAAAGACATAGGGTAGCTGCATAGATAAGAAAACAGGACCCTTACATACGCTGTCTACAAGAGACACACCTTAAAACAAAAGATGCACATAGACTGAAGGTAAAAGGATAGAATGAAATATATACTTCATGCAAAAGGAAATGAAAAAAATAGCTGGGGTAGCATTACTTATATCAGACAAAATGGACTTTAAAACAAACGCTATAGTACAAAATAAAGAAGGACACCACATAATGATAAAGGGAGCAATCCGACAGGAAGATATAACCGTTATAAATATCTACGCACCTAATATAGGAGCACCTAAATATATAAAGCAGACTTTGATGGATATAAAGGGCGAGATCAACAGCAATACTATAATAGTAGGGGATTTTAATATCCCACTAACATCACTGGATAGATCCTCAAGAAAGAAAATTAACAAAGAAACAGCAGACTTAAAGGATACACTAGATCAAATGGATTTAATAGATATCTTCAGAACCTTTCACACTAAAGCAGCAGAATATACATTCTTTTCAAGTGCTCATGGTACATTCGCTAGGATAGACCACATGTTGGGCAAAAAGCGGTCTCAACAAATTTAAGAAGACTGAAATCATATCAAGCATTTTCTCTGATCACAATGGCATGAAACTAGAAACTAACCACAACAGAAAAACTGAAAAATACTCAAACACTTGGAAACTAAGTAGCATGTTATTAAATAACAAATGGGTAAACAATGAGATCAAAGAAGAAATAAAAAAATTCCTAGAAACGAATTATAATGAGCATACATCAACTCAAAATTTATGGGACACAGCAAAAGCAGTACTGAGAGGGAAGTTTATAGCATTATAGGCATACCTTAAAAGCTAGAAAAAGCTCAAATAAACAACTTGACCCTGCATCTAAAAGAACTAGAAAAATAACAGCAAGTAAAGCCCAAGGGTAGTAGAAGGAAGGAAATAATAAAGATCAGAGTGGAAATAAATGACATAGGCTAAAGAAACAATACAAAGGATCAATGAAACCAGGAGCTGGTTCTTTGAAAAGGTAAACAAGATTGGTGAACCTTTAGACTCACAAAGAAAAAAAGAGAGAGGACTCAAATAAATAAAATTAGAAATGAGAGTAGAGAAATAACAACTGACATAACAGAAATACAAAATATTGTAAGAAAATACTATGAAGAACTATATGCCAAAAAACTAGACAACCTAGATGAAATGGACAAATTCCTTGAAACATACAATCTTCCAAAATCAATCTGGAAGAAGCAGAAAACCTAAACAGACTTATTACAACAAACAAGATCAAAACAGTTATCAAAAAACTCCCAGCAAAGAAAAGTCCTGGGCCTGATTGATGGCTTCACAAGTGAATTCTACCAAATATTCAAAGAAGAACTAACTCCTATCCTTCTCAAGCTATTTCAAAAAATTCAAGAGGAAGGAAGACTTCGAAGCTCCTTTTATGAGGCAAGCTCAATTTGTATTCCAAAAGCAGGCAAAGACAACACAAAGAAAGAAAATTATAGGCCAATATTCCTGATGAATATAGATGCTAAAATCCTCAACAAAATATTAGCAAACCGGATCCAGCAATATATGAAAAAAATCATATACCATGGTTATGTGGGATTTATTCTGGGGAGGCAAGGCTGGTACAATATTCACAAATCAATCAATGTGATTCATCACATAGACAAAAGGAAGGAGAAAAACCACCTAATTTCAATAGATGCAGAAAAAGCATTTGATAAAATCTAGCACCTATTCATGATCCAAACTCTCAGCAAAGTGGGAATGCAGGGAACATACCTCAACATGATAAAGGCCATCTATGACAAACCCACAGCCAACATCATACTCAATGGGCAAAGATTAAAAGCAATCCCCTTAAGATCAGGAACAAGGTAGAGGTGCCCCCTTTTACCACTCTTATTTAACATAGTTCTGTAATTCCTAGCCACAGCAATCAGACAATAAGAAGAAATAAAAGACATCCAAATTGGAAAAGAAGTAAAACTATCATTATTTGCAGATGATATGATATTGTATATAGAAAACCCTAAAGTCTCAGTCAAAAAACTACTGGACCTGAGAAATGAATTCAGCAAGGTGGCAGGATATAAAATTAATACTCAGAAATCAGAGGCATTTTATACACCAACAATGAACTGTCAGAAAGAGAAGTTAAGGAAATAATACCCTTCACTATTGCAACCAAAAAAATAAAGTACCTAAGAGTAAATTTAACCAAGGAGATTAAAGAGTTGTACTCAGAAAATTATAAAACATTGATAAAATAAATCAAGGAAGATACAAACAAGTGGAAGCATATACCGTGCTCATGGTTAGGAAGAATTAAACATCATTAAAATGTCTATATTACCCAAAGCAATTTATAAATTCAATGCAATACCGATTAAAATACCAATGACATACTTCAAAGGTATAGAACACATATTCCAAAAATTCATATGGAACCAAAAAAGAACACAAATAGCCTCAGCAATCTTGAAAAGGAAGAATTAAAGTGGGAGGTATCACACTTCCGGATATCAAGTTATACTACAAGGCCATTGTACTCAAAACAGCCTGGTACTGGCATAAGAACAGGCATATAGATCAATGGAACAGAACAGAGAACCCAGAAATAAACCCACAATGGACAACTGATATTTGACAAATAAGGTAAGAGTATACAATGGAGTAAAGACAGCCTCTTTAACAAATGGTATTGGGAAAATTGGACATCTACCTGCAAAAGAATGAAACTAGACCACCAACTTACACCATTCACAAAAATAAACTCAAAATGGGTAAAAGACTTAAATGTAAGCCGTGAAACCATAAGCATCTTAGAAGAAAACATAGGCAGCAAGCTTTCCGACATCTCTCGCAGCAATATATTAATATTTGCTGATTTATCTCCCGGGCTAGGAGTGAAAATAAAAGACAGGATAAACAAATGGGACTATATCAAACTAAAAAGCTTTTGCACAGCTAAAGACAATAAGAACAGAATAAAAAGAGAAACCACACAATGGAAGAACATATTCGACAATATATCTGATAAGGGGTTAATAACCAAAATTTATAATGAACTTGTAAAACTCAACACCAGGAAGATAAACAATCCAATCAAAAAATGAGCAAAGAAATGAACAGACACTTCTTCAAAGAAGACATACAGATGGCCAATAGGCATATGAAAAAATGCTCAACATCACTAATCATTAGAGAAATGCAAATTAGAACCACAATGAGATATCACCTCACACCAGTCAGAATGGCGCTCATTAACAAAACAACACAGAATAAGTCCTGGCGAGGATGTGGAGAAAAGGGAACCCTCCTGTACTGCTAGTGGGAATGCAGACTGGTGCAGCCTCTGGAAAACAGTATAGAGATTCCTTAAAAAATTAAAAATCGAACTGCCTTCTGACCCAGCTATCCCACTTTTAGGAATATACCCTAAGAACACCAGAGCACTGTTTCAAAAGGAGAAATGCACCCCCATGTTTATGGCAGCATTGTTCACAATAGCGAAGATCTGGAAACAGCGCAAGTGTCCGTCAGTGGACGAGTGGTTTAAAAAGCTTTGGTACTCAGCCATAAGAAATGATAACATTGGATCATTTACAACAACATAGATGGACCTTGATAACATTATATGGAGTGAAATAAGTAAATCAGAAAAAAACTAAGAACTATGTGATTCCATAGATAGATGGGACATAAAAATAAGACTTAGAGACATGGACAAGAGTGTGGGGGTTACAGGGGGGGGAGGAGGGGAGGGGCACAAAGAAAACCAGATAGAAGGTGACAGAAGACAATTTGACTTTGTGTGATGGGTATGCAACATAATATGTCAAGATAACCTGGAGATGTTTTCTCAAAAAAAAAAAAAAAAAAAAAAAGTCATGGCTGATAAGTTGCCCAAGTTTGTTGAAAACAATCTAAAATTTATCCAAGAAGCTTGATAAACTCAAAGGAAAATGCAGAGATCCATACCCAGACTCATTATAGTCAAAATGTTGAAAGACAGGATGAAAGGAAGAACCCTGATGGTGCAGAGACTGGACCCCCAGCCCATCTGAAGGGGGTCTGGAGGGAGACACAGGAGGCCTTCTGGGCCTCTACCCCAGCACCGCCATGCCCTTGACCAGCTGGGAATCACCACATTGAATGATACTTCTGGCTCAAAGAATGCGGCTCTATGATAAGCCATTTTATGAACACGACCTTCTATTAAACTGTGAAAGAAAACAAATGTCAACAGGTAAAACTCAACTAGGGAGATAGAAGTCAGAATGTGGTTACCTCTCTGCCTGGGGAGGGACAGGAACTGCTCTGTACTGTGTGCCTGGCAAACTGTGGCTTATTAGCTAAACCCTGCACACCGTCTGCTTTCTTTGAAAAAGCTGTATTGGAGTACAGTCATGACCATTCGTCTACATGTGGTGACCCACATCCATGTGGTGACCCACAGACCTAAAATGAGTACTCTCTGGCCCTTCACAGAAAGTTTGCCAGCCCTTGCTCTTTCTCGTGACCTGGGTGAGAGTGACACACATAAATTCACTGAGCTGTATATTTTAAATGATGTATTTTATGCTATAAGAAAAATTAAAATATGTTACACTTTTTTTTTTTTTTTTGTATTTTTCTGAAGCTGGAAACGGGGAGAGACAGTCAGACAGACTCCCGCATGCGCCCGACTGGGATCCACCCGGCACGCCCACCAGGGGCGATGCTCTGCCCACCAGGGGGCGTCGCTCCGCCGCGACCAGAGCCACTCTAGCGCCTGGGGCAGAGGCCAAGGAGCCATCCCCAGCGCCCGGGCCATCTTTGCTCCAATGGAGCCTTGGCTGCGGGAGGGGAAGAGAGAGACAGAGAGGAAGGAGGGGGGGGGGTGGAGAAGCAAATGGGCGCTTCTCCTATGTGCCCTGGCCGAGAATCGAACCCGGCTCCCCCGCACGCCAGGCCGACGCTCTACTGCTGAGCCAACCGGCCAGGGCCTATGTTACACTTTTTATAGTTTACTATACTGGACAGTTAATGTAAAGCTTGTCTATTTTTCTTTAAATGTTAGAAAGCAAACTTGCTCGGTCTTTACCTGATCTTAGCTATACTGGGGCTCAGGCGGGGCTGGGCAGGGACCACACTGGAGGAGCAGAGCCTGCGTGCCAGACAGCACGGTCTTCAAGGCAGTGGAGGGTGCTCTGTGCTGAGTTCTACAGGCCAGAGGTCCAGTCGGGCTCCTCCAGCCAGAGCAGCCAGTGAGGGGCAGTTTCGTCTGGCAGGTTTTACTGCAAGAGGGTTAACATGAGTGGGGTAGGACCGTCGCTGAGAAAAGCAGGGGGGCTGCAGTGTTAGAGAGCTTGGATGAAAAGGGAGTTGGGAGGCAGATCAGGGGGCCAGTAAGGTACCTGGGGTGGGAGGTAGAGAAGGGAGTGAAAAGAAGGAAAAAGAAGCAAGATAGATGGCTAAGGGGGCAGGGATGTCCAGCTGTTCTCCAGGCCCTGTGGGTTCCTCCCTCCCCAATTCTGGATGCACAGGCCCTACTTGTTGCCTGATCCACACAGCAATCTTTAGAAACGGAGCTGGGAGAAAGAGGGTGGACTTCACATAGGCATAGGTTTTCAGGCCCTCAAAGCAGACCACGAACTCCTTAAGGTTCAGGAATGAACACATCCAGGCACTTGGGCTGAAATGTCCACAGCACATCAAGGATGTCATCAGCCCAGACATGCACATAGTTGAGCTCGTCCCCTGCAAACCAGACCTTTTCCACAGAAACTGTGAAGAGCTCCATCTTCTCAGTGAGCGCCTTCAAACACGCAGGCTTGTTTCTCGAAGTCAGGGCTGTAGCAGACCCTAAGCAGGGACATTCAGAGGTCTATAACCTTGTTCTCCAAAATGTCCGTGTAAGTCATTTCCTCTCCTGTCTCCCTGGAGGTTGTGCTTGTGAGAAATGTAGTGAAGAATGGCGTTGCTCTGAGTGAGCCTCGGAATACTATCAGTGAAGTAGGGCAGATCTGGGAAGGCCAGGCCCAGCCTGGGTTGTTCTCCCAGCACGGCTTCTGTAGCAGCAGGAGCGTTCCCCATCATGTACTTCTCCTTCTTTTTTTTTTTTTTATAAATAAATTTTTATTTTAATGGGGTGACATCAATAAATCAGGGTACATACATTCAAAGAAAACATTTCCAGGTTATCTTGTCATTTAGTTCTGTTGCATACCCATCACCCGAAGAGAGATCATCCTCCGCCACCCTCCATCCAGTTCTCTCTGTACCCCTCCCCCTCCCCCTCTCCCTCCTTCCCTCCCCCCACCCCCATAGCCACCACACTCCTGTCCATGCCTCTTAGTCTCGCTTTTATGTCCCACCAATGTATGGAATCCTGCAGTTCCTGTTTTTTTCTGATTCGCTTATTTCACCCCGCACAATGCTACCAAGACTCCACCATTCCGCTATAAGTGATCCGATGTCACCATTTCTCCTAGCTGAATAATATACCATGGTGTATATGTGCCCCATCTTCTTCATCCAGTCCTCTATTTTTTTTACAGTGATTAAAAACCTTTAAGCAAACTCTTGGCCAATACAGCAAGATACTTCTCCTTCTTTGAGTCTGTGTCCTCCAGGAGCAGGCAGATGGCGTGAGCCAGCCCACAGATGTTCCAGTAACCCAAAGTCACAGCCATGGCGCTGGTTTTTGTGCTCTTGAGTGGAGGGATTGGTGCTTTTGAATAAAAAAAATTACTTTTTTTCCCCAGCAGAACTGTCTCTTACATTTAACAAGTCAGAACAAGCTGTTTTCTCTCAAGTTTACCAAGAGAAAACCTAACCATGAGTATTGCATTAGGCACTGCCTCACTTTGTGACATTCTGTAGTGTTGACTGCATTGATTTTTATGTTTCAGTGTCTTAAGTTTTGATTTAAATGCATAACTATTTTATAAAACAGATGACATATTAGAATAAACTATATGCTTAAACTGGTGGCAATATTTAAATGCTTAGGATATTGCAAATTCTTAATACAGTAGCCCACCTTCCATCAAAGCCATGAAAATCATCTCCCAAATAACTAAAAACAGTTTCTTAAAGAGGGAGTCACCTTGCATGGCCCTTGAATGCAGTGAACCAGCGCAGCTAGTAATTCTGGGTCCTGAGTGGGAATGGCGCAGAATTAAGAAAATAGGCTTAAAAGAGAAAAAAGGTGGGCTCGGGAAGATTGCAACACACAAGATAGCTTGCAAAAAGCAAGTCTCCACCCCTCTACCTGCTTTATTTATAGGGCAAAGTAAGATCATTAGCAAATCAAAGAGATCATTAAAACAAAGTCACATTTCCAAGGCAACCCAAGAATTCTCCCAAGTGCAGAAAACCCTCTACTCTGCATAACATCTTAACTTCACAAAACAGAGAATAAAAAGGAAACTGCCTCCAGTCTCTCCAAGGGACACGGGGGATAGGACAAGTAAAACAATCCAGCATTACGGCTAACATGGAGATGGGGAGAAAAATTCAGCCTTTGGCAACTTCACTAAGCAAGTGAGGTGAGGTAATGAGTGCAAATACTCAGCTTCATAGTCAATATGGAGGAGCGGGGGTGGGGGGGACTTAACCTTTTGCTAAACCTCGAACTTACAAAGGCTTTGCCACTTGCAGTCTCCCACACTTGAACACTGCAAACAGCTCACTGCCTGTGTCTGCTGTGACGCACTGAGCCCTGAACTACATAGAATGACTACTGTTGTCTTCATACTGTCCTTGGCGAAAGCTTACTCTACAAAAACTTTAAAGAAATGTCTGCAAAAGACCTCAGTGCTGCTGGCAGAGAACTTTAGAGACTAGCAGAGAAATTCTGTCACCAACATAGAACACATCACTGACTCCTCACAAATGGACACAGTCCAATCTGTCAGTCAACCAGCTCAATACATAAACCCTAATTCCCATTGAAAAGGTATTTTTTAAGTTAGCTCTACTAAAGCAGAATAAAGGTAGTGCTGTACACATCAGTCATATTACTTTAGAAATGTAAAGTACTCAGAATATAAAATCAATGTCAACCATCTTTACTGATGCTCATTCCGACTTGAGGGAACCTCTCATTTGCTGCTTGGCTATTAAACAACAGACCAAGGGGGCTAAAGCATAAGTATAAGGTAGAAACACAAAGAAATAAGATCTAGAAGAGACTTGAGGATCAGAGTGGAAATCTACCTGCCTGACAGAGGGAACGACACCCAGAGAGTAAAGCTACTCAAAACGACAGAGGCGAGCACACTGGATCCAGGTCTCCGGACTCCAGGCCCATTGTCCTTGCTGAGTACAACTGCTATAAATGTTTTTATTACGTCCACCTCTTCTCTCCGTTAGCTAAGATGACTCTCCTTATGTATACCTGCTTTTCCAAAAGCTGACGCTGTTGTACACTTCATTCCTGGGTGGGGTGAAGGTGTGTTCTAGTAAGAGACCTATCTCTAGTTGAAGAAAAAAGCAAGGGATCTAGGTTTTAGTCGCTGTCCTGCCATCAACTAATGGCATGCCTGTAGAAAAGTCACTTCCTCTCTCTGGGCATATTTCCTCTTTTGTAAAATCAGTGCTGGATTATACTGTTTTCAGTCTGAAAAACAATTAGGAAAATCCATAAATCTACTTATTTGATAAGCTTAAGGGAAGGCATAAATCTAAAATAAAACATACTCTACTTTCTTACACATACACAATCATGAGGGGAATGCCATTTCTGAATGCGGGTGTTTCTAAAACAGTGGGAAGGAAACATCCAGACAAAGCATGTGCCAAATGTACCAAAGCTGAGAAACTGACCTTTCTAAGCATGCCAAAAGAGCTGAGAGAATAAATAAATCTGTTAAGAGAAATAGGAGTCAAGGCCCTGGCAGAGTGGCTCAGTGGAGAGCACGTTGTCCCAGTGTGCCAAGTTGCAGGTTTGATCCTTAATCAGGACACGTACGAGAAGCAGTAAGTAGACAGGTAATGGAATGAGATTATGCTTCACTCTCTCTCTCTCTCCTCCCCTTCCTCTCTCTCTCAAATCAATGGAAAAATTTTAAAAAAGGAAAGAAATACGAGCAGCCATTCACAGCTCTACAATTAGAAGGACATGAATAAAAAACTCTTAGGTTCTGGAGATGTTTTCTCTGAACACATGTACCCTGATTTATCAATGTCACCTCATTAAAATTAATAATAATAATAATAATAATAATAAAAAGACCTCTCAGGTTCTGAGGGATCCTTTAAGAGAAAAATCTATTCTCTGCTTTTGGTTGGTTTCCTCAGGCTTCAAGAAATTAAAAATGTAACTAGTAAACCATCTCGTACACAGAATACTGACTTTATTAAATGTTTTTCAGATTTCTTCTTAAATTATTTGAATGTGTAGACTGAATCAACAGATTAGTAAAAGGGGAAAGCCCTTTGAGGGCAGAGACCATGTCTTATACCAACTCCTATTTAGAATGTGAAAATACAGTAAACCCTTATTAAATGAATGATATGTTGTCTGGGAAGTTTGATTCTTTTTTTAAGGAAAATAGAGAAAAGTTAACTTGACATTCTCTTGTTCATTAAATGATAAAACTCCAAATATTCAGTGTGTCCGTAAAGTCATGGTGCACCTTTGACCGGTCACAGGAAAGCAACAAAAGACGATAGAAATGTGAAATCTGCACCAAATAAAAGGAAAACTCTCCCAGTTTCTGTAGGATGATGTGGCAGCATGTGCACATGCACAGATGACGTAACACCGTGTATACAGCGCAGCTGCCCACGGCCATCCCAGTTGAGATGTGGACGGTACCGAGGAAAAGTTCAGTGTGTTCTGTGGCTCACTAAATTTGAATCTGACCAAAGTGCAACGTGAATATTGGCGCGTTTATAATGAAGCGCCACCACATAGGAATAACATTACTCGGTGGGATAAGCAGTTGAAGGAAACCGGCAGTTTGGTGGAGAAACCCCGTTCTGGTAGGCCATCAGTGACGAGTTTGTAGAGGCTATACGGGATAGCTACCTTAGGAGCCCTAAAAAAATCTGTGCGTGAGCCCACATCGAACTGCACTGAATAGGTATGAAACTGGGAGAGTTTTCTTTTATTTGGTGCAGATTTCACATTTCTATCGTCTTTTGTTGCTTTCCTGTGACCGGTCAAAAGTACACCATGACTTTACAGACACACTGTATTTTTTTAAGCAGCATGATTTAAGTAACACTGGAAATGAGTAGAGTCTACAAGAATAGAGGCAAACAGTGTACATAATCACTGTCCTCTAGGAGACAGTCATTTCCCACAGGGTCCAGGTGAACAATTTTGCCTCTGCTGCATGTGTGCACTGAGATGGGACAATTCACCAGTGGATGGTGGATGGTGGGAACCTGGTTTCTCACTTTGGGGCAGGAAGTTAGAAACAAGCAAGGGAGGTCTGCAATGATCCATATAGTGCATTACAGTTGGAGACATCACATGAACTCATGCTTAGCTTATTATAGATAGGTTATCTATAAAAAATATGGATATGTGTATACACTGGGGTTAGTGTGTATGTGTGTGTGTGTGTGTGTGTATACTGCTCACAAAAATTAGGGGATAATTCAAAACGGATATGAAGTGATGCAGTTTCCCCTGATTTCTGTGAGCAGTGTATATTTCCCTGCTCTGTCCATGGAGAAGGCCTAGAAGCAATGACACCCTGATATCAATGGGCACCCTAGGGCCCACATCTTGCTTTCTAATACCGTTCTTCCATAAAGGGAACAAGGCTCCCTGGAGAAGTGGCTGAGGCCTGGACTGGGACAGGAGGTACACATGAACCTGGAGCGCCTTGTCCAGCCAGACAGGAAGGAAGTGCCTCAAGAAACCAGTGATGAGGCCTGTCAGAGGGACAGAAGCCAACTGAAGTTTTCAATGGCCAAAGCTAGCACAATCCGAGCAAAACAAACAAGAAAGCATTACTTTATAACCCAAAGTATGTGAGTCAACAGATATAAATTGTTAAAAAAAAAAGGAGGACAAATCTCTTGCACAAAGAAGTCTAAATAATTTATGTAGATACTTGGCCAGCAAGGTGAGCATAACTCCGCATTCCTTAAGTGATTTTCTTCCCAAGTACAGTATGAAAAGGAGGAAAGAAAGCAACTGCCTTGACCTCACAAATAGTACCTCAGCCAGGTGACCATGATTTACCTCAAAAGTGGTCGCCTGACCTGTGGTGGCTCAGTGGGTAAAGTGTCGACCTGGAACGCTGAGGTTGCTGGTTCAAAGCACTGGGCTTGCCTGGTCAAGGTACATATGGAAGTTGATGCTTCCTGCTCTTCCCCCCACTAAAATAAATAAATAATTAAAAAAAAAAAAAGTGGTCAAGTCAACCCTGGCTGGTGGATTCAGCGGTAGAGCATCAGCCTGGTGTGTGGATGTTCCAGGTTCAATTCCCCATCAGGGCACACAAGAGAAGTGACCATCTGTTTCTTCACCCCTCCCCCTCCTCTCTCTCTCTCCTCCCCTCCTGCGCCCATGGCTCAAATAGCTCCAGTAAAGTTGGTCTCATAGGTGCTGAAGATGGCTCCATGGCCTCAGCCTCAGGTGCTAAAATAGCTCAGTTGCTGAGCAATGGAGCTATGGCCCAGCTGGGCAGAGTATCACCTAACAGGGGCTTATTGGGTGGATCCTAGTGGGGGCACATGCAGGAGTCTGTCTCTGCCTCCCCACCTCTCAATAATAATAATAAAAAGTGGTCATGTCATAGTATGTACCCTTAATATAATGTGATGAAAGGGGTGCTTTACCTGTGTGACCTTCTTAAACTTCTAAGCCCAGTCCAATCACAAAAAACGAGACAAATCAACAGTTGGTCTGTTGGCCTCAGGCACTAAAAAAATAAAAGAAAAACCATTCTACAAAAAAAAGAAAAACCAACGGTTATGAGAAAGTTAAGGAGAGTCTGTGAAACCATCACAGCCCAGATGAGTCTAAGGGGTCATTATGAAGACTAAAGGTGGTATCCTGAGACAGAAAGTGGACATTAGATAGACCAAGAAAATGTGAATCAAGTTATGGGCTTCAGCTAATAGTGATGTATCAATACTGATTCGTTTCAACAAAGGCACCACACTAATTAGTACATGTAAGCAATGAGGGAACTGGGTGTGAGGTGTAAGGCCCAGCACTGCCTTGGCAGTATTTCTGTAAACATAAAATGCTACAAAGTTTATGTTTTAAAAGTTTACTTTAAAAAATTATGTAAGCCTCAGCCCACTGGCTCAGTGGATAGTGTCGGACTGGCTTGCAGACACCACAGGTTTGATTCCTGCTCAGTGCATGCAGAAGTGACCATCTGCTTCTCCCCCTCCCATAGCCAGTGGCTCGACTAGTTCGAGCGTTGGCCCTAGAAGCTGAGGATAGCTCAGTTGGTCTGTTGGCCTCAGGCGCTAAAAATCACTCAGCTGATTCAAGCATCGGCCCCAGATGGGTTGCTGAATGGATCCTGGTTGGGGTGCATGTAGGAGTCTGTCTATCTCCCCTCCTCTCACTTAAAGGAGAAAAATAAAAATTATGTAGTGGGGCAGAATAGACATAATAAAAGGTTTAGCTAAATTTGGTGCTTTTATATTTATAAAACTATCTTTCACCATAAATGGTATTTTAGTTTCCTAAGGTTTAATTATTAGTCAAAGAAATATAAACATTTTAGTTCAAACTATTTACCCAAAAGCTAAAAAACAAGTCGCCTGGTTAATTTTAGCAGAGGTATAAAAATATGTTTAGTGCTATTATACACTTAATTAACTAGTCTTGAGTCTTTTGATTTAACTGAACACTTGGTTATGTCTGAACAATGCTAACAGATAGCTACCAATTTCTCCTGGAGTCAAATACAAAGTCCATAACATGGCCTACCTAAGATCCCCCATAATTTGGCTTCTGCCTACCTTCTTTTGACTTTATTCTATAACATCCTCCCCACCTTGTTTCACTGATTTGAACCCCACCAGTCTTTTTGTTCTAAAAACCTATTAAGAATTGGGATTTTCACTTCACCATCGAGTCTGATGTCTATCATCTAGTGCTGGGTAGCAAACCATTCCCAATGCCTAGTGGCTTAGTACTACCCCTATCATGATTCTTCGAGTCAGCTATTTGGCTGGTCTGTGCTGCAACATTGCTGCAGTCAGAGCCTGGCTAGACCAGGGATGGGTGACATATTGTCAGCCGGGACATATTTTTCTAACAGACTTTTTCCCTTCATGGCTGCAGCAGGGGTCCACAAGTGACAGCAGAGCATCTGCTTGATTCCAGTCTACCACATGTAGCATGCTTCTCCTAAAAGCTTCCCACAGCTGCAGCCCCTCAAAGGATCTTTTCATAGAGGCCTTTCCCACTGGATTAGAGTACTTTCTCACCCTACCTTTGCCATCCCTATTCCATGATTAAGTTTGATATTCTTCCTCTAACTGCAATTATCCAGTGTTCACTGTTCACTTGCCTGTCTTCTCTTTAGGACCAGGAACTTGTTTCATATCTTTAGGGTTTTTGCCATTATATGAAAGACAAGTTTAATAACTGGCAGAGCAGAGCACTTTAGTTAGTAAAAAGCACTTTAGTAAAGATCAAAACGGAAACAAGACTTTGTAGTCTCCTCTGTTCAGACAAAAAAAACATCAAGGATCTACTTCTTAAGTTCAAGGTAGGCTACCTGAGGCTTTTTCAATTTAGTTAATTTAGAGGTTCACTATACAACATTAATAGAAATTATCTTTGTTTAGATCACCCAAACATAAATTCAACTGAATCTGGTCTGTTCCAGTTAAGAAAGCTTGAGGGACGAGGTTTGGGGGACTTACTTCCACCCCTCCAAGCATAGAGCAGTCAGTGTGTAGCCCCTGTAGCATGAGGATGTCCTGAACACCAGGTCACTCTAGCCATGCTTCCCTCTACAGCAGGCACCCCACGATGTGGGTGGGCTACTGGAACTATGCCTGAGCCCAATCAATCCAGGCACACAAGGTTTTACTATTTAAAAATATGACACCTTTTGACCCTGGCCGATTGGTGCAGTGGTAGTGTTGGCCTGGCGTGTGGAAGTCCCGGGTTCGATTTCTGGTCAGGGCACACAGGAGAAGCATCCATCTGCTTCTCCACCTCTCCCCCTCTCTTTTCTCTCTCTCTCTCTCTCTCTCTTCCCCTCCTGCAACCAAGGCTCCATTGGAGCAAAGTTGGCCCAGGCGCTGAGGATGGCTCCATGGCCTCCGCCTCAGGCACTAGAATGGCTCCAGTTGCAGCAGAGCAACACCCCAGATAGGCAGAGCATCGCCCCCTGGTGGGCATGCCAGGTGGATCCTGGTCCAACGCATGCAGAAGCTGTCTTCTCACTTTGGAAAAATACCCCCCCCCAAAAAAAAAAGAAAAAGAAAAAAAAGAAGACACCTTTGAAGATAGTTTACTGAAATAAAAAGAGATCAAGTCATTACAGAGTACGTTTCCATTTTATTTTATACAAATGACAGACTTATTCAATAATTTCACTCAATTTATTTAAATAAGGATAAGGCTACTTAAAAGACTTTCTATATACAAAAAAAAAAAATGTACATTACAAGGTTAAACTTTCTGTACTAAGTTACAAAGCCTGCACAAGCATTTAATAAAAGGGCACACTTAAAATTAAAAACATGTTGACCATTTTGTAGCCCCTAAAAATTACTGAAGTTCCACAGTCGTAAGTAGAGGAAGCTCTTACACACATGATTTAACCTACTGGCAGTTTTACTTAATGTAAGTTTTAAAAAAGTCACTGCTATTCAATGAGTCTCTAGATCAGGTTTAGAATCATCTCTGAAAACTTAAGTCAGACAAAATATTATTTCAAATAATTACACTTCTCAAGAATTTTAATACTAGCAAAAATATTATGGCCTCATAATATTAGTTGAACCAGACTTTCCAAAGTGCCTGGATGCTGTCTAGATCAATAAAGTCATTCTGGAAAGCTGCACCACCTTTATAGCCAGTTACTGGGAAGCAACTTTGTGCCCTGTGTGGCATGGCGTCGAGATTCTTCAGAAGTCACGCAGCAGTGACTCGAGTGTAAGAGGTCTGGGGTCAGCGGGTCAGCCCCTGGTGAATAAGCAGGGCCAAACAGTATGTTTTGCAAACCTAAGCCTGAAGCTTAGGATCTACATAGAGGAGGAAGGAGCTGAAAGCAAAGAAAGTGAAAATATGGGAAAGGAGGATAAGAAAAAGAAAATAGAAGAAAGTGGGTGGGGGGGGAGAACAAGACCACTTGCCAATGGCAGGAAGTGATCAAGTGCCTCTAACTATACCTCAGAAGCCACACACTGACTTGAATGGCATTCACTTTCCCACCCCAATAATAAGAAAAATCGGCTTTACTGGAATATAGAATCAAAAGCAACAATAACCCATGTTAGTGAGTAAAGATTCTGAAGTTGTTAGCCATTCAAATCAAGTCCTTCTCCACTTCAAAGCAACACCTCAAAATATAAGATTCCCAATCCTCCTCCTTCAGATTCCTGTCACTCGGCAGGCTTCAGCACGTGGAGACAGTAGAGACAAGCTGCATCTCTGCACCTCAAGGAGGCACAGTGCTCTCGGATGCTCGTATGTGTAATACATAGTGCATGGTTTAGCTCTCTTCCACATTCCCAACTCAAAGTAGCTCAAGAATATGCTAATATATGAGCACCATTCTGAATATTCATAATATAAACTTCAATTTGAAGCAACAATGTTACACAGTTCAGCTGTTATTACCAACCTACTTTGTAAGTTAACACACAAATTAAAAATTAACTTTGAGTAACTAAAAATAAATTTCTACTGACTTAAAACCGTCAAATGGCTAATTCTCTTTTAAAAGAGAAATGCTGATGAAAGCAGAAGAAACAACTAAATACAAAATATAGTTTGTCATTCTACCCAAAAATCTGCACTTTTCAAAATTATGTATCAGCCCTGCAGATAACCATATATTTAACAACTTAGCATAACATTAACAATTTGTGCAACATTTAGTATGTACCCATTTTGTCTTATGTGTCCAGAGTTACAATCTAAATAAAGGCAGAATGACTAAACAATGCAGGTATAAAGTATTAGTACAGAACTTATCTGCAAGGCTGAATTAATTTTTTGTAAGGCTTTTCAATAGCTAAACTAAAATGCTTGTTTTAACAAATCAAAAGAAGAATGAGATTGCTCTAAAAAGTACTGAAAAGAGAAACCCCTGTTTAAAGATCAATCATATGAGGAAAAAGTATAAAGTATTCGTACACACACAGTAGACACTAGAAGTCATGAATATAAGGTATAACCCTATTATCCCACTGACTTCAATCCCATAGTTGGAACACTACCACTTTAACACAAACACAATTTTATATTACCTTAGTAGACACATGTGCTCGCCAGCCCTATGGAAAGCTGTCCACGTTACACCAGCAGGGACCCTAGCCAACTCCATGCTGTGACTGCCCTGACTTCCGACTTCAGAACAGACCTGCTCTCCTTGCCTGTTTTGGATCACAATGAATTTCCTCTTCACTGCCATGCTTCCTGGACTCTCTTAAATTCTAGAGTCCTACCCCCCCCTTTTCCTGCTCATTACACTTTCTGTCCAAAGGTACCACCTCTAACATGATTATCTCAGCTGAATATTTTTCAAGTCAGCCGCTGTAAGCTCCTAGGAGGGCGAGCTACCTGAGCTTTAGTGAGACCACAGACTGCTCATGGAGTCTGGCAACGCTGCTGCGTGACAAGACATTCTGGTGGTGGACCTGGGGCTACCCTGACCAGGAAGCACCTAAGAAACTGATTCTGTTATGACTTCAGGGAAGGAGCAAAGCGAGCACTTCACAGTCATTCCATCTGCCTCCTCTGAGTAGTTTATCAGCAGCACTGCAAATACGCTTTTCTTGGTGAACATTGAGGATGAATTTGGCAGTATTTACTAAAATACTGTGATGGACAGTTATATTCTTTTGCTTGGGAAAAGAAATAAAAATTGTTAACTTCTAAAATACTTGAGTTAAAAAAGAAATCTCAAAGTTCTCCAAAGATCATAAAAAAAAAAGACTAATTAGAATGAACTCCTAAAGTTCAGCAGATGCTTTATACTAGACTTGTAGCTTACTGATTTGACTAGGGTCAGTATAAGTGACTTATACTGAGCCAGTCATTTAAAAAGAAAGTCTTTTTTCTTTTTTCTGAAGCTGGAAATGGGGAGAGACAGTCAGACTCCCGCATGCGCCCGACCGGGATCCACCCGGTACACCCACCAGGGGCGACGCTCTGCCCACCAGGGGGCGATGCTCTGCCCCTCAGGGGCGTCACTCTGCCGCGACCAGAGCCACTCTAGCGCCTGGGGCAGAGGCCAAGGAGCCATCCCCAGCGCCCGGGCCATCTTTGCTCCAATGGAGCCTTGGCTGCGGGAGGGGAAGAGAGAGATAGAGAGGAAGGAGGGGGTGGTGGAGAAGCAAATGGGCGCTTCTCCTATGTGCCCTGGCCGGGAATCGAACCCGTGTCCCCCGCACGCCAGGCCGACGCACTACCGCTGAGCCAACCGGCCAGGGCCAAAAAGAAAGTCTTTTCTAATCGGAATAAAAGGCAATTTCTTTTTTTGCTGAAAGAAAGGGAGGAAGGCAGAGAGGAAGAGAAAGGAAAGACTATTTTTTTAACCTAATTTTAAACCTCTTGAGGAAATTTCAAAATAATCAAGATCTCTATAAACACTGTCAATATATATGAACTTGTTTGGTTTGAAAACTACAGTTACAGTTATATTTACATTTTTGGAAACTTTCCTTCATGGCCATGTAACATGCTGTATCTTCCTCTTTGCTTCTGGGGGCTTCAGGTTATTCTGAAAAGACATGAACAGAAATCAGTTCATACTTACAGAAATGTCAGAGAATAACTGAAATGAACATTTTAAACCATCAAAGTGTACTACTAACATAGAAATGGTAGATCACTGCTGCTACCTGGCGGAAAAGATTTTAGAACATAAGAAAAGCAGCAAGCCACCCTGGCTCCCACTTTCCTAGCTGTGGAATCACCCAGAGTACTTACAAACATGCCCAGAGCTGGGTCTTATCCCAGAATCAATTAGATCAGAATCCACAGGTGGCAGGGATGAGGCTCTGACCTGACCAATTTTCTTGATGCTCCTTCAGGGGACCCTAAGGTACATTCAGAGTTGAGACCACTAACTGCTCCTGGGCTGCTTACTCCCTGCTGAGCCCATGTCCTCTCCTCAATCTCACAACCCAAAATCTTAACATGAGAATTTTTTTTTTTTAATCACATCTCTGCCTGACCAGTGATGGAGCAGTGGACAGAGCATCAACCTGGGACAGAGGCCCCAGGTTTGAAGCCCCAAGGTTGCGGGCTTGAGCATGGGGTCATCGACATGATCTCATGGTCGCTGGCTTGAGCAAGGGGTCACTAGCTCGGCTGGAGCCCACCGGTTAAGGTACTCATGAGAAGCAATCAATGAACAACTAAAGTATTTCAACTATGAATTGAGGCTTCTCATCTCTCTCCCTTCTTCTCTCTCACTTAAGAAAAAAAAAATCACACCTCTGAAAGTAAAAATTTTTTGAGCAGAAAAATATTTTCTCAAGAGACTGAAAACAAACCCCTGGAAGCTCACTCTCTAATATTTGAGGTCTGGACTCTTCTCCCCACTCCTGATACCCGCTTCCTCTTTCCCACAAATGCTACCAAAGTAAGTGTGGAGGCACCATGGTGTCATAAAAGGGGCATGTTCTGGGCCAAACAGACCTGAATTCTAACCGCAATGTGGTCACTTACTAACTTTGGAAACCTGGACAAATTTATTTAAATTATCTAAACTTGTTTTCTCAGCTGTGAAATGGGATCAACTATTGTGTTTACTTCACAAGACTGCTAAAAGGAGTCAAAGAACTAATACAAGAACTTAGGGCTGGTCAGATGCACAGTTGCTTTCTTTTTCCAGGGTTTTTAGGATGTTTTGATCACTCTGACACACATTTTTAAGACATCAAAGCCAAAGCATACACTACGTGCTATAGGCTGAATGTCTGTCTCCCCTCAAAAGCTCCATGTTGAAACCTAACCCCCAATGTGATATGTGGAGGTGGAGCCTTTGGGGTGATTAGGTCATGAGGGTAAAGCCCTCATGAATGGGATTAGTGTTCTTATAAATGAGACCCCAGAGAGCTCCCTTTCCTTTCTGCCAGGTGAAGACACAGGGACGAGCAGCCAGCCAACTGTGAGCCAGGAGGTGGGTCCTAACCAGACACTAAGTCTGCCAGTGCTTTGATTTGGACTTCCCAGCCTCCAGGACTTTAAGAAATAAATGTTTGTTGCTTGAGCCATCCAGTCAATGGTATTTTTTGCTATAAGGCTATAAAACAGATGGATGTTTACATATCATGTAACTATCAAATTTGCCAACATATAAAATCCTAGCATCCAAATGCTTAAGTCTAGTAGAACACAAAACAGTAGATTCTCCCTCCCAATGTCCTCTACCCCTTGAAGGACAGGGACACCTAAGGGTCAGGGGACGCAAGTGGTAAATCCTAGAGACTAGTGTGGTTTTAAGGCAAGTGCAAAACAATGGTTCTGAAACTTGTGACCCTGAGCAAATTACCAACATGCTGAGTCTTGAGAACAAAATAGTATTTCTTTATTTTAGTTCTAAATTACTTAAGGATCTAAGTGAGAAAAATCTAGGGTAAGTGCCTAAGACACTCTTTACACATTTTAAGCAGGAAAAAAAAGAAGACTGAGTAGTTTATCATCATGGATTTTAAAGTTCCAGCGTTGAAACACATGAGAAATGAGGTGTAAAAATAAGAACAAAAGGGCTACAGAACAGCTCTCAGCACAGCCAACCGCTCAGAGACCTCCCCCCTCCAGGAGCAGGGAAACCGCCCACACTCACCACGGCCTCCCCCCCTCTAGGAGCAGGGAAACCACCCACTCTCACCACGGCCTCGGCCTCTTCTTTAGGAGCAGCTCGCTTTAACTTCACTGGAGTAGCTCCCACAGGGGACAAAGGTGGTGACTTCGCAGGGCCCAAAGGACTTTTCCTATGCGTTAAGTCATGGTTCTGTTTAGTGTCATTATTATTGTGTTCCATTTTATTGTTCATAGGCAAATTGGAAGACAAAATTAGGGGTGAAACACTTGAAGAGGAATTTGATAATTTTCGAAAGGCATTACTGGTAAAGCTTGCCTGAGAGGGAGGCTTGAGTCGATCATTATCCCCATTCTCAGTCTTTCTCACTTTTATGCTTGTACTTGTTGAACTTCCATCAAACACAATGAGTGGTCTTTTCTTTAACACATCTACAGTGCTACTCCTGGAATCAAAGAGACGCATTCATGAAAAATGCCATCTGGAGTGGTAAAGCAGTTACTGAAATTTAAAATTAAAACAATGACCAAAAAAGTTTATAGATAAGATGAATCTATTATTGTTAAGTAGAACCACTGGAAGTAAAATTTTCTGTTACACCCTAAATGAAATAATAATTTACTAGTGCTTTAAAGTTTAAATATTTATTGACATAAAATTTAAAGATAGCTGTATTGTATATTCGAGAGGTTATTTTTAAATCATCAATTGACCAACTAACCCTAGAACTTAAAACAGAATTTCCTAGTAACTGAAATTTTTAATTAAAAAAAAATCACCAATCTTATCAAAAAGGTTATCTTGACCATGTATTATTATTTAGAAAGGATAATAAACAATAAAATTATAACAACACTACCATATATTGCAGCCTATATACAATAATATAGAAAACTGTATTCCATTCATTAAGGTATCTAAAACCAAGGCATACATATACTTTGTTTTGAAATTTAATGTCTTCACATTTAGCTTCTGAAGACCTAATTTCCACTCTTAATCGTAAAAATAATAAAGGCATTCCTTTGTTCATTATTCATTATACCTCAAGTCAAAAACATTTATGATAAAAAACCTTTTCATTAAACATGGTAAGAGAACTCGAGCAGGAAGAACACTTCAGCCTCGCTCCTCAGTGTGCTCCAGGGACCTGTAGCGTCAGCAGCTCCTTAGAGGAGCTTGTGAAGAACTCAGACTGCCATTAACCAGATCGCAGGTGATTGGCCAAACTCCCCAGTTCTTGGGTCACCACCAACAATCATTTGGTAAAAGATGAAAAATAAACTCATTACACACCCACTGGCATTGCAGAAGGGAAACAGAAGAAATGAGAGTGGGGTGCATCTGCTTGTGAGAGTTCGATTTACGATTCAAGAAGCACATTAAAGTTTGAGAAGCACTGCAATAAAGACCTGGTCCTAGCTCTGCGTGACCTGGGGCATGTCACAATAGTTCTCTAGAACTCAGTTCCTCCAGAGATAAAACAATTAGCAATTCAATAATGCCTGATGATCTCTTAGATCCTTTCCCCTCTTAATACTCTAATATAAAAGGTAAACTGTGATTTTTTTAAAAACAGAGCCAAAGATCCTTTTCAAAATGATACTGAAAGACTAAAAGGGACTGTCATATAAAGTAAATATGACAGGTTTAAAAGCTTTGCTTAAGACAATGGGGCTGAGTGTGCAGATAAAGAAGAAAATATTTTTGTAGTAAGTCAACAGAAACAAATTAAAGATAATGTACAGCATAATCCACAGATTTATTAAAGGTAACACTAATACATAGCCTGTACCAACATGCAACCATCAAGCTAAACGATGCTCAGTCTGAACTGAATGTGTTGCTGAAAGTGAGATTCTACATTTATTTACTTCCCAAAAGACTATGAACATACAAGTTGCACTCTTCAATTCTTCTATCCATGGGAATAATCTCTCCACCAAACATGAGTTCTTTAGTCTTTGTAGCTAGAGATTAAAACCATGCATCAACTCAGAATTAGCACTCTCCCAGACCCCTGCCCTCTCACTCCATCTTCTCCCACTGTCGCTAGTGCACTGCCATAACAGTACCTTCCTAATAGAAGGCATTAAAAGGAAATTCAGTAATTAATCAATAGCACCCACTTATGATGAGAGATATAGGAAAATAAATAACTAGCCTACTTAGGGATCTTTGTATACGTACTCTGTCCTCATTAACAAACTATAGTGATCAATCAAATGTAACTTTACAAGAAAGATTCACTTGCTTATGGTTTTATAAATAATTTTCTAAAATTAAAAAATTTTAAAGTGTGCCCTGGCCGGTTGGCTCAGCGGTAGAGCGTTGGCCTAGCGTGCGGAGGACCCGGGTTCGATTCCCGGCCAGGGCACACAGGAGAAGCGCCCATTTGCTTCTCCACCCCTCCACCGCGCTTTCCTCTCTGTCTCTCTCTTCCCCTCCCGCAGCCAAGGCTCCATTGGAGCAAAGATGGCCCGGGCGCTGGGGATGGCTCTGTGGCCTCTGCCTCAGGCGCTAGAGTGGCTCTGGTAGCAACATGGCGACCCCCAGGATGGGCAGAGCATCGCCCCCCGGTGGGCAGAGCATCGCCCCTGGTGGGCGTGCCGGGTGGATCCCGGTCGGGCGCATGCGGGAGTCTGTCTGACTGTCTCTTCCTGTTTCCAGCTTCAGAAAAATGAAAAGAAAAAAAAAAAAATTTAAAGTGTATCTGAAGCTATATGGCAGGGGTCCCCAAACTTTTTACACAGGGGGCCAGTTCACTGTCCCTCAGACCGTTGGAGAGCCGCCACATACAGTGCTCCTCTCACTGACCACCAATGAAAGAGGTGCCCCTTCCGGAAGTGCGGCGGGGCCGATAAATGGCCTCAGGGGGCCCCCATGCGGCCTGGGGCCATAGTTTGGGGATGCCTGCTATATGGAGTCTTTTCATTTCTACAGTATTCAAAGACCTTAGAGTCTTACTTAACTCCATTTTTTTCTCACAATTAACCATATGTTGTTGGCTCTCCCTCAATAACAGTGGTCCCTAACCTTTTTTGGGCCATGGACAGGTTTAATGTCAGAAAATATTTTCATGGACAGGCCTTTAGGGTGGGATGGATAAATGTATCACATGACTGAGACAAGCATCAACAGTGAGTCTTAGACAGATGTAACAGAGGGAATCTGGTCATTTTTTAAAAATAAAACATCGTTCAGACTTAAATATAAATAAAACGAAAATAATGTAAGTTATTTATTCTTTCTCTGTGGACCGGTACCGGTCCACGGCCAGGGGGTTGGGGACCACTGCTCTATAATATATCCAGGCCCCAATCACTTCTTACCAAGTTCACTACCACCTCAGTAGAAGTCACTGCATCTATTGCCTGGATTCCTGCTGTCTCTTAACTGGTCTCCTTGTCCCTGACTCCACCTTAAATTACTTCTTAGTACAGCAGCCAGCGTGATCCTGTCCAAATGTACATCAGGTGGTGTCATTACTCCGCTCAAAATTCTATAGTGCCTTTTCAACAGTAAGGCCAAAGTTCTCACAATGCTTTACCTGATCTGAGAATCTCCTTTCACCGCCAATAACCTCTTCTTCTCCTCTCCCTTTGAGTGTCTCTACTGCAGCCCTGAAGCCTCTTTGTCATTCGGGATATGATGGGCACAGGCCTGACCCCAATTCTTGTATTCTGCCTGGAATGCTAGCTTGCTCTCTGTACTTTCTACATCTCTCTACTGAAATGGCATTTCTCAGTGAGGTTGTTCCCTGCCACTTTACCTAACACTGTAATCCCTCTCATGCTTTCTTTTCTCCATAGCAACAGTCACCATGCAACGTATCATATTTTCCTTAACTATTTTTTATCACATTTCTTCCAATTGTAAAATACAAGAAGAGAATTTTTTCCGATTTATTCATGGTATAGGTACAGTGACTGGTGCTTAATAAATAACTGTTGAAGTTATTTTAACCTATATCTACCTGGGGAGAAAAGCAAAGCAAAATTGTTTAGTCATACAAGGTGAAAACCAGAAATGCTGAAAAGTACCTTTTGGCCTCATTTTTCAGCTCATGTTGTTCTCTTTTTTTTTCCATCATTTCCCCCCATCTATTCTTTGGCAAATCTCTCTGAGGCAATGGTATTGCATGCTGAACGTAAAGATTAGTAAGATTGTCTTTGTTTTTTTTTACGTCATTTTCAACAGCTATGTTCTTCTGTGGAAAGAAAAAAACAAAAATAATTTCAAAACAATATGCTTCTTTTAACAACTAACCAACTACCTACCTAACAGGGCAAAATACTGCTGCTTAAATACTATAAATGATAAAACCAGCATCACAGTCAGACACATGCTTAATGGTCCTATATAATACTAAAAAAAGCAATATTATAAATAGGTTAAGCTCTGTTAATATTAGGAGCAGCCTCATCGCAGATAGTGGTCATATGTTCTCGGTGTGACAAGAACATATGTGTTCTCCAGTGTTTAGCCAATATATCAGGCAATAAGAACCTTTCCATTTGTCAGCCTAATCTATGATGGGGACTGAAAATGGGTGACTGCCGGGAAGGAAGACAAAACAATGATAATAATTAGTATATTGTCAAAAAAGTTATCAGAGTGTGACTATCACATTCAGAGGAGTGGGCTGGAGTTCTCATGTTTCTTTAACAATGCTTCTTAAACTGAAGAAAAATACCAAGGTTTCAAACTGTCCTGTGAATGGAAATCGCAGTACCCTTTCAATAACAGTAACTGCACATCATTAAAACCTGTCCCTCACGTCATCGGTAGCTTCCACTCACTGTCCAGCATCACGGAAAACATTGCATGAAGAACAGGAGTAGTTATGGACATATATAAAGCTTGGATTTTTGAAGGAAAGTGAGATCACAGGCTTTTCAACTGCAATTCTGAAAGGGAAACACCTGTGTTTAGTAGAACTGACAAAACAAATCCAATCTATGTCCTCTGTTAAACTTTCCCCAATCTCTTTTATTCCCTTCAAAACTTAGAAGCACAAATTTTACTCCTTTTCTCTCTTTTACTAGTTGACCCTTTATTATCGATTTTCACCCTGTACTCACTCAGAGCTTTATGAAAACCCTGGGCGTTTTCTGAGAATTTGAGAATTCATTGGCAGGTTAGTTTGGGAAACCATGCTTAAAGGCAGAGGTGCTCTAAGTGAGGTCCCGGAACTAAAACTTGTTAAAAAGGCAGATTTTCAGGCCACACCGTAGACCTACAGAATCAGACACTCTGGGAAAGAAGCTCAGCAATACTGTTTAACAAGCCCTGGGGTGACTCTGATGTATTGAAAATGTTTGAGAAACACAGGTGAAAGGTAACTGACATCAAATAATCGACTCAGCAGAGGGCTTAAGTTAGACAGACAGAATACAGTTCGGAAGGACACAAACACTATGCTACACAGGACCGCAGGAAACGTTCGTTAATTCTCTACCGCCTTACACAAAATGTATCATTTTCCGCCCTGTTTTTATGATCTATCAGAGGCCACATTAGCTGAGAAAGAGCCAACATTATGAGAGCCTGGAACCCCGAATTCTCCTCTGGGCTGCATCATTTACCCGTGGTGTGAGCTTCAATAAGGCCGATGGCCTCGGTCGGACTCATTCCCCTTATCTTGCACGGAGGTGAGAGCGCGGAGAACGGGCCATTTCCCCCATGCTCTCCAGCCCCGACGGTCCCCGATTATACCCCTCATTTCCGTTCTCCCACGTTTCTTCCCCAACCCCTCGCTTACATATAGGCCGCGGGGGCTGCCTAGGGCTCCTCTCTGCGAGCCATCGAGAACCCTAAAAACGAAGTCGCAATTCCCAGGAGCTTCCGATATGCTCAGAACATAAGTGGAGGAAGAATCGCATGAAGCCGGCGGGAGGAGCGGCGGCGGACGCCGCCAGGGGATACTTGGGGCGGGCTCTGGCCCGAGCACCCGCCACCCAGGCCCGCCCGCCCCGGCGCGCCCGACCTGCTCCAGCGTGAGGAGAAGGAACTCCTGCGACAACAGCTCCGGGTGCAACAGCAGATCCGAGTCCGCGCAGCTGTGGCCGCCCACATCCCCCGCCATCGTCGTCGCCAGGAGACCCCGGCCAGCTACCCACAAGGCTCTGCGGAGGAAGGCCCGAAGTGACGTAGTGGACGGAGACTCGAATGTGACATCACTTTGGGTGCGCCGCGCGCCTGTCCTTCTCGCGTGCCTTGCGCGGCGTGGGCTGGCCTTCGCTGGAGTATAGTGCCCCGGGTGAAAGGAGTGAAAAGGGTGGCAAGTCGAGTAGGGCAGGAAGAAGGGAAGAAGCGAAGTTCACGGGGCCGGCCGTGATTGGTCGTGCCTCCTGTGACGTCCAACGGCAGATGTGGCCCTGGGGCGGCTCGGGGCCGTCTCGCGTGGAAGGGGCCGGGGACGGAGGTAGACGTTAACCGAAACATGGCGCTCTGTCGCTTCTGAAACTACTTTCTTTTTTTAACCTGCTCATCGTTTGTTTTCTAATCCTCTAATTTGCTGTAAGTTCAGGGACTTTCATTCTCGGTGGCTAGTAGCTTATAGTACGCACTCAACTATTTGTTCCCTGAAATAATACTCCGAATTAACCTGCTCACGTTTGAAAATAACTGACAGAACTCCAGTGATGACGTCCAAATGTTGTTAGACGTTTGCTATGTGCCGGGTACTGCGTTTTACGTAGGTTATCCCAGTCCTCAGAACAACCCTATGAGGTATTTAGTACTACTACAATGCTTAGGATTTTTTCAGATGAGGAAATAGGCACGGGGTAATTTGCTCAACATCAGAGAATTTACGAAGTAGCAAGGCTGACATTTAAGTCCATTTTCACCGCACTTGTAACTGCAGTGAATTGATAGTTTTAGTTTAAATAAAATCTAATAATTTACTGAAAAGTCTTTTCTACTTGCATCTTTTGTGGAGAAGATGTACATCCCAAATATTTTGCACATTTAAAACTTAAGCTGTAAAGGCTATGGTTTGCATCCCCTGTGATATACTGTTTTATTGGAAGTTATTGCAGCGTCTACAAAAATGTGAACGTCAGAGGATGCCAAAAGATAAACCTTGAGAGGGAATTGGAAAATAAGTGAGATGCTAAATCAAAAAGACAAGATAGAGTTGAGGGGTGTTTCGCTATTTTCTTAATCATTTATGTGTATGATGCTTTATCTAGAAATTGAATTTCAGAGCAGGGCAGAAACTTAAAAATTACTCAGTCCAGTTCTTTCCTTTTAGTGCTGAGGAAACAGATCTGAAATGACTTGCTCCAAATTGAAGTTTTAGAACTAAGCTGGGGCAGGTATTTGGATGTCCTGATTTAGAGTTAAGTGGATTAACTTCATGATATTGATATGATATTCCATATCCAAAATCTGATTTGATTTTCATGACAGCAGTGAAATTAGTGTGACTGGTAGCATTATCCCCATTTCTTTCACCAAAGGGCACATTCATTGTTTTAGTGGCAAAAACAGCAGCCTTGGTAGGAAACTTGAAAGCCAGACGTCAGTTCAGATTTTGTTCTGCTGCTTCGAGAACTGAAGTGAGTTAGTCTAGACTCAGCCTCAGCCTTATCAGAAAAATGCTCTGCTAACACCTTCACTGAAGAATTATGAAAGGAGTAGAGATTATATAACACATTTGACACACTTGAGTAGGTAGCTGGTTTTGAGACATACTTCCTGTCTCCCCACCTTAGCTTCCTCTCCTGTGAATGGAAATATGACACAACCTCATAATATTGTGAGATTGGAGCTAGAGGATGAGCAGTGCCTCCTCTGGTTGCGTTTACCTGGGGATTTGTTGTAGCTGATTGGCTGTTATCAAAGGAGAGATGTGGCAGGATGGTGCTGGACGTCGGGATAAAACTTAAAGAGTCTGAAAATGTGGTTACTGGTCCTTGCTGTGTTCTTTCTCCCTGTGGTTTTCTGAATCAGCCACCTAACCTGAAACCTCAAGCTCTTCATCAGAAAAAAAAATGTTTTGTGGCAGGTAAGAGCTGTGCCTTTTTTTCTCCCAGTACTTTCTTGCTTAAAACTAAATCCATTAAGGTGTCTCTGAAGCTAAAATCTCAGGGTAGAGGGAGTGTCCATTGAGGCAGAAAAAAAAATCAAGATTCAGAGTAGGAGAAGTAGTATTAGATTCTAATTCCCTATCCCTGATCCTGTCCCAGGGAAGGAGAGACTTGAAATGCTGCCCCCACCCCAATCCTGGGGACAGCCTTAGATAGTGGAACCTCAGAATACTTAAAGTCTGCTGGCTATTGTAACCAGTGTTTCTGAGTTAGGAGTTTAAGGTGGAGAATTTGCGTTTCTAACAAGTTGAGGTTGTGTTTCAAATATGCCTATGCAGCATGGCCACCTCACAGAGATTTCTGCCACATAGCAGAGCAAGGAAGCCACAGATGTCTTTGACCCTCAAGCCGAGCAGTAGCTATGATTGGAGGGGCCAGGTTGAAAACCAACACCAGAGTGAACAAAGAGTATCTTTGATCCTTATGGGGACCAGTGATGCAAAGATTTGGTGTCTCCTCTCCTCATTTTAGCATTTCAGAAATTTCCTAATATAGACACAGTCCTGAGGAAGGGGGTGGGCATCCATTGATGATTATTGTTACTGCAGCCAAGGGGGGGCTTAAAATAAAAATAAAGCTCAGTTACAGAAAAAAAAATGTTTGTTACACATTTGAATTTGTAGACTGAAGTTGACTCTAGCTACACTATTATCTGTATTATATAGTAACCATAAATTTTTAAGTTCAGTGTTATAAGTGTTTTCCCTTCACTCAAAGATCATGGGGTTTTATTAACATTTTTATTTGGTGTCTATAGTTGACAAGAACAAAGTTGAGGTAAATCTTCTTAACACTGCCTTGCCTGGCATCACCATCTCACTAGGTTATGAGTTCCTCTAGGATGGGGGTGGGAGGGTACATTTGCTTTGAATCTCCCACCTGGTTACTGGCATACACAGTGAGTGCTTGTACTTAGTAGGTACTCAATAAATATTAAATGAATCATAAGTGAACTATATACTGAGAAGTTTGAGTGTTGATTCCTCTTGTCCATAGTGTAATATTTGAGATATTTATGATACAAATATTTATCATTAGTTGTCAAAACTACTTGAGCATAGCCTGACCTGTGGTGGCGCAGTGGGTAAAGCGTCGACCTGGAAATGCTGAGGTTGCCGGTTCGAAACCCTGGGCTTGCCTGGTCAAGGCACATATGGGAGTTGATGCTTCCAGCTCCTTCCCCCTTCTCTCTCTCTGTCTCTCCTCTCTCTCTGTCTCTCCCTCTCCTGTCTAAAATGAATAAATAAAAAAAACAAACAAACAAACAAAAAAAAACTACTTGAGCATAAAGTGAATTAACAATTTAAAAAACACTTCACATTTTGGATCTATGTTTTTAAACAACAGTTCTGCCTTGAGTTTTAAATAACTACGTTCAGTACCATAATGATAATTAATTAATGATTATATTTTTTATTATTGTCATTTTTCATTCCTTTTACAGTCCAGTCACTATAAAGATCCATTTACAGAGGTAACTAACTACTGGCTTTTTGTAAAACCCATCTCACGATACCTGTTTAATGAGCTCTTTTGGTATCTCTTTCATCTCTTTGTTTCAGTACATAGCACAGGGCCTGGTACACATAATAGTAAGTGTGTGCTGAACAAATGTCAGCCTTTCCAGATTCTAGGCACTTCCTAACCTCTCCTGTTATCAAAAGTCTACGAGTACATTATTTTTATCTTAGGATATGATTAAGAGGGTATTTCTTCCACATATCCCACTAAATAAATCAGTGGTTCTTAAAACTGAGTCAGCATTAGAGTTACCTGGAAATCTTGTAAAAACAACAAAAACAACAACAAAACAGTCTGCTGGGCTCAATCCTCTTCTCCCCAAGTTTCTGACTCAGGAGGTTTGGGTAGGAGCATGGGAATCTGCATTTATAACAACTTCCAAGGAGGTGTTGGTACTGCTGTTACCTGTCATACTGCATAAACCACTGAACTAAATTAAGCTGTTTGAGGGTAGGGGCTGTATCCTCATTTCAGTATGCCCAGCAGCCTCTGCCATAGTACCTGACACACAGGAGCTGCTCAAAAAATAGCTGATTTGAATAACAGTTTGAAGAGTTTATTTTACAGAAACTAGATTACAAGTATGAGAATATGTGTTTATATCATTAAATGAGCAAATACATGTAGAAGCTCTTAAAACATGGCTTGTAGTAAGCTATGTTTGCTAATAATAATAATAAATAATAATAATAATAAATGTAACCTTTCTGTGCTTAATCTCATAGTCTAAACTGATATCCAAACTAGTTGTGTACTAACAAGCGAGTTTATAAATTGGAGTAACAAAATCTTAGCATTAAAAACCTTTTTTAAAGATAGCCTAAATGAGTACCAGGAATTTTAAATATTAGTTGAGTCCTTCCTACATGCAGATAGAGCAACAAGGTAATAGACAACTTGTCCTTCGGAGCTTAAACCAGCAAGAAACATTAAGTGTGTGTGTGTATGTGAGGATGGTAAGTTTTGAGAGTAATTGGCAAATATTAAAAGCATTCAGCTGTATTTTTCAACTCTTAATCTTCACTAATCTATTAGAACACCTTTTCCACACTCTATAAAATACATGTTTAATATGGGTCCATGGGATATTTAATAAATATTAATAAAGTAATGAATTCCTTTGAAAAAACATATTTTTTCTTTAATATAATCAATCAAAACATGATAAATTTAGAATTAGCCCTGATGCACATATTTACACAGATATGGAATAATTAGTTACATATAGTTTCCTGTCATGTAAAATAGACTTCCCAGAAAGTTCCAGGAAGAACAGATGTTTCTAGATGGAATAATGTGCACATGTGGAGCTTGCCATTTTAAGAATCCTATATGGTAAATCATTTCATAAAGGAAATAATTATTTCTGAATTATCTTTTACCTCTTCTTTTTTATTAATACACATTTTTATTCCTAGTTTGTTTAAAGCAGAACACAAATGTTTTATGAACTATTCAATCAACAGAATATATATATATATATATATATATATATATATATATATATAATCACTTTTTAAATTCTGGATTCTTATTTTGCTCTGTTCTTACTACCATGGAATTTGGGATAAGTCATTCCCTTTTTGCCTCAGTCAACTCTTCTGTGAAATGGAGAGGTTAATAACGCTTTGTTTCATACGAACATGGGGAGGCTTAAATGAAATAATTGCTGTAAGGTCCTCAGCCACTGGGCTTTAGAGTCAGGCTGTCAGGTGTCACCTCTGCGATGAGTCTTGTGCCCCGCTCTGTACGGTGCAAATGAGCACTGCGGGCCCCCTGAGCCGGTTGATACATTGTAGCACCGCAGGGAGCATCACCAGCAAGTCAGCGTCTCCAGCCAACTTTGCCAATCCGGTTGCAGAGTGGTTAAGCTTTCCACAGGATTGATTGGTTGGCTGGTTGGTGGATCGATTCATTCTTTTTTTTTCAGCAAGTATTCCTCTGGTGTTTACAGTGTCCGATGTTAGAAATAGAGTGCTGAGCAATCAGAGCAGGCCCGTGTTTACACGGAGCTGGCCGTGGCCAGCAGGGAAGAAGAAAGCGAACGAGAACAGCATCGCCGACCCTCCCCGAGCACCCACCCTGTGCCAGGCTGTGTTCCAGGGCTCCATAGGCATCAGCTCGCTTATCCCGGCCGGCCATGAGGCGTGCGAAGCTGTGATCCGGTATATGCGAGGAAATAGGCCGAAGCGGGGTTCCTAACACAGGGCGCCCCGGAGGCCTTGGGGCCCCGGCGGACAGCGCAGGGACATGCCGGCTCCCGCCCTCCCGGCGCAGGGCGGTCGCCCCACGTGACGGGAAGCGGCGGCGGCGGCGGCAGCGCGGGCGGACCAGCCCTGGAGCCACGGCAGGGAGCGGGCGGGCGGCGCGGGGCCCCAGGCCGCAGGGCCGGCGGGACGGCGGAGGCCGGTGGGCGCCGCGCCGGTGAGTGCGGAGGGCTGCCGGCTGCCGGGCTGTGGGCGCGACGAGCGCGCGCGGACAGGGTCCTGGAGAGCGGGACCCGCGGTGGGGAGGGCGAGCGAGCGGCGCCCGGGGGTTCCTGGGCGGGCAGGTGTGTGTGCTGGGCCGGGGTACGCGGGGTGCAAGTGCCTGTCCAATTCTAGACAAGCGTGCACGTATGTGTGGGCAAGGCAGGTGTGCCCGCGCGTGGGGTCCGCCGTGTGGATGTTGTGGCATCTGAGGCGGGAGTGGGTGTGTGTTTGGGGAAGATCTGAGCCCGGGTCCTTGATTTGGGGTAAGCTGTTTGTTTGCTGGAGGGAGGAGCCAGGCAAGGATTATACCCCTGCGCCTCTTGCCCTTCGACCCCGTGTGGACCGGTTTTATCGCTGTAATTGATGTCTCCTGAAGCTCTTGGGGTTTCAGAGCTCAAATTTCGGGTCACATTAGGGCCTGACTTGTTGCCCTGAACCAGGAGGCTGGGCAGGGTGTATTGGAGAGGAGGGCAGAGACTCACCCCAGTTCCCAGCCTAGGGGCTGGAAGCTGCCACCCCCATGTGGTTTGCCCTTTCTCTGGCCTTCTGGAGGTGCAGGTGGAAGGTGGGTTTTCAGTTTGCTTCTCTGTGTGTAGAATGGGGATGACTGTAAAGACAGAACCTGCCCTCTGTTTTCAGTTGTCTGCGGCTCTTATGGCTCTGCTCACGGGTGATCATCACAAAGTCCGGGGCTGTTCTGGGGGCCCTAACTGGCTGCTGGAAATGGAGGTTCATGCACTGGTTCTAGTGCAAACGACTGTATTGGGTGCTGATGAGTGGGCACCTGCCCTGCAGGAAGGCAGCTGCTGAAGGGATTGTGGAAACAGACAGATTAAGGCACGGACAAGTGTGTGAACAGGGTCCTCTGCAGTGTGAGCAGGCTTACCTGGAGTCAGAACTCAGGACCTAGAGGGGCCTGTGGGTGCCCACCCCGCCCTCCTGGTGGCCTTGTTTCTCTTTGTTGGCCAGCCAGAAGCTCCCAGTACTTCCTCAGATAGGAAGGAACATCTTGCCAGCTGCTTCCTTTTCCCTTGCATTTCTGCCAGCAAAGCAGCCCCAGCAGTCACCCAAGTGGCCTCTTTCTTTGGTGTACCGCACTAGAAATAGCCTTGATGGGACTCCCTGGGAGCCTGTCTATAACTAGCCCTGCCCAGGCCTCAGTATGTGCTCCATGGTGGCGATGAGCACAGAAACTGTGGGTTCCAACCATGACCCTGTCAGTTGACCTCTGCACAGGGGAAAAATCTCCTTTTGGACTTCTTCAGAACTGAACTACTGTTGTTCCTGCAGATACCATCTTCGGATTCTCAAGTCCCTTATATAAAATGGCGTAGAATGATGCATACAGTCATTCCTCCACATCTCAAGGATTCTCAACTGCAGATTAAAAATATTGTTAAAAAAATATATATATATATGGTCCATAATTAGTGGTCCCACATAGTTCTAACCCGTGTTGTTCAAGAGTCAACTGTAATTGGTAACCCAATGACTGCCTTACTCTGGAGTTAGTCTCCTTGTGGGTTCTGATCCCAATTTGCTGTATACATCATAGTTTATACATTTTACAGAGAAATCGTGTGGTGCCCCTTGCCTTTTCTCCTCCACTGTCTACTTCCAGTAACAGTCTTCTGGTCCCACAGCTGGGACCTGAGTTTGTACACAACAGCCTCTAAGGATGCTGCCCCCTCTTCCTCACCCTCCAGTCCCAGGGACTTGTAAGCACCCATTCTCCCATTAAGCAGTTCCAGCCAACAAGTTTTAAAAGCACAGAGCTTGCTTAATAAGTGCAAAATTTTCTAGGCCTGATTTACATCTAGCATTTCTGTTCAGGAAAATAAAAAGTTGTTGTGGCTTATTCCTTCATGCTAATGTTAAACATTGGTGATCCTTTAAGAAAACTCAAAGAAAGTTTACTTAATGAGTTATGCATCTTTATCTTGGGCTGAATCCAGTGCTCATTAGAAATACATTAATTGTTTGTGGTGGCCAGGTGTTTGGATACTGCCAAATAATATGGCCCATACTTTACAACTCATCTTTTCTAAGGCAAACCTGCCCCATTTTTCTTTATTAAAAAATGCTTAACTACTAAATATGAATGTAAAAGTAACAAGTTAATTGGAGGCCACCCCAAATGAGCCCGAGTGCTCTGTGCAAAACAGGAGCAGTCACTGAGCATGTTGTGAAGTCTTGTAGGTGATAATGAGACCAAGATCTTTTCTTGATAGTCAGTAGCTGCTGTTGAGTAGATTAAAGATTCAGGAAAACAGTATGTGTAGAAGAGAACAATTGCCTGACGTCCAGTAGGTACTGGCTAATTCTTTTTGCCTGTTTGATGGTCCAGTATTGACGAAAATGTCATAAAGAAAATGCCCTGAAAGAAAAAAAAGAAAATGCCCTAGAGGCCTATTGTGCCACTGTCCTCCTCTTCCCCTCTCCCAAGTTCCTTCTTCAGTTATGACTGTTGATGTTGCTATTATAGGTTATATATGACATGAACATAGATATACACAACTATATGTGTGTATACGGTGCACATATGTATGTAGTGTGTATAAATCGTATATATGTTTTACATATTCACTATGTATGTATATTTACATATATATTTGAATAATTTTGATTAGTGTTGCCTAGGAAAAGGATACCAACTAGGACTAGTCACACATAGGTACGTACCAGGATAATATCAAGATGATGAATTAGATGTTAGATTTCAGTTGTACGTATTTTTTTCTTTTTAATATCCTTGCAGGTCATTGAAGCAGGTGCATTGTGCTATAACTAGTCTTCTGCAATCTGTTATAAGAGTGCAAAAGAACATGAAATGGTTGTCAAATAGTGTCCTAATTTTCAAAAGGGGAACAATCATCTTTGGTACGAGTCAATAATTTGTTGTGGACTTATTCCTGGCACATTTCAGTACTGAACAGATGTCTGTAAGAACTTAGAGAAGAACCTGGGGACCAGCATGGTGTGTAGCTCTGTAGGGACAACTTAGTGCACAGAAACATATATCCTGTCTTGATAAGATTACTAAGTTAGTAGAAAAACATGGAAGTATATGATTCTTTATCTGAAATTTAGCAATGCAGTGCTGACACTGAGCCCGTTTAGTTATGACAGAAGGTGTCTAGAGGGCAGAGGGCAGGGGTAAGTCATTCTGGCACAGAGAAACCTAAGGGGGATGAGGCAGGATAATAAGATGGCTGCTCTAGACTCAGCCAATGGAAGGCCAGAGCCCTGCTGATAACACGGCTCCTTTAGGAGGAACTACAGCAGGATGGCTATCTGTAGGCCTCATGCTACAGTGGTGTCGTGTTCAGAGTTGTCTCTCTTCAGCAGTAGAAAGATGGCCTTCGAGTCAGAAACAGAAACTGGGGTTCAAGAACCTGTTTTGTGACTTGGTAGCTATGTAACCTTGAGCAAGCCACCAAAAATCTCTGTGTGGCCATAATAATATCCACCTGAGAATGAAAGGAAGTCACTTACAAGTACTCAGTATCTGATGAAACCCAATGATTAGCAGTTCTCAAGAGGCAGCCATCAAGGCATTGGCCAGAGCTGCAGTGAGTTGGTACCTATTTATGTATATCTTGGAGCAACCTGGGAAGTATCCCTGGGCAGCCAGGTGGTTCATTGGGTAAGGTGTGTGCTCTTGAAGCAAGCTTCCTGGGTTCAAATCTCAGCTTCCCACGGTCATTCAATGTTTTGAAACCTCCGTTTCCCCCCTGCAGATGGAATAGTGATAGTACTTGCCTTATAGGCTTATTGTGAGCATGCAGAGAGCATTTGATATGGAGTCTGGCAAATAGTGAGCTTTCCAGAAGTCTTAGCTCCCTTATAATAGTGTTATTACTGCCCTGTCTTTCCAAGGAGCTAGGTAGAAGTATGTCATCCAATCCCAGGCCCAGAGGCTCTAAGGGATCTGCCTCAGATCAAAGCAGTTGGCCAAGCTTCTGGAGCTTAGAATCCCCAGGTTAATGCTGAGAAAGTTTGCATCATGCCCACTATACCACCCCTCACTGGGTGGCCCAGGTTAACTCTGGCGCCTCAAAACTCATACAGAGAGAGAGCGTTTGGAAGGCTTCACCTCTGCTCTTTCCCGGCTCTGCTTACCTGAAGCCCTACTGTGCATCACCTGAGTTTCTCACCTGCCTGCTTCTCCTGAAGTTCATAGTATACCAGATATTGGACCCAGCAGGAATCAGCTCACATTTACCTCAATCTAGTCTGAATTCCTCTATGAGAAATGTTTCAAATGAGCAAAAGTCCCACAGTGTCATCTTTGAAATGCATTCTCAGGGGAAAAAAAAATTGATATATAGGTATTATTCACATCTGTAATTTTAAGTTAGGACACTAAATTTAGAAAATTCAACCCTAAAAGTAACTGACTAAATAAGGCTATGAAATCGGCAGCCTGAGGCTCCAAGGAGTATTTGGACTGCTGGCCACTGCATGTTTCATTTTCTCCTGGCTGCTGGCACTCAGCTCATCCTGAACGTCTCTTTCTGCTAGGAGAGGTGATTCTCAGCTCTCTTCTCTCTTTTTTAATTACTCCAAGGTAAGATGATGAACCAAAAACTGTGATTACATTTACTTTTTCATTTTAACTTTCTATTTTGAAGTAATGTTGGCCTTACTAAACAGTTGAAAATAGTACAGGGCTCCCATATTCTAGGCTTCTGCCTTTGTTAACATCTTGAATGGCCACAGTATCGTGATCAGAAATAGTAAATTAATATCAACACTGTTAACCAAACTGCAGACTTTATTTGATTTCACCACTTATTCCACTACTGTCTTTTCTGTTCCACCATCCTGTACTGGTCTAGGTCACATCACATTTAGTTGTCATGTCTCCTTGGTCTTTAACCTGTGACAGTTCCTTGGTCTCCTTGTTTTTCATGACCTTAGTTATTACTCTTGAGGAGAGCCCAGGATTTTGTAGAATGTCCCTGATTTTGGGGTAGTGTGGCATTTTCTCATGATTAGGTAGGGGTGATACATTTTTTTCAAGAATACAACAACAGTGACATGACTCAATTACATTTTAATTGAATGTTTGGCTGCATTCCATGTCCCTCTGAAGCAATGGGAACAACGGTCATGGAGCTTCCCTGGATCCTCAGGAAAGTAAGTTGCTGAGGCTCAAGTCCCAGTAAGCAACTCTCCCTGCCTGTGCTCCTGGTGAGCTAGCACAGAAAGGTCTTCTTGTTCCCTGTCACGCTTCTCTTTAGTTTCCATGGGTCTGTCTCCCAGTTACCCTATGATGCTACCTTGAGGATTTAGGAGAGATCTTTTTCTAAGGCAAATGCAGTTTAAAGAACAATAATGTTAGGCTTTCTTATCACACACACAACAGTTATGTTTGTGACCGCTGAACCTTTAAGTCCTATCAAATCTCATCTAGCTTTAGTGTGGTCAATTAAATAATTCATATTTTTTTTTATCTTGAGATGATGTCAGTTGTTGTTATAGTAACTTTGTATCCTAAGAAGAGAGCTAATTGGCCTACAAAGCCATCAAAATTCATCTTTTAGGTGCTAACTAAAGTTTTAAGACACTGATGTGATTTTATTAAGCATGTTATTTCTATAAACTGTTAAGGTGATTGGAGTCAGCCATAGGAATTGGGGGTGTTTAGCTGTTTGCTTTTAGGAGGGAATTTTAGTTAACATTTATTTTGTTAGTTTAGTATGAAGGAAACATCTGAAGGCAGCTTGCAGTAGAAGAACTTTTGCTAGCAAGGTTTGCCTTAACCCACCAATAAAGAATTTTGAGTTTGTGATTTGGCTATTCATTCAGTCAGGAACATAAGATAGGCCAAAGGAAACAAATGTGTCCAATCATACCTACCGTTCCTGCTCAGTACCTAGGACAGCATGGCAAGGAGAGGAGAGGTTTGCGAGGGAGGAGGATGGGTGGGTCCAAGTTTGTGCTTCTTGGGGGATAGGAGCGCATAGGCTAGACATGGAGCAGCAGGTCCCTTAGTAACTGCTCACACCATTTCTGCTTTATTAATTAGCAAGCTGACCAGGGCCAGGCTGATGCCAGCACATGTCCCACACCTAACTACGTCCACCACCTGACTTTTCTGGGCTATCTCAATCCAGGCATGAGGACAGCCTCCGTCCCTGGCACCACTAGGAAACTGGGCACAAATGGGTTTTAAACTGAGCTGACTCCTCTTTTTGGCTACTGTGAACAAGGCTGCTCTGCACATTCTTGTACAAGACTTTTTGTGGTTATTGGTATATGCTCAACAGAAATGGAAACATTAAATGTGGAATTGTGGGGTTGCAGGAAAAAGCATGTTTAACTTTATAAGAAAGCAACGGATTTCCAAAGTGATGGTCCCATTTTATCCTCCTTCCAGCAAAGTACAATATTTCTATTGAATAGTTCTACAGCTTCATTAATATTTAGAGTTGTCAGTCTTTTTAACTGTAGCAATTCTAATAGTTGTGAACTGGTATATCATTGTGGACTTTTAGGTATAGGAGTTTTTGTATATTCTGGATATGCATGAGCCTTTTGCCATATAATTATTGCAAATTTTTCTCCCAGTCCAAGGGTTGCCTATTCATTTTCATAATGGTGTCTTTCAATGGATGCAAGGTTTTAGTTTTTATAAAATCCAATTTATTAACTTTTAATTTTATGATTAGCATTTTTTGAATTCTAATAAATGTTTGTGTACCCCAACATCCCAAAGATGTTCTTTTATGTGTTTTTCTAGAAGCTTTATAGTTTTAGCATATACTTTTAAAATAATTTGATGTAGCCTGACCAGGCAGTGGCGCAGTAGATAGAGCATCGGACTGGGATGTGGAGGACCCAGGTTCAAGTCATCTGGTTTGAGCAAAGCTCACCAGCTTGGACCCAAGGTTGCTGGCTCGAGCAAGGGGTTACTCGGTTTGCTGTAGCCCCACAGTCAAGGAACATATGAGAAAGCAATCAATGAACAACTAAGGTGTTGCAACGAAAAATTAATGATTGATGCTTCTCATCTCTCTCCGTTCCTGTCTGTCTGTCCCTGTCTATCCCTCTCTCTGACTCTCTCTGCTCTGTAAAAAAATAAAAATAAAAATAATAATAATAATAATAAATAAAAATAAAATAATTTGATGTATCTCAAGTTAATTATTGTATATAGTGAAAGCAGGTGTGAGGCAGGGATAAGTAAGGTTAATTTTTCCTCATAAGATTATCCAGTTGTTCTAACACCATTTATTGAAATGTCTTTCGCTTCCCCATTGAATTGCATTGGTGCCTTTGTCAACAATCAATTGAATGTATATGTGTGGGTCTGACTTTGGACTTTCTCTTGTTCTGTTGATCTATTCTATTGATCTCTTCTGTTTTATTGTCTTAGTTACTGCAATTTTATAGCAATTTCTTTTTTGTTTTTTTCTTCTCTTCCAAATGAGAGGAGGAGAAGTAGAAAGACAGACTCCCACATGCGCCCCAACTGGGGACCCACCCAGCAACTCCCATTGGGTGCCACAGCTCTTCCCATCTGGGGCCATGCTTGCAACCAAACAATTTTTAGCAGCTGAGGTGGAAGCTCTATCGAGCAATCCTCAGTGCCTGGGGCCGATGTGCTTGAACCAATTGAGCCATGACTGAGAGAGAAAGAGAGAGAAGAGGGAAGAGGAGGGGCGGAGAAGCAGATGGTCACTTCTCCTGTGTGCCCTGACTGGGAATTGAACCCAGGATAGCCACACACCAGGCCGACACTCTACCACTGAGCCAACTGGACAGGGCCTATAACAGTTTCTAAAATCAGTTAGTGTGATTTAAAGACCTTTAGAAAGAAAAGTCTTTCAACTTTGTTCTTCATTTTCAAGATTGTTTTGACTCTTCTAGGGAATCATGTGCTGCTTAATGACTGGGATACATTCCAAGAAATGTGATATTCTGTGATTTCATTGTCATGTAAACATCATAGAGTACAGGTACACAAACCTAGATGATAGCCTACTGCTCCTACGCTACCAGCCTGTACAGCAGCTGCTGTACAAAACAACATGAGATTAAATCAAGCACAAGAGAAAAGATGCAAACAGAGATGTGGTAAATATGACATGCATGAGGCTGCTGCCAGTGTAACATGGCATACTGTTTTGCAGCAAACCTTTTCTTTTTATTTATTTATTTTTAATTAATTTTAATGCGGTGACATTGATAAATCAGGGCCCATATGTTCAGGGAAAACATCTCCAGATTATTTTGACATTTGATTATGTTGCATACCCCTCACCCAAAGTCAAATTGTCTTCTTTCACCTTCTATCTGGTATTCTTTGTGCCCCTCCTCTCCCCCCACCCCCTCTCTCTCCTTCCTCGCCCCCTCCCCACCCCCGTTACCATCACATTCTTGTCCATGTCTCTGAGTCTCATTTTTATGTCCCATCTATGTATGGATTCATATAGTTCTTAGTTTTATCTGATTTACTTATTTCACTCCGTATAATGTTATCAAGGTCCATCCATGTTGTTGTAAATGATCCAATGTCATCATTTCTTATGGCTGAGTAGTATTCCATAGTATATATGTACCAAAGCTTTTTAATCCACTCATCCACTGACGGACACTTGGGCTGTTTCCAGATCTTCGCTATTGTGAACAATGCTGCCATAACATGGGGGTGCATTTCTCCTTTTGAAACAGTTCTATGGTGTTCTTAGGGTATATTCCTAAAAGTGGGATGGCTGGGTCAAAAGGCAGTTCAATTTTTAATTGTTTGAGGAATCTCCATACTGTTTTCCACAGTGGCTGCACCAGTCTGCTTTCCCACCAGCAGTGCAGGAGGGTTCCCTTTTCTCCACATCCTCGCCAGCACTTATTCTATGTTGTTTTGTTGGTGAGCGCCATTCTGACTGGTGTGAGGTGATATCTCATTGTGGTTTTAATTTGCATTTCTCTAATGATTAGTGATGTTGAGCAATTTTTCATATGCCTATTGGCCATCTGTATGTCCTCTTTGGAGAAGTGTCTGTTCATTTCTTTTGCCCAGTTTTTGATAGGATTGTTTGTCTTCCTGGTGTTGAGATTTACAAGTTCTTTATAAATTTTGGTTATTAACCCCTTATCAGACATATTGTCAAATATGTTCTCCCATTGTGTAGTTTGTCTTTTTATTCTGTTCTTACTGTCTTTAGCTGTGCAGAAGCTTTTTTTTTTTTCTTTTTTCTGAAGCTGGAAACAGGGAGAGACAGTCAGACAGACTCCCGCATGCGCCCGACTGGGATCCACCCGGCACGCCCACCAGGGGCGACGCTCTGCCCACCAGGGGGCGATGCTCTGCCCTTCCTGGGCGTCGCCATGTTGCGACCAGAGCCACTCTAGCGCCTGAGGCAGAGGCCACAGAGCCATCCCCAGCGCCCGGGCCATCTTTGCTCCAATGGAGCCTTGGCTGCGGGAGGGGAAGAGAGAGACAGAGAGGAAAGCGCGGCGGAGGGGTGGAGAAGCAAATGGGCGCTTCTCCTGTGTGCCCTGGCCGGGAATCGAACCCGGGTCCTCTGCACGCTAGGCCGACGCTCTACCGCTGAGCCAACTGGCCAGGGCTGTGCAGAAGCTTTTTAGTTTGATATAGTCCCATTTGTTTATCCTGTCTTTTATTTCACTTGCCTGTGGAGATAAATCAGCAAATATATTGCTGCAAGAGATGTCAGAGAGCTTACTGCCTACGTTTTCTTCTAAGATGCTTATGGTTTCACGGCTTACATTTAAGTCTTTTATCTATTTTGAGTTTATTTTTGTGAATGGTATACAAACGTTTTCGATAAGCAGAAAGAGTACACTCTAAGATAATGATCAAAAGTATAGTACAGTAAATACATAAACCAGTAACATGGCTGTTTATAACTACCAAGAATAATGTGTTATACATAATTGTATGTGCAATACTTTTACAGGACTAGCAGCACAGCATGGCTATTTACACCAGCATCACCACAAGCACTGTGAATAATGAATGCATTGCACTATGATGTTACGATGGCTACATTGTCACTAGGTGATCAAATTTTCAGTTATAGATATATTATAATCTTATGGGACCAGCATCCTATATGTGGTTTGTTGTTGATTGAAATGTTATGTAATGCATGATTATAGTTTGATTTTCATTTAGATTTTAAAACTATTGTAGCCTGTCAGTTTCTACAGAAGAATCTGCTGGGGTTATAATGTAGGTCTTATTTAATGTATAATAATAAGATTCTATGATTTTCTTCATAGAGATCTTATAAATCTTAATTAGATCATTCCTAATGCTATTGTAAATGTCTTCTGTTAAGATTAAAGTTTCTAATTGTTGTTCTGTGTAGAAATGCAGATTGATTTTGTCAACTGATAGTTGTTGGCACTGATTGAACACCAACAGAAATCCCCAATTTGGGGTGCAGTGAAAAAACCAAATAGTTCAGTTGTGATACAGCAGGTGGGTAGTTTCATGCAGGCTTCTCCCTGAAATGTGGTTTGCATGAGTTCCCTAAATAGAAAGGGTTGCATGGTTTTTTTTTTGTTGTTGTTGTTTTTAATTTGAGCCCAGTAAGCCACCAGGAGCCCTTCTTAGTAGCTATCTAAGGGTCCACACTTTGGTATATTAATTTTAAAATTAATGTTTATAAACTTGAAAATATTGTAATACATTATTTGTGACTTTCCACATGAACAGTAATATCATTGGTAAATAATTATAGTATTATGTCCTGTTTTCAATTCTTTATGACTAATATTTTTCAACTGGCAAAGTCTCCCAGAACAATGTCGGGTACAAATGGGGTACTAGTTTGCTAGGGCTGCCATAACGAAGTACCATAAATGGGTGGCTTGAACAACATACATTTATTGTCTCAGAATTCTGGAGTGTAGGGGTCTGAGGGCAGGGTGATGGCAGTGTTGGTTTCTTTTGGAGAAGAATCTGTCCCGGGCCTCTGCATTAGATCTGGTAGCCTCAGGCGTTGCATGGCTTCTAGATCATGGTCTTCTCCCTATGTCTTCTCCTGTGTCTTTTCGCTGTGTCCTCTCCTGTCTTTCCTCTGTGTATGTTTGTCCCTGTGTCTAAATTTTCCCTTTTTATAAGACACCAGATATATTGGATTAGGGCCCACCCTAAAGACTTCATCTTCTGGAAACAGCCCAAGTGTCCGTCAGTGGACGAGTGGATTAAAAAGCTGTGGTACATATGCACAATGGAATACTACATGGCCATGAAAAAGAAGGAAATCTTACCTTTTGTGACAGCATGGATGAACCTGGAGATTATTATGCTAAGTGAAATCAGCCAGGCAGAGAAAAAAAATATTGCATGATCTCACATATATGTGAAATCTAATGAATACAGTGAATTGAGGAACAGAATAGAGGCAGAGGCAGGGTCACAGGGAGCAGAGGGATAGCTGTCAGAGGGAAGGGGATGAGGGGATGGGATCAGAGAAGGTGAAGGGATTAGTGAAACTATTGGGTTGGGGAATAAGTTCGTAGCGTTTTTACCGAAGACTTTTATTTAAACAAAAAACAATAATTATATCAATAAGTTAATCAATTATCTATTTACCGTTGCTGTTTACAACCTCTTCCCACTTCTCGACCAATTTGTTGATGCCGTTCCGCCAAAAATCGCCTGGTCTGGTGTCAAAGAAGTTGTTGAGCCAGTTTTTAAGGACCTCTTTGTTATCGAAGGTAAGGCCCTTCATATGGTTTGACAGGGAGCGGAAAAGATGGTAATCGGTCGGTGCAAGGTCCTGAGAATACGGTGGATGCTGAAGGACCTCCCATTCGAGCTCTTGGAGTGCGGCTTTGACGAATTGTGCAACATGGAGCCTGGCGTTGTCGTGAAGGAGTATGGTTTGACCATGTCGATCAGGTCTTTTCAGTCGAATAGCCTCATTCACGCGGTGTAGCTGGGCAATGTAGAGCTCCTTGTTGACCGTGGCATTCTTTTCAAGCATTTCCCAGTTCTTCATCAAATTCAGAAGGCCTTCCGCTGCAGCACGTGTCATCGACGTCAAAGTCGCCATTTTTGAACTTTGCAAACCATTTCCATGCTGTAGACTCGCCTATGACACCTTCTCCATACATGTCGCAAATGTCCCGGGCTGCTTCGGCAGCTTTTTGACCTCGATGAAAAGCAAAGAAGAGCAGGTGTCGAAAATGTTGATTTTTGCCTCCTGGGTATTCCATTTCTAAGCCTCAAAACTAATAAAAAATTAAATAACTCAAAAATACAATTAACATAGTTTTGTAGAGCAGAAAGAGTTTTATCGAATAAATACTTACCCTTTGCCAAACAGCAAACAAATCGTTGTAAAATAAAAGAAAATATAAAAACGCTACGAACTTATTCCCCAACCCAAAATATATACATAACACATAGATATAGATAACAGGACAGCAAATCCCAGAGGGAAGGGGGAAGGAGTTAGGGGGAGGGGGCACGGGGTGGGGGTTGAGGGAGTTATATTCAATAGGACACTTGAATCCATGTAAACACAATAAATTAAAATTAATAAAAAATTTTAAAAAATTAAAAAAGACTTCCTCTTAACATGATCATCTATCTGCAAGGCCCTTATTACCACACAAGGTCATATTCACAGGTACTTAGAGTTAGGACTTCATATTTGGTAGGGACATAATTGAACCCATAACAAATTTTAATAGTCTTGTTCTTTGTTTTATGTTTTTTCCCTTTTAATTTGTAAATGTTGTGAAAAAAATATGTATTCAGTGTGCTAATATTTCATATTTTTGTGTATAAGTAGGAATAATCAATTTTCTTTTTTCCTATATCCTTATCTGGTTTGGATATCAAAATCGTGCCCTGGCCGGTTGGCTCAGCGGTAGAGCGTCGGCCTGGCGTGCGGAGGACCCGGGTTCGATTCCCGGCCAGGGCACATAGGAGAAGCGCCCATTTGCTTCTCCACCCCTCCGCCGCGCCTTCCTCTCTGTCTCTCTCTTCCCCTCCCGCAGCCGAGGCTCCATTGGAGCAAGGATGGCCCGGGCGCTGGGGATGGCTCTGTGGCCTCTGCCCCAGGCGCTAGAGTGGCTCTGGTCGCAACATGGCGACACCCAGGAGGGTCGCAACATGGCGACGCCCAGGATGGGCAGAGCATCGCCCCCTGGTGGGCAGAGCGTCGCCCCCTGGTGGGCGTGCCGGGTGGATCCCGGTCGGGCACATGCGGGAGTCTGTCTGACTGTCTCTCCCTGTTTCCAGCTTCAGAAAAATGCAAAAAAAAAAAAAAAAAAATCGTACTTTATACTGGCTTTATAAAATGAAGTGAAGTATGTTCCCTCATTTAAATCTGCTCTCCTGGGCTTGGTTGTGTGCCGTGGAAAGAAGTGGGACCTCTAGGAGCCTATATAGCTGGTGTAAAGAACACAAGAAGCCTGACCAGGCGGTGGCACAGTGGATAGAGCGTCAGACTGGGATGCGGAAAACCCAGGTTCGAGACCCCGAGGTTGCCAGTTTGAGCGCAGGCTCATCTGGCTTGAGCAAAAAGCTCGTCAGCTTGGACCCAAGGTCGCTGGCTCGAGCAAGGGGTTATTTAGTCTGCTGAAGGCCCACGATCAAGGCACATATGAGAAAGCAATCAATGAACAACTAAGGTGTCGCAATGCGCAACGAAAAACTAATGATTGATGCTTCTCATCTCTCCGTTCCTGTCTGTCTGTCCCTGTCTATTCCTCACTCTGACTCTCTCTCTGTCTCTGTAAAAAAATAAAATAAAATAAATAAAAAAAGAACACACGAAAACATTTGTGAAGACCATGGGTAATATCAAAATCTATGCTGCCCAGCTAGCTCTATATGTAGCCAGAAAAATGGAATTGTTTTTGAACTGAGGCTTAGAAAACCCAAAGAACCTCAGAGAAAGTGTCAAAGCAACATGTTCTTTCAACAGCAGCTATAGGTATTCACTAAAAGGTAATGTTTCTGTGTATATCTGTAGAAGAAAATTAGTATTTTTATGTTAGCATTTTCAAAGACACTCGGATTCTAATTATCACTTGTGGCAGTGTGTATAGTATTCATTTGGTAGAAAGTAATTCCTAATATTTTAATTTTGGCCCTTAACACGTATTGCCTTTTGCTGTTACTTGATTATTTTTCTAGTCCTATTTCCTTAATGAGATTGGGAGATTTGGAATATGGAAGTGTCTTCTTGTAATTTGTTTCTGCACACTTAGATCTCTTAATTACACATCTGGTTGCATGTGTCATCTTTTTTTTAACTATTGTCCATGAATATATTAATATTTTTTCCTACTTAGGTATGTATTTTTCAATTTGGAGGAAAATATTAAAATGTTGATCTTTTAAATTATAATTGTGCTTGAAAGGTGACATTTTAACAAAAGTTAGTTTAAATTTCAGGTCATTTTGAGATCACACAGTAAAGTGTGAGTTGTACACCTTACAGAAATTTTTTATTTTGTTATGTTAAAACCTCTCTGAGGCCCTGGCAGGTTGGCTCAGTGGTAGAGCGTCGGCCTGGTGTGCAGGAGTCCCGGGTTCGATTCCCAGCCAGGGCACACAGGAGAGGTGCCCATCTGCTTCTCCACCCCTCCCCTTCGCCTTCCTCTCTGTCTCTCTCTTCCCCTCCCGCAGCCAAGGCTCCGTTGGAGCAAAGTTGGCCCGGGCTCTGAGGGTGGCTCTGTGGCCTCTGCCTCAGGCGCTAGAATGGCTCTGGTTGCAACAGAGCGACACCCTAGATGGGCAGAGCATCGCTCCCTGGTGGCCGTGCCGGGTGGATCCCGTTCAGGCGCATGCAGGAGTCTGACTGCCTCCGTTTCCAGCTTCAGAAAAATACAAAAACAAAAACAAACAAACAAAAAACCTTTCTGAATTCAGACCCTAGTAAGTTGGACTTAATGATAATACAGGAAGGTGTGGCCTAAAGTTTTTCTTTTTATGATTCATATTTAATCTAAGTAAATTTATTATGTGAACTAGATTTTGGAGGAAAATTTTCCACTGCTTAAAGGAATAAACCATTTTTTTTATAATTCTGTTTTAGCAACTGTGAAGTTCATAATGGCATATTGTTGATAGTCCCTATGTTGTGCATTAGCTCTCCAGGAATTATTTACCTACTAGTTCTAAGTTTGTACCCTTAAACCACATCTCCCCAATACTTTCACACCTTAGTTCCTGGTAATCACCTTATATAGGACAACATCTTTATCCATTCATCTTTTGACAGACACTTAGGTTGTTTTCATGTTTTGTCTATTGTGAAGACTGCTGCACTGAATATGAGAGTGCAGATAGCTCTTTGAACTTCTATTTTAATTTTCTTCAGGTAATACCCAGAAATGGAATTGCTGGATTATGTGGTAGTTCTATTTTTAATTTTTTGAGGAGCTTCCACATTGTTATCCATAGTGGCTGCACCAATTTATATTCCCACTAGCATTGCACAAGGGTTCCTTTATCACCACATCCTCACCAACATTTGTTATCTCTTGTCTTCCTGATGATTGCTGTTGGAACAGGTGTTTTGATTTGCATTTCCCTGATGATTACTAATGTTGAGCATCTTTTCACGTGCCTGTTGGCCATTTGGATATCTTTGAAAAATGTCTTCTGTTTAGTATCTCTGCCCACTTTTATCAGATTGTTTTTTATTGTTATTACTTTGTAGAGCTATTTATATATTTTGAACATTAACCCTTTATCTGATACATGGTTCTCAAATATTTTTTCCCATTCAATAGGTTGCTTTTATTTTGTTGATTTTTTTCTTTTGCTGTGCAGAGCTTTTTAGTTTGATGTAGTTTCACTTACTGATTTTTATGTTTTTGTTGCTGTGTTTTGGGTGTCATATCTAAAACATCATTGGCCAGTCCAATATCAAGGAGTTTCTTGCCATGTTTTTTTTCCAGGGGTTTTATGGTATCAGTTGCTCTGTTGTTGATTTCTAATTTCATGCCATAGTGATGGTAAAGATAATTGCTATGATTTCAGCCTTCTTAGATTCACTGACTTGTTTTGTGTCCTGCCATATGTCCTACCCTGGAGAATGTTCTATGTGCACTTGAGAAGAATGTGTATCTATTTCTGTGGGATGGAATGTTTATAAATGCTAAGTTCGTTGGATTTAATGCATGGCTCAAGACCGTTGTTTCCTTTTTTGATTTTCTGTCCAGACGATCTATACATTGCTGAAGGTGGGGTGTTGAAGTCCCCTACTATTACTGTTCTGTGTGTTTCTCCCTTCAGATTGGTTTGTAAATAAATCTTATTACATTTAGGTGCTCCAGTGTTGGGTGCATATATACTTATGATTGTCATGCTGATGAATTTACCCCTTAATCATTATATAATGGCCTTTTTTTGTCTCTTACTGGTTCTGGCTTAAAGTCTATTTTGTCTGCTGGAAGTACAGCTACCCTCACTTTCTTTTGGTTTCTACTTGTATGGAGTATCTTTTTCATTCTTTCACTTGAGCCAATGTCTGCCTTTAAAGCAGAAGTGAGTCTCTTGTAGGCAGCATATAGTAGGGTATTATTTTTTTAATCTCTCCAGCCATGTTGTGCCTTTTGAGTGGTGAATTCAGTCCATTTACATTTAGAGTTATTGATTTGTGATGTCTTCTAAAATTATATTTCTAGTATTATGATATTTCCAATGTCCATATCTAGTATGTGTGATGTTACTAGTGCAATCTTATTATTTTCTGCTTGTTTTGTATTTTTATTGTTTTATTTTCCTTTCAATTTCTGTTTGTCTTTGTAACTCGGTGATTTTCCATGGTGGTATGCTCTGTATCACCATTACCTCCTGTGCCTCTGCTCTAGATTTTGGCTGTATGGTACCACAAGGCTTACATAAGACATGTCATACGTAAAAATGTCCATTTTAAAGTGGGTAGCAATTTAACTTAGATTATCTACAAAAGCTTCACCCTTTAACTCCTCCTTTTATATTTTTATGTCATTTACCCCTTTTTATATTGTGTATTCATTAACACATTAGTACTATAGCTATTTTTAATACTTTTTTCTTTTGACCTTCCTACTATTGTTAAGTGGTTAGCACATCATCCTGTAACATACTGAGTTTTCTAAGTCTGACTGATACTTTTACCTTTACTGGTGTCTTGTGCACTTTCATATAATTTATGTTGCTGATTGGCGTCCTTTCATTTCAGCTTGGAGAACTCCTTTCAGCATTTCTTGCAAGGCAGTTCTGGTGGTGGTCTTGTTTGTATGGGAAAGTCTTTATTTTTCCTTACTATCTGAAGGATACTTTGTCAAATAGAATATTTTTGGCTGGCAATGTTTATCTTTCAACACTTTGAATATGTCGTACCACTCTCCTGGCTTGTGGGGTTTCTGCTAAGAAATCTGTTGATAACCTAATAGATTTCCTCTGTTTATAGGTTACAGTGTTCCCTCCACACCATCTACTTCTAGTTTCTTATAATGTGTCTTGGAGAAGGTCTTTTTGCATTGAGATAATGGTGTGATCTATTTACTTTGTGAGCTTGGGTATCTAGTTATTCTTCCAGTTTGAGGAATTGTAGCTATAATTTATTTAAATAAATATTCTGCTTTTTTTCTTCTTCTGGAATCCCATTGATCACATATGGATTCTTCACTCTTTTCATTCTTTTCCTTTGTTCACCCTGACTGTTATTGCACAGTTCCTGCCCCCTAGCTCGCACACTCTGTCTTCCATTGACTCTACTGTCCCATGAGTGCCTCTATTGCATTTTTCATTTCACCCTTCAGCTCCAAAATTTCTGCAGTTCTTCTTCGTGACTTCTCTCTCTTTGGTTAAAAGTCTCATTTTGGAATTCTCTATCAGCTAGATCACAAATTCTATGCCTTTGAACTCAGTGGAGAATTATTGTCTTTTTGTGACAACAGGTTTTCCTGATTTTTCAGTGTTCCTTGTAAATTTTTTTTTCCTGCTTTCTGAAATAGCAAACACCTCCTAAATCTTTGCTAGTTGGTTTCCATGGGGTGTTCTTTCTGATGGTGTTGCCTGGATTTTCTCCATCTCCATGAGTATACTTCCTCCATTCTTTGTGCTCCCTCTTGTGGCTGAATTCTTAAGTTCTTTTATCTCTGGTCCTTACAGCTCACTGTTGGCTGCTGGAAATCTCTCCGTTTTTCCAGAAGGTGGTGCTGTAGCTCAAATTTGTGGCTTCTCCCCTATAGACCCAGTAGGGAGATCTCTAGATGTGATACTCCCCAGGGCTTGAGAGTGGACTGCCTGCTCCATGGGATTTTTTTAACTTCCTTTGAAATTATGAAAGGAATTGTGTCTGTCCCAATCTTCCTTCCTCCCAGTCTTGGAGGTCCTGCCTCAGTACTCGGGGCTCTGCTGGAGAGAAATGGGTCTTTCCAGCCTCATCCAGTGTCCTGCACAGCTGGGGAGCTGATATGCACTCACCCAGCCAGATGGATCAGCCCTGTGCAGTGCTTGCGTGGGTGGTGCAGTGCGGGGAAGTTTCTCTTACTGCTGCTTCTGCTGTGACCAAACTCATATTTTGTTTTTGGGATTTTTGCTCCAGTGGCATGCTGGAATCTCTCTGTGGCATATCTGGACTTTGGCACATTCTCTCTTGTCTATATGTCAGCCCAGGTCATCATTTTCTAGGTTTTGTTTGTTTGTTTGTGTTTTATTTTATTTTTTTATTTTTCCAAAGTAAGAAGTCCGGGGTGGGGTGGGGGAGACAGACAGACTCCTGCATGCGCCTGACCAGGATCCACCTGGCATGCCCACCAGGGGGCAATGCTCTGCCCATTTGGGGCATTGCTCTGCTGCAACTGGGGCCATTCTAGCACCTGAGGTGGAGGCCATGGAGCCATCCTCAGCGCCCGGGCCAACTTTGCTCCAATGGAGTCTTGGCTACGGGAGGGGAAGAGAGAGACAGAGAGGAAGGAGAGGGGGGAGTGTGGAGAAGCAGATGGGTGCTTCCCTTGTGTGCCCTGACTGGGAATCGAACCTGGGACTTCCACATACCAGGCTGACACTCTACTGCTGAGCCAACCAGCCAGGGCCCATTTTCTAGGTTTTTATCCCAACTGTGGTGAGAGGGGTCTGTGCAGGTCTGCTGGCTCCACTAGTTCCACAGACAATACCGAGTTCTGTCTGCTGTTACTGGATGTAGGTGAGTGTTATGGGTCCCTTTGTGTATGGTGTTAGATCTCATATCGCCCACAACAGTGCTTTTGTTTGTGGATGGAGGTCTAATTTGTTTTAAAAGGGGGATAAAAAGGAACATCTTACTCTACTGTGATGCTAACATCATTCTCTTGTTTTTTATAAATTACCATTTAGTTGTTAAAGCAGGTCCCTTATTTAACCTCCTAAGGTAGGTAGCTTATCTCTAGCAAGACTGTAAATAATTACAGGTAATGAAACGGTATTCATGTATTTGTAAATAGCATAAAATTATGACTTTTTAATAAGCCGATAGCTTTCCTTACATCTGTCTCTTCTCCCTCTTTCTTTCCCTTTCCACCCCGGTATTTAGACTAAATATCCGAGGTGTTTGATTCTATATGTCAGCCCATATGCGAGTTCATAGGTGACTGTGAACAATGCAGAGTTGAGCTGGGTGAGTTGCTTACATGTGGGGTTTTTTCAGTCACTGGCACAACTCAGTTGAACCACTCGGTTCACTGACCCTTGCAGTTCAAACCTGTGTTGTTCAAGGGTCAGTTGGCAGTTGGGAATCTGTATGTGCAGAGGGCTAATTGAATTCTATACTGATTTTCAACTGCGTGGGGCATGGGCACCCCTAACCCCCATGTTGTTCAAGGGTCAAGTGAATTTTTCATGGCAGACGTCTTTTGTTTGTTTCTTATGCTAAGTAAACAGAGGCTAGAGTTATGGACAATGTACTTTAAAATTTTTAATTTTTAATTTTTCTGAAGTGAGAAGCGTGGGGAGGCAGACAGACAGACTCTCGCATGCACCCAACTGGGATCTACCCGGCATGCCCACCAAGGGGTGATGCTCTGCCCATCTGGGGTGTTGCTCTGCTGCAATTGGAGCCATTCTAGCACCTGAAGCAGAAGCCATGGAGCCATCCTCAGCGCCCAGGCCAACTTTGCTCCAGTGGAGCCTTGGCTGCGGGAGGGGAAGAAAGAGATAGAGAGAAAGGAGAGGGGTAAGGGTGGAGAAGCAGATGGGCGCTTCTCCTGTGTACCCTGGCTGGGAGTCAAACCCAGGACTTCTACACGCCAGGTCGTCTCTCTACTGCTGAGCCAATAGGCCAGGGCAACAATGTACTTTTAAAAAATTAAATAGAGGAGTTTGATTATGAGAGTCTGAAGCTTGTTTCTGTTATCCTTTCTGCAAAGTAGCACCACATTTAATGTTTTAAATAGTGGAATCACTCTATCTTACCATTTTAGAAGGCAGCCCTTATTGATCCGTCCGTGAAGGAAGAGCTATTTTTTTTTTATTAAGTGAGAAGTGGGGAGGTGGAGAGACAGACTCCTGCATGCACCCCAACCAGGATCCACCTGGCAAGCCCCTACCAGGGGATGCTCTGCCCATCTGGGACTATTGCTCTGTTGCTTGGTAACCAAACTGTTTTAGCAACTGAGGTGAGACCATGGAGCCATCCATTCTCAGTGCCTGGGGCCAACTTGTTCAAATCATTCGAGCCATGGCTATGGGGAAAGAAGAAAGAGAGAGAGGGAGAGAGAGAAAGAAGGGGGTAGGGGAGGAGTGGAGAAGCAGATGGTCACTTTTCCTGTGTGCCCTGACTGGGAATCCTGTGTGCCCAGGACTTCTACAGGCTGGGCCAATGCTCTACCACTGAACCAACCTGCCCAGGCCAGGAAAAGCTATTTTGAATTACTGAGTTTTCACAGACTTAGGGTGTTTCAAAGCTTACATTTCAGTATCTATTGAATTCATTAAAATTTAAATGGAAAAATATTGTCAAGGTTGAGTTTTGGTGATTCTGTTTTGTCATGACAAATGGATGGTAGTATCTAAAAACTGTGTCAGATGAAAAGTCTACTCTTCCCCCAACCTGAGGCTTTCCTGGGGACTGTAGGGAGTTCCTGTGGCCCCTGATAGATAGGTGGGCACCATTCTTCTCGGGAGACCTCTGAGCCTCAGTACTCACCTTCTACCTCTCTTCCATGGCTCTGTGAAGAGAAGCTCATGTCGTGAAAGGAATATGCAGGGGCGCGCGCATGTGTATGAATGTGTATGTCTGGCTTACATTTGGGTCTGTTGGTCCGAGGAGGTGGACACAGATCACCCCCAGCTCAGGGCATCATTCTGTCTCTTGGTGTCTAGCTTGGAAAATAAAACAGAGGAAGCTGGGGACTTGAAAGAGATGCAGTTCTGGTGAGATCAAAACCTCATTTTTATTGAGTGCTTATAGGAGTTGACTCACTTAATCCTTAAAGAATCATATGTAGGTGCCATCATTACTCCCATTTCACAGGTCAGGAAATTGAGGCAAGAAGAAGCCAAGTGAGCTTCCCAAGGTCACATAGCTACTGAGTGACAGGAAAGGGGTAGGAGGGCACTCTGGTGGTGTCCAGTGGAAAATTTTTCCCCAGCCTGGGGCACTCTCCTTTCTGGGCATTTTGGTGATTCAGGGAGGCGAACTGGAGTCTCATTCCTGTGAGCTGTCGCCGCCCCAGTGGACGGGGTGGGACATGAGAAAGTGTAGAATTCTAAAATGTTTAAGTTGATTCCTACCCTTCCTTGATGCATGAATCTTTCTTGACTGTTTCTAAGAACTCTTCCAGTCTTTGCTAGGATACCTCAGAGGATTAAGGCATTTAGTTGCCTCTTGTTAGGCAGCCCTGTTTTTGGACAGCTTGAAGTGGTAGAAAAGTTCTAGAAACATCCTCTAACTCCTATCAGCTCTCTGCAGTTGTCTCAGAGCTCCAGGGTTTCCGTCTCCAGCTTGAGGGGGTCAGAGGCTGCCTTGCATGTATGAGTGCTTTCCCGCTGGCTGAGAATCAACGCAGGCCATGCAGTGTGACCTAGAGCCCTTCTCATAGGGAGAAGCAGGAAGCCAAGGGTGACAGTGTGGGCAGTCTGTCTTCCAGGGGGGCAGCCATTCACTGCCAGGGCAGCAAACTCACAGGTCTGCCTGGCAGAGGTTTGAGACGTAGCTATACTACTGTGCATGAGCACATTCACCCTGGGAGCCAGAGGTGGTGCTGGGGCCGTTGTGCATGCCTTACTGGGAGGAATACCAAGGGATGCAAGGTGTGGTTCCTGCCTTGGTGTTTCTGACAAGATCCAAGGAGCCAGCTGTAACAACACAATGTAGTGGTGTCCCACCATTCACTTAAACACATAATCAAGTGACTGGAGAAGCTCAGGGGAAGACCAGGAGTATCATGGTTACCTGTTTCCACACTGTTCTATTGTCTGGGTGAATATGTGTGCTTGTCTTCTGCCTACAGGTATGTCTCCTGAGAACAATGCAAGGAAGCGCCACATATACCTCAGCTTTGTTGAGGATGAGCAGGTGGCTCTCCTGCTGGGTCTCCCATTCGTCAGGTGGGAGGAGGGCGAGTGGGAAATCTTTTTATCTCTCTCTCTATTTTCTAACAGTGCCATATGGTTTCCTTTCCCTGAAATTGTAACAGAGGAATCAGTGTATGCTTATTGCAACCGGCAAGGGTTCTGCAAGCCATTGCTTGTCACCCCTTTCTTTCCCTCTTCCTGCAGACCAGTGCCGGCATGATGACCACCAAGGCCTTCATGTTGGTCCCTGCTGTGGAGCGGGAGCTGCTGATGGGGGACAAAGAGCGCATCAACATCGAGTGCGTGGAGTGCTGCGGCAGGAACCTCTATGTGGGCACCAGCGACTGCTTTGTCTGCCACTTCCTGCTGGAGGAGAAGACCCTTCCTGCCGGCACGGCCGTGTTCACCGCCACCAAGCAGCTGCACAGACACCTGGGTTTCAAGAAGCCAGTGACGGAGCTGCGAGCGGCGTCAGCACTCCACCGACTGCTGGTGCTCTGTGACAATTCCATAACTCTGGTTAATATGCTGAGCCTGGAGCCTGTCCCCTCAGGGGCCCGCATCAAAGGGGCTGTGGCATTGGCCTTGAACGAAAACCCTGTGAGTGGGGACCCATTCTGCGTGGAGGTCTGCATCATCTCTGTGAAACGCAGAACCATTCAGGTGTTCATGGTGTACGAGGACCGGGTTCAGATCGTCAGAGAAGTGTCCACGCCGGAGCAGCCCCTGGCTGTGGCTGTTGATGGCCACTTCTTGTGCCTGGCTCTGACCACCCAGTATATCATCCTGAACTACAGCACGGGTGATTCGCAGGACCTGTTCCCGTACTGCAGTGAGGAGAAGCGCCCCATTGTCAAGAGGATAGGGAGACAAGAATTCCTCCTAGCAGGCCCGGGAGGACTGGGTGAGCAGGACGCTGTTGCCTCCACTAGCCTTCACCTCCCCTCTTCTCGGTCTCTCTGGTTTTCTCCCTGATTTCATGCTGAAGTTCAAACTGGTCACAAAACCAGTTTTTTATTTTTTTTATTTTATTTTTCAATGACAGTTTACATTCAGTATTATTCTGTATTAGTTTCACAGCATAGTGATCAGACAATCACACACTTTACAAAGTGATTTCCCCGGTATTTCCAGTACCCACCTGGCACCATACAGAGTTATTGCAGCATTATTGACTGTATCTCCTGTGTTGTACTTGTGTCCCCGTGACTGTTGTGTAACTGCCAGTCTGTACTTCTCAATCCCTTCACCTTTTCACCCAGTCCCTAACCCTCCTCCCGTCTGACAACCACCAGTCTATTCTCTGTATCTGTGAGTCTTTGTCTGTTTTATTTTGTTCTTTAGTTTTATTTTGTGCTAGCATGGAGCCTGAGGATGGCTCTGGGGAGAAAATTCCTTTAAGTAAAGAACTATAAAATAAAAATCGATGATTCCTGATCAGATTTTCTCCAGTGGGTAGGCTTGTCAGTTGATAGTTTTTACTCTTCATCTTCGAAAGGATTTTAGGTAGCATACTGATGGGTCTTTTTAGATGTGGAGGCTTCAGTGTTCCATACAGAATTTTCTCTTAATTGGCCGGGATTTTATGTCACCAGAAAGGTTCCAGGAGCTGGCTTCCTCAGTGGGCTTTAGCTATTTTTTAGTCTTCCTACTTCTCTGCTCTGCCTTATTGAAATTAAGAATCAGAGCTGGCAACTTGGGCGACTTTCTTTCAGTCATGATGGCTCACAAGGTCCGTGTGCATGTGTGACGTAGCCAGGGACGAGCAGAGTGAGGGCGCCTCCCACTGGGGCCTTTAACTGCAGGGAAGTTTGTGCAGGCTTCTCGTTCCAGAGTCATGGGTAATGACAAAAACTGAGTCATTCACTACTTAGTGTAGATGTCTTGATTTTACTTTTTTAAAACTTTGTTTTTTAGAGCCGTTTTAGGTTCACAGCAAAATTGCGCAGAAAGGCAGAGTTCACATATGCCCTCTGCTCCCAAACACACCCAGTCTCCACATTATCAGTGCCTCCCAGTAAAATGGAATATTTGTTACATGGATGAATCTACAATAAATTATTACAGTCACTCGAAGTTCATAGTTTGTGTTCAGGTGCCCTCTTGGTGTTGTACATTCTGTGGATTTGGACAAAGGTTTGATGGCATGTACCCATTATTATGGTGCCATACAGAGTGTTTTCACTGCCTTTGAACTCCTCTGTGCTTCCCCCGACTGGCCCAGCCCTAGTGTCACTAGTTGGAATCATACAGAGTGGATTCACTTAGTAATATGTGTTTAAGGTGCCTTCATGTCTTTTCACAGCTTGATAGCCCAGATTTTTTCCTTTTGGAAAAAATGTCTTTTACCCAACCAACCATCGTTTTAAAAAAATCCAATTTTAATGAAGAATTTTTATTATGGAAAACATAAACATATAGAGTAGAAGAGAGCAGCAGCATAATGACTCCCCTGTGCCCACTGCCCAGCTTCAGCCACTACCAGGCCCTTGTCAGGTATCTGACTTGTACGTAACCACTCCCCCTGCTCACTTATTATAAAACCAGTAGCAGACATCATAGCATTTTACCTATAAACATTTTATTACGTAGTTCTAAGTCATTTTTTTTTTTGTATTTTTCTGAAGCTGGAAATGGGGAGAGACAGTTAGACTCCCGCATGCGCCCGACCGGGATCCACCCGGCACGCCCACCAGGGGCGATGCTCTGCCCACCAGGGGGTGATGCTCTGCCCCTCCGGGGCATCGCTCTGCCGCGACCAAAGCCACTCTAGCGCCTGGGGCAGAGGCCAAGGAGCCATCCCCAGCGCCCTGGCCATCTTTGCTCCAATGGAGCCTTGGCTGCGGGGGGGGGGGGGGGGGGGGAGGAGACAGAGAGGAAGGAGGGGGAGGGTAGAGAAGCAAATGGGCGCTTCTCCTGTGTGCCCTGGCCGGGAATCGAACCCAGGTCCCCTGCACACCAGGCCGACGCTCTACCGCTGAGCCAACCGGCCAGGGCCCTAAGTCATTTTTGTAAAAAGAGAAAATCACAATACCATTGCATACCTAAAAATTAAACAGTAATTGTTTATCATCATCAAATATCAAGGCAGGTCATATTTTTCTAATCATGCATGTAGAGACACATATGAACACATGTGTACATACATTTTTGTTTCAGTATGTGCATTCAGTATGTGCATGCTCAGTTCTCAGTCTCTTTGCAACAGGTTCATACAAGACCCAATACATTGTAATTGCTAAGCAGATCTGCTAGGTTTCTCCTCTGTAGGTCCCCTCTCCTTCTCTTTTTATTTTTCTTTAATTTTTTTGTTTAAGAAATTGGACCACTTCCCACAGTCTGAATTTTGGTGGTTTCTCCCCTTTTATTGTTGAATATATAAGGCTGACCTTTGTGTTTCCTGCAAACTAGTAACATGGGAAATTTTATCGAATTCAAGTGTGTTTTTATTTGTTGTTTGGGGAGAGGCAAAACTTACTCATAGATGGTGGAGGGCATCTAATCAGGGTTGTTATCAATTCCTGTCATTTCTCTTGGTGACATTAATGGCTATTGATGAGTATCACCTAAATGTTTTAAATCAAGGCTGTGTAAGGTAGCAGCATTCTCTTTCTGTCCCTCTTTCATATATGAACTGTAATTCCATGGGGAAGAGAAATTCCTCATTAACTATTTGGTTTTCCCAGGTACATTTTTTTTTCTTTGACAGAAACAGAGAGAGAGTCATAGAGAGGGACAGATAGTGACAGACAGGCAGGAAGGGAGAGAGATGAGAAGCATCAGTTCTTCATTGTGACACCTTAGTTGTTCATTGATTGCTTTTTCCTATGTGCCTTGATGGGGATGGGGGCTCCAGCCAAGCCAGTGACCCCTTGCTCAAGCCATCAAGCCAGTGACCTTTGGGTTCAGGCTAGCGACCATGGGGTCATATTTATGACCCCACACTCAAGCCAACAAGCCTGCACTCAAGCTGGTGAGCCCACACTCAAGCCGGCGACATTGGGGTTTTGAACCTGGGTCCTTCACATCCCAATCTGACAGTCTATCCACTGCAGCACTGCCTGGTCAGGCCCCAGATACATTTTGTAAGAAAGACAGGAAGTAAAGGTTTTCAATAAGGTAGTCCCTTCTGCCTTCCAGAAATTACTTTTTAAAATTATAATTATGGCCTGACCAGGTGATGGTGCAGTGGATAGAGCATTGGCCTGGGACACTGAGGACCCAGGTTTGAAACCTTGAGGTCACTGGCTTGAATGTGGGCCCACCAGCTTGAGCGCAGGCTTGCCAGCTTGAGGGTGGGATCATAGATATGACCCCATGATAGCTGGCTTGAGCCCAAAAGTTGCTGGCTTAAGCCCAAGGTCATTGGCTTGAGCAAGGAGTCACTGGCTCGGCTGGAGCCCCTGGTCAAGGCACATATGAGAAAGCAATCAATGAACAGCTAAGGTGCTGCAACTATGAGATCATGCTTCTCATCTCTCTCCTTTCCTGTCTGTCCTTGTCTATTCCCCTGTCTCTCTCTCTCTCTCTCTCTCTCTCTCACACACACACACACACACACACAATTATAATTATGAATCATGGGTTTTAATATACATGGTGTATTTTAGTTCATTTGTACTTGGTGGGAGTTTTTTCATTTTGACAGCTGAGTCCCCTTCACATGGTGCTAGGACTTTGATAGCTTCCTTGCCTTCTGGTATGGCAAAGTGTTCCAAGTTAACCTGGCTCATTTCCTGCCCTACATCTGTTTTCAATCATTTCTCCAAAGAGCCGTGATGTTTAGAGACCATAGTCTAGGTGCTAGAGGAGCTTGTTGTTCATTGTTTCTAGGCCTCTTCAGTAGACAGAGCTCAGAAGTTTACATTTTTTTAAGAAGAAATTCAGTATGAGATCACATTGATAGAACCAGTTCATGGCTGTAGGACAGTGACCTCCTCTGCCTGGGTGCCTGTATCCCCTTTCAATCACATGAACATCTTCATAAACAGCCACCCCAACATGATTGTTAACTGTGATTTATTCCACAGCCCACAAAACAGAATAACAGTACTAACACTACTCTTCCCACAATGTAATTACTAAGAAAAGTTTGACTGTTTATAATTCTTTTTGTCCTTAGGGTGTGTATATATATGTATAGGGTGGGTATAGGAATGTATAGTCACATGACTATGTTTTTATTTATTTATTTATTATTATTTTATTTTTTTTTTTGTATTTTTCTGAAGTTGGAAACGGGGAGGCAGTCAGACAGACTCCCGCATGTGCCCGACCAGGATCCATCCGGCACACCCACCAGGGGGTGATGCTCTGCCCATCTGGGGCATTGCTCTGTTGCAACCAGAGCCATTCTAGCACCTGAGGCAGAGGTCATGGAGCCATCCTCAGCGCCCGGGCCAACTTTGCTCCAATGGAGCCTTGGCTGCGGGAAGGAAAGAGAGAGACAGAGAGGAAGGAGAGGGGGAGGGGTGGAGAAGCAGATGGGCGCCTCTCCTGTATGTCCCGACCGGGAATCAAGCCCGGGACTCCTGCACACCAGGCCGACGCTCTACCACTGAGCCAACCTGCCAGGGCCCACATGACTGTGTTTTAAGTTCATTTGGAATATTTCCCTTCTATGCAGTTATGCCACAAATTGGATATACTGTAGATTAAACTTGTTTGATTTTACTTTTGATTTTTAGACATGGCTTTATTTTATTTTATTTTTAATTATGTAAATATTTACAAGGTTCCAAGTCAGATCGATACAACAAGGTATAATCAAAGAGCTTGTATCCTGTTTCCACCTATTCTCTCCTTCCCTCATAGGTAACCTTTATTTTTATGGTTATCCTTTCATTTTTAAGTAAAAATGCACAGATAATAAGCACCTAGCAAATGTTGAATTTAAGTTGATGCTTAACATACTAATTTATAGTTTTCCTTTTGTAGGTATTCATTTAATAAATGAGTTTTCCCTTCATTTTTTTTTTTTCTTTTTCATTTTTCTGAAGCTGGAAACAGGGAGAGACAGTCAGACAGACTCCCGCATACACCCGACCAGGATCCACCCGGCACGCCCACCATGGGGCGAAGCTCTGCCCACCAGGGGGCGATGCTCTGCCCATCCTGGGCATCGCCATGTTGCGACCAGAGCCACTCTAGCACCTGAGGCAGAGGCCACAGAGCCATCCCCAGCGCCCGGGCCATCTTTGCTCCAATGGAGCCTTGGCTGCAGGAGGGGAAGAGAGAGACAGAGAGGAAAGCGCGGTGGAGGGGTGGAGAAGCAAATGGGCGCTTCTCCTGTGTGCCCTGGCCGGGAATCGAACCCGGGTCCTCCGCACGCTAGGCCGACGCTCTACCGCTGAGCCAACCGGCCAGGGCTCCCTTCATTTTTTGATAAGTTCACCTGGAATCATACACTGTTTTGGTGTATTATATTCAATTTTAGGTTATTATTAAAAATACCAGGCCCTGGCTGGTTGGCTCAGTGGTAGAGCATTGGCCTGGCATATGGAAGTCCCAGGTTCAATTCCTGGCCATGGCACACAGGAGGAGCGCCCATCTGCTTCTCCACCCTTCCTCCTCTCCTTTCTCTCTCTATTTCTCTCTTCCCCTCCCACAGCCAAGGCTCCATTGGAACAAAGTTGGCCCGGGCACTGAGGATGGCTTCATGGCCTCTGCCTCAGGTGCTAGAATGGCTCCAGTTGCAATGGAGCAATGCCCCAGATGGGCAGAGCATTGCCCCCTAGTGTGCATACCAGATGGATCCCAGTCGGGCACCTGTGGGATCCCAGTCTCTTGGCCTCCCTGCTTCTCACTTCAGAAAAATACAAAGAAAAAAAAAAGCCACATCTGACCAAGTGGTGGCACAATGGATAGAGTGTCGGACTTGGATGCGGAGGACCCAGGTTCGAAACCCCAAGGTCATCATCTTGAGTGCTGGCTCATCCAGCTTGAGTGTGGGATCATAAACATGACCCCATGGTCTCTGGCTTGAGCCCAAAGGTCACTGACTTGAAACCCAAGGTCTCTGGCTTGAGCCCAAGATCACTGGCTTGAGCAAGGGGTCACTCACTCTGCTGTAGCCCCCTGGTCAAGTCACATGAAAAAGCAATCAATGAACAACTATGGTGCTGCAACGAAGAATTGATGCTTCTCATCTCTCTCCCTTTCTGTCTGTCCCTATCTGTTCCTCTCTCTCTGTCTCTCTCTCTGTCTTTGTCACACACACAAAAAAATCCACAGTGATAGTCCTTGTGCTTATTAATTGGTGATAGATTTAAAAGTAGAATCGGGCTTGGCCAGTTGGCTCAGAGGTAGAGTGTTGGTCCCACATATGGACATCCCAGGTTTGATTCCTGGTCAGGGCACACAGGAGAAGCAACCATAAGCTTTTCCACCCCTCTCCCTCTTTTTTCTTTCTATCTCTCTTTTCTCCTCCTACAGCCATGGCCCAGTTGGAGCAAGTTGGCCCTGGGTGCTATGGATGACTCCATGGCCTTGCCTCAGTCTCTAAAATAGCTCAGTGGCTGAGCAATGGAGCATCGCCCCATTGGGGGCTTGCCAGGGGATCCTGGTCGAGGCACATTCAGAAGTCTGTCTCTCTGCCTCCCTGCTTCTCACTTAATGGGGAAAAAAAAGAATCACTTAAAGTGTAGGCATATATATTCATTTTTCATAGATAATACCAAATTATTCTCTAAAAAGTTTCTGTGTACTATATGAATACAGTCTATAACCTTTGGCTAATCTAATGGATAAAAGTTTATTTTTGGTGTTTTTTTTATTTTCTTTAAATTTGTGTTCTGGTTATTAATGAACATAGGGATTTCTTCATGAATTTATTAGTCATTTGCATTTTGTCTTCTGTGACTTTACTGATTTATATATATCCTTTGTCTATTTTTCTGTTGAGTTGTTAGAGTAGACTAACAACTAATGATTGTTAGAGACTTAAAGAGTCAAAGGAAAGTACTTGAGGTGAGAGGATGGTTCGTGTTAAACAAAGTAACGTTAGTGGGAGGTGCGCGCCTGCGCGCGCGCGCACACACACACATACACACACACACACACACACACACACTCCATCATCTTGACAGAGCATTCCACTTCGCACAGAGCCAGTGTATAGTGCTCTGTGGGGCCAGTGTCCTAAGCACAGTGTCATTCTGTAGGGGGGGGGCCTCAAAATGCATACCTCTGAGGTCTCTATGCTGCCTTCTGGCAGCATGAGGTCTTTTGGAGCAGCCTAATTTAGAGATGAAAAGCTATCTTTATATTTGATTTAGTGCAGTATTTTTCAACATTTGCAACCACAGAATATTTACAAGGGTCAGAAATTTCCCAGGTTTAGGAATTGTGCTCAAATATGTATTTGAGACATGATCCATTGTTTCCATCTTAAAGTATTCTGGTGTTTCTGTCTCTGCCCCTCTCCCATTCTCTGTGGGGTGCAGTAGGAACCACTTTTCCAGCTAGAGCATCTAATTGTTTGCAGGAAGCACCAGCAAGCTGGTTTTAAAGGTATTTTATGCCCATAAATTTGAAAATGAAGGTAAAATGGATTGACTTTACTTGGCGAAAGTATTAATTTTAGTAAATCCCAGGATCTATGGATTATAAACAGCTCATTTGGAAATGGCTTGGTTAGTGCTTTATGGATGAGATAGTCTGTCGTTTAATATGGAAGTTACTACTGACAAACACCTAACAGCACTCTGACTTGAATTGCAGGACTGGTTCTATCTTGTGTTCTGGTGCACATGTATCCAAAATTAGACCTCAGCTCTGAGCAGGGACAGTTTCTGATAGGAAGCCTTGTAGCATACCTGGCACATTGCAAGTGCTCAGTAAATACTTGAATAAATGTATTCAATATTTGTTGGTGAATGAATATTTAAGGAAGAGCTATAACTTAGAGATACAAACCAGTTGGAGGACTAGATATGAAAGAAAGCTAATGAAGCTTCTTAAAATTGTTGGACTACTTAAAATTTCCCCTCACTTGTGAGCACATACATGTATGTTACATAGTTTCATGTGGTTATAGTAAACATTTGTTTACCTTCCCCTTTACTTGGAAGTAAATATAAAATGAGCATTCTGGGGAAGCTAGTTATGAAAATAAAGTCATATAGGGTTATTTGCTCATGCAGTGTATTATATTGTCTTTTCTATCTTGAAATATAATGAAAGTAGGGGATATTCAGTATCTAGACACAGGAGAAAAAAATACCGTAGTTATTTAAAGGCCCTCCTAACTCCTCCTATTTTTCTAGGCATGTTTGCTACAGTTGCTGGGATTTCTCAGCGAGCTCCTGTGCACTGGTCCGAGAATGTGATTGGGGCGGCTATCTGTTTCCCATATGTCATAGCGCTCGATGACAAGTTCATCACAGTTCACAGCATGTTGGATCAGCAGCAAAAGCAGACTCTGCCCTTTAAAGAAGGCCACATTCTACAGGATTTTGAAGGTACCAGTTTATATGGAATCTGAATGAAGTTTAGTTATCAACTCTTTTCTAATATTTCTTCAGAAAATGCTATCAAGGGCCCGTTAGGAACTGGGCCTTATGAAGAGCATAGCAGATGCACAGATGATGGTAATACACACTCTGCACTGCAGGGGCTCCAGGTTTAATGGGGACAGAGACATTTAAACAACAGCTATAGCAAGGCAAAGACTTGATGGGATGAAATAAGGACAATTGGGAGAGCAGAGGAGGAAATATTTCCTAGAAATACCAGGGGGAGCTCTCCTGCAGGAGATGGTACTAGAGCTAAGTCTTTAAGGGTGAGTAGGAGTCAGCCAGGCAGATAGTGTATGAAAGAGTCCTCAGGTAGAGAGCAAGGTGTGTGCTTATCTGCTCCAGAGCAAACCCTACACTTCAGGCCACACAGCAGTTCAGTGTGGCTGTGGTGCTCAGTGTGTGAGGAGGGGTGGGCTGAGACGAGGACACCTGGGACGTCAGGGAGAGACTGCCTCTTTTGTGCAGTGACGAGCCAGGGAGGGATTTATTTTGCCCCTTTTATATTTTATATTTTATATTTTATTATGAATGTTTCCAAATGTACTGAAAAGTTGAGAGAAACACAAAGTGGACCACTGCACACCATCACCTAGTGTCACACTATTAACACTGAAAGGAAGAGGAAGACACGTGGCATTTCGTCTGTAGGACTGCAGCATGCCTTTCCTAAGAGCACAGGCATTTTCCTACATAACCACAAAGCCCCATTTCACACCTTGGAAAACGAGCCATAATATCTTGCTTATGTTCAGTTGTCCTGAGAATGCCTTTTGTGATATTTCCTTGAAGCCAGGAAATAATCTAGATTTATGCATTGTGTTGGCCGTTTAACCCTTTCAGTCGTGAAGTTTTTCATGCTCACTGACCCTCGGGAGTGAGGTTTTTTCAAAAAAATAAAATTAGTTCCAGTTCTAGTTTTATTAACTTAAAATCATGTTTATTTGATAACCAATTTATGGAAACAGGAAGAACATACATTTGCCTTCACTGCTCCAGCTCAAAGTTTAACGACGTCCATGTACGATCATACTCTGGATGGTCAGGAAGCACCAGGACGTACATGAACGTTCGTACTACTCAAAGGGTTAAGGATGTTAGCTCAGGAAACATTGCCCTGCCTTTTTGAGATGCTTGGGATATAAACTCACTAAGACTCAGTCTCTTGTCAGGCTTCAGTGGGGACCTGACACGTGCCATGGAAGGGCACAGTCCACAGCAGCAGGAAGGTGCCAGGGGTACAGGGCATCGCGGACGCAGGAGGCTGACGATGTAACCCAGCCCTGCTGCGATCAAGGGCAGCTTCCTGGGAAAAGGGAGACCAGGGCAGAGCAGGGACAGAATCTCATCTGAGCATGAGAAAAATGACTTTGGTTGTGGTCCCCAACCCCGGGGCCACGAACTGGTACCAGTCCGTGGGTCATTTGGTACCTGTCTGCAGAGAAAGAATAAATAACTTACATTATTTCCGCTTTATTTATATTTAAGTCTGAACGATGTTTTATTTTTTAAAAATGACAAGATTCCCTCTGTTACATCCATCTAAGACTCACTCTTGACGCATGTCTTGGTCACATGATGCATTTATCCATCCCACCCTAAAGGCCGGTCCGTGAAAATATTTTCTGACATTAAACCAGTCCATGGCCCAAAAAAGGTTGGGGACCACTGCAGAGGGCAGATAATCTAGACAAGAGGGCAGAGCAGGAAGACCAGGAAAGGAGGTGTGATGTCCCCTGGGGGGCGGGGAGGCAAGGGGGGCTGACCACACAGTGGGACTGGAGTGGAAGCATCATGCGGTGAGAAGAGCTGAGGGGCAGCCAAGGTTTGGCTGACAAGGGGCTGTCCTTCAGACGGAAAGGAAAGATTGTTCCGTTTCTTCCTGTGAACAGATGATAGCTTACAAAGTGTCCCCAGAAGGGAGAAGAACTCATTTTAAAAGCTTCATACTGGTAGCCCTGGCTGGTTGGCTCAGTGGTAGAGCATTGGCCCGGCGTATAAAAGTCCCGGGTTCGATTCCCTGCCAGGGCATACAGAAGAAGCGCCCATCTGCTTCTCCACCCCTCCCCCTCTCCTTCCTCTCTGTCTCTCTCTTCCCCTCCCACAGCCAAGGCTCCATTGGAACAAACTGAGGACGGCTCCATGGCCTCCACCTCAGGCGCTAGAAGGGCTCCGGTTTCATCGGAGCAGAGCATCGCCCCCTGGTGGGCATGCTGGGTGAATCTTGGTCGGTCACATGTGGGAGTCTGTCTGCCTGCCTCCCAGCTTCTCACTTCAGAAAAATACAGGGGAAAAAAAATAAGAAAAGCTTCATACTGGGAACTTGTCTTGGACTGTAGTTCCAGCTCTTGGGTGGACTACCTCTGTGAGGCCACCCAAGTGAAATGAGGGTGACAGTGTTGGCCACAAGTAAGATTAATGCCCAGCTTTGAGGGGAATGAATAAGGCCAGAATGTGGAGGAATTTGGATGGTAGTTGAGTATGAAACACTGGCTCATGGGGCAGAATGGTGCGTTGTAATCTTAGCTCCCTATAAACTAACATGAGAGAAAATAAATTTTTAAAATTTTTAATGAGGTATATTATAATTTTTATTGATAATATTTTATAACTGATTTCTATAACTTCTCTGGACAACTTTAAAATAAAAAAATGCAGAAAAGCATGTTTTACACCTTAGAAGTATAGTGTTAAGAGTTTGCCCTTTGCTGACAGTTAAAAGCATGGGATGAAGAGAAGCCTAACAATGAATAATTTCTCCAGGAATTCTGCCTTGGGACAACATTGATGATAAAGGCTAGCAGATCAGATCAGTCCGGTGGGGGAAGCAGCATGTTTCTTGCAGGCAGTCTGTCTTCCCCTTTCTAACAGTGTTGAATTTTTTCCCAGGAAGAGTGATTGTCGCCACTAGTAAAGGAGTTTATATCTTGGTTCCATTACCTCTGGAAAAACAAATACAGGATCTTCTAGCAAGCCATAGAGTGGAGGAAGCTTTGGTTTTAGCAAAAGGAGCCCGGAGGAACATTCCAAAAGAAAAATTTCAGGTTTGTAATTAGCTGGTTGCCGAAAGCATGCCTCCAAGCCACCAAGCAGAAAACATTTGGATTTAACCCACATACAGGGGACCTTCCTGTGTGTCAGACCTTGCAGGTTGCAGGTGTATCTGTTACTGCATTTCTCAAGCACACTCACATATAGGTAAAGAAGGAGGCTGCAGAGCAGACAATAGCTGGACTGATGAGACACTAACAGACCAAGTCAGGTTTTGGTCCTCTGACTTCCATGCTTAATATATACCAAGTTGTACTTCTAATCAACTTTCTTCAGTGGGCCTTCAGAGAAGAGTCAGGGGCATAGAACTCAAAATCCAAAAGACTGTAATATCAGCTTCATTTGTTTCCTAATGTCGAATCTGCATTTGTTGGGATGGGACTGAATTTAAAAAGTTTAGATTGAAAAAACTTTGTGTACCATACTGATAACCATCTAATATTACAGGAGTCCATCTAATTAACTTTCTTAGGAGAAAACTTTTAATGCAGTTAAGAAACACTAATTTTAATATAGTTGGTATGATAAATATAACAGATATAATAATCACACATTATTCTTCTATCTGATGAAATCAAGTTCCCTCAAAATTGCTTGGTCAGCTTGTTCAAGTCACTCTATGTAGTTGAGAGTAATAGAATGAAATGTGGGTGTATGTACGCTTCATATGAATACATTGACCATTAAAAGTTCTCATGAATTTAGAATCTCTCGACTACAAATGGATCAGATTTTCACATGAGTATGTGATTGTTGTGGAATGAAATAATGCTTTTTGGCCTCAGTTGCTTTATGCTGAAAAGGGTAGATTCTTAAAGTGAAGGACAGGATGTATACTTTATAATTATGGGGTATGAAAAAAGACATCTTTTCTATATTTGAATATTAATACACTTTTCATCTTCCTAATTTTTTAAAGTAAGACTTATCTATTAGCACTCAGCAGGGGGCAGCAAAAGCAAGTCGAGAGCTCCTGTTGGGCCTGCTGGGCCGCCTGTGGCATTTTCCTCCTTTGAGGTGGCCATGGTGAGCCGGTGCCTGAGCAGACCAGCTCTGCCTGGTGTACTCTTACGGCCTCTCTCCTCCTGTAAAGCGGGCCCCTTGACTGCCTTCTGTAGATGTGTTGGCTGTCTAGACAGGCCACGTCTTGGGTGTCCCCCCGCCCCCCGGCGCGCATGCACAAACATGCACACTTTAAGTTTGTAACATTTTCTTAAAGAGGCTTTCAATGTTCTCTGTCTGCTTTTTGCCTTTTGTCTTCTCTTTTTGCCCAGAGTAGAGATATAGTCAGTAGGAAAGAATATACTAGTCATCTATCTTGCTCTTGAATCTGATACCTCATTTGGAGTTTTTCATTTCTAACATGAGCTCTTTTTTCTCCCTGTTGCCCAAACACATATATCCAGCCCTGGAAATGCACCCTCAGAATGACCTCACATTCAGCCCCTCGCGCTCCGTTGTTCCTGCCAGTGTGCAGGCCCATCTGATTTGCCTGGATGATTGTAACAGCCTCCCTTGTGTGTCTATTCCGTCTCCCACATCACTGCTGGGATAAGCTTTCTAAAACGCAGACCAAATCCTTTGCTTAAAATGAATCAGTAAGTGCCCCTGCCAAAGGTAGAGTCCACACCCTGAAAGTGCATCACAGCTGGCCCAGGCCCCTTCTCTCTGTTCTCCTGATCTTCTCTGTCACTCCAGTGAAACACTCCTGAACTCTCCATATCACCTCAAAGCTGGAGGATGGGGAACTAACAACTGTTAAGCCCTACAATGTGTAAGCAATCTGAGAGGCATTTTAAAGCATTTTTTAATCCTCAAAACAATTAAAAACTAACTGGAACCAGTATGCAAAGATGGAAAGGCTCTGCAGCTGAGCTCGTTTTGCACCTCTGCCTCCCCTCCCCTCCCCTCCCCTCCGGGTGGAGCCTGTTATGCACATTCACATACCTCTCTGCCCTCCCTCTTTGCTTTCCTTGTTATCTGTATTCTGCTATTACTGGAGTGTTCTTACACACTCAATAAAATACTACCTCAATACCTTGCTTAGATATGCCTGTTCTCTGAATCCTTCCTCTTCCCTCAGGCAGAACTAATATAGCTCCTCTGTGTTTCTGTAGTCATACATGTTAACATTTAACACACAGCCATTGCCCATCAGCTCTGTGCTTTTCCCTCCTCAAGTTCCTGGATAGACTCTTCTCTTTCTCTGCCTTGCCTCTGCTCATTTCTGGGCTGAAATTCAAAGGCATGGATGAATGGGTGATTCAGAGCTATGAACTGGTCTTCAAATAGAGCTCTGATATAATGAATTTTGGAGCCAGAAGTATTTTGTTTAGAGATAAGTTTGCCTAAATGGGTGTGTGTTTTTAAGGATTAGATGTGACTCTTATAATAAAGTACATTACTTATTTTAACTTTAGGATGCTTACGACCAAACGCTAGAGCCTAGGCTTAGAGAAACCAGGAAGGGCGAGGAAAGGAGACCAGACGCCCAGTAGACTGGCATTTCACCTTTCACCCCATTCTCTTCATTTAAAGCAAGTATTGGTTTTATTTCACTGAGTTCTGCACTAGAGAGGGATTTGTTCAGAAGTTTGTGGAACTGGGATTAAATGAATATTTCTTCTAGAGATCCAAAGAGGCAGAGAATGTAGACCTTTAAGAAACCACAACTTAAATTATATTAAGGTTTAGGATGCTATAAAGAAAGACATTAAGGAGACAGGTTTGTGTCAAAAAGTTTTCTTGATTTGTGTCCTGTACTCTGGATGGTACTTCTATTTAAGCTTGAACTCTGATGCCTGTCTTTCTTTACAGGTAATGTACAGAAGGATTCTGCAGCAAGCGGGTTTTATACAGTTTGCACAACTTCAGTTTCTGGAAGCTAAAGAGCTCTTCAGGTAATTTGAGGCATTGGAGCAAGACTTCCATGTGTCCCTGTGTAGTCAGGGCCTGCATTCCAGCTGTGGTGCGGTGGTGGGGAGGCTGCCGTGGTTACGTTGCAGTTGTGGCCAGATAGTGGGGAGGGAGGCTGCCGTGGTTATGTTGCGGTTGTGGTGCGGTGGGTAGGAGGCTGCCGTGATTACATTGCGGTTGTGGTAGGAGGCTGCCGTGATTACATTGCGGTTGTGGTAGGAGGCTGCCGTGATTACATTGCGGTTGTGGTAGGAGGCTGCCGTGATTACATTGCGGTGGTGGGGAGGCTTGCTGTGGTTACATTGCGGTTGTGGCGAGGTGATGGGGAGGCTGCCGTGGTTACATTGCGGTTATATTGCAGTTGTGGCGAGGTGGTGGGGAGGCTGCTGTGGTTACATTGTGCTTAAGGTGGAAATGAGGAGGCTTGTTTATAATATCAGGCACCACCAGTGCTCATTCCTTGACTACCCTCCCCCCAAGCCATAGTTTATCCTGTATCTTAAAGAGGGTAAGGACTGGTGAGGGGTGTACATGATAGTCCTGTGAGGAGAGGAGGGTAGAGTTCTGAAGAGTGAATCGACAATATGACAATATGAAGGATTTTTAGGGAAATATTATTGTTTACTTTTCCTTTTTTCCAGAGATTTTATAAGAAGCTATGAGTGTAGCTAAGAGCATGTCTTCTGGGAAGACTTGTGATAATAATTTTTCTTCTAAACACTTTGTAAATGGCCTATTCGTAGTCCGCTTTGTCAGGAAGTTGAGTTCCCTTATGGAGGTTCCCTGGCATGAGTAACCCTGTGCCCATGCCATGTGGCCCCTCCTCTCACACGCTCCTGTCTCACGTGATTTCCCAGCTGCCCTTTCCTCTCCTGTGTATGCTCAGTGTAGCGGTGGGTAACTCTTGCTCAGCACGTGTTGCAGAAGATTAAGTTAAAGCTGTGACCACGTTAATACCCTACCAGATCATTGCCTGTGAGTAAGTTTTTAAAATGTCCAACTGGAATAGATTCTGCACAGTTTAGCACCATCTACAAGACAAGGTGTACAGGAAGCCTCCAAAGATATCCTCTGTATGTCAGTAAGAACTGTGTAGAGCAGAGCACCATGTGTGGCTGGCTGGCTGGCTGGCTATCCAGCTTCTGGAGGGTGTCCGTAGAGTGGCCCAGGCCACACTCACTCCCACCATGGCTCTGATCTCCTGCTCTGCCACCAAATTGGGTGTAGAGAACAGATTTCTGAGTGAAAAGGGTTTACTCACTGAATCGTGGTGCCCTGTGTACCTTTTTTACACATGGGAGTTCCCTGTGCTGATATCATGTGTTTCTGGGAAAACTAGTAGCTTTGGGTTGTAGGCGGATTCCTTGTCCCTGAGACCGAGGCTTTTTTCTATCATATTTTGTCTTATCCCTGCAGTGGAGAAGACCTCCTCACTTGGGTCATGACTGTCTCTCAATACAGCTTCTTTTTCTCGTGAGTTAATTTAAAAGACAAGGTGAATGGTCACGATGCATTCCTGAAAAAGTTTGCTGATTTTGTAAGAGGATAAGTGTAATCCAAGGATCCTATACTTCATACTTCATTCAGCCACTTTGTAACTTACCTTTAAATTGACTGCTGCTCGTGCTCGCTTTGGCAGCACATATACTAAAATTGGAACGATACAGAGAAGATTAGCATGGCCCCTGCGCAAGGATGACACGCAAATTCGTGAAGCGTTCCGTATTTTTTTCAGAAACATAACAACCAATTTAAATATGTTGACCTTGCTTAGATCCAAATTCAAATTACCAACCATAAGAAAGCACATGAAATTGGAGGAATTAAATTATTTATTGGGTATTATGTGATAAAATAAATAAATTCACTGCTGCTCAACTTTTGTCAAAAGTGTAACTGAAAAAAATTGATTTTTGAAGAAGACCCTTGTAAGAAAGCATGGTTCCACATTCCCTTCCTGCACCCATGGCAGATGTTGCTAATGCTCATGATTATTTTTTTCTTATGTTCTGGGTCTTGTCCTCAGATTCCTTCTCCATTTGGTGATAGAAGCCACAACTACTGACTAATCATGGTTGGCACCTAAGATAAAACCTGTTTATCTTTTTGGTCATGGAGACGTAACTGTGTGTCTAGTCCTCAAGGCGTTGTACAGCCTGTCCTTGTAGCCAGTAAGGCTCAGCACTTTCCCACTCAGCAGATGTGGCCCAAGCCGAGAGCAAGGGCAGGAGAGAGGCAGCACCCCTGCTCCTGCACCTGGACGGCGCACAGAGCAGGTCCGTTGCAGTGATGGAGTGTGGGGGGAGCATCACAGAGCACGGACTGACATCGGGATTTGTCCTGGCCCTTAACGATGAGGGCCAGAGGTTTCACAGCTTGTGACTCCTGCTTCATGCCAGGGTCTGTGGCCTGTGGCACAACACAACAAGATGTGTTGCAGCAGCCCTTGCCTCTGCCTATTGGTACTAGTAGCCCCCTTCACTTGTGACAGAAATGTCTAATATCACCACATGTCCGTCAGGAGCAACACTGCTTTCCATTGAGAACTACTGCTTTGTGCAAATGGAACAGCCACAGGCAGGGGCTGAGAGGCATGAAATGTGAATGAAGTCGGGTGCTGAAGTAGGGCGGGCAGTGGGAGTTGATGCTGTCAGGTGGCGTGGGCCTGGTTAGGAGGGCCTAGAACGATATGCTGAAGGTTTGAACTAGATTGATGCTACTACAGAACCACTGAAGGGGTAAAGAGCAGGGCGGGAGGAAGGAGACCATACAGGAAGCCGGGAGAGTGGAGGAAAGTATGCAGCGACTGTCATAGGAAGTGCAGGTAGCAGGTCCTGCCTCAGAAGCTCCTATCCGGTGTGTCGGCAGGTTTCCCAAGGCAAGTCTGGCCCTGGGGTGAGGACCACAGCTTGGCGATGCTGCAGTTACCTGTCATTGCTGCAGCCAGGACTCGCTGGCTGGAGGGAGAGGTGGGTGAGGGACCAACCATGAAGTAGAAATGGAACATTACTACATATAAGTTTCTGGGCTCTACAAGGTTAGGACACCGTGCTGCCTATTTGAGTTGGTCTGAGATGTTCTCAGGAGTCACCGCATGAGGAGATGGCCACATGAATGCTTCTGTGTCTTCTGCTACAAGATCATTGATGGAAATTTTAGTTCCGGTCTTGAAAAGTTCCTTCTTTATGGACCATTCACTAAGTCTGTTTATGATTTAGTGCCAGGGAAAACAATGGCTTTATGAGGACTCTGATCAGACAGCGATGCGGCATTTCCTTTCTTTCTTTCTTTGCCCTGGTTTCCAGGGAGACTGGTGCTGACTTGGTGTTCAGATGTTTCCGTATTTCATCTAAACATGTGCAATATCTTTCGCCATGGTCCCTCTGCTCTTTCTTGGAATCGGGTGGCACTCAGTATGGTAGTGCTTTGCCATGCTTACAAATTCCCACAGTCTCTGTGTTGTGCGCAGACACCTAGCTCCTGGCAGCGTGTGGAGTTGTGCGTGCTGCCAGTGTGGTTTGTGTGCCTATGTGTACTCTCTCTCTCTCTTTGCTTCATTTAGTTTGACACTGTAATTGCAGAAGCGGCCAGCTTGACGTCCGGGAGCTGATCTCTCTCTACCCCTTCCTGTTGCCCACCTCCTCTTCATTCACACGGTCTCACCCTCCTCTCCACGAGTATGCAGACCTGAACCAGCTGACCCAGGGGGACCAGGAGAAGATGGCCAAGTGCAAGTGCTTCCTCATGAGCTACCTAAATGAAGTCCGCAGCACGGAGGTGGCCAATGGCTACAAAGAAGACATTGACACGGCCTTGCTCAAGCTGTACGCGGAGGCTGACCATGACAGTCTGCTGGACCTCCTGGTCACCGAGAACTCCTGCCTCCTGACAGACAGTGCTGCCTGGCTAGAGCGGCACAAGAAGTGAGTGTCCCCTCCCGTACGCCTGCAGGGCTTCCGCCTGGCCCCTCCCCACATACCCAATGGGAAAATTGGTGTGATGCAGCTAAAACCAGTGGCTCTGAGTTTCCAAGAGATTCACCATAGACTGCCTTGAAATCATAATGACACGCTAGTGCCCTTCAGGTCAGATCACTGTGCACAATCTGGAGCTGCCCCAGCCTTGTTAGTGAATGAAGTGTCCTTATGCTGCCTCCATGTTCCATCTAGGATTCACCTGTGGAAGACACCACATGTTTGTTGGTACAATTAATAGTGCATGTTAGCCACTTAAGACCAGTTTGAACAGAAAGAGACATCTGGATAAATAGAGAAAAGCTTCTTGATCTTGTTGGTAAGAGATTATGGCTCAAAGCTCTGTCCATTGTGTGCAGGAGTTGTAGATAGTCACCCCCTGCCTCACAGCATAGAGGCAGTTAATCGTAGTGACTGATTTGATAAGAGCTGGCAGCTTCTTTATCCTGGGCAGGTGGTTGAGTTGTTGAGCACTCTTGGGCCTCAGGGGTGAACCCTAAACTCCATTAAGCAGTAAGGTTCTTTGATCTTGGTTATGTATTTGAAATGGCAAAGGCACTGATGAAATCCCACGCAGACCATGGTGGTTACATTGCCAAGACAACACTGGCTCATGTAGCTTCCACGTGGATATTGGCTCTTCCAGAAATTTACCTCAGCTTCTCGACAATATTGTAGAACAGTCGTTTTGTTTAGAAACTAGAAAAGACTTTGATGCCTCATGGTAGTGATCTGGGATGCTCGAGTTGAGAGGGTCAGTGTAACTTTCTGAAAGGTTAAGGAAAAGAGAAGAAGAGTTCTGGCAAACAGTGTAATATCTTGAGAGTTTGCTTTGAGGGAAGAAATCTGACACTTCCTGCGTCCCTTGCTCTAGCACCTGCTGGGAAGAGCGAGGCCAAGAGCTGGACACTTGTGGAACTTGGGAGGGCAGCCATGGCTTACTGCCCAGGCAATGCCAGTGTCGTTGCTAATCTTTTCTACTTATAAACAAGAAAACGGAGGGCCTAGGAAGATAATCTACTTGCTCAAGGTCATATAGGTTATAAGTAAGGAAGCCTGAATAGAAACTCATGTCCTTGAACTCTGATGGCCTCCCCTAGGACTCTCCCCGAAGCTCTATCCTCTGCGATGCCTGAGCCCTGTTAGTCAATTTATTGCTGTTGTTTATGTTCAAACTCACCCCTCCTTTCAATATATAGTTCAGACAGCATACCTTCCAAATAATCTTTTAATATTAGGTTTAAAATAGCTAACTGAACAGACATGAAATTACAGTAATATTTGTAACAAATTGTAAAGCAATTTTAAATTTGACTTTCCATAGTAAAGTTATAGTTTTATTTTTCAGATTATCTTAGACTTGAATGTGATCAGTTCTGGAAATTGAGAGGGCATACATTTTAATAGCATAAGTAAATAAACAGAAATGAGGATCTTTTTGTTGTTTGTAGTTTGTTGTTGAACTCTGAGTTGAATAGTACTTAGAGGTTGGGGGGGGTCAGGGCCAGGGCATGTGACTGTGGGGGGTCCCCACAGAACGTGGTGGGGAAGGGGCACTTACGATATTGTTGTTTTTTTCAGGTATTTTGCACTTGGACTGCTCTATCATTATAATAACCAAGACGCGGCTGCAGTTCAGGTTAGTACAAGAGCATTTTAGCATTATTTAAAAATCAATATTCTTTACTTTAGTGTTGCTTAAAACATACACACGTGCTTGCACACACACACAAATTGGTAGAACACTTTTGCCAGATGTATAAGCTTTTTTAAAGCTTCTGGTCAAAATTGAGCCTGACCAGAAGTGGTGCAGAAGATAGAGCATCAGCCTGGGACACTGAGGACCCAGGTTCAAAACCCCAAGGTTGTCTGGCTTGAGTGTGGGCCCATCTGGCTTAAGCGCGGGGTTGCAGGCTTGAGCATGGGATCATAAACATCACCCCATGATCTCTGGCTTGAAGCCCAAGGCTTGAGCAAGGGGGTCACTGGCTCTGGTTAAGGCACATATGAGAAAGCATAAATGACCAACTAAGGTGCCACAACTATGAATTGATGCTTCTCTTCTCTCTCCCTTCTTGTCTGTCTATCTATCCCTGTCTGTCTGTCTCTCTTTCACTAAAAAAGAACAAAACTGATACTGTTTTTATAAAGTGAGAACTGTTGGCCAAGAGCTTTTTCCTTGCCTTTACATCTGTTTAAAGAACATTATGAAGGTTGAATTTTTTTAAAATTTAAGAAGTAAAGCTATGATTCCTTATTGAGACACCAGACATAAGACATCACTGTCTGATGAGTGCCTTATCAGAAAATTAAAATAGGAAATAACAATGTTTTAAAATTCCATGTTAATGTTAGTAAGTTTACAATTTTTTAATTGTCAGTGGCAATAACTATTGTCAAAGAACTAAGTAAATTATTATCACCATGTTTTCTGTAACAAAACTAAAGCTGATCAAGGCCAGTCCATTGGCTAGGTTCAAAGCACTGGCCAGTGGTAGAGCTGGGATCAGCACCAGTGCTCCCGGTGGCCCCGGTTGGATGCAGAGCCTGAAATGAAGTGGCACTGAGTGCTAGTCTTGTCTCCGTCTTGCATCTGACACTGTTGCATGCCATCAGGAGACTCTCCCCTTGCTGCTTGGGTTAGTTGTGTTGCTCTATCATACTTTTCTTATGTGGCTCCTTTTGTTGTTTTTGAGGGGCAGTACTCACCAAGCTAAAGTCAACTTCATAACTTGGGCAAAGGCACTCGTGAGTCTGGTTAAACTATTATGGTAACATCGTTGCAGAATAGGCTAAAAGAGAAAAATGGATTCCCATCAGCATACACCAAAAGGCTAAGAGTAGATTTGGGTGTCAAAGGTAAATTTTTTTATTTTTTATATTACATAATTCTAAGAATTACAGCTAATTGTAAGTGTAATAATAGTATTAGCAGAGGTATATAGAGATTTGGAAAATTGAAATAATATGAAATAAATTTCAATAAGTGCCAGAATTCTGCTGTTTAAAAAATTACATGTTTTAGGATATTGTGATTAGATTATTTGGTTTGGGCAATTCAATGTTGAAGAAACTAGCTCCATAAAAAATGTTGGCGTGCCGATCATCAGAATTGCAGAGTTTGTGCTGCCCACCTTGTGGCTCATGCAGTGCAGGGGACAGGTGTCTGAGAGCAGACCATCACAGGCTCTGCCTTCTCTGCCCCATGTGCTGCCTCATTCTGGGGTTCTGAAGGTAAGATTCAGGTCACAGGGCAGGGAAGTTTCTGGATGAAATGGCCATGACCTTTGATTACTAGTCTGTCATGAGACCTTGTGCAAAGGACTATCCAGACACTAGGGGACAGCATCAAAGTGTGTGAGCATAGTTTTCTATTAGAGTCGAACAAGGACTCCAAAATCGGGGACTCCTGTGATGGCGAAGGTGAACAGCACTGCTGGCAGTTGTGGGTGATTCCTTCTGTGCCGAGATGTCGTCAGTGATCGTTCTGGTTTATTTCATGAAGAAACATGTTGAATACACCTTCCCGTATACTGTATGCATGGTTTGTATTACTGTGGTATCATTGAACCACGTCCTCTAGATTTCTTTTTTCTTTTTTAATAATCAAATATGATTTAACCATTTAAAATGTGTCCTGCTAGTCTTGTCCTGGCTGGATAGCGATAGCTCAGCTGGTTAGAGCATTATCCCTAAGAGTAGAGGTTGCTGGTTCGATACCCAGTCAGGGTACATACAGGAACAGATCAATGTTCCTGTCTCTCTCCTGCATTCTCTCTTTCTCTCTCTAAAGTCAATAAAGTAAACATTAAAAATAATTTGTTATGCTACTCTTAAATACTAAAATGCCTAGTTAGCAAGTACACTGTACACCGTTTCTCAGCTGATTTCTGGAAGGGGTGTAAGCTTCCATTTCTCTTTCTTGTTACTCCTTTGTAGCTGTGGGTGAATATAGTGAACGGGGATATTCATGACCCCACGCGCTCAGACCTGTACGAGTATGTTGTGGATTTCCTCACCTACAGCGCGGACCCAGGGCTGGTGTGGAAGTACATGGACTGGGTCTTGCAGAAAAGTGAAGAGGTTTGTGTTTCATAAATGCAGTCGGGGCCGGGGGGGATGGGTGGAAACAGACAAAACCTTGATTTTAAGTGGCAAACAAGCTACACTTCAACCTCTCTGTCCACTTTCTTTGTTTCCCTTTTTCTGCGTCCCCTTGATCCATTGGAACCACAGCTCCTGGGGAAGTTCTGCACCTCCCTGCTCTGCAGACGCACTGCTCAGCATCCTCGGTCTGGCACAGGCCACTCTTATAGAAAGAGGCAAGCCAGGCCCCTGAGCGTCTTCTGAGAAATGTTTTGTGAACCAGCACCGCTAGCTAGTCTGGCGTTTTTGTTTTCTGTGGGTTGGAGCAGGATCAGATGGTTGTCCTGCAGGCCTCGGTGCCAGGCGTGCCCGTACCAGGAGAACCACTGCCGTCTCTGCTCCCACTGCCCCTGGTGGGGGCGTTGTGGGTCTTGAGGCAGGAGGACACCTGTGAGCCAGACTGGCCCACGTGGAGGCTGAGCAAGGGCATCAGTGAGAAAGCACCTGTTGGTTCTAGAGGGAACAGTGTGGTTGGGACAGAGGCCAGAATCCTGAGTAAAGCACCAGAGGTGACTGGGAAAAAGATAACATTTCAGTTCTCACTGTTCAAAACATCTGCATTTCCTTGGCTCCCTTTGGAGAGATGCCGTTGGCTTTCTGACACAGGCCCTCAGTCATAAAGGGGGAGTTTCTGCGTGTTGTCTCTGCCTTTCTGGAATCTGAGTTGGACCATGTTCTCCATGGCTCGGTCGTAACTGGACGGTCAGAGCCCAAGTGCTTTGTGTACATTTTACCCACATTGCTTTGCCTCTGACACAAGCATGGACCCCACGCTCAGTGCTCACGCGCGTGGTGGCACAGGTCTCAGGCTGTTGTACGCCTTGGGCTCTCCCTGTGCTACCAGGTGATCACAGCACAGCAGGCACAGAATGCTCTGTCCCTTGACATATCCTCCCTTTAAACATTGCAACAGCCCTACAAGGCAGCATTTATAGATGAGGAAACTGAGATTCAGAGAGCTTAAGAAACTTTCCCAAAGTCCTATAGTTGATAGAACTGTGCTGTTTTGCTCATGTTTTGGGTGTGCTGTGTGTGCGTGCATGTGTGTGAGTGTGTATACACAAGGCCCAGGGGAAGTGCAGGGTAGACTTACTGCTCTACTGGCCCCATTAGCATGTCCTTGGAAGACAGACTTGCACAGCAGGCCCCATTAGACAGGCCCAGGGAAGCAACCTGGAAACTTATCAGGGGCCAGGAAGGGCTCTCGCACAGATAATCCATTGAGCAGGTCAGAGATAGCACAGCTGAGCTTGCTAAGTGTTCAGCGAGGGACCCTCCTCGTTTTGGGATGATCTTAAAATGACAAAGTTTTGCTTCTTGGGTTGTCAAAACCTGCTGCCAATAAATGTTTTGTTCTTTAATTTCTGACCCTTTTGGAAAAAACTCCACCAGCCTGTCTGAGGAGGGTTTCAGAGAGGAGCATCCGTCCTCTCTGCCGTCTATCTGTGGTCTTTGTCGGCTCTGGGCTGCCCTGCTGCCTGTGTCCCCATGCTTTCAACAGTGACTCTCCAGTGCTCAAGAGTAAAGGGAAGACGGTGACGTTGCAAACCACAGTAACTTGGCTGCTGCTCTTCTTTCAGGTTGGAGTTCAAGTTTTCACGAAGAGACCTTTGGAGGAACCGCAGAACAGTTTCAATCCAGACGACATCCTCACTTGCCTTAAGAAATACCCTCATGCCCTTGTCAGATACCTGGAGCATCTGGTTGTGGACAGGAAACTGCAGGTGCGCACTGCTGAACTTAGACGCAGGTGCGCAGACTGCCGCGTCCCCATACTGACTTACCAGACAGCAGTCTATGAGAAAACTTGTTGGCAGATGGTCCTTGTATAATGTTTTCTGTCTCCTGGTGCTCAGTCTGCACTTGCTGGTGGTCTTCAGGGGGACTAGAGGTTTGCAAAGGAGATGGGAGGAATAAGTAGCTTTTTTTAGCCCCCATCTCATGTTTACCCAGCTTATATTTTTCTTCTCTATTCCTTCCTTGTTATTTTTCTTAGAGGAAATCTAAGAAAAGATGCAGAGAAGCTGCACCTTTTGGGGGAATATTTAAATCCTGTGCGCCTTCTCAAAATGAGAAGTAACCCTTTTATATTTTCCCCAAAGATTTTAAATTTGCCTTTTCCATATTGTGGTTTCTGAGAGGTTTTCAACCCAATGACTGGGTTCTGGTCATTGTCCTAAAGAAGCTTCCCAACTCCCTCCGCACAGCCAGGTCTCAGAGCACGTGCTGCCGGGCAACCCCTGGCTTCCCTCGTGCAAACACCATGTCTGCTTGGACCTGTTTCCTGCAGAAGGAAGAGTACCACACGCATCTAGCTGTCCTCTACCTGGACAAGGTGCTGCAGCAGAGGTCTGGCGCCAACAGCAAGGGTGCAGAAGTGACCGAGACGCAGGTGAAGCTGCAACGTCTGCTGCAGAAATCTGATTTATACCAAGTCCACTTCCTGATGGGTGAGGAGGATCACAATAGTTTCTCTGCTGATGAGCTTCTACTAGGGCAGCAGGACGGGGGGTAGGGGGAGAGGCAGGCTTCAGCATAACTTCTTGTTTTGATTCCATGGTTGGGGGAATCAAACCATGAGCCTCGTTGGCACAGAGTCAGCCCCCCTAGAAGGTGAGGTGAAGCTTCTCATGCCTCCCCATCACAAACTGACAGTGGCCATTCTCCTGCAGTCAGCTCTCAGCAAAGTCTCACAAACACCCTGTTAGTGAGCAAGGGTTAGGTTCCTGCATACCTCTAATCCCATCATTTTCCTCAGCCACTCAGTGCATAACCTGTTTCATGAGTGTTTTTGTTTAAAGACGCTTTATTTAATATTTAGCTGATTTGTTAACATTGAGTGCGCAGCCAGCCACACTCTGCATTCTCTCTGTAAGGCGGCTCACGGCCCTCCTGGGCTCAGGAACACTAGACGCCACCTTAACACTATGCTTGGGGGTCACTTTAGATGTCAAAATCTCCAACAAAAAGCACAAAAGTGCAGAACTGTAGCACCAGGACGGTGAGAAGCACACTTGTTTTCCTAGCGAGTGCTGCTGCCTCGTGTCTGGCACCCTCTGGTCAGACGTCTGCAGCTCTGTACGAGTCCTCAGATGCCTTCACAAGCTCCACAAGTACTGACTTTGGAGGTACAAATTTTGGTAAGCAGGCAAATACAGAATCTGTGAACAATGAGAATCTACTGTATACAAGGGGGCATAAAAGTAGGTTTGCATCATTGAGTACGGAAAACAGTTTATTCTGGTATTATTATTTATTCATTATTGTATTTGTCACGTGAACAACTGTAGACCTACTTCTGTCCACCCCTGTGTATTCCAGGTATAGGTCGAGATGCTTAGCATGCTTTATGGTGTTTCTCTCCACAACGAGCCTATGGAATGTGTCCTATTATACTATATGATGTTTAGATCAGAGTCATTTGAAGCTCTGAGCAGTCCCCAGCCTGCTCCAGCACACACGCCCCCAAGCAGGAGACCCAGTACATGAACTGGGTTTTGTGTTTTGCTCAATCAATACTAGTTCTAACTTGCACTTGACATTCAACTGTGGTGCCTGTCAGCCACACCTGTCATTCAGAGCCGCTGTCCCTTCTGACTGGTCAGTGCCCACGCTGCACTGCTTATTCAGCATGTTTACTATCCCCCTGACTTATTTCATACTTCACACTTTACAGATCCCATCATAAAAACATTATGCTGCTCACTAGTTTGGTGACGAATGTTTGTATTTAGCCATCCTTTTTTAGAGTGTGGGTAGCAGCAGACACGTGCCGAGGATGTAAAGAGAACTGTGGCTTCAGTGCTGCCCTCGTTGTCACCAGAGGGCAGGTGAGGGCCGGAGGAGCTCCGCGCAGGGCACGGGAGCAGCCCCCGTGCCTGGGGCGGATGGGCAGGGAGAGCCTCCCGGAGGAGGGCCTGTTTGAACATCAGAAGGTGAATTCTGGGCCTGCTGGCCACCTGGGAGCTTACAGGAAATGGCATGACCCCAGTGCCCTGTGGAAAAGCACTGCGACTGAGAGACCTCCTCTGTACCCTTGTTAGGTGACTTGGGGGTGGACTCTGGGCATGTTGCAGTAACAGTTCCTGCCAAGCCTACTCAGTGGAGATGAGAATCAAATGAAAAATGTAGATCCAGACAGAACCTTTCCTTAGCCATCTCTGTGCCTCCCCTCTCCCTTAAATGTGGTATCCCTTAGTAATTATTTGTGAGGATGAGGTGATGCCTATGGCAGCTGTGTCCAGTGCTCCAGGTAACATGTGCTGAAGAGCCAGCCCTTGGCTACCGTCCAGCACTGCTGCATCTGCCGTGTGCATCAGGCCTGCCTGTGGCCAGACTTCAAGTGTACAATGCCTGTGATTGGAGTATTGCCCTCGGTCCCTGACGTAGCTGTCTGGGAGTATCCCTTCACAGTGGGAAGAGGTTTTATCTCCGCTGGTGTGTGGGGGAGTGGGAAGCCAGAGGACGTCACTAATGAGCCACGCCACTAAGGGCAGGGCCTTGGTCACAACCGATGTGCCTCTGCTGGCTTCGTCTTCCTTACAACATAAACTGCGAGGCAAACAAAAGGAAATCTTTAAACTGATGTAGTTATGGATTTTAATACTATGAACCCATAGTCCTTTTCTTTTTAAATTTTTACCTTTTTACATTTTATTGACTTTATTGGGGTGACACTGGTTAATAAAATTATACAGGTTTTAGGTGCACATTTCTACAACACATCTCTACACCAGATTGTGTGTTCAACCCCCCCCCCAAGTCGAGTCTTTATCGTCTCTGTTTGAGCCCATATTTCTTTCCATGAAGTATATTTTAAATTGAGGTAAAGGGGTTCAGCACACTGTGAGGTGAGGTGTCATTATCTGGAGCTAGTGACCACAGTGCCTTTCTGTGTTAGTGAGATGACACTCACTGGGAAGACAGGAATAATGTGGATGGACTGGAGGCCAGGCACTGTGGTACTCAGGGTTGCACTGACGCCTTCTAAAATCCTGGTCATGTTTCATTCATTCTCCACACCTGTTAAAATGCTGTGTTCTGAGACCTGGCTATACTTTAGGTAGATCTGTCATTGTTGTTGCTGACACTCTGATGTGAAGCACGGACACAAAGGAAGCCTTCTTTGAGGGGTCTGAGTGGCGGTGGAGAGGTGTGTTGAGGCGGCCACATTTTCTTGGCCCTTCGCTAAGCTGCAAGCCCCCGGGGAGGCTAGTGCTGCCCTGGATTGGGTGAAGTGCTCTGGCTTGCCTGTTCTAACCAGTGATTCTGCCCAACAGATAGAATCCAGGGTGCCAGCCTGCCCATGGAGCGCGCCATCCTGCATGGGAAGCTGGAGGAGCACGAGCAGGCCCTGCGCACCCTGGTGCATGAGCTGGGGGACTTCTCGGCAGCCGAGGACTACTGCCGGTGGCGCTCCGAGGGCAAAGACCTGGCCTACCGGCAGCGGCTCTTCCATATACTGCTCACCATCTACCTGAGCCCTGGCCACTCCACTTTGGAGCTGGCTGTGGCTGCCGTGGATCTCCTGAACCACCACGCCATGGAGTTTGATGCTGTTCAGGTCCTGCAGCTGCTGCCGGGCACCTGGTCGGTGCAGCTGCTCTGCCCATTCCTAATGGGGGCCATGAGGGACAGCGCCCACACCAGGAGGACCACTCAGGTAGCTCTTGGCCTAGCCAAGTCTGAAAACTTAATCTACAAATATGATAAGGTGAGAGCCTGGCTAGCTTCTTGACCAGTTGACGTTTTATTTAACGTCCAGTTTACTTGTAGAAAATGTTCTTTGTTGGTGTTTTTCTCTACATCTGTGTTTTCCAACCGCTAGTCCACAGACTGAGGCTGGTCCATCAGAAAGTTTCTGTTGGTCCGCAAAAGCATTGCCCACCCTAATGTTGTATGATTAATGATCTAATGATTCATAGACTCTACCAGCCATAAATTTTGTGCCAGTCTGCGAAAGAATGGATGGTTAACTCTTTCATGGACCAGCAGGAAATGCCTAGTGGACCAGCCCTGGTCTGCTTGGTGGCTGAGAACCACTGCTGTCCAACATCAACACGTGAGATCCACGAGTCCACTCGCAGAAACCGGCCCATGTGCAGAGGCAGGAGCTGGTGGCACACATGACCTCGGTGCCATTTTTCTCCCCTTTTGGATGCTGATGACCAAGAAAGCATGTACCTATGGTGTCTTGGGCCCTTTTCTACACTTTCCATCATGATATCACTTCATTACTGCAATGTGTTTATGCAGTATCTACTATTATTATCTCCATGTCACAGAAGAAAACTGAGGCACCAAGCAGTCACCCAGTAAATGGAAGAGCCCAGACACGCATCTGGGCCACATCAGAGTGCCATCGTCCTAGTTCTTGCATTACTCAGCTCGGGCTTCTCTAACAAATGCCAGACTCAGGCTTATACAGCAGACGTTTGTTTCTCAGTTATGGAGTCTGGGGTGTAGGATCAGATTACCAGCAGATTCCATGCCTGGTGCAGACTCTTCCTGGCTTATAAGCAGCTCCCTTCTCACCGTGTTCTCACACAGCAGAGAGCAAAGAGCAAACTCTGGTCTCTCTTCCTCTTCTTACAGTGGCCCTAATTCCATCATGGGAGCCTTACCTAATGACCCCGTATAACCTTAAGCATCTGCCAAAGGCCCCACCTCCACATACCATCACATACATTATGAATTAGGGCTTCAACCTAACGAGTGGGGGTGGCACACAAACATTCAGTCTGACATAATCCCCAGATGTCTTCCTCTGGAGCCTCTTCTCTAGTCTAGTCCATGCTCTGCACATGGGCACACTGCCCTTCCCAGAGCCAGAGTCCAGCCTGTTCCCATGCTTGAAAGCCTCATGACTGCCCACTGTGGAAGTGGATGCCTGAAAGATTCAGTCTCACCTCCTTTGGTTTGTCCTTGTTTGTCCCTCACTGCTTACCAGGACACATGGCACCTCCCAGTGTGACATACTGGTCCACACACACAGCCTTTGTGCCTGCCATGCCCTCTGCCTGAGGTATTCTTACCTTTCCCTTTGGTGCCTGGTGAATGCCTTCTGGAAACCCAGCCAAGCCTTTTCCTTTGTGAAGCCTTCACACCCCTTTGAGCAGGTTAACCACTTCTGAGCACATACATTCATAGTAGTTTCCCTTTACTGTTAATTAAGACTTTGGGTTCTCTGAAGGCAGAAAACTTCATTTACTTATCTCAGTATTCTGAGAGCCAAGCCTGGCATCTTGAAGGCATTGAGTGAATGTTGAATGATGATGAAACTCATGTGGCCAAGATGAATTCAGAAAGTTATTCCTCAATCCCTTCAGTAGCACGCTGACATGTCAGGGATGACACCTGAGTTGTGCAGAAAGGTTCTATAACCTGTAAAACTTGAGTCCTAGTTATCAGACAGGGAGCAATGGAGTCACAGCTCAGGTTTGTTAGTTAAAGAAATGAAGTTAGGATCGATCAGGAATGTGTCACTCATCGGCCTTCTGGCTTTGACCCAGTTACTTGTTTGTGCCTTACTTTGCTCATTTGCCAGTGAGAGGCCCAGGGGATGGATGATTTCTATAGCCTTGTTTAGCTCTAACAGTCTGTGATGTCACAGTAGGCTTGCTGAGACACACCAGAGCTCTCAGAACATCTGAGAGATAGTCTTGGTTGGAAATACCTCAGCCAGACAAGCAGCAATGAGCAATGACTTTTGTAAAAGAAGAAAGCAGTTTTAATGATTTTTTTTTTATTTCTTCAGTTGCTAAGGATCTTTTCATTTATTTTTAGTTCTCATATTCTGTTTTGGGAAGTTGCTATTAAAGCAGTCGTCATCAGTAGTAAAGATCCACAGGGTAATGTGTGTCAGCTCCAGGAGACGGCGAAACAGCATGTGAGAATTCTGTGTGTGTTTACTTTCACAGATGAAGTTGAAAGAAAGCTCCGTCCGACTCTCAGATGAGAAGCTGTGCCAGACATGCCAGAGTCCCTTTTGTGAGCCTGTGTTTGTCAGATACCCGAACGGTGGTCTTGTCCACACTCACTGTGCTGCCAGCAGACGCACGGACCCCAGTTCCCCCAGACACAGCACTCGGACTTGAAGGGCCGCCCAGCAGTGCCAGGGGGACTGCTTTACGCTCCAAGCCTGCCGGACGCAAAGAGCAGAAAGTCGTGGTGCTCTCCACCAAGACAAAGGGTAACATGTGGGTGCCCAGGACTTCAGTCAATGTGAAACAAGGACTCTTCCCTGCTGACCAATCTGCATTGAATGTCGATGGAAAACCCAAAAAGAGAGAATGTGCAAGTTCCCCTGTCCAGGTGCATGGTCATCCGAAACAGATGTCCTCTTGGAAAGAAAAATGAGCCTTCCCCGTGTGCTTCAGACAGACTGGACCCCACCCCACCCTCGCCCGTCTTCAGGCACACTTACACTGGAAGCATCTGCTTCAGGGTGACCCGCCAGCGCCACCCTCTCTGGGCCGCGGGTGGCTGGGCACAGCGTCCTGTGTGGGCAGGTTTCACTGTTGCACTTCTTCATGTGGATGTGTGCTCCATCCACGCACAGCCACTGAAGTCCCGTCTGGTTCCCGATGACCTCATGGGTTCTGCTTTTGCCCTTGGCACTGGCTGACTTTAGGGAAGCTTTTCTGTTCTTTCCCGCTTCCCAATTGGCTTTCAACCCCTAAAAGATTCTGTTTGTTCACCTAATACTTCCCTTTTGGGTATATTTGTGTGCTTCTGGCTGCCTAGCAAGGGAAGACTTGTGTGAACTGATAAAATTCGAGAGAAGCTACCCACCCATCTTGACCATGACTGCGGAGACAGGGAGCCCGTGGCGGGCTGAGGCCCAGTGTGTGCCCCTCACTGTCACCACAGCCTCTGCTGATCTGAAACTCCACGTGTTTGACTAAAATTTTTTATTTGGAGTTATATCATTTTTGTTGTATTTCTCTTGTTTAAAAATCCACCTGTCATATTTGTTAGGAATGTTTTTCTTGTTAAAGTGTACCTCCTAGTGAATACTCGGGAAATTAAAAGGGAAACGTTATGAGCACAAACCAAGTGTATTTTCAGGGCGGGCAGTGGGTGACAGTGGCCTTTGCCTGTGGTGGAGACGCTGTCTTTCCTGCAGGTGATGCCACACCTCCTTACGAGGAAGTCCAGCCAGGCTGCCTTACCTCCCAGCACTTACCACACTTGCTCTGAGGTTATCTGAACACAGGAAAATGCCTCCCATTCCTCAGACTGCAAATTAATTTTGTGCTTCTGTCAGATATTGTGGAGAGGCTGAAGCTGTTGTCACTGCACTGCCCTCTTGAATTTCTTCATTCTGATGATTATTCTGTTAGAAACTAACAATAAAGACACTGTACCCTCTGGCACTAATGCTTGGAAAACAGGCATTAGCTTATTTGTGTGAGACGAGAGGACCTTGGAATATACCTTCTCCATCAGCCTAAGCCTTACAGAGGGGGATGAAGAGCTCATTCTCCATTCTTTACAAAATGTTTTCTGTACTAATAATGGTCAGTGTCCCTTTTCCTTCTGTGATCCCACCTGGGCCAAGAAAGCAAAGGACTCGTTATTCTTTCCTAACTGTGCCTCAATGATCTAAAGAATAAATGGTGAAGAAATTCTTGTAACTCAACCATATGCTGTGTAGTTAGTATGGATTCAAAGCCCAGTCATGAGTCTACCCTGTCGGTGACTGTTGCAGAATCATGTTACTGTTCACCCATCATCACACCTCGGGAGCTACATTGACCCCTCACAGAACAAGTGACCCATACACACAACATTTCCCGTTGAAAGCGCTGTTTCTCTATACTCAAAATTGGTAAAATCTGGAAAGTCTTATGATTGCTCATTCCTAACTTCGGGGCATTAATTTCTTGTTTTTCTGAACATGTTTTGAAGTGTTTGTTTTCCTTTAGAATATTGGGGATTCAAGTTGAACAGTTCCCACCTCTCCTGAGTCCTCTAAGACAGGCAGAGTTCTACGACATTGCAAAATAATCTCCTATGTTCAGAACCGTACCTTTCTCTAACCTTTCTGCAACTCCACAAAGGTCTTTTCTCAAATCATATTTTTAAAAGAAATACATAGTTCATTCCACAAGCCTGCTGTTCTGTGACTGTGCTGTTGAATAGAACAATTAGACCATCACTCAGTCATTTTCCCCTTAGGTTCAGTGTCTTTATACTTGTTAAAACAGCATGTTCTGAATTCAGTTGACATTAATATTCTGTGGACAATGCTATATTATCTTTATGGACTGTTTATCTGCTGTTGCCTATCAAGTATCAATATGGGAATACCATGTAGGCTATGGGGCAGGGGCCTGAGCTCAGCACTGGGAAGCCTGCACTGATGGGTCAGTGTACTCACTTCTGGAGTGCAGGGAGGGTCCTCAGGTCACACCGCCAAACTGACGCCTGTCACTCAGCTAGGGTGGCCTTTTATGCTTGCTCTCCTAGGGAAACCATTGTCTTTGCCGCTGTATCCACTGCCCCTGGTTGGTCCCAAACACACAAGATATACAAATGTAAACTTGTTGATTTTATTAAAATTCTTTTAATTCTTTGTTTTTTTTCTGTAGTTTTTCTTTTTTTAATCATCTCGCTAAAGTGATGGTTTCCACTCACCCTCAGCCTATCCTAAGCAGTTCCAGAACTTACTCATCTGTACCTGGTGGCTTCTCCTAGCACCTACAGAGGATGTACATGGCTACCTCTTAAATTTTTTATTACTTTACCAAGTTTTAAATGATCCACTTCTGAATTTGTCTCTTGCTCATACTTAAGTTGCTCCTTGACATAGGTTGCCTTCAGGTTAATTATGCCCTGAAGAGTTAGCAATGGAGGTATGCTTACTTCTTACATACTACACCTTTTAGCCAAATGCTCTTAAATAAGTCTGCTACCCTTGATTCCTAATCCTGAATCTATTCAAAGAATATAATCTTTTTAAAAATCTTACCTTTTAAATGTTAATTTGCCCATTAGAACCTTGTTCACAGCAGTTCCCTGAGAAATCCCATAAGAGCATTTCCCAGCACTCTCGGGCCTTGTCTACCCTTCCAGGCACCATCCAGCCCTGGGGAGAGAGAGTGCGTGCACAGTGGATAGTCTCGCCTGTCCTAACATACTCTGTGCCCGTGGGTCCGTGAACTTCAGACGTGTCTGGGTGATAATGGGACTGAGTTCATGGTTGAAGAAACTGAGGCACAGTTTGTTGTCGATTATCCTGGAGTTTGGATCGCACCGAGCCAGAGTTGCCATCCCCACCTGTGGGTTCCCCACCTGCCGCTTCACCAGCCTCCAAAAGAAGCGAAAAGCAGAAACCAACCCAGGGTTGCCTATTCAAGCAGGAAGTCATGAAGCAGAAACTTTACTTTTTACATTTCTATGTCATTGATATTGGGTGGTTCATTTGCATATCATAGATGAAAAGGGGGAGGGGCTTAGACTTCTGCACCGGCCTGGACAGGAAGAGATTGTGGACTCACACTGCCTGCCAAGTGGCTGAGTGGAAAAAAGTGGACTGGTGTTTCTAGGTGGGTGTCTGTTGGTGGAGAAAAGAGCAGAGATACTGTTTGCAAAGAAGAGACAGAACTCTCAGACTAAGGCTTTGTCTTAAAAGGACTGCACAGAACACTTTGTTCACAGCCACTTACCCGGGGCTCCGGGTTCGGAGAGCACCGAGAGGACTGGAGTTGCCAGAAGAGAATGTAATCTCGGAGGCACAGGGAGAGACACTTTGAAGGACAGCCACCCTAACCCCTGGGCTGAGTCACTCCCCAAATCTAAAGTGACCATTTTTCCTGGGAGCAGCAACACCAGCAAATGGAAGAAATTACCAGCCCAACTGAGGCTCTCCTGCACCAGCCAGAGCAAAGAGGTGCTTAGAAGCAAGGAGCACATCAGAGACACAGGTAGTGAATGCTGAGGTCTGAGGTACACTGCCCCCACCCATGCTGCTGAATACTCGCCAGAGGGCGGGCGGGCAGGCTGGCAGCAGCTGCAGGGGCCAGGGTGGTCTGAGCGTGAGCGCACAAGCCGGCTTGCAGTGGCGGAGGCCAGGGCAACCATGGCTGAGGCCCAAACACGTGTGGCGGCCAAAACTGGGGCAACCACGGCAGCGGCCCAAGCTCGTGCATAAGCCTGCCCACAGCGGCAGAAGCCATGGCAGCCACGACAGTGGGCCGGTGCTAGCAGCGCCCAAGTCTGAATGCCTGAGGTGGCTGCAACGGTAGCAGCAGGCCAGCAGACAGACCACACATTGGGAACACAGAGGCCACACCCTTCTGAGGCATGAAAAAAGAGAGAAAAGGAAATTAAATTTAAAAAGAGTGGATAGAATGACAGCTGAGGCTAAGGGGCAAGCCACATCCAATACTATACCTAATCTCTGAATTATAGTACTGAGCCCAACAAGTAGCCAGTAATAAAAGGTGACAGAAAGTGGATCTCAGGGGAACTTGAACTTTTCAATGAACTTCCCCCAGGCCAGGAATAGATAAAAGCAAACCTAGCTTGAGAGTGCAGCTGATATTTACAACAGCACCTGGACCCAACAGAGGCAGCCACAAGATCTGGATCACCTGTAGCTCCAAAAAGGTGGATAAGGGCCAGTCATAAACAGTGACTCCCACTGATCTGCACCAGAAATAAACCCACACTATAGGCCCTGGCTGAGGATGGCTCTGTGGCCTCTGCCTCAGGCGCTAGAATGGCTCTGGTTGCAACAAAGCTACGCCCCACATAGGCAGAGCATCGCCCCCTGGTGGGTGTGCCAGGTGGATCCCGGTTGGGCACATGCGGGAGTCTGTCTGACTGCTTCCCCATTTCCAACTTCGGAAAAATAAAAAATAAAAAAACCCACACTATACATACGGGCAATTGATATTTGACAAAAGAGGTAAGAGCATACAATGGAATAAAGATGGCCTTTTTAACAAATGGTGTTGGGAAAATTGGACAGGAACTGGCAAGAAAATGAAACTAGACCACCAACTTACACCACACAGAAAAATAAACTCAAAATGGATAAAAGATTTAAATGTAAGTCATGAACAAATGGAACTACTGTATATCAAGCTAAAAACCTTTTGCACAGCTAAAGACAATATGAACAAAATAAAAAGACAAACCACACAATGGGAGAACATATTTGACAATAAGTCTGATAAGGGGTTAATAGCCAATATTTATGAAGAACTTGTAAAACTCAACATCAGGAAAGTAAACAACCCAATCAAAAAATGGGCAAAAGAACTGAACAAACACTTTTCCAAGGAGGACATACAGATGGCCAATAGGCATATGAAAAAATGTTCAATATCACTAATCATTAGAGAAATGCAAATTAAAACCACAATGAGATACCACCTCACACCAGTCAGAATGGCGCTCATTAACAAAGCAACACAGAATAAGTGCTGGCGAGGATGTGGAGAAAAGGGAACCCTCTTGCACTGCTGGTGGGAATGTATACTGGTGCAGCCACTGTGGAAAACAGTATGGAGATTCCTCAAAAAATTAAAAATGGAAATGCCTTTTGACCCAGCCATCCCACTTTTAGGAATATATCCTAAGAATACCACATCACTGATTCAAAAGAAGAAGTGCACCCCCATGTTTATGGCAGCATTGTTCACAATAGCCAAGATCTGGAAACAGCCCAAGTGTCTATCAGTGAACGAGTGGATTAAAAAGTAGTGATACATATACACAATGGAATACTATGGGGCCATGAAAAAGAAGGAAATCTTACCTTTTGCAACAACATGGATGGAATTGCAGAATACTATGCTATGTGAAATAAGCCAGGCAGAGAAATAAAAAATATCAATTACCTCACTCATATGAGGAATTTAATGAACAGTGTGAACTGAGGAATGGAATAGAGGTAGAGGTGGGATCAAAGGGACCAGAGGGGAAAGGGGAGGAGAGGATGGGATCAGAGAAGGGAAAGAGATTAGTGAAATTATATATATATATATATAACACAGTGTTATGGAGAGCAGGACAGCAAATCCTGAAGGAAAGGGGGGAGGGTGTTGGAGAGGTCAAAGGGGGCAACAAGGGGAACATGGGGGTTGGGAGGAGGGAGATATATTCCGTGGGACACTTGAATCTATGTAAGCACAATAAACTAAAATCAGTAAAAAAAAAAAAAAAAGAATTTAGACAGTATGGACAAGAGGCCCTTTTACCTTCAAAATAGCTGGAGGGTGGAACATGGTGTAAAAGCTTATTAATCCTGCTCAGAGATCTGTGCTAAAATTAATGAAGCCTCCTTTTTCTTAGGTGTGCAGCTGGTTAAGGGAGACAGACTAATTTATAATTCAGTCTTCGATCTGGGGGTTAAAATAGTCCAACGAGACATGTGGCAGGAAAGGATTAGAGTAGCACTGCTCAAAGAGCCAAGTGTGAGAAGTAAAATGTTATCAAGGTATGGGGAAACCTGGGTCTCTGAGCTCCAACACACCCAACTGGTACTGAGCCAGTTACATCCTCTAACTTGTAGTGTC